>NW_024367708.1:3188818-3901318 GCF_014805655.1 Passer montanus | reverse complement strand
TCATTGGACAGATGACCCAACTGCTCTCCTATTCAAACCAGGGGGATCTTTTACTCAAGAGTGTGCAAATTGCAATATTTGAAAATACATGGAGGCATCAAGAGAGGGAAGGCTAGTTTGTATGACTTAATATTTTTTATCCACCATATCCTGTAAAATAATAATAATTATTATTGGTATTAGTAAAGATGTGAAATTACTGGTTTTTTAAAGAACATAAAGTAAAATCTGGATGATACTTTGCGTTTTTTCCAACAAAAAATTGCATAGTAACTAGAATTAGGATTGGAATTCTAGCAGATGCGTTAGTCTCCCAGTTATGCAAAATGTTGCTCATTCATAGGGCATCCTTTGATTTTCACCAGATCCTGTGTAAGAAATACTGTGGTATCCTGCCATGCAGAATAAGACAGTAACTAGTTTCATCCCAAGATCCAAGTATCTATGTACCTATATCCACATTGCTTGGGTAAGCACTTGGGCATGTCTGTCATGGAGAGTTGTTAGAGTAGTTCAAAATGAAAGCGAATACTGGGTTTAAGAGTTTAAGAAGCAAGTACTTTGGACAGACTTAATCCTCCACTTTCTTTATATGGCTGTGTAAATGGCCATGGGACATGTGAGCGTGGCTGCAGGTGTAACATGGTGGGTAGTCCATAGTTTTGGAAGGATTGAAGTCCAGTCCCTGGGGTACTGGATATTTTGGTGTCCGTAGGTAATGAACAGTGGTATGAATTTAAGACTCCACAAGCTTTGCAGGGTGTCCGGACAAGCAAGCAGTAGGTTCATGTTCATTTTTATATTGCTTTGTTCTTGGTAGGAAAAACCAATAAGGGAGTGGGTTTTATCTAAAAGATTTTTAGCCTGGAGAAGAAATGGCCCCATGGACACTTTGTTGTGGCGTTTCAGTGCCTATACAGAGATTAAAAGAAAGACAGGGAGAGACTTTTTACCAAGGGCTAAGACTTTTACCTACAGGACAGGAACAGTGATTTCAAAAAGGTCTAAATTGGCCATGAGGAAGAAATTTTTTATTACGAGGATGGTGAGACACTGGGACAGGTTGTTCACAGAAGTTGTGGGTGCCTCATTGCTAGAAATATTCTAGACTAGGTTGGATGGGGCTTTGAGCAACCTGGTCTAGTAAAAGGTGTTCTGCCCTTGGCAGGGGGTTGGAATTACATGATCTTTAAGGAACCCTCACAACCCAAACCATTCTATGGTTCTGTGAACTTCTTTTTAATCATTTAAAAGAGGAACATAAGTATCTCTCTGCTAGACGGTGATCAGGACTCCCAGAAATATTTATTCAGTGTCCAGGAAAGCTTCAGTTGTATTCCTGCTCAAAGTGTGGTGCTGCTGTTCACAGCAAGGGTGGAATTAAGATCCAAACCTTTTATGCCATTTTACATATTTTCTTAATTTACAAAATTTTCACTTTAGGCACATAATGTTAAGGACAGACTACGTAGCATCAGGTGGCAATTCCACTTCAGTGAGCAGTGACTCTGTTAAGTTTCATGTCAGTTTTGAGTACAGTGTCATTGTAAAACCTAAGTTCCTTCTAAAGAGTTACTAAAACTTAGTTGTGTATCTAAATAAGTAATAAAAAGCCACAGAGAGATTCTAGAACCCAAGCTTGTCTTTTAGTGAGTCTTCTAACTTCCCACTTTAGAGCTTTTTCTCAGAAAACTGCTGAATTAAAGGGCTTACAGGGGGAAAAAAAAAAAGTGTCTTGTAATTGCTAAACTAGTTACCTACACAAACCTAATTAAAAATCTTTAAGACATCTTAACTGGGACCTAAATTGCACTTCACCAGTATTTAAGTGGTGTGTGGTGTTTGAAGACTTCTACCTGAAAGTTAATATCATTATATGGAGCAGATTGTTATCATGCTTGCAGCCTGATAGAACTCCTTGGAAACCTGAAGGGATCGTGTTCTGTTGTGTATAACTAAGCTAAATATTGCTAATTAAATTCCCAATCAATAATTCTTCATCACTGAATCCTGAGTCTAAGGCAGTTTTCTTAAAGCTTCCTTCAATCAAATGTATGTTAAAAAAAGCAAATTTCTAATTAGATGCAGAATAAGATTAAAACAGTATTTTCCACAAAAGAGAACATAGGTTTTTCTTTGATGTTCATTTAAGGAGTAATGTCTCTTGATAACTACTTGACCATACTCAAGGAATTTGATGCCTGTACCTTTGTTTTCTAAGAATTATGATGTCATTTAGGATCAAAGAAAAATAGAAATCAGATTCTTTTTTGAAGTTGCTGTTGTGCAATATCAATTCTGGCTTCTAATGATATTCAAGTATACAGTGAGATCTACTACTCTAATAACCCACATATAATATCCTTCCTAAGAACTACGTGACAAAAGGCATTTGTAATTATATTTACTTCTGAAAGATTATGGTTTATAGTTAAACCAAGAGAGGCATCCTGTCATTTTCAGAACCCGTTAAATGTGACAGAATCTATTTTTCTGCCAACTTGTGAAGACCAGGCAGAGAGCAAATTTGCTGTGGTCAGCTAAGTGTAACCACTGAGCAGGAAAGTGAATTTAATAATGCATTATTGTTCTTCACTGAAGGTGAACTGTTACAGTGCCTTTGTTATAGCAGACTTTGCCTCTGCTTAGGTTTCCAGATGCTGTGCAGATTACCTGATTAAAATCTCTAATGCATGATAAAATGTTCCATGTATGCTTTTATATTAACATAAATGCATCAGTTTTTGAGGACTGTGACACTAAAGCTAATTGGAAATATTTACTACTCCATTATATGATGCATATTACAAATAAGAATTTATTATGTGTAGAACAAATGATAAGCCACTGGAATTCACAAGGCTTATAACTGCACTTTGGTTTTGGGGGGGTTAAAATAATGAGAACAAATCTCAAGAGGTTTATGGCAGTACCTCAGACTTCTGAGCTGGTCTTGGATATGGGTCTCGTGTTTTCATTTTTACTTCACACAGTAATTCAACCAAAATCCCTCCTGGACAAATTATGTTCTTGGCTATATCCTGTCATCATTTCAGCCCTTTCAGCTCTTTATATTTTACAGCTTCCTCCTGCTTTTCTTTAAATTCTGCCTCTTTTTTTTGGTTATCCTATCAACTTCCAATTAAAATGTAATGCATGATAATTTGTTTATCACTAGCAAGCTGAATTCTCATCTTTTTGTTTAAAATTCTGTGTTTTTTTAACATTTCAATGTTACAAAATTTTTTTTGAGGAAAGAAACTTACATTCTATGTACAGATCTGGGGTTCAGCTCTCCAATCTGTCACTGTCACCCCTCTGTCAGTGTTTTTGTGACCTGTTCAAGTCGCGTCTTCATCTGTCGCATCCAATTCCGTACTAGTGAGAAATTTACTTAATCATTTTCTTAAAATTGGTGAGCTTCACATGGAGGGCATTAAGAGTAAACCATAGTTTTATATGCATGCAAATGAACCGTCAGCATAGCAGGAGCCGCGTTCAGCCGAGGCTGTGCAGTGCAGTTCTGGTGTTTGGGAACGAGGCTTTGGCAGAATGGGGCAAGAGGTAATCCCAGAGCCCACACCTGTTGTACATTTAACTCAAGTGAAGTTGCCATGACTCATGCCAGCAAAAGAAACCTCTCCTTTTCTTTTTTTCCTTAAGACATTGGACACAGTTCTGTATTGCTTCCCATTTTACTTCTTTAAAGGCCTAAATATATTTATTAATGTATCTACATTCATAGTTCTGTGTTGTGTTCAGGAGAGTCAATACTGAGGAGTCCTTCCTTGACTTTGGGAATAAGATTGCTATTACTTGCTTTCTGAGGTGTATCTACATCTTGAAAAATAGAGAATCAGAAGTGATAAGCAATGTCCTTCATGACAAAAGATCTTGTCTTCCACAGGAGGAGAGGGAGAGCTGGATCAGAGATTTCAACTAATTGTTTAAACTACAGTTGTAAACAGCCAACTTTATTTGAAATAAGGAGCAGGAGAGTGGGGTTTTTTTACCTTTGTCATATGCGTGAGTAAAACAATGGACCAAACAGAGCAGAGGCTCAGGAGACTGAAGGGAGGGTGGGTTAATATAAGGAGCAATTGGATTAGAATTGGACTTTGGCAGGGAACAGTGGATGAGAAGCTGATAGATTTTGACTTGTTATTAAATCAAAAGAAGGAAATAGATAATTTCATAGTAGAATCAGCTTTTCTTCTGTATAGTCTTTTATCCATTTTTCTTTTCAGCAGAATATTTGTAAAGTGGATTTTATTCCTCATAAAGGACTGGGCAACTTTAAAGGACTTAGAGGAGAAAAGAATTGTCTGATAATTGTTAAACTGGGAGGTCTAATTACCTCCACAGTTAATTAAAACTCTTTAACTGCCCTCTTGGTGTGACAATGATACTTTCTCCTTTCTAAATGAAAGTGTAAAGGTTAAACAAAGCGGCAATCTAGCAAACAGCCTACTAGAATTTGTAATCTGACCCTGAGATCTACTGTTTACTTTGCAGAAATTACAGTCCTGGAGTGTAAAACAGGTGCAGAACACTTGATACTGTTGCCCACTGTTATACAAATGACTCGCTTTTTACTAGGCACCTAGAATTTCCTGCATTTCCTGAAAAACTCCAGACACCCTAGATTAACAAAGTGGAAAAACTCAGTCTGTTTCTTGACCGTGACCTTGGCAGTGAGACAAAAGGAGATTGGCAATGTAGTGTATTTGTTGTACAGAGAAAAAAGGCTCACCACTGGAGTCCTGCAGATAGAGCTAAAATGCCTCAAACAATTGTTAATGTTATCACTAGTAGTAGCAGTATTTCAGCTCTTCATAACCTAGGAAAAGTAGATATTTATTTTGCCAAAGCTACATTATATTTCAACTCACTTCCTTCCTTCCTTCCTTCCCAGAAAATGAGTGCTGTATTATATGTCATTTTGCAAATAACATGGACTGTCCTTTTCCTACATTTCTTTCAACTGAGCACATTTCTAACCAGTACGACAGTCAGAAAACCACTACTAAACTAATGCATATTGGACATCTCTGAGCACAGAAAGTTCTGTATGCACTGCAGGAGCTCACAGGAGCTTGTGATAGAAGTGTATATATTATTGATCATCTTAGTAGGAGATGCCTGTGGAAGTGAGCATATATGAAATGTCCAGTCACATCTTGGGTCAGGTTAAGGACACATGTATGAAATTAGAAATTCTGCTCACTTTTTTTTCTTAATAAGCAAGAGTCAAACTTCCTGTGACCAATGACTTAAATCATGAGCAAAGATTTAGTACTGTTGAAATGGAGGAATTAGGAAAAAAAAAAAGAAACAAAACAAAACTACTTGTATAGCAAAGGCTTGTTTCAAGAGGTTATCTTAGATGTAGTTCTGGTTAAAGCCAGCCTCCCACATACCTCTTCTATGCTAAGAACTTTTAGGAAAATATTTAGTTCTGCACTGTAAATTTAGCCCTATCTGAATACTGAACTTAGGTTTATGCAATGTTTTCTCCCCTGTGTCTATAGTGTCTGTATTCTAGTTTTTCTGACATGAGAATCTGCATCTGGCACCTTTTTATCTGTCATTAATAAAAAAGGGGATTTAAATCTTTGTTCAACAAAGATGTACTGCAATACAGACATTTTCTGAGTGAAAACTTAAGTTTTCATTTGTGTGCAATTTTTTCAGTTCAAACAAAATAGCTACATATGTTCAGTTTGCAGCAGTCTGATTTGTGGGAGTGAAAGCATGTCCATTTTCCATTGTATGAACTCATAAAAATACAACTTCAATGACTTTTTAGCTGCATTTTCAAGGCACGTCGCTCCTTTGTTACATAGCAAAGCCTCCATGTAACAGGCCATAAATTCTGCTAAATAAAAGAGATCTAGGGAGTGAGCTTAAGCACTGAATCCTTGATTGTCCAGACTGCTTAATTGTTAGCTTTTAGTCTGGCTGTTTTGACTGCTACAATTAGCTCCCTCCACAACACATCTGCTCTAGAAAGTACTAGCCCTAAATAATGTGGGCAAATGAAAATCTTCGCAGCATGGTCAGAGATCAAATTGCAGCCCTTTTGTTTAGCATTGCAACATCCAAACACAAGAGAATAATATTTGTTTCAGGAAAGGAGATCAAGCCTTGACTTTATTAATGGAACATTTTATTTACAGCAAAATACTATCTATGATCCTTTTACCTTTACCTTGCAGTCCTGACTTTGCTTGCTTTCATTTAGTATCAAAAATATTTAAGACCCATATTGTAAATTTGTGGATGCTTTTATACAACTTCTGTGTTCAAGCAATTTGATTTCCTTCAAATTGAAGTTTTCTAACCATGTACTGTTGCACGTTTTCCAGACTTTCAGTGTATTTATTTCAAAACATTTGGCTGGGGCTTGTTCATTCATTTCACCTTAAGAGTCCTACCTCATTATACTTGCACATTAGCACTGCAGATATTCTCTTCTACCCAATTATTATCCATTAGAAAACAGTTGCTGAAGCCAGTCAATAGCTTTTCCACCCAAACTTACACTAAAAATAGAATAATAGAGTCATAGAATTACAGAATGGCTTGGGTTGGAAGGGATCTTAAAGATACCTCGTTCCAGCTCCCCTGCCATGGCCTGGGATACCTTTCATAGACCACATTGCTCAGGACCCTGTTCAGTCTGGCCTTGAAACTAAGAAGTGGAATTTGTCTTTTCATACTTTATCTTTGGTGAGTCTTTAGTCTGTTTTTATCCCCAGGCTGCACTTCATGCATTTCTGCAAATTGTCAGTTGGATTTTCAGTTTCAGCTGTTGGCTGGGAGGGGGTGTATGAAAAATAAAGGAACACTGACAGAGAAACTGAATAAATGAGTTCCTTGGTTACCTGTTTTTAAACAGAAATCAGTTCTGAACTTTTGTTCTGATTTTTTTTCATTAGAAATATGGTACAGAATGCTTTCCTGTTGTTCTCTTAGACACTGTGTTTAACTATTGTAACTTTTGAGGTGAAAGATTCAAGGTAACGTATTAATAACTTATTGTAAAAAACAATGAATAGAGATAATTCTTTTGCTTGAAGTCAATATTAGTTTTAAACAATAATTGGGTTAGAGCTTATTTGTAAAGATCAATAAATTACGTTCTACTTTATCTAATGGACATAAAAATAAGAAATATTGTCTAACTGACACATAAAATCCGTTCATCTCAAACTTATTGGAAAGCTATAATCTACAGTGTCCTAGTTGCATAACTGAGACAGCCTCATTGTTTTCTTTCCACTTTCACTACTCCATTTTTCTCTTTCCCACAGAATTATGGTACAAGTCTACTTTAGATTATCATCCCATAGTTTGTAAAATAAACCCTAAGTAGCACTGTCCTTGCTTCTGGAAGCTGAATTATGTGTCAGGGCTTCTGAGCACTGATTGGAATTATGTAACATTGTAAATAAGTAGGTACAACTTGATCCCATATATTTAATGAGTATAAATAGGTGTGACTAAGAATGAAATTCACATGCATTACTTGAAATGCACAAGTACGATAAGCAGTATTTAATTGCAGATACCTAAAGAAATAAAGGTACTTTTTGAGTTTGTCCTATGCATTTCCAGAGTAATTACAGCATCACAGAATTCTGATACAGCTTTTGAGGGGTTTGGAGGTTTTTTGTTCCTCTTTTCTCTTTTGGATTATTTAGCATTAAGTTTTTATAATGAAAATCTTAACAAATGAAGATAAGGGTGCTTTCATTTGTAACCAGTTTTATTAAATTTACTCGATTCAATTTAAAAGATAAAGCTGGGCTGCTAATAAAATTTTCAGTTTAATTTGTGCACTAAGTAGTAACAGGTAGGAAAGAATTACGTAAAATTTTAATTGGAATTTACAGAGAGAATGAGGATTTAGTCAAATTAACATTGGGCTAACCTAAAATGATGTTGATTATTTTTAAATATTGAAAGCATTCATTTTCAAAGAACTACTTTAAAAATTATAACTATCTTAATTAATTTAAATGAAAAATTGATTGTAAAGAAACTACCAAACCGTGCAAGAATTGTCTTCAAAACAGAAAAACAAAATCAAATCATTGTTTATGCTTTTGTTTCTTCCAATTTATTTAGTCAACTGAGCACATTAACTGAATTAACAAAGAATTTTGCCGGTTTCTTTCCTTATCCTTCAGTGCAGAAACAAAAAAAAAAATTAAGAGTTCACAGTTACACGCTTTTTCAATTGCACAGTTTTTTTATATTCTTTGACATTTCAGCATGGTTGTCTTTCCTAAGTTGTACACTTTTTTCCCCCACTGCTACAATCCCAGGTTAGTGGTAACATCAAATGTTGACTCTGCAGGAGCATTAAGTGTTAGTATGAGTTCCTTCATTGTGCTTTGAATAAGGAATTAGAATTTACTTCTTGAGTGGGAGGAGAAAAGTGGAAAAGGAATTGGAATATTTACCATGTTGGAATCAGAAAGCAATGATGGGAGGTTTTTTTGCTATTTTTTTTTTTTTGCTATTTTTTTGCTATTTTGCTATTTTTCTCAATGTGCTGAGTTCCTGTTACATTTACTGAATACTTAAATGAAGATAAAAATGAGCAAAAGCTTTTAAAGCAGATTATGCCAGTCATGTTTTCCTTTTGATTTAGTTACATTTTATATGGTTTGTTCTTTTAGTTATTGTATGTTTAGCCAACCATCAGCCCCATCCTGAAAGTCAACAATAATAAAAATGTAAATCATCATCAAAAGCATGCCTTGCAGTGAGAGAACATTTCTGAGATTGTTTATCAGTTGTTCATTTTCTCCTGTCAGATGTCGAAATCTTTTACTTCCCATCATATTGCACAGAAATGCAGTTTTACTGATAGTGTCTACTTGTAGCTAAGCTGTGAAAAAGTCAAAATTTCATTTTGTAAGAGCAGTTATCACACAGACTACTGCAGACCTAGGTTATTGGTCCTTATTTAGCAAGCTCACAGATAAGATGTCTAATTTCCTGGCCAACCTTTTTGTATGTGTGAGTGTGTATGTGTGTGTAAGAGTGTGTATATATGTGTGTGGGCCCATTAAAATATATAAGATTAATAAAAAAATACTCAATAAAAAATACCCAATAAAAATACCCTTTTTCACTTGCAATATACAGGTAGAGAAATAATGTAAATACTGGCCAATAAGTCACTTTTAAAAAGTAAGATTTGAATTGTTAACTGTTGATATTATATTAGAGCATTTTTAAATTAGAAATATGAGATATAGGGACAACCTGACTTAACGTTAGGCACAATTCAATACATCCTCAATCAAGTTCCTCAGCTGCTGATTGAAGTTTGAAAAATTCCCATATCAAAATTAGAACTGTTCTGAAAAAATGGAGGGAAAAATATATGTTAACCATTTTAATACAGAATTTTGTAGTAGAAGATGTTCAATAAAATAGTGGTTTGTCTACTGTCTTTCTACAGATGGCTTCTCTGTTATATTGAAATAATACTTCTATTTTCAGCTAAAAGAAATCCATACCAATTTTTTGTCTTAATCTTAAAAGTACTAAAATACCAAAGTAGTGAATACTAGAAAATAATATATTTTGTAGTAGCTTAGTCAGGCATAGTGAAGGAATGGTTAAAAGACCTGTTTAATGTATCTAAGAGAAAAGTCTGAAGTCACGAATAATTATTTTAAGAATTCTTTCTGTAAATGTTTTTTACATAACACATGAACAGCTTCTTAGTTGCCTTTATGCGGGGTGTGTTTTTTTTCTTTTCCACTTAGTTTCTAACTCATACTTGTGATAGAAATGCAGCCACTCTCATGAAGTTGTTAGAAATGTAGGAGAATGACTTATTAGTGGAACTGTAGAACAGGGATTGCTAGGTTTGATTCCAGCTTTTTTTTTTTTTCTGAAAGCAGAATTATGAAAACAGAATTTCAAAGAAAAATTGCAGGTCTCTTTAATACCATCTACTGCCATCATGTACTTTTCTGCTCACTATGGTGTTCGTAGAAGAGAAAGTATTTTCTATCATGCACCTCGGATATATGCTATAATTTCAGCTGCAGTTGAAGCTAACACAAGTGGAAGAATAATTTTGTGAATGGTTTTCTCTGCACTTCCTAAAATTTTCTTCAAATCTGTACTCCCTTCTTAGCACAGCAAAATGAAACCTTGATTAATGTTAATACTAAACTCATTTAATAATACAAATGAGGATCCAATAATATAATAATTTCTACAGACATTAAATGTCAGTTAAAAAATATAGATAGCTACTATATTGCCAGGACAGATGAAAACACATATATTCATACCTGATTTCCAGGACCTTTTGCCCAAACCTGCATTCTAGCATTTTGTTTTTATGCTTCAATGAGTTGCTCTCCATAATTGGACAACTATGTCTAGAGCACTTCTTTATGTGTTTATTAAAGATTGTCTAACTCATTTCCTGTTGACACAAAATTGTTTGAGTGGCAAAGGAACTTTTATAAATAACTGACATCCAAGAACATGAAGGGAACTGTTTAAGTGGGTCATTTGCTTGTATACTTCCATAAGGAATTTTTAAACTGTAATCTTGAATTGAAATACTATTGTGCAGTGCTTAAATTCCTTTAACAATAACATTCATTTTAGTGCATTTTAAATGTCTGAACTCTGTGACCATTATCTGTACCCATGAACATCTGTCTAAAATGGCTTAATTCCAATGATACTGCATTGGAAATGCAGAAAAATACTACTGGTGATTTTGTATATTTTTTAGCTAATATCATTTCTTTAAGGTCTGAACTACTGTTTCTGTCATTGAGTTTCTCTCCCTCTGTTCTCATTTTCTTTTTGGGAAGGAGAATAAAGAAAAAAACCCACAATTCATCAGTATTGTTTATTTCCCTGAATAAAATGCTCAAAGCCCTCTACTCAACACTAAATATAAAATGAGAACTAGAAATCATATGAATTCCATATATACTCTTTCAAACTTGAACATCTTAGTTATTAACTAATCCCAATTTCAGCTTTGGTGAGCTCATTTTAAAAGAAGTAGCCTTTATCTCATGATGTAAATTCAATAGCTGTTGTCAGGTCTATTAAATAGAGTATTATTTTATTTACCCCACAGCTGATAACGGAGTCACACAATTCACTCCAGACTGGTCTTCCCATAAGTTATAGCTATGATGTCTCAAAAGGGATAAAAGAAGTCATATCCTCTACTTCTCAACTTATTTTCATCATTACATATATTCTTATGCTATAATAAATCACATGAAATACTTCTTGTAGCTACAGGGCTCAAGGAGTATCTTTCGGGGTTGATATTTATTTCAGTTCCAGAAATATGTCTGAGTCTTGCTGAATGAGGCTCTGTGTTGTACACTAATATAACACTGTTTAGACATGTTCAGAGTTTAAGAAATGTAGTTAAGTAACCCAAATCTAGTCATACTACACATATTGTCCCAAAAATTATGGTTTTATCTGAAATGCAGCATCCAGAATATTGTAAGCTGTGAAAGTGAACATCCTGGAAGCCTGACCTCACTGTATGACATGGAAGAGGAAAAATACTCATGTTCTTAAGCAATAGAGAGCCCTGTGCAGCACAACCCCTGACTAGTACAACTCAGTACCTCCGGAGTGATGTACTGAGTTCCCACATGTAGCCCATACCTAACCAGATGGTGGGCTATCCTGCATGAGAAATACTCTCTAGTGAATAGTGGGACTGATTCTGTTCTCATTGATTACACATTTCCTCAATCCAGAACAGAGTAGCCTTGGTTTTCCTTTAATTTCAATGCTATTTTTTAAATTCTGCTATGGAAAAAAGAGATTAAAAAGAAGGAGTTCTGAAGTAAATAGTTGTTGAAAAGTAGAATTAAATTTAGAAGAAGATGCTCAGCACCCACACAACATCTCTGTCTCACCAAAGACTTATGATGACAGGTTTGGAGATTTTGGAAAAGCACATCTTGGAAAGCAGCCATATTTTTGCTAAATATCTGTGCATGTGCTTTCTTGAATTCTAGATTGGCTGCATGCTTCCATCATTCTCTTCCTTACCTTGATGTAAGGATGTGATGTGATGTGATATGGTGCTCCTTCAGACTCTCCACCTTTCAAACTAGCACTGGAGCAGCATCTGTATCATTTTAGTTCAGTCTAAACATGCAGGGTTACATAGAAAATGAGTAGAGCACAAAACAGACTTCCACAAGCTGGTGTATGCCTTCGAACCCAATCTTTTAAGGTACTATCCCACTCAATTTTTCCCATGAAATTAGCTTGTAGGTTTTGAAAAATGTTTTATGACTTGTGACTTCAAAAATAGACCTCTGCATACAGGGGAACCTTGTGTGATGTGAGGGAGCTTTGCAGACCTGTTCTATTCAGTGCAGGATGACATGGACCTGCAATAATCCATTATTGACAAATGGATTAGACCATAGACAGAGGATAGTGGAATGGCTCAGGAAAAAGAATTGTGAAAGGACAGGAGGACATGGACTGAAACTGAATAGAGGAAATTACATTGGAATGTATGAGAAGACTTTTTAGCCTTGAGGGTGTTGAGGAGAGGCAATGGAGTCTCTCCAAGGAGCTACTTAAAAGCCAGCTGGACAGTCATGAATTGGGCTGGGCTGGGAGTCTTCAGAGGCTTCTTCCAGCCTCAACTGCCCTATCCTGTAAAATGGTAAGGAAATGTTATCAGTAATTAATGGAAGTAAACATGTCAAAGATTTTCTTCTGCTGTTTTTCAGCTATAACATGGCCTGAAGAGAAGTAGTGAATAAATGACATGCTTGCTCCACTTTACTGTTTTCTTGTGGGAGAAAAAAAGTACAACCACTTATCTGAGAATATATTTACTCTAGTATTTTCATATTCCCAAACAGTCTGGTCTTTTTTCTCATATTTGAGTATTCATATGCCATGATTTGCTCTCTGTTCAAATACGGCAATCATAGAATTCCTTTTACATAGCATTGATAAAGCAGACCATTTCTATTTTCAAAAGCTTCTTGTAGAAGACTTTTTTGGTTATTTTTAAAATAAAATCCCCTAAATAAAAGCCCACCTAGAAAATCAGTTGGTTATATAGCTATCCTGGCAACCTTGCATACCTAGTTAGCAGTAAATGTCTTCTTTTTAGAACTCTTTGTCTTTCAGGTTTGGTTAATACAATATCTATTTTTTACACAGAGCTGATTTTACTAAAGCTGCAGAGAGTTTAAAAAGTTTGAAAATCTCAGAAAGCTCTCAGGTGGAAAGGTTGTCTTTAGTAGTGCTTCATAAACTTGAATGCTGTTGAGTGTAAGTCAATATCTTCTCAAAGTAATGGGTTTTAAACATTCAAGTCTATTAAAACTTTATCAATAAAACTAATTGGAGGCTGAAAAATTATAATTACCATTAATTTGAATAAGTACATTCAGTTTATCTGTTCACATATAAGTCAGAAATCATAACTGCATTGCAATCAATGTACGTATCAAAATCAGTGTACGTATCAAAATCTCTTGCAATATTTATTTTGTTATAAATTGGCAAACACCTTTCAGAGTTTGTAATGAAACATTTTTGACATGATTTCTGACAGAGTTGTATAATTTAAGACTAGTAAGCATAAATGTGGGGAAGTGTTTGGGTTTTTTTTCTGACAAGTCAGGCCTTGGGTGGCTCTCATGAATCATCTTTCAGATGATGACTTATTTACCAACTGAACAGGAGTTATGTGTCATGTAAAAAATAGAGAAATAACAAGTCTGGAAGATCTGAACTCCTATTTTACCTGCATTAAAACAAATGATTTTTCTGTCTGCTTGTAATTACTTTGGTATTTTCAGATCTGAGGTGTTTTTCCAGCCCTCTGCATCTGAACAGACTGTATCAGAAGTGATCTTTGAAAAGCACAACAGCACATTTTTTTACTCCAGTACTTAATCCACTTTCAGCCTTTAATTGAAAAAGGTTGGATTATTGTTTTTCATTTAAAGCTTTCATCAGCTTTTAAAATTGATAGTGCCTATATTCACAAGGGATTAAGGAAGAAAATAAGTATACATTTTCACAGCCTTTAAATCACATAATTTGCCACTGAAATTAATGTGTATCATCTTGAATTATTATTTGATCTTATATGTAAGTGCTCTGCTATTTAAAAGGAGTCTTAATAACAAATTTACCAAAGGCAGTTCAAAGCCCTTTTATCATTTTTTTTTCATTAGTATCTCCCATTTTCATTTCATTGCTTTTGTTCCTTACCACCTTCTTCATCCAGAAAAATAAGTAACAGCCACTGTCGCTTTTGAAATGGAAAAATGGTTTCAAATCACTGGCAAAGCTTAATGACTTCTGACTGCTGAGATATGTTAATTTAAGCCAGACCAAATGTTCCTCAGCTGCAAATATTTGGTGTTGTTCACTGGGAACTGGCAAGATTTATGAGGGCCCAGTGGCAAAGGCTCTCTGCTCACATGCCTCACATTACAATTGTTTCACATGTTAGATGATAAAAGGCTGTTTGGGAAAAAAAAAAAAGGAAGAAGGAAAAGAATCAACTTTTCACAGAAAATGTGTATAGGTCCAAAGAGGATGAGGGCTTAGAAAGACAGCTTTGCTTTTTTCTGTCAGTGAATCTTCTCAAAGAACCATTTAACTGCTGAATTAATGTGGTATTCTCATGCCAATCTGCATTCTTTTCACTCTCTCAAAACATCAAAATCCATGTGACTGGATGGTTCAAAGCACTGGTAATGGAGCATAGAGGACTTGTTTTTGGTGGCTTTTTTTTCACTTCTAGGTGGCCAGTCCAAACCTACTGCAAACTGATAGTGGCCAAAAGTCATTAACCTTTGGCTCTTTGGTTGTTGTTGAGAATTAAGTTAGTAAGTTCAGTTTAGTAATGAGTAGATGGGGATCTACATCAGAAAAAACCCAGTAAGTTATTTTGATAGACACTCTTGGTAAGGGAACCTTACATGGATAGGTCTGACACCAAGGCATCCTTTGGAAAAAGGCAGCTCCATGACTAGCACATCAGTAGGAAAAATCTGTGGAAACATTACCTGCCATTCTGTATATTAGTTTGCGAGTCTGTAAAATGGGAAGTATCCAGTCTGTAGTAATTCTACAATAATAGAAAAAAAACCCCAACCATGCAGCAGGAATGGGGCACTATAAAATTATGTTCATAGATTTAATTTTTTTCATTTTTGCTTAAAGGGAAACTTTCACTTATTTCATTAAATGAAAGAAAAATTAATTTCTGGCTTACATTTACTCTTTAAATTGCAAGTGACTGTGAAATTGGGGGGGTTTACACTATTCCTAATTGCTCCAATAGGATTAAGTTTTAAAATTTCTTTATTTTCTGAAAACTACCAACACTTAAAATCTTTGGGGCAAATACAGTTTTGTTTTCTGAATCTGTCTGAGGTTATTATTGTAGAAAGCCTAATTGCTGCTTTCATGCAGACAGGTAACCTCGCTGTCAGAGCTACCGGCTCAGTGCTGCTGCTAACGCTTTAGTGCTTTGCCACTGCTTTTTCTATCCCATCCCTTCTTATAGATGATACAACAAGTTAAGTTCTTCCCAAATTCAAAGGAAGGAAGGGGACGGCAGCTTTACTTATGGCTGGATCAAGTCTCCCCTAAATCCAAACAAAAATCCCACAGTGTATTTCCCTGGAAGTGCTGATGGCATCCTGTGCTGAGTGCGCATCGGTGTGAATTCATTCAAACTTTACGGTATGGATGTTTGCAATCAGAACAGATTAACCCTGATTATACAAATCAGCTACAGTGAAGGTCTGCTAAGCACAGAAATGACTGCTCTAATGATTATAGGGTGATAACTCCTGAGCAGTACTCAGAGTTTCTACTGAAGGTAGTGGGAGCCATGAGGGCTAAGTGCATTCTTAGGCTTTCAAACAGGAAAGAGAAATGGCTCTGCAGGGGTCAGAATGCCCTCTCGAGTGTTAAGAAAGGATAATGGTTCTCACAGATAAGGAAAACATCTTGAAACAAATAAACTGAATGTTGGTGGTTTGTTTTTTTTAGAAGTGTTGATAAACTAAAATATAAAAATTATTATGTTTATATTTGCATTTAGGCTGAAACAATTGTTCCTTGAGGAAAAAAAAAATGCACCATATATTTGTGTTAAATACTCTAATTATGTTCTTCCCTGGGATAAAAGGAAAAAAAAAAGCTGACAGCCAGCAAAAGAAACAAAAATCTAAATTCCTTCCTTGCATTAAATATGACACAGATTGTAAAAAGCAATATTTTTACCCTTGAAATGTTTGAAGTATTGACATTCTGTCCACTCAATTGTCAGCTTGTCTTTAGAGATAGAGCTTCCAGGTTCTTAGCATTTAGTAAACTGACACTGATCTCTATTCTTCTTTAAACTTGTATGCAATTCTTGGCTTAGAAAAAGCCCTCCATGATACCATGAAAGGTTATTCTTGCTGTAGCCACTTCAGAAATTCTGTGCTATCTTTATGGCCGTTTTCCTGATCTTCCAATTTTGTATTAATAAATAAACCTTGTTAGCTTTAAATTAAGTTTCAACAAAGCTTGAAAGGGGATTTAGGAACATTGCAGGCTGCTATTCTTGGGGGTACATGTAGAAGTTGTAGCTTGTGCTAGTGGAAAGAAGGTCCCCCAGTGCCTCAGAGCAGGTGGGGAAGGGGAGGTGGCAGGACTGACACGGAGGTAGAGCAAAGGACTGATGGAGTGAGAGCCAGACCTGAGAGGCAAGAGCTGTCTTCACAACTTCAGTTAATTCAGTGGGAGTTTGTGTATGTTATTTGGGCAGCACAAAATCAGCTTCATGTATCTAAGTGCCCAGCTTTGTGTACTTAAAACCAAAGTGAGAGCCCACCTTCCTTACCTGAACAGAACTCTGGTCAAATTTAAATAAATGGTAGACAGGAAAGCCTGAAAAAAAGGTTTTTTTTCCTTTTGCACCAAATAGGTATATAAACAAAACCAGCTGCATGTTAATAAAGGTTAAAGCAAGATAAAATATATCACAGAGTAAATTGCCAAATCTGCCCAGCAGAAGCAATGGCATTGCTTGATTTCTCTGCTGTTATTCATACTGCTGTGTTTACTTTAGAGTGCTGGAGAAGTCCCTTATGATTTAAATAAGTTTGTCATGTTTTACTTCTATTGGCGTGTGAATTCTTCAAGGATAAAATATCTGCTAAATTTCTTTGTTTCCTTTCACTCTTGCTTATATGATGAAGCATGATTTGTGGTATTTAATGTAATCAGAGTATCATTAATTTTCTGCTAAAATGTTTCTGCATATGGCCATGCAAAATAAGTATTTACCATACCATCAGTTGCTTAAAGAATCAAAATGAGGATGACAGTGTTTTTCTAAAGAAGATTTCTCTGAATCTTTCCACCCACAGGCTCTGTTGAAGGCAGTAAATAGTCCATTTTTGTTAATGAAGCTTCACTCATACAGCTGGGATTGTTTAATATTTTACGAGTGTTACTTTGTTTTGCTCTCAACGATCTCAGGCAGTTAAGGATTTATGAATCGTGTTTTTCTCAGCCCATCTGCGGTTTCCTATCTTCCCTGGCCTTGAGAATATGTTTAAATTTATTAAAGCGAAGCAAAGGCTCATTATTTCAAAGGAGAGCCAAAGTGACACAGTGAATTGGTTATTAATGGAAAGGCACTGCCATAGGGCGATTGAAATTTAATGATATCCTACAAGAAAAAAATGAGGGTGTCACTTTCCAAAAAGTCATGCTAAATGCCAGCCTTTTTAAGGTCCTGCCGCTAATTTTATGCCTGCACACAGTAATGTTTTCAAAAGCGTTTAGGAAACACGGACCAGTGACTGTACTGATTATCCTTTTCACCTTCTCGCCTGTTCCAAATGGGTTTGTGCAGTGAGCGATTTAATCTCTAAATATAGGGAACGTTAAAAAAAATAACATTGCTGTTTTTCACAAGCTAAGGGCCTTTTGCAATCCTCCAGAGATGGACTTGCAAATATGCTATCTCCATATGCTCACAGTAAGCTCTCAAACTGGCTCATCACCAAAAAAAAAAAAAAAGGGAAAACAAAAAACTTCAATCACTTTATTTCTTCTGCTTCTCTGTCATTCAAGAGATGTTTTATGTACACAGAGTACATTTATCAAAATTTAAGTCACACACGATTAGAGCATACCTAGGAATCTGTGAAATTTCTCAGTTTTCTCCTGATTAGTCTACATTTTCTTTCAGAAGACAGTTTTTGTCTCCTGAAATGCCTTCCACCTGTTTTTGGATTATTCTAGTTTTTAATATAATGTTCATATAGACTTTGTCACTATGTTTTTTTTCAGTTTGAAAGACAAGCTGTGTAATTTCCTGGCAAAATTCAGTGTTCTTCCAAAGTCTATGTTGAGACTTGGGCTTTTTTTTTTGTTGGTTGGTTTGGTTTGGTTTTTTAAATTTGTGCTGGTTATAACTCTCAGACTGCAGAGACCGTATAAGGTTGTCTCTAAGTGACTGTTGAAAGAGTTTCAAATGGAAGACGGAGATGAAGGGAAAGGGGACATACCTGTGTTAGGACTGCAGGACCAGGCTGATGGAAACTTGTTGATGGTGCTGGTGCTCAGTGGAGTATTATTGTTTAATGTTCCAGTGCTAGTGATAACTAATTCATTCCTTCCTTCTAGTTGTGTGTTTCAACATATGATTTACTACAACTATAACCATGTTTAAGCACAATTGAGGAACACGGGTTGGAGATAAATCATGGATAACACAAGGTCTGTGTAAATGTCTGGACACAAAATAGCTTGTGATAACCATGTCAAAAAAGCAGGCTTTACATTAAACACCTCACAATGTTAGATGACTGCTCCTTTGTAAAAGTAGAAGAACTGGCGTAGGATTCTCATGCCATGACAACAAAGCTGCTATGGCTACACAAGCTATTGTGTGACCTTCCTCAGTTCTCAGCCATCAGGATGAAGAATCCCCTTCAGTACTTACCCATAGCTGTTCTCTTAAAATATCAACTCCCCCAGAAGCATACAAATATGCAGCAAAATAAAAAGGGGTAGTAGCATAAAGGGATATTTGGTATCAATCATCCTCGGTTAATACAGAAATGGTAGGAGTCTGTGGTGGAAAAGACATGCTAGGTCACCTAGTTCATCTTCCTGCTGGTGAGGGAAATGTTCCCGACATATATTTTCTAGTGCCCTGTCCAGTCTAGTTTAAATACCTGATGCAACTCATTTATATTTATATTGTAATTTTCTTACAAACATAAATATAAAACCAAACTCCAGACGTTGCCCTTGACAGGCATATTAGTAACAAATCATTTTCTAACCTTGCTTATGGTAAATTTCCAACCATCTGCTGACAGGTAAACAGAAATTTCTTCTTCCTTTTTTTTTAGTTCTCAGAATACTTTCTCTTCTCAGTCTCATCAAATGAAATAATAAAAAAAACCAACAACCTTAATTATAAAGTGACAGCACCATGTTGTTTCTAAAAGGAGAAATGTTGCCCTTTCTGGAGGTGTGGATCTGACAAGCATCCCCTACCCCTCCTACATGAAGGGATAACCTGTGGTCTTTAAACATACCATCTGCTGTTTGAATGCCCTAGAGGTGGAGGCGGTCTGAGGGCAGGAAAGACTGGTAGCCATCTCCCTGCATTTCACTTATTAGCAGCCCTAAAAAAAAAAAAAAAAGAGTAGTTAAATTAGTGCCAAATTTTGAACTCTTTCTCCTACAGAGCAGAATCCTGGGCAAGAGCTTCTGGTTTGTTCTGTCTGTAGAAGAGTTGCAGTGGGGAAGAGCTATTTGCAGATGGGAGCCAGGCGAGGTGACGTGAGTCATGGGGAGTGCCATTTCTGAGGAGAAGGTAGCAGACATGGTTTCACACGCCTCGGTCCTGGGGCCGTGCGTGGGTGCTGGCAGTGTCGCCTGTTCTGCGGGAAGCAAAAGCTGCTTCTCCATGCATGGAAAGCACTCAGTGAGAGGGTCTTGCTCAGATTAGCACACCAGGAGCTGGAGGGGTTACAAGGAAAGGTCAGAGTCTGTGCGGCGCTAAGTGTCTTTTTCTCTGGCTTAAATCACTGAAAGGTAGGATCTTCAGACTGGGGGCAAGAATTACTGTAGCCAGTGCCATGCCTTCACAGGGACTTCCTGTTGTCTGGGGTTAGGGGGGAGAAAAGTCAGAAAATAGGGTCGTTAAGACTGTCAAATACGGTGTAAACTGAAGCCCTAATAGGATTTGCATACTATTTTAAAGAACACACTTGGAGAAATGGTGACTCAAGGGCCTGCAGGTTTGGTCCCTCTAAGCTTCCTGTTTTAACTATAAACTTGTCATCCTATAACCTTTCTAACAAAGACATAAACACTTCAGCTACATATATTTTGATTGTTTCATGACAGTTTACTGGAGGCTTAGCAATGACAGATTTCTTCATTGTCTTTTTGCCAAAATTTGTCCTTTAAGTCATTTTTGTTGACTGCCCCTTTTAGCAGCTCACCTCACAATGAGAGAGGAGACAATTAATGGGAGGGTGATTTATCACTGCCAAAAACTGTCAAGGACTTCTGTTGTAGCTGGAGAAAAAGCAATTTCACATTATGGCATTTCATTCCGAATACATTGTATTTACAGCTCACAGTTTTATTTTCAGAGCCTATTATCAGGTGAAACAGTTGCATCTGAAATGTTGTTTGTGACATAGGTGACCTGTTAGGATTTGATAAGTATTTACGCCAGAGCACAAGGGGCTCACACATCTGCTGTTGGCAGAAGCAATGGAAAAAAATAACCTGGAAATGAGGCGTTTGATTTTTCTGGTTCCTACACTCGAGCATCTGTTGCTATAATTAAGTGGCATTCAGTAATTGCAGAGCAATGGTGAAATAAACATATGCATTCTTGCCAGCTTTTAGGATTTGGTGTCCTTACAGTAGGAGAGACAAGCAAAGTGACTTCAGCAAGAACAAAGGGTTCTGTAACAAAGTTTAGCAATTAACTTTGCTATTGCATAAAAAAGAATTTTACAATAAAAAATAAATAGAGGAAGGAAAAAAAAATCAAAATTGGCCAGTAGCTTTTATACATTTAAACTGCAAGAGGTAAAGCAGAATATTGAACTGGGAGCATGTTAACATTTTTCTGTTGAATGGAGTTAATATTGGAGTTGTATTTAGAAAATAAAAATTGAGCATGCAATGCTAGCTAAAAAAATGAGAATGCAAGAAATCTATTATACATAGAGATTTTTTAATGAAATGTAGTCCTTCAATTTGAAGGGGGAGTTGAGGTTTCTGTGAGGGCCCCTGCTGCCTTGGTTTACACCTCAGTTGTGGTGTAAATGAAAACAGAACCTGGTGATCTGTTTGTTAAGTTAGCATTAGTTAAGAACCCCAGTTAAAACAGGCTTCTAAAATGAATCAGTTGTAGGGCATTTGTTAAACAATCTGATGTTCTTTATTCTGTAGTGAGATTCAATATACCTCTTTAGGTTATTTTTTAGAAGTGGGGAGAACTGGGGTAATATAATTTTTTTATAAGAGAGGATTTAAGTCAGAACACGGTCTCATCTGATCACAAGTTTTGTGATTGTTGTGAGTTTTGCCTTTTAAGAACAGTCTGTCCAACAAGTTATTTCAACAATGGTCCTTGTACTAAAAATAAAAATAAAAATGGATAATTGAATAGCAGAACCCATGTAGCCCAACAGATATGTGGCAGATGTAGCATGGTATAAATTCTGAGAACCTAAGAATAGAAAAGAGTGTCTGTCTCTTGCTGTCTGTCGAGGCCAATAAAGAGTTAGTATGAAAAAGAGCTATTAGTATTGTTTGAGGAGGCCATTCTTATATATGCCTTGGCACTTTCACTTGCATGGTCTGGAGCAAGTTTGGCATTAACTATGCCCCTGCCTTTTTGGCTGGGGGAGTAAGGAAGAGGAGCCACTGTGCAGTGGGTGGTAAAAATCACTGTAAGCATCTCAAATATATGCATAGGTACATGCATGAATACATACACATGCATGTATTCACATACGCACATACAGAGAGAGAAAAAGAGATGTAATGAAAGAAGCAAAGAGAAAAAAATCTTGTTTCACAAAGAAAGGACAGGACTGAAAAGTGAATATATATGATAGCTTTTACTTCAGTTTCCATCACTTACAGTCATTTCTGCATGGCCACAGGAAGCCATAGCAAGGCAGTCAGAGCTTTAAAGAACCGAAATATCACAGGATCAGGATCTGTGTTGCTTCTTAACATAAACGTCAGAATGTTTTTTTCACTTTACTGTTCAGTTAGTGAAACTGAATCTGTTAATTCATTTTGTTTGCAAATGCAAATATTTTGAGGGTAGATAGAGCTTTCCAAACTGACAAAATAGAATACTATTTTTTAGCTGCATTTAATTAAATTGAATGCTAATTTCAGTAACTACATTTAAAAATTATTATTACAATATACATTTTCATCTTGTAATTCTGAAAAAAACCCTCATCACACTTGAGGACATTAATATATAGGGGTCTGATTCTAATAAACTTTATATATGCATGAACCTGCTTTTTATTCTGCCAGTGAGCTACTGGATTTTGATGTTGTTTGGGAAGACTCATGAAGCAATATACCTGAACGAGGTGAGAGTCAGGAGATTTAGATTGTTTTTCAGGCTTTGCCAGTAACCTGTTGTGTGACTTTGGGCAAAGCACTTCACAACTGTGTGCCTCTGCTTCCCTCTGTGCTTATTTACAGATGAATTCTTTGAGGAAGGAGTTACCCCTTAAGCATTTGCGCAGGACTTTGATTTCCTTTTTGAGCCCTAAGCATTTAAAATAAGTATTCTCACATTAAGTATTTCATTGAGAAAGATTGGAAGCTTTTTATTTTTGATGGAGGTGAGCCCACAGACAGTGGCTGTGAGCCTACTCTGGCCATCCTTGCATTGGCTCCTGTTTCTGAGCCATTTCAGTAGGGAATGTGGCATTAGGACCTCTTATAATCAACATTCTCCTGCCAGCATACATTCTCAGCTTATTAAAAGAAAAAAGATAGTTGTGAGAACTCTGTCAATAGTGAAAGAACTATTATGTTGTCCACTAAAAACTTAGTAGATGCTATAGGAGTGATTTTAATTGAGATTTTTACAACCGTTTGATAACACTGTTTTGATCACCGTATTTAGGGCTGGATTCCAACAGTGGACATAAAACCTCTGACTAATCCACTGAGTCACCCAGTCCCTGTCATATATTGCTTAATGGTCCATGCTGCCAGGAATTATAATAGCTTTCTAGTAATAATTTTTTTTGAAAGAAACTTTATGGGCACAAAGTCTTATAAAAGTTTAAACTCAGATTTTTAAAAAGGCAATGAAAGAAAACTTCCTAGAGCTATGCTAAACTGCAGATTTTTTTTTTTATTTACAATAAATGTATAGAGTCTTACATATACTGTAAGTTAATGACTAATATTTTAACTTTGGTTGGTTAATGTTTGCAGGGCACTTACAGATGCTAGAATAATCTCTAATGTTTTTGCTCAATCTGCTCTGGAGATGGATGAAATAAATAGTTTAAACTAATTAATGTAACACCAGCTGTTACAAGTGCTTGGCAGACGTCTGTGAGTTTTGATGGGCAGAGAGCGGCTGTTGTACTTGACTTTATTTTAGTACAATGTTGATCACAGTGTAAGCTGGAATAAATGACGAGCCAAAGGAAGGAACAGAGGATGAATTCTGTGTAATGCAAAATAAATATTGCCCTTTTTCTGAAAATATTTTTTGAGGTCAAGGGAGATTTATAGTGGACTTCTATTTAGTCAGAAGTGCTGTGACAACAGCTGTGCTAAGCATGCTCGGTATTAACATGCTTTACAAAAGCTGCAGAAATATATATAGACATCTATGAAATTTCTCATTGCTTTTAGATTTCAAAAAGTGCTAAGGCTTAGTATTAGCACTTTGCCTGCATATTTTATTTCTACCTAGCAATTGCTGTTAGCAAGAATAGATGTTTTAAGACAGGTAGATAAAAAGCAATATTAGCTCTAGAAAGTCAATATGTTTGCAAAGACTAGGTTGAATTTCAGTGCTGCTTGTATGTACATGATTGTAGAGTAGGTGTTTTTATTTATTTTGTCCTCTAAAGGATGAGCACGATTGCAGAAGTTTTCAAGGTAAAAAGTAGATATATCAAACTGAATTTGGTATTTTGTATCATAGCCTTGTTTTATCAGTTTTTTTTATCAGTTCAGTCAAAAAGCTCCACAAAACCTTAAACATATATCTGATGAGAATTCATTGTTTTCTGAGTGATTTAATAGGAAGTTAAAATATCAAAGTAACTTCTCTTTTAAAGTTAGATGGTAGAGTAATTGTGCTGTGACAGGGGAACGATGGCTGCTATCTCTCTATGTGCCAGCATTAAGATAACAGTGTCATTGTACAGATTGTTACCCTGTGAATATGTCTAATAAGTTATTATAGCGTGCTGAGCAGATGGCAAGTGTGCTCCTGAAAGAATTGATGGATGGGATATGATGTCATCAGTGAGATGACAAGGTTCACAAGGTACTTGACCTCCAAGAATAAGTCCTAACTGGTTAGAATTCTAAATGGTGAACTTTTGTGACACTGGCTAAATGGGAAATATGTGCAATTTGTATTTCTTTATGGTAGTGTTTACCCTCTTCACTGAACTCCACGTAATGGGATTTGGTCCCTGAAGACTTGGAGATATTGTTGGAAGGTTTCACCCTGTAACCTTCAGAGGATTTCAAATACAAATCTATACATCTAAACTTTAACAAAATCCCACTGAATTATATTTATGAATTCAAGTTTGTAGCTTTTCTTACTTTATATGTATGTATAAAGAATTTAATTGAGATGATCAATTAATTTAACATGTACTCCTGAAAGAGAAAGCTGATGATTCAGTAAGAAAGTACAAAGCATAAGATTACAATTTATACTTTTATAAGAATGTCTTTGAAATTGTGAGCTATACTAATGTGACAAGGATCTTAGTAGCATAGTAATTTTAATTATGACTAGGTTCTCCATCTCTAAATTTCATTAAACAAATAAACATTTGATTGTTCTATCTATCTAAAAATGTTTCTTTATTCTACTACATTCCAAATTATATAGTGGGATCTATACTGTTGAAACACAGGCCTCTAAAATAGTCCTCTTAGTTCTTTGTGTGATTCATGGAATGAAGATGGTGCATGCAGAAGCCTCAAAATGGGGAATCTTGCTGCTAAAGTTTAGGTACTGTCCAAGAGCTGCATCTTCTGGATACCTACCTTTTCTTCTTCATTGTGTTGAGAATTTGGGTCCTTGTTTGTAGAGTGTTGCTTCCATGGCAGGCTGGATAATCTAGACAGTGGAATTCTACCCTTCATCTGTTTTAGGCACTCCCTAAACCCTACTGACCACAAAGTGTGCTCTGCATATTTGCTTTTATGAGCAATTATGCAAATAGACAGATCCTTCAGAATTAGAGGTTTGTACCTATACATTCTAAATTGGAAACAGAAATGGAACTTGAAAAAGACAATATATAGAGAACATATGAAAAAAAGAGATACTGAAACAAAAGGGATAAATGAGTACTAAAGCTCTATGCTACACCTTTCCTACAGTGAAAGTCAGAGTCAAAAGAGTTTGGGGTCATGTTTCCTAACCCTTGAAATTAATTGATCCTTTTTTTTTCCCCCAAATTTATTTATCTGTACTTAGTAATGATCAAAAACAGGAGGATAGGAGGAAGAGGCATGAACTTTGTAGTTAGCCCTTTTTATTCTTTAATAAAATACTTCTAGTTTCTTAAAATGCTTCTTTTTATTTGGCTCCTTTGAAATGAGAAGATAAATTCCTTGTGGAAAACTCTTCCATGTTTTATTGATTGTTCCAAAGCAAAACATAAATTCTATATACAAAAATAAACTGTGAGAGCATGTACATGCGTGCTTGTTCTGAATTCTTTATGATATTTATTTTCAACACTGATCGTTCTTTGCGATATTTGAATATTCATGTGACAACCTAGAGGTTATTTACATGAACTGAAACAAGAGGAAACCAGATGAAAGCACTATAAATCCTGTGAATAAGAACAATATATTATCATTTTTATATTTCCTAATGTTCTGAATCTCAAGTAAGTAAAATTTGTTTGTAAAATTTCTACTACTGGGGAATATTGTTCCATTTCTTAAATCAGATTGTAGGTACAATAAAACTTTCATAAGCATGTTATAAATTGCTTCCATCTTTCCTGTATAAATAAGATGCTGAGGGTTCCTAAATTACTTCAGAATTACAGCAAAGCTTTGGATTAAGTTGTAAACATTATAACAATGTATCTATTTTAGCATAATTGCTTTGAAAGTACAGATTACAATTTAAAGTTGCCATTTTTTTATTTGATTTTAAATCCATGTTCCTTGTCATCCAACCCAATGCAACTGTTTTACTCATGTTCTGACATCTTTCAGGAAATTTACAGGCAGTAGAAGGAAGATACTATGACTCTCAGGCCATACTCTATTCCTTTTACTCCAGTACTAAGGGTGGAGGTATTGTGCCTGCAAGAAATAGTAACTAATTTACATGTGACTTGTAGATTTTTATCTCTCTATATGTAGTTTAGTGTCAAAAGAGTTATTCTTTCTCTGGTTTATTGCCAGTTCATTTATATGCAGTAAGAGAGCAGTAGCCTGTTCAAAATGTGCTATTAGTAGGGCAGCACAGAGTTGAATCTTTAAATAAATACTTTCACTATCTATAGTATGCATCCTATGTTAGTAGGTGGGTTAAATGGAGTTGGTTCCATTCTGGTAAGGTAATATTAAAAACTAGTAGTGAAATATCAGTATTAATATGTAACAGTTGGTTAACATAATTAAATAATAATCTGTCAAAATATTTAAAAGTATTATATGAGTTTATCAAATAATTTGATAAATTTTACATTTGACTTCTCAGGTTTTTAATAAAACTGAAAAAAAAGATTGCACTTCTATTATCCCATTGTCATAGGTGTATTGGTTATGTGACTAAAGAAGTTTCAGGAGCCAGCTCTTTTCTGCTCAATCTGATCTGTTCATATATGTCTGCATGTGCTAGAGAAATGTAAAATATTAATAGAAGGTCAATGAGTGTTCACTGAGCTCTCTTTGCCATATGGCCCCTATGGAGGATAGAAGGCCCTGGCTAGCTTAAGCCTGCCATATGGACCTGGTGGAAAAAGGTAGGTTTCACACACAGAGCAAACCTACCATATGGACTGGGTGGAGCACTCAAAATTCTAAACATTTCTTGTACACCAGGGCCTTTTACACAGAAGAATGTAAAAACATACATAATACATTACACACAAAAGCCATTGAAAAATGGATCAATTGTTTAGGTTTATATAATGCTTTCAAACAGTGACCAAAACTATATAAATAATCAGGGCTTATTTTGAAATAGTAAAGAGGACAATCAATCATTTACAACTGACTTTTTTACTTTGCATTTAACATCTGTTGTGTAATAGAACTGTACAATGCCATCCTTAATGCTGTACAAAGACAGAACATCCAAAAATAGTGATAGGGTTAAAGCAGTTTCTCTGAATGTGTGCCCTTGGGTTTCTTTTCCCTCCTGTTCTTAACCTGAAAAACAAATTTAGCACACTGTGCAAGAGTTGTGAGACAAGTCCTGGACTTAGAAATGTCTTCTGTACTATTAATCTTTTGAGGAATTGAAATTAAGCATAGGATAAGATCATTGATTCAACTTTAGCCCCTCTGTGAAGAGTGTGGTGTTGCACCATGTCTGTGGTGTCTTCTTTCATAGACAAAAGACATAGTAAAGGAGGATAGAAAAATCTTTCAAACCACTGGACCTAATGTTGAACTTTCCTACATGTTTGCATGTTCCCATGCAAACATATCTATATTTTCATTCGTTTTAGTTGGTTAATTGGTTGGTTGGGTTGGGTTGAGTTGGGATTTTTTGGCAAAAAAAGGAAAAGTCAGATCAGGACTATTTCAGCTATGATTTTATCAAATACAGTAAAAGAAGAGCATAAATTAAAGATGTATTTTTAAGATCTTTTCTTTTTTCTTACCTGTTTTAATAATGATTCAGGTCTTGTTTTCACAGTTTGATATGAGAAAAATGAGTTTTATATGTGAGCATGAATAAAGAGAAAAGAAGTCAAGATCTGTTTTATTCTGTAAACAGAGAGGTAATCTAGGCTGACTTGTCCCTTCAGATTTCTGTCACAGCCTTCTCCTTTTCTCTAATTTTATTTTTTTTCCTGTCTGGTCCTGCAATTTCAACAAGCAAACTAATTTCTTCATATCTTGAAAGGGGAAGAAACTACTGAAACAAAGACGCTTTAGAATCAATCAGTGCTGCTGAGGAAAGTGTTGGAGATGTAAGAAAAAAGTGCAGGAAGAAGTAGACTCAGCTGAGTTGAGGAGCAACTAGGACAAAGAGAAGACAAAGAGTGATTGTGAAAAGAAAGGATTTGGATTTTACCTTTTGAACTCATTGTGCTAAATATTTTGTAATTGTATTAGAATTTGGTATACAACCAGCTTTCATCAGTAGCACTGACTTCCTTTGCAAAATCTGAACAAAAAAATCAAAGTTGGCTGTCTCAATCTTCTAGGTGCACGAGTTCACAAAGCCATGCAGGGTGATCATTTCCTGATGCGGCTCTTACTTTTTTTTACTAGACAGGCTAAAAGCCAAGCTGCTATTGGGATACAGAACAAAAGTATTATCCTTAAATATATAATGATATCATCAGGTTGAGATAATAAAGCTTGTGCAGTCTGTTTCAGTTTGTTTAGGCAGTAACTCTTTTCGTGGTACAATAATGCTAAAGATCTTTTGATTTCTGTTTTGTTTATTTGCAGTTATCACATACATACATTTTTGTAAAGTCTTAGAAACCTTTGAACCACTCTTGGGATTTGTGTTTTGTTTCTGTTACATAACATTTTTAATTGCTTCAGGATTAAAATAAAGAATTTTTTCAATTACATTATTGGCATAAACATTGAAACAGTTACAGAAGTATTGAAAAAAATTAGTAAGAAGAGCTGGCCCTATAGTGGAGATGCAAGGCATATTTCCTTGATATTATGATATGATGCAGATAAAAGACTGAACAAAATATTTAATTTGCATGAAGGTTTTAAACTGGATCCAAAAAAAGATTTTAATTTACTGGCAAGTGTATGACATGCTTGCTGTGTAGGATACTTTAATTTTCTGTATTTAATGTAAACCAAACTGATTCATGTTACATGATGACTCCAAACTATTTTTTACCTTCTTAAATCAGTGCTGAATGTGAGTCATAATGCATAAATACATAAAGGATTTTTTTTTTTGTGTTCTCTAATATGTATTCTGATATATTAGCATAAATTACATATTCCAAGACATGAAAACACATGCAGGCCAAATCTCACTTTAAAGTGGATGCTTGAAATGGAGCAGAAAACATTAGAGATAGAACTTCTACATTATTCTATCAGTGAGCATCAAGCTAGTGAATGCCATAGAAATCTCACTAATGTGCGCATTCTGGCAGCTTGTTGCAGATGTTTGATGAATGAATTGCAAGAAGAATCACATCCGATGTAAAAATGCTTTCCTTTTTATTCTGAATTTTGTTTCTGAGCACTCTGGTGTTTAGGAGTTTTGTTTGTTTATTATGGATTTGTGTGAAAATCAGATATTAGGATATAATGTATTGCCAATGGTTTGAGAAATGTGGCTATAATATTGTAAAGGACTGTTTCTGATGCTGTAAACTATGAAGCTCATATTGAACTCCCATAGGCAGACAGCCAAATTTCTATTAGGATATCATAACCATATAATCCAAACTGTGTACATCGATTATTGTCTACAACATTTGCATCTGAGTACTGGAACCATTCCATAGATAGAAACATTAAGGGTGTTTATTATATCTGCTACAAAAAATATTGTGTAGTAATTTGGACAAAGTGAGTTAAATATACTATTTTATGCAAATGCTGGTGTTTCAGCTGCAAAAATAAGGGAGCCTCTGTGTTATGCTGCTTCATGATATTGAGACAGCTCACTCCTTTTGTACTTGTCCTGGTGAGAGTTTGTCAAAATAGGATGCTTCACATCCTTTTGTTTTCAGTAACACTTTGTGCATTAAGTGTGAGAGAGTTAAGATCTGGAGTTACAAGATCACACATAAAAAGTGTGTGTTGTCATTTGTGTGCTCAGGCACAGATTGGACACTCTACTGAAATACTGATGATAGAACATCTGTTCCCTTAACCTCTCAGAAGTCTGACTGCAGGGCTAGACCAGCACAATCCCTTCAGTACTTTGTTTTCAAAGCATGGCTCCTTCCCCTGCATTTCCAAGGCTTTTGAGGCTTTTCACTGTATGTTCACGAATTCCTGAACCTATTACCCAGTAGCCCCTTGCAGCTGTGTCAGCTGAGTCCATCTGATTTGGTTCCTGATTATCTTATTTTACTGGCATCTTTGGCACTAATACATCCAGGGCAGGAATTTTGGCAAGGCAAAAACTCAGGAACAGCTTTCCTTAATAAGTTTCTGTCTTGTTGTGCATTTTAGGCTGGTCATCTTATTCACTGGTCCATGTGTTATAAGTCCAACTATTAGAGGTACTTGGTGGTATACCTTTTGTTAAACATGTTATTAAAATCATGGTCAATTAATGGGATCTTTCAGGGAAATGAAGAGAACATGACTATATATGTTTTTAAATACTGTGTTTCTGCAAAAAGCAGTGTCCCTGGACATTTTATGTATCTATCTAAAATAAGAGATTTTCTCATTTTCATTAAAAAAAAAAAGAGAGAGAAAATACTGTATGAATATTCAGTTAAACAAAGCACTTACATTAATCAAAGTTTTACATGTTCTGACCAAATAAACATTTTTCTGCTAGGGCAGATGAGCAGTATAAGTTGCCATAAATGAGAAGTGTTTAAACCTCTTTTGCCTTCTCTGACATATTTATTTGTGAAATGCAGTACTGCTGACTTCTGTGCTGCCACTTCACACCAGATGCCAAGCATGCTTGGTCAACCTCATCTGCTTGCCAGCACTCTGGGGATGAAGGTATGGGACAGGTTATGAGTTGCTGAATGAATGACAGCTGACGAGTGTTGCTCAGACACATTACCATATATTCACTTTCTTTTTGGGCATCTGATTCATGCTGTCAGCAGATTACCAAGAACATGTGCCGTGTGACAAGGTAGCAGGAGCATTAATACTCAGGCCCCCATAATTGCAGCATGGGTAGATATGGACTGCTTGAAAACACTGGCTTTTTGTTTTTTTCCTGAAGAGAATGAATATTAGAATTATTAACTGAACATAGACCAAGGAAAATAGTGTGAATACAATGCAGTTCCAGGTATTAACATAAACCCTTCATCTTCAGAGAATTACAAGTTACCAGCTGTGCTCTTATCAAAAACTCTCTTCTTACTACTGTTACGCTTACAAAAGAGGAGTGCTGTTACTTTAGATGACAATGAAGAAAATGCTAATATTGTTGATATTCCTTATTTTTAAATCACCTTAAATCCCCAAATAATAAATGCTTTTCAACTTCCATGAAACATGTCCGGAGGATTATTAATACAAATCATGCAGCCCTTGAAATGATCCAGTAAAATTTAACAAAATGCAATTGTTATATTTTTTATATTTTTTTTTTTCTGCATTTTGCTGTAGCCATATGGAGGCAGTTATAGGGTGAAATGGGCAACACAAAAATAAGTATGCATACTGTGGATGCATTGCCTTGTGTATTGCTTTTATCAGTTGAGCTGGGCATATTATGTCCATAATTTTGAAAATGTGAGGTTTAGTCTACAATACATTCATTATGTAGCCCTAAAGTCCAGTCCCTAATTTGAAGTTTGATGTTAATCAGGAATTTAGCTTAGACTGAAAATACTTGGCTTGATCATTTGATTCAGCATATATTAGGAAAGCTGGATATATGATCAGGGAGCCAGCTTCTGAGGCAGTGCAATAAAAAGATTAAGTAGCTGGTTTTGTCAATGTTGGGGTTTGATTTCCTAACTAAATATCTCCTTCACTGCATAGATGAACATGGTCACCCCTCAATGCAACTTTGGAAGAAGCTGAGAAGGACTCCTGTGAACCTGTAGGGAAACACATTTGCAGAACTCTCTGCATTCATATATGCATATAAGCTGTTCTCGCAGAAAGCCAAGAAACATTCTTTTTAGCACTCAGTGTTTCCTGGCTGATGGAGTAGAGTTAGCAGAGTATTAATTGGGATGTTTGATATGAACTGGTAAAATACATTTATATTTTTTCCAACATCCAAAGCACAGATGGCCTTACTCTGCATCCGATTCTGGCCAGTATGATATAAAGGTCTTTAAAAAAGAAATAATGGGCATTGTTCTTATATTAAAAAACTGAAGGTCATCGAATTATAAAGTGCTGTCTTTTTATACTAATATATTGTTAAAATGTAATAAAAATATTTATAATACCTTTTTAACAACATTTCATCTTTAAAAAAATAATTTCATTTTTAGGAAATTGGAGTTAAAATCTTAATTTCTTCAGAGTTAATGTGTGTTACTGTCAGGTGTTACAACTATATGGGTATTGTGGTGTATACAGAATCATCCCTGATTATCCATTCCTTCTTTTTCCTGATCATTCAAGGCACTTTAAAAACTTGTGTGAAAAAAAAAATCTGTGAGTAAACAGGATACTTTTTATTATGGGGACAGAGATACCATGTAATTTTGTTTTGCATGTTATGTGCTATGATGCCAAAGTACACAGAACAGAAATACCACTGGCATTTTAACATTCCATTGTATGGTAAAATATGTTTGTTTAAAAATAGGAATGATAATTTATTGTAAAATATTGTGAAATCCTTAGGATAAATAAATAAGCCAATACTGCTTGACCCAGCCTTAATCAGTAATAGGCTGCAAAATAAGATAAAGGTTATTAAAATAATCCTTTTATTGAAAGAGAAAATTAGATAAGTTGTGCTGATTGACTCTGAGGCCCTCCTAGGGACATGTAAAATGAAGAATAAACTCAACTTGATCTAGTCCAAAAAGCCTGAAGAAATCCTCACAGCTGGAACATCACCACTAATTACATTTTTCCTTTTTGAATATATATTGCCAGCTCTTTCCGTTCACTTTTAGTGATGCTATACCCATAATTCCTTAACAAATTAAAATATGCGATCTTTAGAGAATGTGTTTTATGTATTTGCTTTGACAGCTGTAAATGTCACTTACATTCAACTAAAATTCTTGAAATAGCACAAGAATTATTTGTGCAAAATCTTTTGTATGTGAAAAACAACAGTTTAGCTGTTTTGTTTATTTCTTGTTGAGTCAATATAAATTTCTTGCTCCTGGGCAATCTTTCTCCTCTCCTCCTTCACCTCATAATCCCACCCCTATTATTCCTTTCCAAAGTGTTTGGCCACTGTGATTGTCCTTCCCTATATTCTCAGCTTTCTCTTTCCTCACTTCTTGATTACTCTGTGCCTTTTGTCAAGTTCTCTCTGTTTCCAACCCTCCATGTCCTTATTCCAGCTAGCAATATATTCCTTTTTTCCCCGCTCTATGCTTGTAGGTAAGTTGGCTTACAAGGTATCAGCATAGAAGGGGTACCACTACACCTTGGAGATAGACTGATCCTAAAAGTTTTGTTCAGGAAGTGATTCTCCAGCTGCCTCTAATTTGCCATTATGGAGGCAGCTCCGATTGCAGTATGATCAATGATCCTGTGCAGTAGTGAAGAATAATCTGTAGAGATCATCTGTAGATCTACATGTTCTTCAGAAGGATTAAAGAAATACTGGAAATTTATTAATTGAATTTTTTTTCCACAAAGGAAAAGCATCCAGTTTGCATATTACTTTTTCAGAGGTTAAAATGTCATAGAATTGTCAGGAAATATGTGTCTTACTGTTGGCAGGAAAGTCCTGCATCTGAACCTACCTCCAAAGTGAACATGTTCTTTACATCAAGTGAAGGTGTGCATATTTGGAAGCCATGCCACTTGGGAAAATGGTCCACAATGGTAGACGTGATACAAAGATGAATGGGTTCTGTAAGACCTACTTGCACAAATATATGCAACTGCATCAGATGCAAAGCAATTTTGTGTAACGTAGACATTCAAGAAACTTAATAGCTGTGATCCTTTCCATGTAGGCTTGAAATTTTTAGTCATATTTCATTATTAGAGATCTGCTACTCTCAAAGTCGTTAGGCAAATATGCCAATCCAAGAAGCAGAACTCAATGGACAGCATTTGCAATGGTATTATTAACTATGAGACCACCAACCTCTTTGAAATGTTACAGAAGCATTAACCAGTCAGTCAGTCAATTTGAATATTTTATATTCCTTCCTGATTTCCAGCTGCCACAGTTGCAAATGTTTTAATTTCAGAGTATCTGGGTGTCCTGGAGAACTGTTGTTTGTATAAAAAGAAGTAAATAAATAGTAGATTAAAAAAAAAAAAAAGTTTTGTGTATATATATATATATACACATATGTAATTCTTCTGAAATATATATAATATAACTCTTCTAATATATTTATAAGAGTTTTACAAGAGTTTCAGTACATTCCTGTTATAGTTGGTAACAACATTCACAGTCATCTTGCATTGCCCCTAGTTACCTGTGGGGTTAATCTTGAATGACCAAATCTATAAAGCAGCCAAATTGTATGGGAACTGGTCAAGAGGATTTTATTTATTTCTTCATTTCGTTCTTTGTTTTTATCTGCCTGAAACTATTAAACATTTCAATTGAGAATAGGGAACCCCTTGTTCTTTTGTGTTAATATAAATCAAGAATTACATACAGATCAATTAAAACAGAAAAGTTTCTCCCACTTTAAACCTCTAAAAGCGACAAAGGTGAAATATAAAGCTTTGTGCTAAAGAGTGTTTGACAACATAGACCAAAATAGTACTAAGCCAAATGGAATAGATTTTTTCTGCAATGTAGAAAAAAGTGTATGCCCTAGATTTATGGTAATAAAAAGTGAAAGTAGAATCCTCTTTAATCATTCAAATGGTAAGAGCGAGCCTGTGTTAGGAACAAATACGTATGGAATATGTTGCAGAGAACAGAAAGCCTCAAGATGCAGTACAAAAAAAGCATGACATGATTACAGAATGGCAGTAATCTGTATAGAATTTTTTTCAGCCAGCTATTATTGCTTGCTTTCAAATCCTGGCAATATCAATATTTTCCAGTTTGACTGGTGACTGGTCTGAACTTATCCTACTTGCTTTTAAGAACAGAGACAAGAGAATGGCTACCTCTATTCATCTATTATTGTTTAAATAGCTGTCACAGCTTCCAGGATGTCTGTTTCCATGTTATCTGGTGAAAGAATAAAATAGAATGGCAACAAACCAAATACAGTGAAATATGTTTGTTGTATTTGGCCCAAACCAGCTGCTGTTTACAGATAAAATCTGGTTTGAACAAAACCAGGTGAATTTTGGAAATTGAGGAACAATGGATGGAGTGGTTGTAGCATTTACAAATATTTTAAAGATATGTGTCGCATTCAGACTTGCCTATTATGGTGATTTAGTTCATATGTCAAGACACATATTCATCTCTGCCTGGATACTGTAGAGGCTTGGGTAACAGCTTGTCGTATCCTTGTTTATTTGTTAATTTATAACATCTCAGTTCCCAGCACAAACCAAGGCAGGCCTGGACACTTCTTTGTTCTGCCTTGTTCTTTCTTTTCCCCACCCTCTTTCTTTTCATCGTTGTGCTCCCCAGTCTGACAATGGAGTTGTAGATTGACCCTATTTCCCCTTTTGCCCTGACTTCTCTTCTAACGCTTCCTTTGATGTGTTTAGACTGAAAATACCAAATCTCTGTTTCCCAGCAAGGGCTCATCATTTTGCAGCATTGCTGTTCTAGTAGTGTAAGAGGAGCATTAGTAGTTCCTTTGCAACAGTTTAAAAGATGTTAAGCTAGTGATTATTTAGAAACAAAAGATATCTCATCCCTCAGAGAAAGGAGGACTTTTGCAAGAATAAAGTATTTTTGCATTTTTTAAAAACAAGAGGTCATATTATTTTGCTACTAAGATATGCAGTTATGTTTTAATTGGCTGTGTTTACAGTGTGGTTTTTCTTAAAAATGCATTTTTTTTAAGATTCCCTCAATCATCGCTTATCTCACATCCACAAATATCCACGCTTCCTGTGTATAATATGTACATTTGCTCTGTTTCAAACATACTCGCACTCAAAGTTTATTTCACATGGGACATCAAGAAAACAAAGTCACATTAGTCTGACTTTTGTTTCTGAGTTGATATTTCATTAAAGTAAGTTCAGAGTAAGTTCATCTCTCTAGTCCTACCCTTCAGTGTAAATTTGTTTCTGTTATTTATTATAACATAATGGTTTGGATGTTACTTTGAATTCATATCATTCTAATCTTTTCTGAATTTCTTTGCCTATTGCAAAACCATGCCACATTGTTAAAAAATCTTTGCAAACTTCATGTGTTGAGCGTGCACAGAGTACAGCATAACATTAAATAAATTGTAAAGTAGTGATACAGTAAAAAAAATTGATCCCTTGCTCAAATTATATTAAAAGATCTGTGTTAGGAGCTTTCTGTATTTCAGCCATTGCATGGAAGAGCAGTTTTTGAGTTAATTAAGGCTTACGGAATTTTAAGTGGGTCACTTTTATCTAGTATATCTTAAAATATTTTGACAATTGGAGACCTAAAATATCAGTAAGATTCCAAGTAGTCTTGGAAAGTAGGAGGTTATTGATCCAATACCTGGCAAACCTAGAGGAAAATTATGTCTTTTCAGTTTCTTTTCTCATTTATATGAATCAACTTCACCATGCATACGAGTGACTCCACTCTTTCCTGCTATATCACACAAGAGCAATGCCTTCACTGCAACCACCGATAAAAGAAATCTCTACCCAAAAAACTTAAGCATGTAACATGGAAGAGGTTTTTTTGGTGGTTTTTTGTTTGTTTGTTTGTTTGTTTGTTTTTATTTTAAATTTTTTGGTTTCTTAATTTTGGGTAAAAATCATTTGGGGAAGCCATATTTTCACTAGAGGAATAAAGTTTTCAACTATAAAATAATATTATGGACAGTTTATAAATATATTGTCTAACTAGTTTTGTTTAAGTTTTGGCTTATTACTTTTGATTAATGAAAGCATAACAGTTCTGGCAGCAGTTTGGAATAAACCACTTGCTAATGATTCTTCACACTAGAATAGGAGTGGAAAAGTTAAGCTAAGGTAGTTTTCAATACCAGGAATATATAATTCATTTTTTTTAATGATATGGTGAATATTTCTATAATACTTTAAAATTGGAAATGAAATACTCATATTTAGGGCCAAATTTTAGTATGTTACTATAAAATGACTACAGAGCTATTCATGCTGCAGTGAGGTATCATGAGTACAGAGGATACATCCACATAGTTCATTTTTCAGAGCCTGCTTTGAATCTCAGTAACATAGATAGAAAATGGTTCAGTGATCTAGAGCCATTTTTTTCTCAGTACTCTGTAGCATGATTGGAAAATTTAAATATAGGTGAAAAAATCCTTTATGATCTGAAAGGTCTGAAGTTTCCCTTGGTCAACATTAATTTCTTTCAGGAACTTCAACTTGGAAAGCTTTTGAATGATGACTTTATGTAAAAGCAGTAATTATGGCTTGAACTGTGACAAACAGGGCATAAGGAACAGTCTTCCTCCTTGTGTAGTCTGCCCTCCACCTGAGCCACAGAGAAGTAGGAACAACAGCACCCAGTACAGGATCTCCCCAAAAACAGATCTTTCTATCTGAGGTGGTCATCTTAGGTTTCTCTTACAGTCAACAGGAAGAAATCTTTGAGAGGAAGATTTGCTTCTTTCTGCAGTTGATGCCTGTGAGAGTTCAGATGAACTTTGAAGTAGTATCTGCTTCTTTCCACTGGCTATAAAATACCTAAGTGGGACCAGCCCAGCAGCGGATGTCCAAATGCCTGTTTGGATAGTTCTGTGGAAGGACATAGTCGGAAAAGCTATTACTTTAGCACTGTAAATACTGGCCAGCATGACAGAACTGGTGAGGAAATGGGACAAGAAATCTGCACCTGAGTGTGGTTGATAGAGGTTGCTTCCATCTGTAGGAATAGTGATGGGGACTGTTGGAATGATGGGGACATTATGAATGTCCTATCCTGCAGTCATCAATGCTCTAACCTTTTGTTAGATCCCAGATTTCAATTTTCGTGGTCCTAGACTATGTCCACTTAGGAAAATACTGCATTCAGTCCAAGAGAGAGCTCTTTTTAGGCAACTAGGATCAACTTTCAGATATAATTTTAATATACCTGATAAAGTAAAGAGAGAAGTACAATAATTATTGAAACTAAAATAAATAAATAAATAAATAAATAAATAGAAATTTGACTACCTCAAAAGATATGTAACTTACAATGGCCAAAGCCAAAATGGAAGAAAGTGAGTCTGACAAACTCCTTTGTAGTCATACAGCTGTGCAGAATCTGTGTGATACCTTCGTTACATTCTGATGTCCTTGCATTGTACTGGGATACACCAATATGGGTCAAGTTAATGACTGAGCCCTCGGTAAGAAGAGTACGTATAGATATATGTATGTATATATATATGTATAGATAGTTTTCCTTTTAAAGAATTCAGATTAACATCTGGTGCAAAGAAATTGACCTAAATTTCTATATCATATCAACAGTAGCCTAAAAGTATTCCAGAAAATAAAAAGAAAAAAAAAAAAGAAAAAAACCCCACAAATGAGGTTGTTGAAGTTTCTGTTAATTGGGGGGTGGGTGGGTTGGTTGTTTTTTTTTCCACTTCTTAATCTGTTCACAGATTATCTGTGAAACTTTAATCTTAAAAGTCTTAAAGCTGTGCAAGTTTTTCCCGTTGTGGTGTCAGAAGCGATCAGATCTGATTTTTACAAAGATCCCACTAAGGAGTTCAACACTAATTCTTAGAACATGTCCATGTTTAAAAAAAAAATCAGGCCAGTGATTGTTACTGTGCTATTAATTTCATGTACTGTTTAGAGCATGTTTTAATTGTGGCAATCAGGTGTATTTTCTTGATGAAAAATGTATTGAGGAGCTTTTCTTGGTGTTGCAAAATCTTCTGAGCTGTAAGTGAAACCATTAAGAGCGGGAAGGGTTAATTGTATGGGAAGCCTCGTATTAAAATACTTCTCATATACAAAATATATGTGATGCTAGAAAATATTCTATTGTCAATCCAAATAGAACACAAACTAAAATGAGATAATTGGGAAGGTGCCCATAAAGTCAGCCTGAATATATTATCACAAGTATATGTGAGATAATATTTGTTTTAAAAAGATTCTATGGCACTGTAAACTCAGTCTCATTAGAGACTGCATTTAAAAGGCTTATAAAGTTACTCATTAATGTTATCTTGTTGTATCTCCACAGCTTTTTCATTAAAGAAAATTCAGCAGAAAGCATTTTCTCCTGATAGCAGGAACCAATTTGCAATAAATGTTCTGGAAACCACTAGGGAAGCCATTACTGAGGTCTAATAAAAACAGACAAGCGTAACTTGTTCTATATTTTTGTTTCAATCACATACAGATGAGACCCCGCTCTCCACACCAACCGCAAGAGACAGCCTTGACAAACTTTCTCTAACTGGGCATGGGCAACCACTACCTCCGGGTTTTCCATCTCCTTTTCTATTCCCTGATGGATTGTCCTCCATAGAGACCCTTCTGACTAACATCCAGGTAGGCCTTTTCATAGATCGGCTTAAAGGGATGGAGAGGAGCCAGTTTTGTCTAAATTAATAAAACCATTCTAGCTTAATCAGTTCGTAAGATTATTTGGATCAACTAATTTGCTGAAACTTTTCTGTAATTTAGGTTTTAAAGGAACCACAGCAAACAAATGAATTTAGAAGCTGTCAGATACAGTACATAAAAATACAGATTGTATATTAAATCACAGCAGAAAATTCAATGTAAATTACATCGGTGTGTTTAACAACATTTTTCTTCAATGCTCTTTTTATTACAGGCTAATGAAATGTATCTTACTGTTTAACTTTATCTCATTTACTAAATAGAGAAAGAGTTCTTTAATAAATGGTTATTTCATATTGCTAGAGTGGCATGGTAGAAATGATATTTAAAGCTATTTGAAATGTGTCTGCCGTAAAAGCATTTACAAAAAGCACTTATAAATAAGCTCATTTCACTTAAAGTACTGTCTTCAAAGAATAGACTTCAAAGGGTATTACCAAATTTTATGCAGATTTCCTATTTGGTAGTCACAATGTCTGTTGTGTGTGTAGTAAAGCCGTGTTCAAATATTATTTATAGTATACACTGTGTATAGCTTGAAGCCAAATTGTTAGCATTTCATATTAGAATTAAGAATTTCTTTTTTTGTCCACAAATTCAGTTATCTTGTGTTTCCCATACGCAAATTTTGCAACAATATGGTTGTATTGTTGCATGCAGAAGCAAAATGATAGTGCCAGAAATAATACAGCCATATTACATATTCCAGAGAAGCCTTGTCTGGGCAGCTACCAACTTCCAATTTGTCACCATATATTTTCTGCTCATTCCTGCAAACTCATAAAATCAATTGTATTCTATGCAGCGAAGGATATGACGGAGCAGGGCCAAATCCTGCTCACTTTACTGTCTGAAGCAATCTCATTAAAGTTTATGGCACTTCAGAATTGTTTTATGAAAAGTATATGAGCCATTCATTAGTTGTGTTTTGAGGTCTAATAATGGAAAAATACTGCTATTTAAGAAGTAAATATTACTATCTCTTCCTGGTCTGAAAAAGCATATTTATGATTACTTTTTGCAATTATGAGACTTAGCATCTTAAATATTTAAATAATGAACCAAGATAACTTCATAGCAGTATTCTTGTAATGTATCTGCTGCAATCTGTAAAGATTGTATTTTTTTCTTAAAGCATAAATGTAGTTAGTACATTTTTAGCTGTGCATACATGTACAGAAAAGTTCTTAGTAATTATTTTGACAAATGTTTGCACTCAGTGTCTCTAGACGGCATCCTAATGAGCAAAGCATTCAGCATCAACAGGTTAGCTGATTCGTGATTGAATATGAGGGTGCTGCACTACTTCAAAATAAATGACCAGGATTAATTTGCCAACAATGCATTCAGTTTTGTTTTACAGAAAATGTGAATGTGAAATTCAGTCATTGCTTTTTTTTTTTAATACTCTTAATCTTACCTGGAATGAAAAGATAAAATAAAAGACAACATCATAAACAAACCAGAAACTTTTTTGTGCCTTCTCTTGTAGCACTTTTCAATGTCCTGCTCCTTGAGATTCCATATCATGACAAATCATCTATTAATGGAAAGTGGTGGGACATAAGGCCTTCTGAATTTTTTCAGTATGTCCCCACATCACAATACATAGTTTTGACAGATTTCCTGTAATCCATTCATAACAGTATATGAAAGGTATTTCCCTCCCTTACCTCTGCTCCAGGTTTTTTATCAGGACAACATCAGAAATCCACTTCATAAATTAAGAAAATAAATAAAATTACTTGATTTTCCCATCTGTGTAGGAAAAGTTGACTTTAACAGCAGTAGAGTATATTACAATATCATATGGACAATAGTGGCAGTTTTGTTAATAAATACCATTTAAAATGGTTTCCATATTGATATTTCATTGCTATTACAATGAGATGGGGTCACCCCATGGCCACAAATGACTTAGATACTGTGATGCTGACACTTCCAGAACAGTTTTAGGTACTTGATTACAAGTTCAAATTTGTTGATGGCATCTGTGGGAAGAGGTAATTCTGTACCATGGTCCCTGATTGCACTGTGATTTGTAACTTTGCTAGGAAATGCATAAACCGTACCTGAAACCCATGATGCATTTATTACCTGAATTAGAAGGACTTTTTTTTGTGAGTCAATAACTCCTTACTGTCCTTTGGACCTGATGTGTTCTGCATCCCTTTCAACAGAGAGGTGGTTTCCATGGGAAGGTGGAGCAGTGTGATCCCTCACTGTTCTCCTGTTGCAGCAGTGGAGCAAGCATGATCTACTCATGAAGCCTCAAATGGCTTAATGAGTAGATCTGGTAAACGCTGCTCTTTTTTCATCAGGGTCATTCATGCTGAAAATAGGCATGTGTCCTTTCACTGAAAGGGTATATGTCTGCTTGTGAAATGCAAGTCTACATTTTTTGTTAGGTCATGGCTCTGGGGAGCACCTTCAGCTAGCACATATTGCACTGGAGGTAGCCTCAATTTTCGGGATGTGATCATCCCAGGAATATACAGGCAAGGAGCTTCTGGCTGCACCAAATTGCATGGACTTGACAGTGGATGTCTCTGCCATGATCCCCTTCTGTGATGCAGGATCAGAATAATACAGACCTAGAACAGGATTAGGGTGTTATATGGGCACTAGGAGCTCTAATTGAGACAGGGTAAAAAGGATCCTAAATCTTGTCATTGTAACAGTGCTTTTTGAGTGTGTGAATGAAATTTCTAAACATTTTGTTATTTGAAAACAAATGTTCTTGTAGTCCTGCAGATGCTGATGAGCTCAGCTGAACTTGTTACAGTGCCTAACTATGATCCTGTTTTAGTAGTCTGAGTAATTTTTTAGCAGTTACCTCTGAGCAAAAGTGAGTCTCTTTCTTCCATCCATACTAAAGTTAAATGGATAGCCCCAATCACAAATTCATAATTTTAGGCAAATATTAAACTAGCCTATTTGCTTTTGCTGTCACCAGTATGTCTTTCTGTATACCAGGTATATGAGGTTATTTTTACTTCTCCATAAATATTTCTTTAAGCAAAATACAATATTTAATTATTTGTACGTTTAAACAGGAGATAATAACAATATGCAATACCTGAAATAACCAGTGTTGTTCTTGCTGGGGACTGCTGAAATACAAATAATAAACTCTTAAAAAATATAATTAAGAAAATACACACATTAAAAAAAAGAATAAGATTGGGAATATATTTTCTAATTTGGATTTATATCTGCACATCTAAAAGGAAGAGAAAATAAATTTCCCCAGAGAACTTAAATCAAGTGATACGTCTGTTTTTTCACAAAGTGTATTTGTAGATTTCTTCTGGGTTAAATGCTGGAAGTCTAAGTGCAGTTGCAGGGAGGATGAAGGGTGGAGGAAAGTGAGTCACAGCAAAGTGCTGTGTATGTGCTAGTGAGAAGGCTAAAGATGTCTCTGTACCCCTCACATAAGTTTACCTTTTTGAGTCATGGCCTGATTATGCCAAAGTGTGTTACAGCCACGGCCTTTTATGATGCTACAATATTCTTGGGTAATAGTAATGTTTTTTCAAGCTTTTAGATTTTGAATCTCTACTGTCCCTGAGCTGAATTTCCATTAATATCTAAGGGATTATATAGTTGCGCCATGATAGCTGTATTTTTCTATCAAGACATTGAAACATTTTTATTGCTAAATATTTTTAAAGAGATACCTAAAATAACTTACAAGTTTCCCATTGATATTAATAAAAGCATGGTTGCAAACTAAATTCCCCTCTGAAAACAAAGAAAACAACTAGCTTTATTGCTGTGAGTCACCTGCACTGTTAATGTCTATCAATACTAAGGGCAAAACACTGCAAATAGTAGATAAAGTAAAAAAAATCCCAGTTTTACTTCATGTTGTTTTATCTATCTTTTGCTAAAATTCAAGAGAATTGTTTCATTTTTTCACAGAAAATATTAATGGAAAATATAATTTATACTTGTAAAGTATGCCTTTATCTGTGATGAAGTATGCAATCTGAGATATTAAAAAAGTTCACTTTCAGGAGTCATCTCTGGAGATATTTTAACCATGTTGTCTTGTTCACAGTACTTAGTCACTAGTCAGTTATAAATAGCAGATATTCAAAAATTAACATGTGAAGTTAACTAGAATTGTACATATATATTTTTTTTCTAGAGCCTTTCACTGTATGCTTTTAATGATGACAGCATACAAATTATATATCTTTTCCGTACTAAAAGAGAAGCAATGTTGTTTGAAAGTGTTTTCACCATGAATAGCTAATACTGCAGAAAGAACCCCCTGATCTGCAACCCTCTGGAAGCCAGGAGTTTTGAATAGGAAAGCTTCCTAATGTTCATGCCCCGATCTTCTAGTTTCCCTTTTTCACTCAGTGTGGGCAATTGTTGGAAACAGGATATGATCTACTAGACAGACTGTCAAACTAATTAGCAAGGTCATTTTTATGTCACATATAAATGCGTAGCCAACTAAATTCTGTTGGTTGGAACACACACTTATAGATGCAGCTAGAAAGAGAAGGAGCTTCTATACACCTTCCCCTCCACCCCTTTAAAAGTAGGCAACACATTATTTGCATTATTTAAAAATAGTGATGAGAATTACTGGTTTTAAGACTGAGTTGAGGTTTGATGTATGTTTAGTTTAGAAGTAGGATCATAAGGCTGCCTTTATATGAGGTGTTCTCTGATCAGACAATGGGAAGAAACTCATATATCAACTTAGCATTGTGTTTGAGACAGTTCCAAAGAATTTGTCAGTGAAAATACTAAAACAAGTACAGTAAAGTAAACAAATCAGAATGATCTATAAATGTCCAGGGAATGAAATGTCCATTTTTGGCATTACATTGAAATAAAAATTAAGAGAGACACTGAGAAGAGCGGCCTGCCCTGCTTAAAGCCAGGCTCCAGATAGAGCCATACTGTATTAAAATCTGGAACCTGAGCGTGTTCACTGCAATTATCATTATCCAGCCTCCATAACATCTGACCTTCCCTAAAGAGAAATATTTTCTTTTTGTTAATGTCCTGTGTTGCACTGCATTTCCCATTGTCATTGGCAGCATATTGATTTAATATCAGGTTAGAGGATTAGCTGTAGCACATACAAGTTGGACATACTGCATTTTGTATAATCTTCTACAGCTGTTCCACTGGGAGAATTAATAGAATTTCATGCAACTCTGAAATTGTTATTCCTGTTCCAGGGGGCACTGATGATTTTTTAGATGTATTTTTTTAGTTTTTCTCAGCCCCTTCTGCACTGAATAAAGGGAGATATTGAATGTTTTCAGTATTTTTGCATTAGTGCTGTCATTGGCAGCAACAGCACTTTTTGTATGCATCAGTTTGGCTCTAGTGCAGATTTTTTTTCACATTGGATGCCTACTGATGTGCACTGATTTAACTTCTAAAAATGAAACTTAATTTTGTGTAGCTTATAAGTAGTCCCTAGTGAATCTTGGCTCCAAAAAGCTAATATTTTTCAGACATAATCAGCAGCAATAGGTAATATATTACCATTAGCTATGTTAGCAAGTATAAAAAAAATGAAAGGCTGGGGGAGGAAGTGTGGTGCAGAAACTCAACAGAAAATGTAATATTCTTTTAGCAGCTTCATACTTTGCAGCAATTCTTAATATAAAATTATGCACATCAGTGTTGCACTCTAGTGTTATTCTCCATGTTTATTCATCATGATTGTTTCATATTTAAAGAACACCAAAATATTGTGTTTTCTCAGCCAAGGACAATAATAGTTTAATAGTAATTTATTTTAAACTGCTACTGATAATACAACCAATCAACACATTAAGTGATGCCAACATTGGCATCTTGCTAAATAATCTCTAGGCTTTGCACTGAGAGTACATCTTTCAAAGATAAGTCAACAAGAGCAATCAGAGCAGAAAATTAGAATTTGGTATCTTAGAATTAAAATACAGCTAAACTAAAGTTTTAATTGGGGTGATCTAAAAGGGCACTTGATATAATGATCTCTTTCATTTGTTACTAATTGTTTGTTCCTGATGAAGAAGAAACATGTACATGAATGTAGTTGATTTGAGTAAAGATGGCAGTTGCTTTAGCAGCTTGATTTTATTGTTAAACAAGATGGATTTTTAGAATTTGGGAAGACAGTGTTTGCAGCTTTTAACTTACAAGACAATACACTTTTCATCAACAAATACGTTTAATGTAATTTCTCTTGATCTGGTTTATTTATGATTTGGATGAATCACATGTTCCAGCGAGTTAGGAATAGAAGGAGATTAAAATACACTAGTGTTTAAGCATAAGCCAGAAGCGGGTATTGATAAACATCTCCTACTTCAGTTTCTTTCTAATTCAAATGCATCAAACATAGGAGAATATGGCCAAGGAAAAGGAACAGAATTCAAATTAATATTAACTTATGAAAAATAGATTGTAAACACTTTCCAAATATTTCAAATTGGATTTTGCTTTACATATGTACTTAGAGCTTTCAGGTAGATTTATTTGTTTTTCTTTAGTAATCATTCAGGTTTAACATTCAACCCAAAAGATGTTTGTGATTTAGTTATTTTTCAACAGCAAAAAGAAAATTGCTCAAACTTTAAACATATTTGTGAGGACATTTGTTGTGTTACCATTGTTACCATATTTCCAAACATGCTTCAGTTCTTATTTAGTGCATACCATTTTGCTGACCATCTGGGCCTTGCAATCAGAAGGTGTTGAGTTCTTCTAGCTTCTCTGGATTTCAATAGATTGAAGTGCAACAGAGCTGCAGAGCATTAAGCTCTAAACATGACAAGATTTGAGGCAACAATTTAAGAAGGATGAGGAGCACTGAAAATAACAGGCTCTGAAAACAGAACTAAAAGAGGAGTTTGAAGGACACAAATTTCACACCAATCATTGACACTGGGAAGACTAGTGGGATAAATGTGCAGACTCACAAAAATATTTGTTCTATTTCTCAAATATCATTATATTTGCTTCTTTTTCTATTCTTCTTCAGGAGATATTAAAAAAAAAAGTCAAAAAAACATGCAACCCAGAATCCAATTTAAGAAGTGTGGCTGAGGGATGAGGAAGATTGTTTGGGAGAGGGGCATCATGGTTTTATGTCTGTAGTACTCAAACCAGATCTTGAGTGTGAGCCTTATATCTGAATGTTTCCCTAGCAAAACCATTGGGGACTAGTGGTCTGTCTCTTTAGCTGGCATTGTTTTGCTTTATATCAGTAATTAATCTCTGTTGGGTCAAATTATCTCTAGGGTTAAGTTATCAGGAGTCTTGCCTAGGATATAGGAGTTAGTTACATATCCATGGAGGTTCATGTATGAATATCCACACTTAATTATCTACTTTATTATGATAGCGTCTGTAGGAGAGATTCGGGTGTAGACCCAAGAGCCTGATGGTCAGGCTTTTGGGAAAGGGAAAAGGATATTTGCATGCTCATTTATTTCAATTTCATTTCTCCTTAAATTTTGATGCCCTGTCTCGGTGTCCTAGCTATGTAGTTAATATTGTTAATAATATGCTGTAAGCTGTGCCAGGATCATCCGATTTCCTTGCAAAAGAAGAAGGAATTTTGAAGTTGAAATTCTCAAAGGAAGCTTAAAATAATCTGAATTTTTATTTCCTGATACACTAGCAACAGGAGGAAAGGTAGAGTTTGTATCCACCATCTCAGGTCAAGAAATCAAGAGATGATTGTGTTTTGTTTTTCTGTGAGATAATAATCCTACAAATCAAGGAACAGACTTGTTAAAACAGAGATGTCTTCCTGCTTTGTGAGTGTCCTTTCCTTACTATCTCAATATTCCTATAGTCTGTGGAACCTTAATGATATATGTAAATATTTGAAATTAATAGTAATTAACAAGGATGAGGAGCAAGAAGGCACAACTTTAAAAGAGCCTTTCTCCTTTAGCTAATTTCTATTGGCTTGAGTTGGACTAGAAATTGAATTCTGTGTATGATGTGACTTGAGATTGCCAATTTTTCTTAAGAGGAGTAAACCTATTCCTGTATGTTTTTCACATGAGTTATATGCACAGTCAGAGGTGAGTTTGCATGTTCTAAGAAAAGCTGACTCCCATCTTTTTACAGATTCTTGCCCACCTCTTAAAAAGTTAATTCCAGTTAAAAATTGCTGTTGATAATAGGTAACTTTGTTCCTGTGACAGAATTTTTTTATTTCTAAAATATTACATCACTATCAAGGAAAAATAACAATAGTCAGTTGTTATGTCAGCTGTTCTGACATTCTCAAAATATCCAACTTTATCTCTGAACAGGGTCTACTAAAGGTTGCTATAGATAATGCCAGAGCTCAAGAGAAACAAGTCCAACTGGAAAAAACAGAGCTGAAGATGGAACTCTTCAGGGAACGAGAACTGAGGGAAACACTTGAAAAACAGTTGGCTGTGGAGCAGAAGAACAGAGGTACCTTGATTAAGCAGACATAAACACTTTGTTATTTATTTCCTTAGGAAACAATTTTCTATAAAACACTTATGTTTTATCAAAATTTTACCTCCCTTAAATCATGTTAGGTCTCAGCTGACTGCAATAAGGGATGTTTTATAACCTGCCTAATTTTGTATAGGGTCTTCATTAGACTTGGAGCAAGGACCCTCCCTTTTCTCAACATTTTTCCTGAATATTGTTACATCAGTAATACAAAAGCAATTATAAATACCCTATGTGCTGTAACACATAACGTGATCATTAGGAAAATGGATAGCTACTTAATACAATTTGTATCAAATTTAGGACTCTGCAAGATTTTAGGAACTCTGTTCTGTTCTTACAGTGCGTATTTAGGCAAGATCTGTGTAGGAAATATAAATATAATGGAAATATATGAGATCTTTATAATGCATAGTAGGTAAAATACATTTGTAGAAGTAACAGTGAAGGTTTTTCTTGATGAAGCAGAAGCATTAGTAGCATTTGTGGCATTAACTTCAGCCCACTGTAAAGCCTGTATGTGTTAAGAGATTTTTAAATAATTACAATGATGATGAAGGTGAGGCAGTTTGGAGTGATTTGCCCTAACTATTTACATTACAAGCATGTTTCTATCTTTTTTCATGTGTTCATTTCTCTGTTTCTGTACGTCTCACCTTTTAATAGTGCCTGATTGCTTTGCAGGGACAGTTAACCTCTGGAACTCCCTTGTTGTTTAACTCAGACCATGACAAGTCAGATGTGTATTTTTTGCAGGGCTGGATTTACAAGTCTTTTCTTGTCCAGTTTAATTTTCTGGTAACCACCTAAACAGAGAATCCCAAGAACAATTGAATTCACAGCCAATGTCATTATGCCTTAAACTAACATGCTAGCAGTGAGTACATAACGTACATAATGTAATCTTGTTTCGTGCCTCGACCCATTAAAGGGTAGGACTATCACATCATTAATTACCCTTTTTTTTAACTTATGAGAGTATATTTTGAAAGACAATTGCTGTTAACAATTATCACACCTGTGCCATGAGTCATCCCTTTGTCCACAACTGGTCCATTCTGCTCAATACAATTGTATTACTTATATTTTTAAATTAACTTGGTAAAAGAGTAAAGTAATTTGGTTAGTCTTCACAATTTTCTCACAACTGCTGAAATATATGTTCCTTTTTAGAGTTGTACAATCACATAAAAAGCAGAAAAGGTTTGAAGGTGAACCCATCTGATCTTTAGTTTTGCCATACAAATTAAGCATCTCATTTTAATGAATAGAAGTCCTCTTTCTGGACAATAAAAAAAGAAACTTGTATGGCCTGTTCTCAGATAGGTAGGTGGGATCAGTCGCACTTGAAGACTTCTTTCTCTTCCCTTTAACTCCAGAGGTCACACAGTTGGCAAGGCTGTGCTAGACATATGTGTTTTGAAAAGATAAAATTAAGCAAAATGAATTTCACTCAAAGTTGTATTTCAGAAAAAAAAACATGGGATAGTCCCTTATTGTGTTCAGGTTACTGAAATAATTGGCCATATTATTTTCAGCATGATGCATTACCTGCTTTTGTATATTCATCCCTTAATGACAATCTTGCACTGGGAAAACAGACCAAAGAGGAATGGATTTGAACAGTTAATGGTGGTATGCAGCAAACCAAATATAATGAGGATGACTATCTCTGCTAGTGGATACTTCTGGATAAAAGAAAGAAAAGTATGGATTATTCTTTCAAATAAACAGATTGAAGTAAGAGAGAAAAAATAAGGCCAGGTTGTAATTATTGTGAAAATTTATTCTTCAATTAAAGGCAGAAAAATGCATAGGAGCCTTTACCTACTATTAGTTTTTCAAATAGCAAGTGTCATGTCTTAAAGAAGGTTTCATGTCTTAATGGAAGCATGAGCAAGAAGGGAGAAATGTACCAGCTTCCCTGCTAAGTGACGAGATACCGTATGGCAATACTGAAAAAACACTTAAAAGCTGCAGCCTAGAAACACAAGCCACTGTGTCACATACAAGTCAAACCCTTCATGTGAAGGGCATCTTCAGCATTAGGCAACATCTATCTATGTTTTGCTCATCATGTTAATACAACTCAAATATAATTCTGTTTAGTGGCTGTAGATGAATATTTTTGCCTTTCTTTATGGACTGTTGGATTCACTGCTGCTACTGTACGTTCTACAGAGCTGCTTATTTACTGTACTGTTTCCTTCCTTCTTTTTAAATTTTCCAATTAGCGATTCCTAAGGCTGTAGGATGTGTCTCATCAACTGGTGAAAGTAGGATAATATCTCTTCTGTGAGCAGCTACACAGTAAGGGTTTGCTAATTCTGGCTCTGACTGCTGTAGTCACATCTACAATGTGTCAGCCATGATGACATTTTAATTCAGAAAGCAACATATGTTTCCTTCTCATTTATTGCAATCACTTTCAAAGTACTTATAATGAAAACATTAAAACCATGCAATGATTCAAAATGTATTTAGTTTAGCCTTTGTGTAGATGCTAGATGTTCTTTGATAGTATGAGCTAATTAGCCTGTAAAGTAGTTGGTGTTGTACAAAATGAGAAAGAACCAAAATTCCAAAGTCTTGGATGTAAATTATGTAGTTATTCTGACTACAGGATATGTGCTTATGTTAATTTTGTGCCTGAACAGTTCTGTATAGCAGCACAAAATATACAAGATCATCTAAAAGGTGGTTCTTCTTAGCATATGAATGAAAGGGTAATAACAATGACAGTTCCCTTTAAAAGTTTAATTATTTGCATTTTGTGAATGATACCACCATCACAGTCCACTGTCGCTGGGAAGTATGAACTGGTGGAAGTATTTTTTGTATTTTCCTAGGCATATACCAAAGGTTACTTTGCAGTGAGATACAGGGCTAGAAAGATCTCAACATGCAAACCTAACAGTTCCTGGTGTCTGGGTTTGGTAAGGATAATTCTTCTGGTGCATATAAGAATTCTTTAGTGATAATTTTTTCGTTAGTGTCTAAATAACAGAATCTCCTGGAAAGGATTATCCAGGAAGATCTTAGGAGAAGAAGCTTTTTGTATTCACATCCATGAAAACCCTAAATGTGCTATATAAGAACAGTTTGGAATGTGGTGGAGGAGATAATGCTGTGCTTTACAACTTTACATGATTGCTTCAGAGATCCACTTTGGCTTTAATGGAGTAGAAAAATTGGTTGACTTTACCCTTTTCCATCAGGAGCATAACTTGTAATATGTTCCTTTAGTTAGGGATCTTACAAGTCTTACCTTTGTGGTTGTAAGTCACTGGTAACACAGAAAAGAAAATAGTGATGAAGTTCCATACTGGAGATGCCATCCTTTTCCTAAAAAGTTTAAGCTGAAGAAATTAAAGAAAAACATTTTTTTCTACATAAGAACTTTCTATATTTTATTTCAAAATACTAATTTCTTTACTGACATTTTCCCCTACATTTGAAAAAGCATATTAATATTTACTTGACCAGAGAATCCAGCACCATAAAGGATTTGCTATGAGTTCTTCAAGGTTAGATGGCTGATGGGACAGGCACCAACAGAAAGCAAGAAAGAGAGAAGGGAAAGACACAATGGAAATGTGGAAAAGAAATAAATATGGGGAAGAGACCAGGCACCAAGAGGTTAGATGGCTTGCAGGAAGCAGTGCTTGGAGGGGAGTTAGAAGTCTCAGGGCATTTCCCAAGAAATGAGGACCAGAGGAGGGTGGAGGCTGCTCAGGATCCAGGCAGATGGATCCCCCTCTTATGGAAGAGAAGCTGAAGGGAGGCAAGAACTCCATCACCCTGTGTCTGTTAACTGTGCTATGGGAAATAGAAATGATGAAATTAATTCTGAAAACCCCCTCACCTCCATAGACGGGGGTTTATCTATGTCAGATAATTCAAAAAGTACATTCCATTGCTGGTTTCCGAGGTTTTCTGATTTGAAAATTCATAGATTCTCAGCTGTTTATTAAAAAAAAAAGAAAAAGTCATTGCTTGGTACCACATACAGTTTCCAATACTGTCATATAGAACAGTAGCAATCAGAATATTCCAGAGTGATTTCAACAAATTTCAAGTAATTTAGCTGGTTATTGTGTAATTAATTGGTTTATATGAACATCTCAGTTATAGTGTTTCTCAGGACCCTTAATAGGTCATTGTGCAGCCAAGTTTCAGACCCAAACTGGAGTGCACTGATGTTATTTTCCTTTCACAGCAATAATTCAGAAAAGGCTAAAGAAGGAAAAGAAGGCAAAGAGGAAATTGCAGGAAGCACTTGAATTTGAGACTAAACGACGAGAGCAAGCAGAGCAAACACTGAAACAGGCAGCTTCAACAGATAGTCTCAGGGTCCTAAATGGTAAGAAGCCAATTTTTGCCTCTGTGCCATTAACTTTCAATTTAAGTACCAAAAGAATCTTGTTATATTAAAAATTTATAACATGATGGAAAGGAAAAAAAAGGAAAACCTCTTTTCTTTCCTTCATTCAAATGGTAGCTAAATCTTTTTTGCTTTGTTACTTTATATAGTATGTGCAAATAAACTCACTGGAGAGAATGTTCAAACTAGGACAATTTTATATTATTAGCTTGAGAAGTCAATTTTTGTCTTCCTTTTTTTCTCCCCCCTTTATGCTTGAAAAATCTATTGCTCATTAATCTTCTCAGTCTAACAAAAAATTGTCCTGGCCTCCAGTCATTGTTCAACATTAAAAAAACTGACAAAGGTTGATTGTATTGTAATTCAGCACTGGAGTAACAGGTTGTAAAAAGGGCTATAAGAAGCAAATGAAATATGTGTCAGTCTTACCTTTCTATCTTTCTAGACTCTCTGACCCCAGAGATAGAAGCTGACCGCAGCGGGGGCAGAACAGATGCTGAAAGGACAATACAAGGTAGGAATTTGCAAAAGGCTATAAATCTAGATCTTGCTATATGAGTTTTTCCTCAGCTTTAGACTGCTATTCAAGCATGTAGCCTACCATCTGGGCCACATCAAAACAAGTTCAAACAAGGTCAAGTTCATCTTGCTTGTTTATAAGAGAGAATACATTCTGTGCTGATAGATTTTCTTTAAATTAATAGGTCATTTTTGTTTATACAGAGCAATTAAAGAAGAATAATTAATTTGAAGGAGTATTGGTCTCAATCTCAGACATGCTGAATGCAGTTTTGGTGAATATGTAGTTTGATTTGAGTTAATAATGTTTTTAAAGGTATATTTGAAACATCTTGAGCCTTTTAACTGTACAAATGGCTAAACCTAATGGGCAACATTCAAGGCATGATGAGAATTTCATAGCTAATAGTCAGTGGCAGTTACTGAAAGGTATGTTTCAATAAGCTACTCTGAGCATTAACAATAAATAAGCTGTTTATTCTCATCTTGGAATTTTCATTTACCACATCCCATTATTTACATTTTAATAAAACAAATCTGCTGAGTAAATTATACATGAAATACTAAAGAGAGCCATATTACTTCCCCTGTGAATCTAAATGCATATATACATTGCAAACATCAAGATATTAGTAAAGAGCAAATTTTGAAGATAGTATTTATGTTATAATATCTTTTCTTATCAAGAGGCTAAATCTACCTACATGAATACTAAGCAATAAAAATAGCAATTGTTTTCAATGGTAAATGAAGGTGCATTTTTCAGAGGCAAGCCTAAAAGGATTAGCTCCAGTAATCATACTCAATTGCCTTTATTTTGCATTTTGAAGTCAATCATCCTAACAGTATCATTTGACATCTTCTGTGTGTTATTTAATCACATTTCCTAACTTCCAAGGAGTTGTTACTGATGTGCCACAAGGAGGCTGTAACAACAAAATAAAAAAGTCAAGAAGCTTTTAACGGATTGAACATATAAACAAATACCAAAGATGCAATAAGTTCTTATGAAAGACAAACATGCATATATAAACAAAAACATTTAAAGCAAGTTGTGTCTGCAGAGTCAATAACACAGAAGTTGGAATATGCCAGATTAAATGTTGCCTGGGAAGTGAATACATGTTATGAAGTCTGTTACTCCAGAATCCTGCCTTCCTTCCTGTAAAACATGCACATTATTCACAGCATTTGATATAATTAATTTGGTAAGAATTCAGCCATTATTTCATTTTGTTATAATACAGACATTTTTTTGCTTCTTTTGATGCTAAAACAGACTTCTAATTTCTTGGGAGGCCATGCTGCTGCACCAGTTGCTGCAGTACTTGTACTCATTGCAAATAATAATTGCTCCATCTTCAGAGCATTCTTGCAAGGAAGTGAAATTTGAAGTACGCCAATTTGATAGCTGGGAAACAGAGTCAAATACAGATTAAGATGACATATTGCTTAACTGTCAACTATCAAGGACCTAATTTTTTAGGATAATTTGCATTTTTGGCAGAAGCATGCAGGTGTAATCAAATCACTGTTCCTGTTGAATTGCTCATAGGCTGAAATATAAAGTTGGATATTTATAATATGAGTAACACAAATTTGAGAGCATGTAGTCTAAAGGATTTATCCCAAACTATATAGGAATAATGCTTCAGCTTTTGAACAATGACTATGCATTCTTTCCCAGCTATCCTCTGCTCATTTCATGTATTTCCATTTTTGCAATAAATGAAATCAAGGATTTACAGGAGTCATTCCCAGTAATGGCTTTTCCTTGATTCATCTGTCCCAGGTGATAGACATTAAAAACAAAACTAAAATCCACAGATGATTATTTAGTTCAAGACTGGACCATGATATTTTCTGATTGTGATATTGAATCATATTGTAAAGGCAACCTTAATTCTGACATTTCCTGTATCTACTTTGTACTCTTAACATATAACTAAAGCAGAGGGTTTTTAAGAAAAAGGAAAGAAGCAGCAAGAAGTGCAGTTTTCATGTCTTTCAGTTTAAAGTATTCAGCTCAAGCATCATACAGTAGTTCAGAACTTTCAGATCTACTGCAATATGTAACCCTACAAGACAAATGTAACTATAGGAACATATTGTCAATGTAAATCAGTCATTATAGGGTGACAGGCTTCAGAAATAGTTTGGGAAACAGTTAATAGCAGGCAAGTAATGCCAAATGTCAGGACTCTTTATGTTCATTTCCAGTATTGGAAGGAGGATTTCCTTTCACCATAAATTTCCTTTTCTCTGTGTCTCCTTTGCTATGTGTCCCTGTGTATCTGTCCCAGTTCCTTCTTATTTTTTTCCTCCTCCCTCCAATCCTACCTTTTGTCAATTGCTAATGCAACACTTCTCCTTGTTCTACGTTACATTGCTCTTCTTTTCCCCCCAACTTCACATTCTTCCATCATTCTCTTCTGAACTTAGTTTCATGCCACCCTGATTGTTTCATTAATTACAAGCTCTTTCTCTCTCCATGACCCCCTGGCTCTGTCTGACCCTTCCTGTTGCCTCCTCCCCTTACCCAGTCGTTTCAAGAGCTGCATTGACATTCCCTGCTCCCAGCCTTCCCTGTTGCAATTCCCATCTCCATCTGCAGTGTCTGCTTCCCCATCTCCCTGCTCAGGCTCACATTCCCTACTGGTTTCAGCACGTTGCTGTTTCTTTTTCGTGAACCTGCCTGGATATCAGGGAGGGAAGCACTTCTAGCATTCTGTTCCAATTTCAGTATTTAGCATGACAATTGTAGGCAGGAGTGAGGAGAAGGAATTGCAGGGAAAGAACCACTTCATTGCTGAAGCACTGGAATAAAGCATGCTCAGTACAGATGGGGCCCTTTATCTGCAAAACTCGACAAAAGCTTTCCAGTGGTTGAAATATTTTCCAGTACTTTCTTGGATTTTGTTTGGGGCAACAAAGACCATATTGTCACAATTATACAAAATTTCAATTGTGTCCTTACATTTTATTTGTAAATTATATTTTGTGTTCTTTGGTATGCGCTATAGAAGAAACATTGTATAAAAATATTTATTATATTCTATTATTCTATATACAGTATATTCCATAATGAAACATATAATAGCACCTCTTACATCTTTCAGGTTCTGGGAAAAACATTCTTACTGGGGAAATACATTCTTATTCCTCTCAAAAAGATCTCTGTGTCTCAGTGTCTAAGCATGCCTGGGGTAATAGTCTTTTTATCCACAATAATTTTTCAATTTGCTGTGTTGAGCATGCTATGTAGTTTTATAACTAAGCAAATAAAGGTAGGAAAGCTTCAGTGCTCTGTAGGGAAGTGATATAATTGAAATACAAAGTGTAATTTCAGCATTTAAGAAAAAATTATGCAAGAAAATCATAATTAAAACTAAAGATTTTGTTTATTATTTATTATAAATAAATGGATACTTGTCAACTTGAAGTTATATCTAATGTTACTATTTTTAAGTATCACTTTGAAGAGTAAGGAATAATTTTAGCATAGATGATAATTGCATTTGTCAATAAGGGGGTATGTTCTGTTCTATTTTTTCTTTGTGTAACACTCATTTAGATTCACTTTTAGCACATGTACAGTCTTTTGTAAAATGGGAGCAATAATAAAAAGGAATTTGAATACAAAACTATGAAAAGAAGCAATGCAGGGTATTTTAGGGTTGTGTTTGAGTTTTTAAAATACTGAGTAGATAACAGTTTGCTGCAATATCCATAAAATGTTAAAAAATAATCATAATAAATAATTTAAATTTGGGTCTCAGATGTACTTATGTATTTTTTTGAGCAATAGAAAGAGATACTAAGCTATTAGGAACTGGTGAAGACACTGGTTTTAAATGTTTTCTTTGCTTCTGTTTTAAATAATAATAAAGCAGATTATCCTCTTCTCCATACGTATTGTAGGTTCACTAGATGCCTATGCCTAGCTCCCAATCCGGTTTCCCAAGACCCCCTCATCCCACACAAAAAGGTACCATACAAAGATAATGTTTGACTTTTATATATGTTTTGTTAACAGGCCTCTTCCTAAGCACTAGTACAATGACATTTACTGCCTCTTTTACTTTCTTATTTCTGTTTAATTTTCTTCTCCATCTGGTTAGTTAACATGCATTTGCCTGCCTACATGATTATGTTTTCTTTTACTCTATATGTCCCACATTCCCAATTTTCTATCTCCCAGTGGTTTCCCTCCCAAGTCCTGTACCTTCATTTTCATTTTGTTTGAACACTGATCACACAAATTTTGTAAAGTCATCTAAAAGTGTTCTAGTTCTGCACCATCTTCACCATTGACTATTCTTTCCTTGTCATGTTCCTGTAATGTGTTCCTTTTGCCAAATTGTTCACAAATAGTTTTGTGCTGTTGTCCCAAAGCTATCCTTGGTAAGAAGAAGAAGATTAATTAAATTTTCTTTCTTTCATGCTGCTATTTTTTCACTTTTCCATTTATTTTAAATTTACTAGCAATTTCCTCAGCTTGTACCTTTTCTGCTTTCTGCCAAATAATTTCCAACTTCTGCATGCTGTCATTCCAGCTGCTCCTGAAATTAGCACTGTCATTTTCTCCTGTCTTCTTACCCTGCTCAGTTCCCTGAATTCTCAGGTCTGTCTGTTTTTTTACCTCAAAGGTTTGTTTTTGTTGCAAGAGGCCCTTTGCATTTTCTGTGTTCTCAAAGTCCTTCCATCCTGCTCATTCTCAATCAGTTTTTCCCTCAGCTATGCATTCTCCTCTAGCAGAAAGTTTATCCTCCTTGTCCATTGGTCAAATTTTCACACCTCAGTTCCTTACTGTGCTGTAAATATTATTTTTTTTTTCTTCTAGCACATTATCAGCCTTTCTCCAAATGTGTCTGTTACCTACTCTTTCTGTCCCTTAGCAAAATGAACTTACCCTTTCTAAGCCCTTTCCCACCGACATCTTCCCTTTCTTTAGTTCTCCACCTCTTCTCTAGGTTCATATTAGCAGTTCAGTTAAGTGTAATGCTAAGTGGTTTCAGTTTATACCTTCCTGATATAAGAAAAACCACTCAGCTACCGTGCTCACAAAACCTTCCAGGGCCATCTGTTTTTTTCCCCTCCTAGAAAGGACAAGGCAGGAAATAGGGATGTTGAACAGATCCAGCAACAGAGAAAGAAAATAACAGCAACTCAGCACACTGGTCATGTATGAGGTTCCTTTGCAGGCTACTCAACAAGAACAAGAAAGAAAATATTATTTAAATTTTCCCATTGCAAGTGTGCATTTTGCTGCCCAAATATTAGGGGAAAGCTGCCCTGCAGTTGCCCTCCAATTAATAAAAATTGCTTATATACAGCTTTAGTCTTTTGCCCTGAAACATAACCTAAATTGTTTCTGCATTGGTTTGAAACTTGTTTAATCTATTTTTCAACAAGCAAAATCCAAGTAATCCAAGTAATAATCTCAGCTACTGATAGTCCTTGATTCTTGCTTGTTATATTTGTGTTTGAAAGATGGATATCTGAAGGATTTCCACAATGAAAGGGAACTTTTGGTGGTTCTGTGAAGCTACTGCACACAGTTCTATTTCTTATATATAAATCTTGGACAAAAGTGTGTGGAAATATGTGATGATATTTTTTATGAGATCAAAAACTTTATTGGAAAGGGCCATTATCAAGGCTGTGAAGTCAAGCATTCCAAAATTAGGAAATGGTAGAATTAAGGTTGTCTTCCGCACCTTTGTTCAACTGCCTTTGTGTATGTGTCATGATACAATCTTTAATTATGTGATTAGATATTGTATTTTTCACAGTACCTTGTCTCATTCAGTGCAGGGGACAAAAATATGGATGAATAAAGGGATATCTATCCAATATTTTCTTCATCTTCAGTGGTCAGTGTGTCTTGTAATGCTTTATATAATACTTGGTTTATATATAATATTTCCATAATTAGACATCATGCTTTACAGAATAGTTGTAAATTATAATATAGATTTCTTCCATATATTAAATCCTAATTTTGGCATTTCCTAACAGCTGAGGACTTTGCTTCACTAATGTCCTAGGTAAGCATCTCCTAGGGTTGTTTCTTAACAAATAAACTACTAAGTCAGAAGTTTCACTGTGATGCAACATCTGAAAACCATACAAATTTAATTTTAAGATTCACAGTGATAAAGCTAACCAAGCAACTGATAAACTGTAATACCATAATATGAGCAGTGTGGCCTAAGGAATGATCATTTTGCTATGGCAGTTTTACAAATACTTGCAGAGATAAAGACATTTTGGGATACATTTTGTGCTTTTGGGCACAGAATCTTCCATTAATTTTTCTTGCAACCTGTATCACCTCTAACAGTGTCTCGATCAAGCTGTCTTTTTCTTGGCTCTCCCATATTTCTGGGTTTTCTATCAACATTAATAACAACTTTCAAATTTTCCAATTTCTTTCTTGCTCCTTTTTTATCCTCACACCTTTCAAGGCAAGTTTCTTTTTATATCCAGTCATAATTCCAGCCCCTAAAGTTTTGACTTCTTCTGCCTAATATCCTTGCTAATCAAGATCCAGATGTCTCGATACTGACTCATAACGTTCTGTCTGTATGCCACATGTCCAGTTACTCACCACGACTTTTCCTTCTAAGAAACCTTATATGACTTTGCTTAACTTTCTTACCCTATCTGTGTTGTCTCCCCTCCTTGTATTCTCAGCCACTGGGTTCTGTTCTTGTCTATTAATGTAAATAATTCAGTCCACCAACTTCAGTCTCAGTTATTGTCAGCTAATCACTTTTAGTACCTAATTTCTCAGTGTCTTCCAGTGCCGTGCCCTGGTTTCTGTGTTTCTATGTATGTATTTAGCCAGTCTCAGTCACTCCTCCAGTCACATTTTCTGTCTTTATTTTCAATTCCAATCACATCAGACTTGTCCTAATTCCTGTAAATTTTGAGTATTTTTATGAGTTCATGTTTGTAGACTTGAAGATAACTGTTGGCTGCTGATCATAGAGAGAATACATTTTCCAGTGCACGGCTACTCTCAAATTACTAATCATTTATTAAAAATAGTTTTCAATATCCTCAAATGACAGAACATGTATTTCTTTTCCAGAGACATCACTATTCTTTGCAACACGTTTAACTTCTCTTTAGTCTTTTCTTCATTTGTTTTCTGCATGATATTGACTGTGATGACCAGTGCTAAGTACATTTCCTTTATCATTAGAGTCCTCTCAAGAGTTGCATCTTTCTCTTAGAACTTCTATCTCCTATCTCTGCATTTCTGTCTGTTCTTTTCCATGTCCCTCCTTTATCAAAAACAATTCCATTTGCCCCCATAGCTGCCTAAGGATGATGTCATCCCTCTGTATGTAAAAAAAAAAAAAAAAGTAAAACATGTAAAACAATGGCCATATGTTTTCTAAAGTATTAATTGATTAAACCTAAGGAAAGCACCTGATTCTTTATACATTTTACCAAGATTTTTTTGCCTTTTTTTCCTTATGAAAACTCTTGGAACTGGTAAATGTCTCTCTATGTGTATTAACATGTAAATTCTGCATTTTTATTCAATTGACACTTTCTCATCAGTTATTCTGGTTTTATCACCACCTAGTAAGTACCATAGATTTGTTGTTACTCATTTATTATTGCATGGGACTTCTAGCAGAAAGGTGCTTGGGTTTAGTATAGAGCCAGAATTCTCAAATGAATGTATCAGGTCATTTGCAGAATGAAAATACATTTTCATTTTCCCATGTGACATTCCTTCTTCTCTGTTGACCCATTTCCACACTGTTTCAGCTTCCCCTCTATTGCTGCTTTATCATTTTCCTTCCACCTCTGTTTCACCTCAACCCCTGCCAAGTACTACTTCTGAATATCCCAAATATTTCTTAATATGTCACATCTTGACTTGCAAGGCAATGTGTGTGTGTATGATCTGGAGCCATGTGGCTGCTGGTTGACCAGGTGGCTGACTAGGAGGCGCATGCATTCTGAGGGATCAGTGACAAGCCAGGAGATATGCATTTTCTGCTGGACATCTTGTTGCTGCCTCTTGGCAGCTGGGCAAATCAAACGGTACATGATGCTTCTCAGCAGCTGAAGGGCCAAACAAATGTTTTTTCAAACTGCAAGAGACCCACAGCCCACCTGTTGTGCAGGCCTGCTATAAAGGTTGAACATTTCAGCAGGGAAAAGAAGTCAGGAGCTGGAAACAAAGCTGTCAGAAGCCTGGAAGGCAAAGGGATTTTTTTTTTCTAGATATGTTGAATAACTGCCCAAGGAAACATCTGCTACTTAGCTAGGCTGTTTATGGAAACAAACAGCTGACTATTCTAGACCCATAGAAATATAAAATGGTTCTGTGAAGCAGCAATGACAAAACAGTGGACTGACTTGTTTGGAGATGAACATTTCTGTGATTTTTAGGCCAGTTAGCCTGTTATTCCATTAGGCCCAATTAAAAAAAAAAAAACCCAACAAAAAACAAACCTAACCAAACAAAAACAAACAAAAAAACCCCCGCAAAAACCGCAAAAAACAAATAAGCAAAGAACCTAATAATTTCCATTTAATTTGCCAATAATCTTAGGAGTCAAGAAGCACTTTGAAAGTCTGCCAATGTGAAATAACATGTCTTGTGAAAATGTGACTTTGAACAATCTGACAGACAGATTTAGCATTTTTCTTTTTTACCTGTCTGATTTTCAGGTTTCTTAATGAAATTTTCCATTTTTAAGATTTCTAAAGATCATTAAGACAACTGGTTTCAGTCTCTACAGTTTTGGTTAACTGCAGGCATAAGAAAAGACTGCCTCTGCAATGTGAGTGTTCTCCTTTGGGTTATTCTAGTACCTCTCTAGGTAAGAGTAGTGATTTGAGGTAACAGAAATGTGGGAAAGAGAACAGAATGGAACAAAGCCATTGTAGTGACCCACTGGGGAGTGATATCTGCTGTTTTGTTATTGATTCTTCTCTGCATGCCAGTTTGTCAAACAAATTGATGCATTGGTGAAAATGTATGCACATGCACTGTTCAACTATAGAAGCTAAAGGATAGTGTGTTTTCTGCATTGCCCTTCTCTTTTGTCTTTCTTATGCTCAAAAGAATATTTATTTTCAGACCTAGTGATGATCTTAATGGTGCGACACTGTTAAAATATTAGTGTCCAACCCTCAGTCCAAGCCTCATTTAGTGCAGCTGCCTTACTAACTCCCTTTGGATAGTCCACCTGATTCTATTTTATTTTTGTTCAGTCTTCATAAAATATTTGCTGGTTCAACACTGTTCTTATTTGCAGTAACACATAATGCTTCATTTTCCTTTTGATTAGTGCCTTAAACTTCAGCTGCTTTTTGACTTCACTGTGTAACACCTTGTATTAATGTCAGGGTCATGCACTTATTATTCATGTGAACAGTGCTATTCACTTCAATGAAATTATATACATAATAATAAATAACAACATTAATCTGTGTGCACCACCTTGAATTTCATTACTGTTGCAGAAGATGCATCTCTGAAAATAGGTTCTCTTAATTTTTATACATTTTGGAAATAGCTTGACTCTCTCTATGCACACTAATTTAAACATTTTATTTTATTTCCCCTAAGCCTTACTAGCTTTACCAGCTCACAAGTTTTAAAGACACTTGTTTTACTGATTTTTTTTGGCTTGACAGACTATCCAATATAGTTTAGCTTTGAAACCTATATTCTGTAGTAGACATTTAAAACATCTCTTGCTAGTTCATCTGTCTTTTAGATTTGATAATGGAATACTTGATGAGGAAACAGACGTTAAAGATTAATTTTGCTTCATATTTCATTGACCATGGATAAATACTGAAATTATCTTACAATGCATGGAAACCAAACAGCAATAAATAAGTTCCCTATCCACCTGCCCAGGAGTCAGCACTTTGGCAGGTTTTCAACCCAAGCTAATCAATTAAAGACAACATTGATTAACTTAAACAGAAGGTGATATTGATTGCAGGCAGTAACCTATAAATAGACAATTGTTTCATTGTGTTCATAGGTCATTGTTAGCTACACCTTTAAACTTCAGGGTACATAATCCTATTACCTATTAGCCAAAAAGCAAAGGAAAGGCACAGAGTGAATATACAGTTATATCTATGTTGCAAAGTACTCTTATTGAACTGTCTCATTCAACACATGCTCTTACATAAAATTTTTCACATTTTATTTGAAATTGCTATCTATTGCAATTTGTATCTCATTTTGTAGCTGTATATATATGGAGCTGATGGAAATCAAATATGTTCCTGACTTTTCTACTGAGATGAATGGTTAATCAATCAGATCTTCTTCCAACATGGTGCTTTAGTTCACTTTTAAGAAACTGTATGTAAAATTAATGACTAAGCATGAACAGAGTCAAGTGGGAAAATTCAGGACAATACGAATATTAAAAAGGCCCCACATTGTGCTCCAGAGGCTTTATATAGAATTGTTTTGACTTTCATTTTCATTCGACCTACGCGTTCATCTTTTTCAAAGAGGGAAGGATAGGATGGATGAATTCTTACCTAGTAGAACTTCTGGGGTCGCCCCAGTTGTCTTGCTGCCTGGGAAGGATCGGCATCGGCAAGGCACCATCCTAGGTATTTTTGTTTCCCAGAAGTGTTGGGAAGGATGAAAGTTTGACAAGAAAGCTGCTTTTGTAACCTAAACTAAGGGTCTCCAGGCCTGCCTGCAGCTGCAGCTGACAGCTCTAGGCACAGGCTCTGTCGCCCACGACCCTGGACTGCTCTAACATCTTGCATGTAATAAACTGCATTTTGGAAGAGCCACCTGGAGTCCCGCATCTCTCATTTAGGCTCTTACAGAAGTACTCTGTTCCCTTCATTTTCTCCCTCAGAAGGTGACTGAAACCTGATCAGGCAGGTAGAATATATATTTCTAGCATAGTCTCATCAGCTAAAAACTATATAACATTTTCCCTTTTAGAGAAAGAACCAAGAGGCTTGATTTTTTTAGAAACCAGGATGAAAAATTGATTACAACAACATTGTTTCAGTCAAACGGTATTTCTATAGCCTACCATGAAACAGGTATAAATAAAGTGGATTTCTGGTTCAGTCACAGCTGAACTATAATCCTGAATGTTCTGAGGCTGGTTGAGGAGCTAGATCTGCTGGCTGCAAGCTGTTTATCAGTATTTGCCTCTACAGTGTGTAGAGAGCTCTTTCTCTCTTTTTCTGTTTCTTACATTTCTTTTCCCTCCACCACATTTACTACATCTTAGACAAGTGCTGGAAAATAAAATAATATCATGTCAGGTTAAGATATGTCATAAAGAGGATTGTTTCTTGGCATTAGTTTTTTAAGCCCTATAAAGATTTAAAATATCCTGATGGTTTTTTATCATACCCATATAAAGGAATTTCATCTTTCAGTATTAGTGTTGCATTGTTCTATTAAATCCTTAAGACCTTACCATCAACAGATGTCAAAATATTTAATGATCTGTGATTTTTCTAATAAATGCACTTCCCCTTGTGACTTGTGTGAAGAATGAGGGAGACAACTCTTACACCAAAATAACAGTAACATTTCTCAGTTCTTCTAAAAGTACTGTGCTTTGGAGAATTAGTAATGCAGACTCATAGCCAGGAAGTTACTTTATCCATCTAGCACACATAGGAGGAAATCTATTAGATAGGGAAATCCATATGTCCTTCCTGAAAGGTGCTACAGCTTGAGTAGGTAAAAAGAAGCATCCAATCCAGATTAGATTTCAAAACTTGAATTTCAAGTTCAATGAGACTTAAACCATTAAATATGAATGGTCACCATCCTATTCAGTGACCTTTTTTGACTATTAGCCACCAATCTGTATCAAAGAAGAAAAAATTTCTAAGCAAGCCATGTGAGCTAATCTACCAAGGCAGGTCATAATCAATTTTCTATCTCTTCCCTGCATGTCTGAAACTCTGAAATGAGGTTTTCAGAGAGAAGTTAATATATGCTTATCTTGACATTAATTCTTGTACTATTTTAAAAGTTATTTGCTTGTCCACAAGTAGATGACTTGTGCTATTTGAGGTGCTGCAGTGTATCTGTGAGATCTGCATCATGCTTCCAGAAGATTCAGGCCCTTCCGGAGCAGCAGCTGGAAGCAGCCTTACAGGATGTGGAAGTCTGATTCAAATCATAGCAGATGTTGAACCAAAACCCTTTTGCTCATTTAGAATACCTTTGAACATACAGAATTCTACACTTGGGTTACATTAAATGGAAATTCATAGCTTATTGTATATACTGAATAAAAATATATTTATCACTGTGTTAATTCTAAAGGGAAGGTATATGCCACTCCTGTCATTATTACACACTAACATTCATGAGATAATTTCTCTAGATCTTGTTCCCCTCTTATTTGTGGACTAGCTTGTATTTAACATAGCATTTGACTGATTTAGGAAAAGTCAAGTCGGGAGGAAAAGTTGTGGGTGTTATTTAAATTATTTTTAAAGAATCCCAAACTGACTTTCAAAAGGAACTGATAATATTTACCATGTGTGACTCAAAATCAGCTCTTTGGACAAATAGATAAATGGTCCTGGATGTGGAAGCCTTGAACTTTGCTAATGTGTATTAGCATATTCTCATACTTTCTCTGTTTTTTGGAACATCTTTGACTTCTATCTGTACATTCAATATTAAATTTTTTTCATAGCTACCTCCTTTTAATTTTGATTTGAAACAAGCAATTCATTTTGGCCATGAAGCTTGCAATAGTAATCATATTTTAAAATAGGTAAAGAAGCAAAATTGGTATTTAGCAGACATTCAACAGAATGTATTTATTAAGAGTGCATAATTCTTTTCAGCTGCTAGTGTAAATAAGTATACTGAAACAAAACAAAATTAGGCATCAAGCTGAAGTAAAGTGTGTTTGTGCATAATAGTTCTGAGAAACTGTTTAAGGACAGATTATTCATGGGAAAACATTAATTTTTTAAATCTAAAAAAATTAGCTAGTCCAAAATGAGTTTGTTAAATTTTGGTTATTTATTTTCAGAGGAAACTTAAACTATTATAATGTTTCTGCATGAATTTAAGTTATAGTAAACAGATACTTTTTTATTTGTGCTACTGATTCCAATTTGCAGCCTTGTGGCTGTCTCAGATAAATTGTTTTGATCTATGCCAGAAGTAACTGGAAATCTACTAGAAATTTTGTCATTGTAATATCTGAACAACTTTGCAGTCTTTAATGGATTTAGTCTTCACATCAGGAAATACTCCTGTGATGCAGAACAAAGCAATTATCTTTATATATAGAGGGGCTAAGGAGCTTGATCATGGATATATCAGAAATCTGTGGTATAACAGAGCCTGAGCCTAAATCTTGCAAGAGCTCAAGATTTTATTCTGTCCTTCATGTTTTGCCCTCCCTTTTATGTATTCTGTCATGCTTTCTCATTGTACAGACATATGGAAAACTAGATGGAATTTACTAACTTGAATATCAGTGGCAGGATTTATGTCCCAAAACTCCCTGCTAACAGAATACATGGAGCACATCATCTGTGCCTGCTCTGCACTTGCTCAGACTGATGGCTAACCTCTGTGAATATCAGGGTAATGACAAAGTGCACCTGGCCTAAGTGTTTTCAAGTCTTTTCTTTGTTAGACAAAGCTTTGAAATTACAATAACATATGCTGCCTACCATTATTTGATTATTACTTGATTTTGTATGAGTGCTAGTCAAAGACTAAGTTGACCCTGTGTATTCACCTTTTGTAAAAAAAGACCTGACATAAATTCTAGATTCAAGTACTTCTACATAAATATAACCAGTTTGGTTAAAACATCTTGCATAACAACATTTCAAAGGTTTGCAGCTAGAGTAGTGGAGAATGGATTATTTAATTAGTGTAGGATCTACCAGCTTCCTAACCCAAAGCTGCACTGAACTTTTTTCCTTCAACTTTCTTGTGTACACACAAGCTCAATACCTGCAATACTTTTACTCACAGAAGTAAAAATACACCAGTATGAACTTTTTGTGTTTCAGGAGCTGAAAGCCTGTGTGCATTACTACACCTTCCTTTTAATGTTTCAGTCAAAAACACAAAGAAGATGTAACATTTAATTAAATCTGAGCCACCAAATGCAAATCTGTCCACAAGTATGTTATGGCAACAGCAATGTTTTATGTGAAAAAGTATTTTAATGCATTTCTTCTAAGAGGTAAACTGATCTCTTACCAGCAGTGGGGCAAGAGTATTCATTAAATCTTCTGTTGTGATCATCCCTACCTATGTCCCCTGCAATAGTATTGAAATTACTGTCCCAGTTATGACCAGGTAAACTAAAGTTATTGAAGGAATGTAACCAAATGATGTCACTTGCCTTAAAACTTTACACAAATATTGAGGGGAGACGATGGCTATGAGATGTTAGTGACTGTACTGGTAAGTGCTTTTGATTTATATTGATAGTTACATGTGTCCATGAATCTGCATTCTCATCATCTATGGATTCAGACAGCATTCCTGATCTCAGGTCTTTCTGTCAGACTCATCTGCAAATACAGACTTCACACCTAAAGAGCTGTAGTGAGTTCATCTTGTAAGCATTGCATGAGGGTATTATTAATTGCGGACAGCACTGTGAGGATGCTTATTTGAAAGTATCACTCTAATTTGAAGCATTTTGGTAAGGAGTAGTGCACAAGGTGAAGGGTAAGGCAAAGCCTTTCAAGTACTGTGTTTCTACTTGTTAAAACAGAAGAGCCAGTGAAGGAATTAGAAGAGAGTGACAATTCAAAGAAGCAGACTAGGAAAATATTTTTGCCATACAAATTTGTTTATACAACTGAGACAGAAACTTTAGTAGTGAGATATGAGGAGAAACATTGTATGAATTTATAGCTAGAAAGGGATAGGAAAATGAGGGGTAGAGACTTTTTAAGAATAAATCTAGACACTGTGTTGTAATGAAGAGTCAGAAGTTACAAACAAACAGGATACCTTGATTTTGAACTTTACTGACAGACAAGATTAAAAGAGTAGTTCATAGTGACTAAGAGTAGTAGTAGTGGGGAAGATGAGGAGGAATCTGAAGGGGTGAATGATTAACAGCTCTCTTTTCTCAAACTGAGATTGTCAGAGCAGAGACACATGCACACAGAGGATCAGAAAAGTAGACTGAGGTTTTATGTCAGACAGAAGGGAACAGATCTGGAGTACAAAGGGCTGTGTCAATTGTCAACATGGATATGGTGACTGAATTTCAGTTTATGGATTAGATTACTCAAAGTATGGAGAAAGAGACAATGTGAGGAAGATCGTAGCTCTCAGAAATTAAAACAGAAAGTTGAGGAAGAAGTAAAAATGTAAAAATGAGAAAGAAGTTAGCAATGTAGAGGGAGAATAAGAAGATCCCAACAAAGGGTGAACAGCATTTGAATGCCAAAAGCTTTTCAGGAAATGCTAGTGTAGAATCTACCAGATATGATATGAGGTGTTAGTTCTAATATGTGTTTGTATAAAAATCATTAACACAGACACATTTAATAAAAGTTTCAAAAAATTTGCTGACTAGCAACAGAATTAATGGTCAAGGAAGAAGTCACTTCCCAGAATTTTGCAAGAATCGTGTTCTTTCATCCACGTGATTGACACATTCTTAGCAAATTAGGAACATGGACATACTATATCCATGTTGTTAAGCAATAGATAGCTATGGGAAGGTTTCATAAATTTTGACTTTTTATCAGTATGTCCCTAAAGAGTTTCGGATTTTTATAATGAATTATTACAGTGTGAATTCTAGCTATTTTATGGGGTAATTTTGCTAAACCTCTGTGGTAGTTGCACTAAAGGATTTTGTTAATTGTGGTAATCAGCTTTCAAAAAATGCTAACACATGGCCACATTTTCTCTCCTTGTATTTAAAGAGAAAAATCTCTATTTCTGTCAGATGCTATAGATTTTCCAGCTAACTGAAATAAGAAATAAATGATATCAAGTAATCGCACTTTAATATCTGATTCTAGACAAAAGGTGTGTAGACAGCAAAACTTTCAAAGGGAAGTGCCTTCAGTTGGAACTTGGCAAACCTGCAGGGGAGGGATATTATTATTATATTTAATGTTTTAAAGGGGCCACATAGTCTTCCATTACCTTTAATCCTGCAACAAGCTAAGAAATATAGAGTGTAAGTGAGCAGATGTTCTTAACAGCCTTCTAGCAGCCTGTTTTTCTGAGGAGTGCCAGCTAGTGATTTTCACTGCTTGTGGAAAACCAGCTTTGTGTTGGGGTGAGTGTTAAGGAGAGCAAGTGAAAATTTCTCTCTATGTACCTTGTAAAATGTGTGTGTGTATATTCATGTTATGGAAAAAGAAAATTATACTATCGTATTTGGAGAGGATATTGTAACTCCTTTGCTAGAGCAATCTTTTTACTAAAGGAGCTTAAGCTGCAGGAAAAACACATTATACCGTGGGTATTGCATGTAATAAAATATTACTTAAATGAAAGATATTGAAATAAAAGTTTCAATTTAGGAACTCGAGTGTATTGTTGTGAAAAGCCTAGTCAGTTATCTTTATAGCTTCATCTTTTCACAGGAAGAAGCGTAGGGATTTCTCATGCTTTATGCAAGTACAGTAGGTTTTAGATAACAGAATCAGGTCCACAATTTGTCTTTCGTTACACCTACAGTAAAAAAATGAAAATAAATACCACCACCACACAAACTACAAAGGTGAGAAAATGCTGTATGTTGCATTTTCCTACCTCCTGTGGCTAGGGACAGAATGCAGACATGCCACAATAATGTTTTTTATTTCTACTGTTCAAACCATATTAATGAGAACATCATTTTGGAGAACTAATTATTTCTATTTGTCTTGTGTCACACTTTCTAATTCCCCTATATTAGCACAGCCAAAGCAAATTAATTGCTTTTCCAGCAGTTGAACCTTGTCCAAGAATGAGCTCACATTCCCTTCCAGTTCTGCAGTTTCTAGGAGTGCATTGTGTCAAAAATTTCTCTTGATACTAAACATAGCCCAGAGAATATCTTTGCAGATTTCTGTAGCTGCTCACTTGATGAAATTTATAAGTTTAAGTGACCCACTAGGAAAGATAAAGTTCTTAGCTGCAAGATTATACATCAAAACAGTTAAAGTGAAATTAAAATTAAATGAATGAATCTCACTGAAGCAAAAAAAGCAGTAATTAATGGTTCCCTTAATTGTCTTCATAAAATATTTGCATGGGTCTAATTTGCATAATTTGCATGTATTAATTAATCTTTCAAAGGAATTTTGTGCTGAGAGAAGCCAAAAAATCTCTTTGTTTTATTTAACATCTAATGAAATATTTATCTTCGTTAATGAACTTCTCATCTTCATTAAAATAAAAATTGCACAAGTTTGTATGTTTTAAATGTTTTTATAATTGAAGTATACAAAAAAAATCTCTTCAGACCTACAGTATCTGAAAAACAAACACATTATTTCACATTCTGTGTCATTTTGACTACAGCAACATTTAAATTTGGAGAAACCCTATTCCCTTCACCAAAAGTTTTCAAGAGTTTCAAAATTATTTCAATTTTATTCTTAATTAATGATAATTTGTTGGTTTTTTACAATTTACAACAGGGATGACAAAGCGAAAATTTTGGTGTTTTTTGTTATTGTTTTTGTTATTTTGTGATACTTCAGAGATTTTATGGAACAGGTATTATGCACAGCAAAAGGGACTAGCGTCATAGGTTGGAGTTTAAAATACTGTAGGAGTTTGTACACTATGTGAGGTTAGTTCATACTCTGCAAGACTAACAGCTGAGGAAAAAAGAGTTGAGTTGTGAGTTATTAAATGCCAGGTAGTATTATGCACAGCAAAAGGGACTAGCGTCATAGGTTGGAGTTTAAAATACTGTAGGAGTTTGTACACTATGTGAGGTTAGTTCATACTCTGCAAGACTAACAGCTGAGGAAAAAAGAAAGCAGTTTGTGAGTTACTACCTGGCATTTAATGATTGGACTTGGAGTAAGACTGATGAATGTAAGTTACAAAGGATGGTCCTAGCTGCTGATCAGCAACTTTGAGACAGTATCCAAAATAGCCATACATGCAGAATGAGAATATGCAGTGGGAAAAAAAAAAAGTCATCAGTATTGAAGTTTTGTGCAAAATCTGAATATAGAACTGCAAGGAGATTCAATGAAATTAAGAGCTGTTTCTGTAAAAAAAAACCCCAAAAAAACAGGTATAAAAGGACAATGATTGGCTGTTTTGGGAAAAAGGTGAAGGCTATTACTTAAAATGAGGAACACCTAAAATCCCAAAGTAATCTATCATCTTCTTAATATTGCTGGAAATAGAGTCTGTGGACAAAGAAGACAAAGTATAGTTAAAGTAGTGTCTATACAGAATGTTAAAAATGTGCATAGTAAGAAAGTTGAAAAGGAGTCTCATTCACTTCGAGAATAAGTACAACATTATTGTAATAATGAAAATACACGTGAAATAAAGAAATTATTTGGGGTGTATAATTTACAAGAAATTATATTTGCACAGTGAAACAGCACAATGGGATTTTTACTCATTTTCAATATGCTTGCATTTGCTTAAATCCTTGAACAAGTTTATAAACACATTAATGTGTTTGCATTCATTTTAGACATGCAATACCTGAGAAAGCCAGGCCCGCAGAGACCGAAAAGTAGGTGCTCTTTAAAAGTGCTTTAGAATTTAATAAACAGGATATTTAAGCTATCAAGATGGTATATAGAGTCATATATTCTTTACTACATTATCCTATAATTTTTTTCAACTGATAAGATATAGTGGGACTTTGCTGATACGATAATGGCAGTATACATATTGCTCTGTGTTCTGAAGGTGTGGAATTGCTGCTGAGGCAATATAATTATCTATAAAATACCCAAACAGTATCAGTGGGAGGGATATGTTCCATTTCACACATTTGTGGGGTAGATGTCTTTATCTGAGCTATTTGGCTGGACTCCTGTTAAAGTCAATGAAGAGTAAGAGACACATCTCTCCCTTTGAAGAAAATGAATCACAACTTCCAAGTTTCTTCACTGGTTGTAAAGGGAGTCTGCTAAACCAGCTCAAATGCAGCTACGTACAGTGCAGGTGTCTGAAGTTAATGTGATGATGAATTTCATGTGTTGTGTATATTTGTTTTTCCTTGCCTCAGAATTCCAGCATCAGTTGTGACAGTAATCACACTAGAGCAGCTGCATTTCAGTGACTTCTTCTAACTACTGATGTTAGAAATGGGCAATTTTGCAACAGTTCTGGAAAAATATCCCAGCTTGACAATTCCTTTTCTGTTTCATATAACTCTGAACAGTCTTGAAAGTTGCATAAAGCATGACTCTCAAATGTAGAAAAGAGAATTTGAATTCTGCATTAATACTGAAACATTGCAGCATTTGTTTCATTTCGATGCTACCACATAAGGCACAAGGCATGAAACAAATCAGAAAAACATTCTTAAAACTCTGAAATAACAACAAAAGCAGCCATAAATTGAGAGATAGAAAAAGAAATAGATGAGTTATCAAGAAAAGGAGTTAGATGGAAGTATCACAGAACTCTAGAAGGGAAAATAGTATCATATTACTTATACAGTTTCATTATATTACTGTAACTTTATTACTATATCATTACTGATTATAATGAACAACTAGTTAATGTTTGCCTTTTAAATGTAGTTATGCTTGCAGACAAGACAGGGGCTGGAATTAACTTCATGTAGCATAGAAGTCTTCAATGTAGGCATCTACATCTGTGCTTGTGACCCTTGACCCTCACTGGATATAGAGATTTCTGTATCTATATGAATATGGAAATATCTATAGTAGTGTTCATCCCATTATAAGTAATAATTACAGTACCCCAGTATAGACTGCTACAAACAAATTTAGTAAGTTCAGTCATATTCCAGAAATCTGAATTCAGTTTCTGGAGGTGAGAAAATAATTTCTTCGGTGGTTGTTATTGTTTGTAGTGTATGGAGGTTTTTTCCTGTACAATAAATCCATTTTATAGCAAAGGTTGTAATTATACTTCAAGATTGTATAATTGCAAATAATTGATGCAGTGTTTGACACAGTCACAAGAAGTATATGCTAAGGAGTCACTATTTTGCCCATTTTACATTTTTCAGCAAAGAACTGAGTGGTTAATATCGATTTCAGAATTAAAATGGTGCCATTTGTGGGGGTGGCTTATATACTTTACATCTGATGTTTTGCTCTTGAATGGCAAAGGAATACCTCATTTGGCATGCTTCAGGGCATTTTTAACCAATGCCTTAAGCTGAAACCAAGTTTTTATGCATGAAGAAAGAAATAATATCTGCTGATATCTTGATGGCAGCACCAATGCTTTGGTGTCACACAAGGGTGTTGTGAAACTTAATTAATATTTGTAAAGTATTCTGGATCTTGGATGAAAGGCACAGTAGAAGTTCAGTTATGTTATTAACTTCTGCTTTTATATTTTCTTTGGTGAAGGATCAGAGTCCTAGGCATTAAAAAGTGGCAAAGAGATGGAATACAGCAATTTACAACTATTATCAGCTAATTATAGTTAGTTTTGAATCTTGTAGAGGGAAATAGCTGGAGAAATATTTTAAGGGATTTAGTAAACTAATACTTGATAGCTGAAATTTTGTGTAAATGTACCTTACTTGAATCATCATATGAGAAAAAATTTAATAGACTGACTTACTTAATTATTCTGCATTAGATCAGAAATGGTATATTGCTGAGTGACAGCATTTTGGTGTAGTAGAGGACTGTCTCTCCTTTATATCCTAAGATAACTGAGGGGTCAGAAATCCTGTTAAGGAGAATGAAAGTTCAACATTCACTTAAAATATTCAAGAGGCAAAAATGCAGTTAGACTTAAAATGTAAATAGAATTGTACTGTGAGATTTTATCAGGCAAGCAGCCCTTTGTGCAGTGTTAAGAGTTAAGAAGGCAATCATCCTCCTAAAATATCACTCCAATTTAATTGCTCTATTTCATCAGTTGAAGAAAGACAAAAAAAGATAATCTTGCCATCAAGAAAGCTATACTAACTTTAAGTAGCTGAGGGTCTGATGATTTAATTTAAAAGTGGCCAAAGATTTTAGGGTTTGTTCTTTGTGTCTTTGGCAGTAATTAAAAATAGGCATTTTTGTGTCCTTCAGAAATAGGAAATATTTATAATAATCTATTTTAAGATATACAGATTTTAATATGTCTGTAATACTCATATAAATTTCATATTGCAAACCAGAAAAGCAAGGAATTTTTATGTTAAATCTACTGTAATTTTAAAAATAGTGTTTTCTCACAGTGCTTATTTTTTATATTGACATGATTAAGAATAAAACAAAGCAATTTCACCTTTGTATAATTCAAGAATTTGGCTTTCTTGTGGATTTGATGTGGAATTTGACCCATCTCTATTAGTATCTCAAGTACCTATGAAATTAAAAAAGAAAAGTCAGCTAAGAAAAGGAAGTTTAAAGGAAGTGAAACTAAAATTAACACATTTGGAAGACTACTTAGCCAGCATCACGTTCTATTTAAGCTAAAATTTGCTGTCAGCATATATCTATAATAAGTATTCTTCCAGTGAACTGCCAGCTGGCTTGTAAAGAGGAAAATATATTCTATAGAATAGACTGCTAGCTTTAAAAAGAAATATTTTGCTTTTGCTCGTTGTAGGGTTCCGTAACACCTGAAGGACATCCTAGGAGACAGCAGCATATATAATGATAATGTGATGTCATTTTGTTTTTCCTAGTTGAGAAACACAAAGTGTGTACCAGTAATGGTAAAAACATTTTTTCTATTATATTCTTGTCAGCCTTATTTTTTAAAAGTGATGCAGCCTCTAATAGCTTAGGAAAAACAGCAATAGCATAATAGTGTGTTTTGTCATGGATGTTAGAAAGGATGGATCACAATGTGCTACAGCTGGCCTTGGAAACAAACTGTTATGAAGGCAGCACCAAAAAATTTACAGTGCTGCTTTATGTGCATGAAATTAGAATATGGATTGTTGAAAATATACAATGCTGTATTAGATAATTTAAGTTTTGACTTGTTTATTTTGTCTATGTGTTGATTCTGCAGATTTTGCCTGTGACAAACTGTCGGTGCAACCATTGCATTAAAAGACATGTATTTTTCATGATATTGTTTCATACTGCAATATGCTGGCTATGACTCCTTTCAAGTAATCAAGCTATATTGAATACAAACATAAAATAAAAAGCAGCAATAATTTGCTTTCATTTTTAGCTTTATACTCTGACTCAAAGATATACACTCTTAGCCATTGGAGAGAGAACAGTATCTTTGCACATTGCTGAACTGGACATAAAATACTGTGGCTGGATCAGACTCCTTGGCTTCACTGGAAATACTGGAAGCATCATAAAAGTAGTACACTGGCTGGAGGATCAGTTCCATTTTCAACCTTGCCATCAAATTTGCTATGACAATCACAATCACTTTCACTGCAGTAACTGTGCCATCTGATGCAATCTGGTTCCCAATGCTAAAATATTGAAAGGCTCAAACACTATTAAAACATACAAATACCAGTTTTATTCCAGTTCCAAATGAACAGTAGTTCCAGAGCTTGATCTTAAACATTCAGTGCACAGAAAAATACTCATTTTATAAGGTTTCCATCTAGGTTTTTTTCATATTCTTGCAAAACCACTGACTTCTTAGTTTTTCCAGCTAAAATTAACTTTATAGCCAAATGTATTTTACCAGGCCAGGTATTCAGTAAATATGTTCAGGATATACTCTGTTTTAGACTCTTTTTATACTAAAGTAGCATAGCATAATGAATGGTACTAGATGGGCTTTAAAATCTGTATTTTCAAGCTCTTATATCACAAATACATTCATAAAAAGCATTTAAATACATCCATCATCCTGGAAGACCACTCAGAGCTGAGTTCCTGCAAAAGAGTTAGTTTGCGTTTCTTCTTATTATTTAATGTGTATGCAAGGAATGATCAGTTGCTCTTCTCTGATAAGCAAATCAATTAATTTTATGTTCATATTGAGGACTGTATTGCTTGTTTTAGACTGGAGTAATTTCAGAACAGGCTACTAGTATAAGTTTACCTTGAGCCTGGGTAACCAGCATCTTAAACGCTGTTCCAGGGAATGTCCTGCAAGTGACTTGTACAATGCCTTTAGTGTGTTGGTATTGACAAGAAACACTATAAGTGGAAAGCTGGGGGAGATGGGGAGAGGGAAGGGGCTGGGTGGGGAAGAGTAAAAGCAACCAGGAAGTAACATTTTTCATTTCCTCAGTCTTGAGAAATTCACACTTTGAAGCAAGAAAATTTAACACTTCAGATATTTTGCACAGCTCATTGCTTCTGGCTGCAAGGTAGTCACTTGATCCCAAAGTCATTGGTTAAGACTGCTCTGTGGTTTAATTTAGCCATTCGCTTTTCTCTTGCTTACTTTTTGATGATGAACCATGGTGTTAAGTTCTCTCTGGGAAAGCATGCTGCTTCCATATGGTCTGGGATTTCTGTAGTGGGGTGCATCCAGGACACAGTCTGTCACGACATGCTGTTTTTTCTGAGGAGTCTTTACTGGCAAAGACACAGAGTGGTGCCAAATTCAAACCACCTGGCCCTAAGGCTAATTGAGTTTTTCCTGGGAGGATATAATAATCATTTTGAAGTACCTATCTGAAATTACGTTACTACTGAGAGGGAATGGGGAAGATTGGCTTGTCACTGCAGTACTTAAATGCATCTATGAAGATGTATTCAAGATGGAAGTTTACAATTAGTTAGGGGAACTAGTTTGATCTCTGAATTGAAAAGCAGCCTACCTGGGCTAGCATTAGCACTTGCCACAGAAGCAGAGTTCCCACATAATATAAAATGTTGGTAGTTTTCATTCTGGAAAAGAAAAAAAAGCCTTTTGCTTAAGTGTTGCTTTGTAGCTAGCTACTGGGTTAGATCCCATTTACATGTTTCAGCTTGAAGTCTTCCTCAGAATTAACATGAGCTGATTTTATTTTCAGTTTTGTAGTTATGCCGCTCATGCTAAGCCCTGGGAACTTAAGACCTATGTCTATTTCTGTGTGCTGGAAGGATTATGTGTGACTGAAATCAGTTAATAGCTGATTTCCTAGGGCATAACTTCTGTTTTGATTTCTGTTGTCTTGACTCTTGCTCTGGAGCTGAATGGCACTGCTTGGTGCCAGAAACTTGCTTTCATACAAAATACCTAAAAGCAGCAAGGTTATGTTACATATGTTTTGACATCCCATGCACCCTTAATAGATTTTCCATAAGCTTGCTGCTGTGCAATCTATCTGTTTTACAGCCTCATTCCTTCCTGTTCTGCATGTGACTATTCAAATTTTGCATTGGGTGGTTACTCTGTTTTAGCACGAGATGATGAGATGAGAGCATGGGTGTTTGTGTATTAAAGTGCGGTGATACTGATTTTTAATGTGATAATGATATCAAGAAAGGATTCCACATATTTCAGAATTATGTATGCAGACTAATATATCTTTCTTTAAGTGGGCTCTATTTTCCAGTAGACTTTGTAGCAGTTCAAATGGCATCTCACTTACATACTTTTGTATTAATTGTGGTGTTTAATCTGAAAACAACAAAACACTAGTCTGCTTTTTAGTTACTTGGGCAAAATTCAAATTACTTGTTTAGAAAAGATGTGGCTGGGAGAAAAGGGTGAGGTAGGTTTTGTCATTCTGTGATCCAGAAGAGGTGCTCTGTGTAGGAGTAGGTATTAGATCTAGGTATTTTCTTGTGTTCTGAAAAGTAATGGAGGTAAAACTCTAGAAAAGATAATACTGTAGAAAAGCTCATCTTCATGAATTATTTGTATCTGCTGAAAGAAATTAACATCATACTGTCTGTTGATGGAGAGTACTAACTATGGCCACAACTATTCCTGGCAAAATTATTATGACCCATGTTACTTTTTTCAGAATTGTATAAAAGATCATTATTATTCATATTTTATTATAGGATCTATAGTTGTATACACCTGTATCCTGCCTACTGTATCATCTTCTAGTTGAGTGATGGAAAAGATTTGTCTACATTTCTGTTTTGTCTGTATATATGGAGGGTAGTTTTAAAGGAATACTGACTTACATGTACTTTTGCGTAGATGCTTTCTGTAATTCAGCAAAAAACTGCTGAAAGCTCCAACAAACAGTGATCTCCTGTATTTTGTTCCAGTTTCATTTAATGACCACTTTTTCTCTCCTGAAAAGGAAAGTAATTATTTTTTAAGTCTGTTTGAAGCTTAGCTGTATGATTGATATCTTGTATGTAAGCTACTTTAATTATGATATTTAGTGTTAAAAAATGATAATTTGAGCAAGACACTAAAGAAGGAGACAAAATGGAGAGAAGTGAAAGAAAACTGATCAGACTTACGAAATTAATAGTAAATTCTGCTTCCATCTGGACTTAACAAAAAGAACCCCAAAACCAAACAAAGGCAGAAAGTGCCAGGCAGAAACTACATTCCAATATTCAGTTCTTTTTCAATTTTATGCTATCAGATCCAAGGTTGCTTGCGGATACTAAAAATAAATCGTTAATGTTTCTGGAAATACAGTAACAAATAAAGCACACCTTTTTGTAGAACTTAAACCAGATCTATGCAGGACAGATTGTTCAGCACCAAAATTATCCACACTGTGATACAAACAGCACTGAACACAATGAGCTGTGGAAGCTCACAACCTGATTGTATTTAGCTGTGACTTCATCCTTTAATAACTTTTCCACATGATTCTTCTGTTGAGAGGGTTTTGTCCTGTTTTGTGTCTGTTGTTGTTGTTTATCATTACTATTTTTTTTTTACTAACATGAATTGACACAATACAATGTCTTAGTGACTCAGGTTTAGTGCTTGTAAGTAATCAGTTCTGTTGCCTTTTTTTGGGTATGGTTTCTTCTGTTTATACAAATAGAAAAAGAGAAAAAGGGTTGCTAGGTTCATGAAGCAATAAGAAAAGACAGTGTGATTTTTTAAAAAAAAATCCATTTCTTTCAAACAATTTCTCACCTTACTAGTTCAGTTTTTTCAGTCCTCAAAATGGCCAGTTTTATGCATAGTATATGATCTTTAAATAATAGAAGGTGACATATTCAGGTACTCCCCTGCTTTGTTAGTTTACTAAAGACCAGATTGCTGACCTTTAGCTTACTCCCACAGTAACATGGGAGTAATGGAAATATATATTAATGATTAAAACACATGGAAAAATCACTTAGAGAAGATAGTTCAATATTTAAAAGTAACTGTGAAAAAAGGTGTTTAGATGCTCTTTTTTGCACATCCATGATTTAGTTTTATGTCTTAAATTAGAATTAAAATCTCCTACATATAAATTGCTGTTTTAAAAAGAAACACATGAACATCTCAGTTTCCTGAATATTTGTACTGAGTATTAACACAAATATATTTGTACATGAATGTTAAGTAGAGAAATGAAAGGTGTATGATTAATAACAATATGCAAATTTGAAACTAATTTATTGGTGTTACACAAAGGGCAAACTGGGATAGTGTTTGGCCAAATATGTTTACATACTTTATATTTGCATGCGTTTAATGAACATGCAGTGTGAAATCACCCATCTTTGCATAAAAACTGGATGGGCACTTTTTTAAAAGAACAAATTGCTTGAATTTCAAAGCCCCAATGGTTGAGCCAGCTTTCCTGCATATCCTGTACTCTGCTATGGAAGATGGCAGTGGATCCATCCATGTTCCCCAATACATTATCTACTTGTCTGCCAGTAACAATGTCAGCTGAGTATCTATCCCTCTGTCCCTCCTTTTCAGTATTGAGTTGTAAAACCTCAAAATTCTAATCAGCTCTAGACTCTAGGAGGAATTACTTCCCCTGACAATATACTGTTTTGCACTTTATTAGGAATACTATGAAAAGTTATGTTCAGTTGATCCCATGATTGAATTTTACAAATGCTGGGCTTTTTGTCTCACACTCTGAAAACTGAACAGACTGAAGTTGGTCATAAATTATTTTCACATTATTAAAAAGTTAGACTCACATTTTATCTTCCCTCTTCGGTGGAAAATAAATCCTGTTGTGTCTCAATTTGAAATTAAAATATATGAAAAGTTTAGTTGTTTCCTTTAAGTTTTTTTTAAAGAAGGGTTACAACTTGACTGAGATCCCTTCCATCTGCCACAATATGCTTGCTTTTGTTTTGACTTCCCACTGCTGTCTTATCAAATATCACACGAATCACTACCATTTGTTTGCCATCCCTTTCTTTTTGTTTTGTTTCTCTTCCTCCAAATGATTAAAACATCAGCTTGAATGAATGGTTAGAAGTACAGTGTGATTCACATTTGCCCCATCTTATTAAAACAAATAAACCAACCAGTTATATAATTTTAATGTGCTTGAGCTATGGCATGCAGATGCTTTTATCAGCTCTGGGCTGAAGAGGTTGTGTGCATTCGGGCATGCACGTACAACTGTTCTTTGAAAGGGACAAACCTCATTAAGATTACAGGTGCCTGGAAATAACTTCTGAGAAAATAGCTACCATTTTCAATAAAGCTACTTCCTGACAGGAAATGCAATTTATTATGTTACTTTGCACAAATGAGCAGCTTTGCTTTGATTTAGATATGAGTAGCCCCATTTAAGTTCACAAATATTTTATTTCTTTTAAGCTGAAGTTAGCAGTTTTTAATGGTTGGAAGGTCTGTAAACAGTATACTCAATGCCAGTGTGAAGCATCTGCTGCCTTTAGGAGCACATGGGCTAGTCCTGGGATTTTGTGTTGCGACATGTGATTTTAGAAGAGGAGCCTAGGCTTAGATCAGCTCAGTCACCAGCCATAGAGATGGGGTTCAAATGGATTTTTGTGAGTGAAGAAACTTTTATTTCCATTACGTACATATGCATATATAGTTTTTTTGGTTGTTGCTTTGGGTTTTTTTGTTATTTGTGCTAATATCATCCTTAGAGGATTCAGCTAACACTGCTATTGCCTTCCTAAGGACAAGAAAAGAGACTGAGAAACCATCAGTACATGAAATCTCTGTTACCTAAAATGAAAAGGAAAAGAAATAGAAGTTTGAAAGCGAGAACAGAAAAACAGGAAAAGAAACCCCACAAACTAAAATCACAGAAAATTTCAGAGACATATTTGGGAGTAAAATTCCTGTCTTCACAACAAGAGACATCAACCTTTGTTCTTTGAAAGTACAAAGAGATGAATAGATACACTATTCAAGTACCCTTAAGACCCATTTTGAGTGAAAATTGGCTTCTATCACTGGCCTGCACCAGTGATATTTGACAAAAATATGTTAACTGAAGTTAGGACTTCTAGCAAATGAAACTGTGGCTACTTTGATGTAAGGGTTTTTGGATCATGGGCTGGGATTTACTATTCTACAGCTCAAAAATTGCAATTAAAAAAAAAAAAAGATAAACAAATTATTCAAATTTTGACATCCCAACTTTCCAAAGCTCACATTGAGATTTAATATCTTGTCATTTGTTTTCTGAGCAACCTGGCGTAGTGAAAAGAATCCCTACCCATGACAGGAGAGTAGTCCTTGGTGATCTTTAAGGTCCCGTCCAACCCAAACCATTCTGTGATTCTGTGATTTTCCTTCTCAAAAAGTATTTTTTCCTTTTCTTTTCTTCTTAACCTGAACTCTGGGGGTTTCTTTCTTATCAGCTCTCTGTGTCCAGCTGCTATATCTTTCTGTCTGTTTGGTCACTTGGTTGGTTGTTTTCAGCTCCTAACTATAGAAAACACTATCTTTTTCCTGAGGAGAATTTACCTCAGAAGGTTTTTGTAAGATAGCAAGTCACTGAACTCAGATGTGACAGCACACCTTGGACATTGATTTGCAGATTTTCATAAATTAGACACTCAGTATTATAGTCGTGATGATCACTGTTACTACATTTTTCGTAAAGCAACTCTGAGAATATGATTTTTTGGATGGCAAACAACCCCACTGGGACTTGCACTCAGTGGCAGAAATACCCACATTACCATCTAATGGACAACTTAGTTTGCAGCTGAAGACAAAACCTAGCATTTCATTGTACATTTTTATCAGTTTACCAGGCTGCATATTAATAGTAATAATATGTGAGTGGGTGTGTGTTCTTACTTCTGAAAATACTGGGCCCATAGAGAAACTTACTGCAAGCTGCCCACAGAACACTAAAGTGAATCATTACCCAGATGACATCTCTGTGGGAATGCATTTCGAGACATATGATTTGTTTCAGCATTGAGAACTTTTATGTCAGTTCCATTTGTTTGTTTTTTATAACATTTGTGACCTTTTAACTATTTGGGCATGTTCATTCAAAAGCCTCAAAATGAATCTTAATTAAAAAGAGTTGATCTAAAAAAATACTCCCTCACTCTGGGTAGAATTTCTGTCATATCAATCCACAGACAAAAACAAATGATGTTTAGGAGTAGTGGCATTTTCAGTTTGAGTTACTAGCATGAGCTTGTGTGATCTTGCTGAACACTGCCATTTGCAAAAGAGCAATTAAAACAGATGACAATCTGCTAATCACACACAGTTCTATTTAGAAATTTAGCAGTATTTTCCTAGTTTGTGTTTTTGCTTGACTTCCTAAGAGTAAAATTTTATGTACTTATATTGTATATAACAGTATGTTAATTTGGGAAACTTCACCACAGATCAGTAATTTTCAGTAGTCTAAAAATATACCCCAGTGTTGTAAACATCCTTAGTGTTTTGTGTCTGTGTATGTTTGTGTCGTATATGTTTGTATGCATATGTTTGTGTGGCTAAAATATTCCATATTTGTTTTACATAAAATTGTTTTTATGCTGATAGAAAAATTCTGCATTTCTTAACAGAAGAAAGTAATGCAACAGGCCTGCATAGCTGATAAATTAAAGCTGACTGGGAGGCAGAAGGCACAGGCATGTTCAGGATTTAGGATTTAGAAGTAGTGGCATTTTCACATTGGCTTACAAAGGATGAGCTGGCTCGATTTGCTGATCACTTTCATGATTTGTAGGTTTTGTCTATGATTTTAACCTTGAAATCATTCAAGGCCTATCAGTGGTAATAGTCCACTTGTATTCAGATAGGAGCTCTGGCTACACCTAGAGGCAAAGTGGTTCTGGTGGCATTGACAACAGCAACAAGAAGTTCCTATCATTTGGAAAGAACCTCAGAACATTAAGAATAGGGAGAGAAATGGATAGGAGCAAGGTAGTAGGAGTCACTAATGGAAAGAGAAAGCAGACAAATATAGGGGTTTTATTTGGTCACCACTTCATGATGCAAGGTCATTGTTCCTCTACAGAACTCTGACTTTTTCATAACACAGTTTGTGGTCTTCCAATTTGTGAAGTGCACTGCTATTCACCTGTTGCTCATTCTTCATGAGTGGCTGCATGAACTTCTCAGACACTGTGCTATGACCACTTCCCTGGGGAGCCTGTTGCAGTTCCCAAACACCCTCTGGGTGAAGAACCTTTTTCCGGTATCCAACCTAAGCCTCCCTTGACTTGGCTTTGTGCTGTTTACTCAAGTCCTGTCACTGGTCATGAGAGTGACGAGATCAGCTTCTACCTCCACTTTCCCATGTGAGGAAGTTGAGGACTGCACCAAGGTCTCCCCTTACTCTCCTCCAGGCTGAACAGACCAAATGACCTCAGCTGCTCCTCATACAGCTTCCCCTCCAGACCCTTCACCATCTCCATTGCCCTCCTTTGGATGCTCTCTAATAGTTTAATGTCTTTTTACATTGTGGCACCCCAAACTGCCCCCAGCACTCGAGGTGAGGCCGCCCCAGTGCAGGGCAGAGCAGGACAATTCCCTCTCTTGCCTGGCTGTGATGCTGTGCCCAATCCACCCCAGGGTTGGCCCTCCTGGCTGCCAGGACACTGCTGACTCGTGTTCAACTTGCCATTGTCTTTGACCCCCAGGTCCCTTTCCATGGCACTGCTGTTTGGCCTGTCGTTCTCTAGCCTATGCATACCATCAGGATTTCTCCATCCCCGGTGCTGAATCCAGCACTTAGCCTTGTTAAACTTCATATGGCTTGATTGCTCACCTCTCTCAGTTGTCAAGGTCTTTCTGCAGGGCTTCTCTGCCCTCCAGGGAGTCAATGACTCCTCCCAGTTTAGTGTCAATGGAAAACTTAGTGAGTATTCCCTCAAGTTCTGTGGCCAAGCTGTTAATGAAGAACTTATATATAAACAAGTATCCTCTTACTTTGTAAGGAAGGTGCTTTGTAGAGCTATCTTTTTCTATTCTTATTCTTTTTCTGTGGATACAGAATACAGGATCTGATAGTGTCATCTTTTAAAAGTGAAAAACCTTCTATTGATTTCACTGCCAGGTTGGATCCTTAAGCAGTGTAAAATAGAGCTGACTCTTGAAACTGTATTGTTGTTCATCTTTTGTTGGCTGCTACAAGGATTCTGCTTCCTGCAGCTGTATTTATAATTGAGAATTAGTTTTAATACATATTTTATTTTAAAAGGTAGATGGAGACCTAATATAATAAAATAAGTTACCAACGGCAGGTTATCAGAATGTTAAGGTGTGGAAATTATACATAGCACTCATTAGCAAGTGTACATTCAGGATAGCCAAAGTGCTGGTATATATGCAGAGTAATACTCCTGGAGAGGTGTCTAGACAGCTTTAGTGCTGTAAATGTTTATTGTCTTTATTCAGTATGTTTGGGAGAACTGTATGGAAATGTGGCCACTAGTAGCACTAGCTAACCTGTACTTAATGCACGTTTTCTTTGGAGATGGTTTTCCAGACCTTCAGTTTTACTGAGCTCAATTTTAGAGGCTCCTTCTTTCTTTCCTGAATTCCCATAAACATTTTGGTTGATTTTCATGCAAAATAATATAAAAATCTTGAAGTTAAGGCTTTACTCAATTCCTTTTTATTTCTATTCAGTGCAAAAAAAAAAAAAAATAAAGTCCATAAAGAGCAAAGATAATGGGAATGGTTCTGAGAGGAAGCACTTTTATGTAGTGGGAAAGTTATCATGTACTCTGGAAAAAAGAAAAAAGGAAAAAAATAAAGCTAGAAACATAAAAAAGTAGAGAAAGGGGGTAGAAAAAATAAAGATGGGGAGAAAGTAGCAAAAGGGCATCTACCCAGAAGCACACAAAAGAAAACTAGTGGTGGAAAAGGAAAAACAAAGGGACATTAGATAAGAATCACTGTAGGAGACTGATTCTACAGCTTCCCACTTTCCCCAGCAGTTCTGATAGAACTGGAAAGGGGTGTGCAGAAGGTTTTACAGCTGTGTGGTGTGTACTTTTGTTTACTTTCAGGTTAACTTTTCTTTCTCTCAGCAATTACAGTAAGTTCATGGAGGTGATGCCACATCTTTCAAAGATAACCAAACACTTAAAAAATTTCAGCATTCATTTGTACATGGTTATCTCATGCAAATGCTTCACTTATATCTAATTTCTACTGTAGATCTAATAAAAAATTCTATAGACTGATTTGGAATAAAAATGGTAGGCTAAGAAAATTAAAACAGAAACAAAACTTTCTCAAATCTTAGAAATATTTTCTGAATTTACTTAGATTTAAATAAGAAGTTCATGTAAACTTTAAAAGCTGAGATACAGCTTGTAGTTACAAATGCTTATATTCTGAAATATAAGTTGTGTTTAGTAATTATGCACTGGGGAGGATTAATTAATTCATAATGTGCTTTATTCACATGGGAACAACACTTTCTATCCTACAAGTAGAAAGAAAGAAAGCTAAGAAACATTTCTGTCTTTCTGTTTTTTAAAAAATAATCATTATGGTGTTATCAAAGTAGATGTATATAAGGTGTTCATGTCCCAAGTGAAGAAAAAATGGCATTGTACTTAAAAATTAGGTGAAAATATGTTGTGTCTGTATGTTCTCTTCAAATTTTTCTAGATCAACAGTTTCTGGGTAGGTTAGCTCACTGTTTCTCATGTTCCCTCGCATATCTCACTTAAATATATGCTCCTCACTTGGGTGGAAAAAATGTTGTGAGAAACGTGCTTACATCTTTAACATAGTAATTGTTCAGTTAATCTCATTTATGGGGGGAAGGAGGCTATACTTCACTGATACCGTTTAAATATCCTATACTGGGTTCTATATAAATAGCTACAAATGTGCACAATGGTTACATTACATGGTATATTTAACAACACAGCTAAATCAGAAAGTGTGAGCTATGCCTTTAGTGATGGGAGTACTAACGATTGCATGCAAGAAGATTTTTTTGCTCTGCAACCATGAAGGAAATAATTGCTGTTCAGCACTATTCAGTTATGTTTGCATATCAGTAAAAACACATGCACAGAGGCTCCACCTACATTCCTGGTGCCCTAGCACTGATACGAGGGCAGTGTACATTAAAGCTTCAGAAGTTGTTACATTTTTCACAACTTGCAAAGTGCATGTAATTTTCAACAGAGTTTATTTGACCACTGACAGATGAAAATGACAAGGTGACATTCAGGTTTTATGATTTTCTTTTATTTTGGGCAAAAAGTACCATAGGGGACATTTTACAGATTTGTTGCATGACTACTTCCGCTGAGGTTTTAAATCTTGTGGGGTTTCTCCTCTTTTTGATTCTTTGAAGATATAAATGTATAAAGCAAATGTTTCTCTTTCATATTTTAGATGGAAGACTTTATTTGAAAACTACTGTCATGTATTGAATTTTTCCTGCTGAAAATAACGTGTGCTACGGTAAAGAACGTTGCAGTAAGACATTGGCTCATAAGGAGTTCTGTGGAAACAAAATGTTTTCAGACCAACTTCCTCAACTTCATTTATCAATGTTCTTCAAAAACGTAAAGAATTCTACAAGAGTGTCCTCCTTTGGTTATCTCCTGTGGCTCAACCTGGAGATCTAGAGAATATTTGTAAATGTACAGTAGCACTGTTCTCACAGCTAAAATCTGCATCTCTGCGCTGGACTATTGTATCCAAAATTACAGGCAGTCAGAACAAGGCTGAGTATTCCCTTTTTCAAGGAATGCAGACTTTCTCCTCCTCTGATGATTCTATATTTGAGCACATCCAATGATCCTTCCAGCGGTGTCCAAGTACACTTACAGACTGTTATACCATACCGAAACCAGCAAGACAGCTCAGAAATGAACTTGTAGAGGGCATAAAAGGATTCTTATTTAAAAAAAAAAGGAAAAAAAAAGGTAAAAGAAGAAAAAAATTATACATTCAGTTTTCAAACAATGATCGTGGGTTTTTCTTCTAAAGACATTTTTTCCACATGCTTTCCAAGAGACCAACACATATATGTAAGACTACATTAAGTGAAATGGAATTTTGTGTAAGTGAAAAGAAATGCTGAATGTAAACAAACTGTTTTACCATTCACAAAGTCTCTTTTCCTAAAATAAAATTTAAAAAAAATAAAAAATAATAATTTCTCATTGTAAACTGGCAGGGGTTTATGAAATAAAAGACTTTGCTTCTTATCAAAATGTTGGTCACATGTACAGTATATAACACAAATCACACAAGGAAGGTATTATGTATGCAGTAGAAATCTAGAGTTTAGGAAATGAAACTTTTAGATAATATTGTTTTGTCACCCTGTTGGTCAGAAAGACACCTTTCTAGTTTTAACGCATGCAGGCATGTAAATATTTGTCCTGGAGTCACAGTATTACTGAATGAGATCTTAAGCATCTGGTAACAAGTCAGAATTCTGTATCAGCCACTTTTATTTGTATATTGAGCCCTGGTTAGTGCCCTGACTAGTGCACTTCTAAGAATGGACTGTGGCTGAGCAGCAAGTCAAAATGCCAGAAATATTTTTATATGTTAATGTCATATTACGTCAATGTTGCTAAAAAAAAAGAAAACCTAACAAACACTTGATGTATCAGTCCAATTCCACGTAGAACTGAGTGATACAGTTGAAGTCTATTGTCCCTCCCACCTTGTCTTAGGGATGGATGGTTATGTGTTACTTTCACTGTCTTTATGAAAGCTACAATATGTGTTTTCACCTTTGTGCTGATAACTGGAAGTAAGCTGCAAAACACTGCTTATTACATTACTAAAAATTATGTTCTTTGCTTTGCATACTTTTGGGTTACCCCTTTAAAGACTGATTTTGTGAATCAGTGCTATTACTGTAAGTTTTGTGATTATGCTTTCTTCATCTAATGTTTTATGCATATAAAATATTATTTATTACACGGAAACATATCAAAACCTTAAATGTTTAAGATGCCTAACTTAAAGCAAATATTTCTTTAAAAGTAGTTCTGATTGGATATTAATATTATTTTGTCAAAAAAAAAATCTAATGTTTTGTAAACTCTAGCACTGAGCTTCTATAGTTTGTAGGTCTTCCTCACAATACTGGTACACATTTATTTTGTGCAGTTCATATTTACTCCACCACAATCCTTTTTTAACAATAGAAAGATGTATATACAAGTTCACATCACAGTAATTTTTTTAAAGAAATATTGAGCAATATTTTTCATTAAATATTGTTGTCTAATACTTTGTAGTGATATTGTTTTCTAACCATGAGTCCTTCTTGATTGTCATAGTTGCTTAAACACACATGGGATTCTGTACTCCAGTTTTTTCATATGCAGTCTTTAAAGGGTTAACAGCTGTAAAGTTAGATGGACTTGTGGCAAGCTTTTGAATCATTCATATCTGAAAGAGAATTAAAAGCCTACAACTGAAATATGTACTAGCATTTACCATTGCTCTGCTCCTTGCATAGAGTCACCTGTAAGTAGGTTTAGTAGTTTTACAGTATATTCTTTCAAGACCTTTGGGAATGCCTCAGTGTTTGGCTTGGTACATAAACAGAAGTGTTAAGGATTAAAGGGGAACCAATTTATGAGCTGGATGTTTAGAAAGAATCTTGCTAAAAACAGTGTAAATATTACAGACCATGAGATGTTACCGTAAGTTGAAGTTTTTTGCCCCTCTTTAGTTTTACAGGTTTGGGTTGGTGTTTTGGTTTTGGGTTTTGATTTGGATTTTTTTTTTTTGCATAGATTATGAAGAAAAGTTGTCCTCATGTTATTGTTTATATGCTTTTGTAATCTTAAAGATATTAATGTCTAGTTGTTCTATATTATAACCATATTTGCGCTCTATGCAAGCCCTTGGAACAGAACATACTCATCTTCATGTAGGACCTATGAAAATTGTCTATTTTTATCTATATATTTAAAGTTTTCTAAAAATGAAAAAAGGTTATTACGAATTTTGTTGTACAAAATCTGTACAAAAATCTGTTTTTACATCATAATGCAAGAATTGGAAATTTTTCTATGGTAGCCTAGTTATTTGAGCCTGGTTTCAATGTGAGAACCACGTTTACTGTTATTGTATTTAATTTTCTTTTCTTTTCAACAATCTGCTAATAAAACTGTCTGAAATCTCCCTGTGACTTTATTTACAGTTCATCTTTATTAAATTTTCTGAAATGTATAACATCAGAGGAATATTTACTTTCTAATGGGAGGCATCTAAAAACAACATAAGTCAGCTCTTTGTAATGTGAGGCGAACAATGCTGAATGATTTTATTTAACATGCAACTGCTTCTATCTCTAATATGAATTACTGTGGTGAAAAACATCATAAAAGCACACTCTGTGGTTATTGTTTAACAAGCATATTTTCCTTTTTTTTTTCTTGCCAGCTAAGCAAACTGCCCCCATCTACATGATTTATTTATGTACATTTCTCAGTTTATGAAGCTGTTATTTGTACCTTTTTCCTTTATATTGTGATATTCCCATGATTCTTATTCCACAAAGCTTTGTGCTGAACAATGTAAAGTAGACACATTGATGGAACAAAACAATATTATTCCTCTAACTACAAAAATGCAGGGGTAATTCTGTTGTTTTTTCTCAAATCTCCTTCACTTGATAAAATATGTTTAGAAACACATTTTCTTAACAAACCTCAAGTATTTAAGCATTTAAACAGGCATTGGCATATCTTTAGGTAGCATTGTGAGAAAAAAAAAGGTGTTTTTTTCCAAGGTCAAGGTTGTTAATTAAGAACGAATTTGGCACTACATTGGTTTTGCTTATAGAAAATTCAGAAGTTGGAGAGGTATGACTGATTTTGAGTATTGTACCTTACTGTCCTGCCTTGCCTGGCCTTGGCTTGCCTTCTCTTCCCATCCTTTCTCTTCTCTTCTCTTCCTTTCTGAACCATACCTACATGAACCCTTCTGCTTTCATTATGGGCAGACCTGGTTGGGACAGCAGAAGAGATTAGCTTTCTTGGATAAGCCCACATCCACTATTCCTCGATGGCCTGGGGACTGACAGGCTTCCTGGGATCCAGCAGCTTGCTGTTGCTGGCTGGCTGACTGGGAGTTTGGTTATCTGTATGTAGGGCAATCACAGTCTCCTTCTGCCTGCATTAAAATATTCTGAATTAGTAAGGATCCCAGCTACGCTGTAGCCAGCTCCCCTACTATAAACTCTGGCACAGCTAAAGCAGGGTAAAAAGCAAACTCATTAATCTCAGTCCGGCTCATGCTGAAACCCAAATTATCTCTACAGTAACAGACTAGCAACCTACCTCTGTGTTTTTAAGCATCCCTGGAAATCATTTCTTTCAGCAGAAAGGAACTGTGCCCTCAGAAGTTCTACCTTACCTCCATTAATAAACAGCTGCTTCATCTGTGCAAGGTACCTGGCATTTAACAGGTCTGAGGTTGGATAGGCTGAGAGATAGCCAGATGTTGATAGTCCTTGTGACAGATAAAATAAATATATGTCAAAACTCAGATCAAAACCTAGAAAGTTTGCCCTTAATATATCTTGCCCTAAATTTGTAGTGGGTTATGCTCAGATCCTGAAGAATTTGGGACTTAGCAGCTAAACATCTAAAGTTTTAGGAAAATCCTTTAAGAACTGACAGACTCAAATAAATGGGAATTACTTTTTTTTTTTTTTTTTTTGTATTTTTGCAGTGGAAAGAGATACAAGGTTGGGTTTTGATCTGAAAAGTAAACCTCTTATTTGTTGAAGCTTCTATAAATTCTTGAACATTGCTTCATTTGTTATGTGCTTACATGTTATTTGACACAAGACTGCAATAAAAAAAGACTGAGGCCAAGATTTTCAAGCGTGACTGCTGATTACAGACACTTCCAGTTTTGCTGGCCAAACTTCAGACATTTTCAATGCCTTTCTTAAAATAAAATATCCTAGCTCAAAAGTTCTGTGAAACTTATTTCTTCAGTAGCTGCTAACTCGTCCATAGGATACTGAGAAATGTATTAGTGTGCCTTTGCTGAGCAGGAGCTTGCCCTGATCAATGGTGATGGTTCCACCATCAGCAGTATCACACTATTTCAAACTACAGCCTCCTGCTTAAAAAGCTTCATTTTCAAAGAGAGAGGAAACAAGGACTTCCTGGAATTCAAGCTCTTAAAAGGAATCAAGTTAGAAATAAAGTCTTGACATCCAGAGTGCTTGGAAACTTTGTAAAAGTTCACCTAAAAGTCAAGTAATATGAACTACTAAGCAATTTGGGAGAATTTGTACATGATCTATGGAGAAACATGATTTTGTCATCCAGATTAGAGTAATAATGGTTGGCATAGTCCAGTGAATTGGTTAATAGATGCTCTAAATTTGATTCATAAAAACACAGCTAGGTTCATCTTGCTGTATTACAGAAGGACAAGAAAACAGATCCCTACTACCAAAACAAAACAAAAAAATAAACAAATAACCCCCCCCAAATTTCAAAACCAATCAAAACCAAACAAACAAAAAAACCAAAACAAAACCCCCAAAACAAAACTTCCAGCTGGATATAAATGTGAAGTCAAAATAAGAGGGATGAAGTGCTAGAACAGTTTTCACAGAGAGGTTTCAGGATCTCCATCTTCAGAGATTTTCAAACCTTAGGTGAGCATGGCCCTGAGAAACCTGATCTAACTGTCTGCAGTTAAAAAATATTAGACTGCTTGACCTTCAGAGGCCATTCCAAACTCAGTTTTTTGTGGTTCTAGAACCACGAGGCTTATTTGCATGATGCCCTTCTGGGCATAACACTTTCTGCATCCAGCTTAACAAGGAGCAAAATTTTGTCCTATAAATAGCAGTTGTCAGATCTGGAATAGAAATTGCTGTGATATATTTAAGCATTCACAGCTTTTTGATCTTCCATATCAGGAGGCCAGAAGAATGATCTGTACTAACAGCAAGATGTGAAAGAAGATACAGGAAGTGAATACAAAGCGGATTGAAATGGCACCTATTTTAATACAGATATAATTAATTTAAATAATAAGAATGGAAGCTGTAGCAACTTTGTCAATCAGTTCTCAGATGAATTTTCTAGCAATAAATAAATATAAGGCAAAGTGAATAAATAATATGTGTAATAATATAAATAACAGCTGTTGGGGCTAAAGACAGTAAGCTGATGCAGTTTTCTTGGATATACTCGCCAGTCTTTGAGGAAATTGGAAATTATAAACTGTAACAGATAGATCCTCCTTTAAAAATATGCTTCCTGTATTTTTGTAAGATGGGTTTCTTGAAATGGGTTCTGCAAGGCAACCAACTATTTTGGAACTGTATAGATTTTTACTAGTCTGAGATACAGAGGACTTTGAAGCAGTCAATTTGGATTGTTGGTTTCTCTGTCAAGTAAGTATTGTCAAGCAGATTGGGAAGTATGGCAAGGTTAAATTTGGCATTTTAAAACTGAAGAGACAAAAGGAGTGACTTTGAGCTTCAGTGTCTGTGAAGATGTATTATGGTACAAGCATATTTAACTAGTTCTGCCTTCAGAACCAATTTTTCAGTGTTTTTGGTTTAGAGGTGCTAATTGTGGGGCAAATTGCAAGGTAGAGAGATGAAAACTAAGGTCTTGGTGAGGAAAGCAGGGTAAAGGAATGAGGCTGCCATTGAATTTTGAACAGAACATAGGGATGGCAGAAAATAGGAGATTTCAGGCATCAAGATGGAAGTTAATAGTGATGCAATAAGGAGAAACAGGATTCTAAAGATACTCTTTAGAAAGATGTGGTAAGATACAGCTGCAGCAAACAAACTCATTTGGCAGCGTCCTGGGCAAGCAGACATTGTTCTCAATTCAATTCAGAAGCAACTAATAACCATTTGGCTTCTGTTCACTGTGACCAAACTGATGCTGCAGAATCTGGCTGGTCAGTGATGGGATGATATATTGGAAGCCAGAAATAAGTTTCTACATGGATCTCTTGAACAATCTGAACTCAATTTAACAATTGAAGAGGACAGAGATAAAGTATTACCTTCTTTGTGAGCTGATCAATAACAAGCACACCTCTGGGAAACAGATGCTTCAACAAATGCCAGTATTACCCTTGAAAGCCATTTCAGTGCTGGAAGCTGAACAGGTTCATAGGACACCTTACACAGAACTTACAGAATCAGTAAATATAATAATAATTATTATTATTAATAAAGAAGTTCTAATTCTCAGTTTTTACAGGTAAAATCTTATCCGATTTGCCTTCAACAACATTGCAAGTGTATATGTGGTATATATGTGTCTTTTAGAAGATAAGACTCAAGTGATGAATTATGGGTTTAAAACAAAATCACAGCAAAAGGTAAACTAAGCTATTGACAAGCTTGGAGAAAAAAGGGTAGCAATTAAAGCACAAAATTAGCTCAATGATTTCAGGATTCAAAACGTGAAAAAATAAATTCTAACAGTATCCACATGCCTAATTCAAAATCATAATAAAATGCATTTTTGAAGTATGCGATGCTTACTAAGTGTTTCCATGATTCTTCTGAACATGCCTTGGGCACTGATGATGATGTATCAGTTCCCTTTTGAAGCACCTAGATACCTAGCATGGGCATGACCTCCTCTTGGAGCCAAAATCTTAGTTCAACAAAGTTATGCATTGGGCATTTCACTGCACCAGGAATCTCATTACATAACCTAGAAGAATAATTGGAAATAAGAAAATGCACAGTTGCTAATCCCAACTATTTCTATAGTTCCACAGCTCAAGAGCCCAATCACCCTTGTGCCCTACTGCTAGTTTGAACAGCACACTCTGCTGTATTTTTGTTCATGTTACTTCTCCCCCACGTACATGAAGCTGTAACTGTTTAGTATTAGCCTTCTGCTGATGGAGAGGAGAGGAGAGGAGAGGAGAGGAGAGGAGAGGAGAGGAGAGGGAGTGTAAACCCACTGAGAATAAGAAACAACCTGCATGGCACCCCCCATGCTTTCTTGAGCAAGTGTTCCTACCACTTGCCCTGAGAAGTGGACAGGCCTGGTGTCCTCTAGCTCCTGTCTTTTAAAGGTATATTAAAAGTGCATCTACGTGAGTAGTTTTGTATGCAAAGATGGGCCTCTGAAGGATTAATTTGCCTTGCATTTGAGCTTCTGATATGTATATGGCCTCCTAAAGCAGTTTCTTTTGCTGGTGGAACTTAGTCATGTGAAAGGATATCATCTGGATTTTTTCACTTGCACTCAAATGGCCTCAGCAGCTGGTGCTCTGTACAAGCCTAGGACTGGAAACCAGTAGAAACTTCATTGCTGGTAATGCCATGGTGAGGTCATGCAGTGCTGGAAGTGCAGCTGGAATTGCATCATGTCATAGTGTGGTCCTTCCTCCTTGCATCACAGCAGACAGCAATGGAAACACGCTCCGTGATTGGAACTGCTGCCCTCTGCAATGCACCGTCTCCAAAAGGTCCCAGAAACCCTGCTGAGGTTTGGGTTTGAAGTGGAGCTGATAAATCGGAGCTGGTAGGTGGGGTTTTGGCATGAGTGAAGTCTTTGAATTGAGCATGTGGGTACTGAGGAGCCATCTTATGAAGCTGCAAATTAATGGCATCAGGGATATTCTGCCTTGCTATACTAAATATTTTTACAGACAAATTATGCTTAAATCAATTAGCTATTTATTGATTCACAAACTTTTTATTTATTTCCAGGTGCTACTTGAATGAAGACAGATTGTGGTAATAATAACTAGTGCTTTTCCTTTTACTTTACTAAACCACTGTCAGCATTCAGAAAGATTATATTTGGGACTGTATGAGGAGTGTATTTTGTTGTGAGAACAACAGGCACTTACCTTAGGACTCCTGCTAACCCTAGGCCTTTCTATAAAACTCGCATGAGTAAATGAGTTGTAGAATGCATTTTTCTAATAGTCTGCAGTTGTATGTTTTATTCAAGTTTAAAAGTACTTCACCCTTTTAACAAATGCTGCATATTCATCTAAGAAGTGGTCATTAAGGAAAGTGCCACTATATCATTCCTTTGTATTTAATTTGGGGGAAGAAAGAGAAAACTGTACTTTGAGTAAGGTTTATTTCTTTTTCAATTTAGGTAATTTCTTTTTTTTTTTTTATCTAAGCTGGCCATGTTCAATTTAAATCATTGTGCAAATTGTTGGTGAGATGCTTTTATTTGAATCAGCAAGCATTTGGCCACAGTGAATGAGCTTCTGGCAAACAAGAATATTAGTGCCAGGAGACATCTTGGAAAACTACAGTTTGTTTTTGTGCATCACAAACAGTTTTCAGTGTTAAAAGTTATGTGTTTCTTAAATATTGTTCCATTCAAGGTAAAAAGGGTTTCTTGCTTCTTTGATTTTCATTCCATTCTTCTATCACTGCATGTAAAGAAATAAGTTTAACAGGAATGCAGATAAAAAGCAAAGTGTTCAAGTTTCATCAGTTGTTCTCCATTTTGCTTTCTCAACTCAATAACATTTTTTAGTACTTTATTTTTTTCCTAGATGGTATAATTTCCAAAATACACATTAGAAAATTCTTATGCAGTTTTTCATATTTGATTAGGCTTTAGCAGTGTAGTAACCAGGGCAGATAGGGCAATAACTAATTAGTCTGCAGACCACAGGGAGTTCAACACAGGTATTTACTTGGCTGACAGAGTATTTTTCTGCTCAAAGGCAGAAGAGGAGCTAGCAAGGACTGTGGAGAGCACTTTGGCCACAGCTGATTCTATCTGCCATTTTCTCTGAGTCAGTGCTTTACCTGCTAACCCTCCACCACCTGTGGTTCTTCTGCAGGTGTGCAATAGATCCAACACCCGCAAAGAGACAGAAGGTCAATGTGTACAAACTGCTCACATTTTATTCCTCCCCAATACACTGATTTTACTGAGCATATGCAAAAGTGTTGTCCTTTATATACTCGCTAGAATAGAGTTTTCCGGGACATGGAAAGGGCTCATTACTTATGCAAGACAATCACCCTGAATGTGTGTAGTAGGATGTCCTAGGATGTGGCACAGCCACAGTCTTCCTTTCATTTTAGTAAAACATGGTCAAAACACCCCCATACAAAAAAAAACCACACAAAAACCCCAAAACAAAACCAAAAAACATCTCAAGCAAAAAACTCTAAAAACAACCAACCAAGCAAAGAGGTTGAAATTATTTACAATTCTGGAGGGGTGCAGCATCTAGTATGGGTCAGGCTGAGAAGATTTTTTGAAAAGACAGCTTCACTTTGAAGAATGAGAGAGAACGACATAAAAAGATTGCTGTACACTGTTTGGACACAGAGTTCCTGAACTTTGGTGATTACATATAATTTACCAGTGTATTTCTTGCTTTAGCATACAACCCACACCTGACTTCTCAGTCATAGCTAATCACAAACCCTTCCTAACCCCCAGTGACATGCAAATTGAATTGCTTGCACACAGGTCCAGTCACCTGTATGTGCTGCCATTGTGAATTCAACTTTGTTATTTCAGTCTCTATTCCACTAGCTGCCCCTTTATTCAGATACTCACTTGTCTGGGAGACGAAAGGAAGAAAGATTCAGCCCCAAGATACCTGTCATTGAAGCAAGTTTTTTTCTTCCATTCCAGCCAATAGGTCAGAGTCTCTTTCTACTGGGTGAATATTGTTCCCAGTTCACTGTGTTTCACTGATACTTCCAAGGACTTTGAAAGAACAGTTAAGGGATCTTTCAGTCTTAGCAAGGAATGGGATGCTCCAACTTAAGACTTCTTTTCAGATACCCCTAGTTTTCCTTAAAATCAATATCCTCCAAAGAATGAATTTCTGAACCGTGAAAGAAGCTTTAAATACAGTTTCTTTGAGAAATTCCTATTTATTCTGAATTACTCTTGAATAAAAAATCTTAATTGCTAAAATTTGTGCACCCTACTGCCATGAGATTAAAAAAAACAATCTATTTCTTATGTTTTTCCAATATTTTAAATTCTCTTCTTTTGTGTGTGTGTTTCCATTCAGATACATATACTGAATTCAGGATCCTGTTTGGAACTCTTGAGATACTCTGGTGGGAGTTACAACCATGTATCACTCTCCCACAAAAGGATAACAAATGAATACTGATAGGAAGGTGTTCATGCTTTTCTGTAGGGTGTAGGCATCATACTTTTCTCTAGAGTGTTATTCCCTTTAAGTCCCAAGACCTGGATAATGGCATGCAGATTGAGCCTACTGAATAGGAATCAAGCAGGTAACATTTTTTAAAACAGCTGTTGATGTTTTCTGACATTGGAGTGGTAGGAAGATTTAATAAACACATGTATACCTAGTTTTTCCAAGACATACTTTGTTGTGTACTGGAATTTGAAACTGCATGAATATCTATTTAAAAATTCACTGGACACTTGTGTTTTTGTTTAATCCCATGAAGCCCTTAGTTGCATCCTAAATGAGTTACATACCTCCAGAAATCTGGACTTTAGAGGTGAAAGAATCTTGGACAATGGCCCTATTGTTAATCATTATTTCCAGTATAATGTAACAAATGTTCTAACCTTGAAAGGAGGCAGGGGAGTAAAACCCTAGCCTGCCTACTTATCCTTTTTCCTTCCAGGTTTTATTCTTTTACAGCTGTAGCAGTACAAAGCAGCTACAACTAAGAATATGAATCACCGTTGCTATTGTCATTAACTTAATGCCCATGTGTAGATTTATCTGCAGACTTTCAGTTTGATAAACTGTTGGCATGTAAATATTTCCTTGAAGAAATTCCAGTCCAGCTGCTTTTGTTTACAAATCTATCAATGGTTAACACCACAGAATGTATTTTGCCAGTGTCTGAATTATAATTACAACATCTTTAATTGTGAATTCATTATAAAAGAGGAGGACAAAACTATATAATAAATATTTTTCAGATTTTGGAACCATGCCAGCAGCTTTGCCTGCATTAATTTTTAAAAATGTAAGGACTTGTCAGTCTCCATTCTATTATTCTTTGTTATTCTTTATTTGTACAGTTAATTTTGAAAAAACTCTTTCCGAATAATTATTTCATTGTACTTATTTTGCCTTCAGAGGTTCTTCTGCTTATTTCTTGTTTTAACTTCTTGACTTCTTCTTGATCATTCTATGGATTTAATTAAGAGTTGATTTTGATACACCAGTCACAGTAACATCTAAACTGACCTGAATACTGAGTATTTGCAGGTTTGCAAAAAAAATTTTTGAGATAAAGATCAAAGAAACTCTGGAATTTTACTTGGCAGCAGGTTATTGGCTTTGCTTGTTGCTGTTTTGACCAGCGATGCAGAGAGTTGTGCTTTGAATTTATTGAACTCTCGCTGGTTTGTATAATTGTTTGTTACAACTTAATTACAATTCAGTACAATTTTCATGGATCAGGTCTGGAGGCAAACTATGAAATTTATTATCGCTAAATTAGGATAGCTAAAAGTTAAATTTGAGCTACATATAGACCTATTTATAGCCAATGGACAAAATCCACACCTCAAAATAATAAATCATGTGTTATCAACCCTTGGGTGCCTCTTTTAGGATTAGATGAATCACTTGTGAAGGTACCTATTTGTCTTTATTAGTCAACAAAAGAGTACCTTTTAGCCAACAGCTATGGCAGGAGATGAGGTTTGCCTGGGAATTGCTGTAAGAGCTGTTGGGAAGCACTTTGGTTTCACTAGCTTGTCCCACAAAACTTCTCCCAGGATTTCATATCCTTTGCATGTGAATCCTTTCAACTAGTTTTTGAGCCCTCTAGTGTCACCAGTAAGAGGGTCCACCACATCTGTGTATGCCTTGGTGGTTTCCTCATTTTGCTTATGATAGTCACATAAGTTTGCATGTATCTGCTGTGCAGAATTTGAGGGGCACAATTGTGAGCTCTGGAATGCAACAACATCTGGTCTTTTTTTTAGGTTTCTTTGAAGACTTTTGGGTAGTTGGAGGAAATTGGGATTTTTAATTTTCTACAGGATTCTAAATTTTTTTATTGCCTAAATTGCATTTTTAAAAAATCAAGCCTTTTCAGATGTAAAAAAGAAAATAATGCAAATAAATAATTGTGTAATTATACACTTTTTTGGTCATGGTTTCTCATTTTCCCTGCTAGAAGTGAAGGAATACTTTTCAACAACAATCTTATGTAGAACTAAGAGATAACTTTGAAAAGTTAATTCCTGTTCATGCATTTTAAGAATTTAACTTTCACATGATAAATCAGTCTTCCCAATAAAATACCCTGTAGTCACACAGGTGTTTTTCTGGAATATTCTGAGGAAAATCTTATTTTCTCAACTTAATTCTATAAGTATAGGTGTCTGTGATTTTTCGCTGAGACTAGGAAATGCATCCTTTTTTTCTTTAGCTGTATAGTTAATTTAGTCAGTGTCCTGGGTTGGCGGAACCAAGACAGTCAGCTTCTTTCTGAAAATGCTTTCTTAGGTAGCTCTACTGTGGTAGTGAGTCTCATGGTAATCATGAACTTTTTATCTCTTGAATTTCTTTCACATTTGAAGCTACAGAAGCAACTAAAAAGCTAATCAATTACCTTGAGTAAGGTAATAGGAAGAGTTTCTATCAGGAACGAGTAATGACAACAAAAGAAAAATTTTGTGTTTCACATAGAAACAGACTGACAAACTTAAAACTTTCTTTATATCCAATTATTGTTCTTTCAGTTTGTGCATACTGTCTATGTATATGATAGATGATCAGCTTACAGTTGCAGTTTATCAAGGAGTGTAGGTTAAACCTCTTTTAGACTTATAAGTCATATGGCTGTTTAGAGCTCTTGAAATCAGATATCCATCTCCCCTCCCTGTTTCAGTACACTGTTCTAATGGTCCCACTCTCCATCAAATTATCTTAGACTATTTTACTGGATTAAAACATATTATTTGTGTTTTTTCTTAAAAGTAATGAGATGCTACTTTTAGCTACTGCTCTATTTATTAAATCCATGCTGAGTGTACAGTCGTTTAATTTTGTTGCTGTTTATTTAAGATAAAGTTCTCAAGGTTTGGTTATTAGTAATAACACTTAGAGATTAACTCTGTTCAGGTACAATATTGATTAACTCTCTCATTTATGAAACCACTAGAAAATATTTAGCTATATAATTCATTGACTTTCCACATTATCAGCCTGTGAATTATATGACTAAACTTGATGGGCTGACAATGTGAATGATAAATTCTTTCAGTAGAGTATTTTTGATGTATTTTATCTTTCTCTGGTACATTATCAAAAATGAAACTTTGTCCATTACATTTAGAATATCTGTTGTAAGTAGTTGCCATCTAGTGCCAGCACGCATTTCTATTCACAGGTAATGGTGCAATACTTAAACTTTGGAGGCCAATATGTTTCTCTCAATTTGTAATGTAGTGAGGTTATGTCATGTCCATAACGGGAAGTAAATAACATGCTTTGACATGAATGGACACTTCAGGCAATCATTAAAATAACTGAGTGTGGTGGAGAGTTAGAAAGATGAGGAGTAGGAGAGCTGCATGTTCATTCATTGACTTCTCCAGCACTGTGGTTTGCTGAATGTGTGATGCTCATGATCTTGTAGTGAATCCATGTGATGGGACAGGAAATGGTTCTTCTGTTGTGATAAAATGTTAGATCCTCCAGGGGAATATATTATAAATAAGAAAAACTTTGCAAATTCTTATCCCCACCTTAGAGAGTAATTCAGAACATAATTCTAACATGGCATTAGGTCATTGGGAGAGTGGATTTGTGCTGTTGCCCCTCCACATCCTTTCAAATTTGTTCAGTTTACAAACAAGTTGAACGTGGAAGGTTTCTTGCTAGTTTTGCCACATATGTGAGAGCTCAGGAGGATTTCTTTTCAAACAAAATACTGCAATAAGATTTTACTGAACTATTGTGTAAGTGATGAGTGACTTTTAAAAGATATTCCAGCAGAACCACAATCAGTAATACTTTCGTATTTTTTAAATGACTATGAAAGGAGAGATAACATCTGGAGAAAGCAAAGGTGAAATTGGAACAACCCCTTTAAAATCATCCTAATGTTAAATATAGCCTGTATAGCTGAGTACAGCCAAATGAGTATGTTAGTTTATTCCCTTAATAGTTTTTTATTTCAGTAAATAATGAAAAGTTGAAAATTAAAGATTTTTTTTTTGTCCCTGGGGCTGTGGTTTCATCCATTGGATTAATTTATCATGCTGTGTCTTCACACCTCTTTTTCAAAAAAATGGACTTCAGTTCCTCACTGCGCTGTAATCTTGGTCCAAGGTCCCAAACACTGAAGTATTGGGTAGAGGTGGGCTTTTTCAGTTCACTTTTAAGAAATCATGAAAACTGTGATTTGCAGATTAGCTGAAATTCTTGTCATTGTTTGTTTCTAGAAAAGTAGATAATTGATATGCATATGAAAACTCAACTACAGCTCCCTGTAGAGCTTTTGGTTGAATTCTAGAATCAGTTTTATCTATAACTTCTAACCCTGATGCATCCTCTTAAAGAAAGTGAAGCTATTAGATAACAAAGGGATATTTTATTACCCCTTTACCATCTCCTTTAAGACTTTATTCCCAGGCTTCAGCTCCGTCTTCTGTGTGTGTGAAAGTAGCTATGTGTGAATACTTCTGATTGCATTGTGAGATTGTAGACGATTAAAAAAAGAGTGTAGTAGGAAGTGAGATTTACCTTTTGACTTCTATCTTTTCCATCTGCTATAATACTCACACACACACACATGTACATGCACACACACTTTTGTTTCCAAGCGCAAAGTGGTTGTGGTGGTGAAAATGAGTGAAACTGATCTTGCCAAGAATAATCTTTCTCCACCTCCCTTTCCTTTTTGCAAGACTGTCTAAACCCTGAGCTGACACTGAAGGTGATGCCCACAACTGCCATTCCAAGTCCTGATCCGGCAAATTTACAGCTAAATTCTGTTTCCTTTCAGAGCCGAAGGAGCGAAGTTATACTGGGAAGAAGAGTCATGCTGTGCCATACTTCCTTTCTGAGGGAAGGAAGAAAACTTAAAAGACTTCTGTTTTTTCCACAGTATATTTCACCCAAGGAGTAATTTTATGTTCTAGAGTGTACAGAGGACCCAGAAGATATTGGCTGGAAAAACCATATAATTTATGTGTTAGGTGTCTTAAAGGCCGTGTAGTGCTACTGCTTACCACACTACAGCTTAGAGAATTTCCTGTGCATTGTCACCTCTTCCCAGGTCTCTCTCCTATGAAGGTTGTAACATTGAGTCCAATGAGCTTTCTGTTTTACTCTTCACTCATCCAATCTCCCCCATATCCTGATCCTTATCGCATATAAAATTCCTTGGTAAACCATTCTTCTCCAGATACTTTGTATCTACTATACATTTCTCGTTGCATTACCAAGAAACCAAAGAAATTAGTTATTTTTCTGATAGAAACTGCCTTTGGAAAGTCATAATTTTATCTTTTTAGATTATTTTTCTTCTTCATAAAATGAACCCTTGTGGGAATCCATGGGATTCCCTGACCTTTCAAAACTCTTCAAACCACTAGGCTCTCAAACATTGTCTTAAACAAACAAACAAATAAACAACAACAACAAAAGTTTCAGGTTACTACCTATTCATTTTTGAGGCAGAATGGATTTGCCATGGAACACTGTCATGTTGAGCAAAGTATACATATTCTTACAAGAAGGCAGGTAAGCCAGCTGTGACACAGATCACTAAACATGTTTTGGCATTAAGCTGGCTACTTACAAGACTCATATACCCCACATCCAAGATTGATCTTCTTTGGTGCATTTTATATCAACATATGGATAGGCAATTATACTGTACTCAAATCATGTCAATCTATCACTGCTCTCAATCAATATGGTGGCTGGTTTTCAACTATTTATAAATAAAAGTGCTCATATATGCCAAACATCTTGTAAAAGTACAGTTAGTTAGAATAAAGAGCGTATTTGTTCTTGTATTGATGTCCTTGTCATGCATTGTAGGGTTAGTTTTTTACTTGTAGTTTTTTAAATTCAATATTGTGTTTAACTTTTTGTTTGCAGTGGAGTTTACTTGCCTGATTTCACTTTCCATTCTGAGTTCAGATAAGTATGTACATGTTAAAATGTACAAGTGAATACTTGTACAGGCACAAATTGCAGCTCTGTACTTTTCACTGGAAATTAATAGAAGGAGACCTCCTAGAAAATGCTATGCAAATTGTTGTCTAAAAACATTATTTTTCCATTAACATTGTGCCTTGTATAAAGGTATGAGGTTAGAGCAGGAGAAAAAGTTAAGGAAATCATATTCAATATAAGTTTTCTCAACCACTTTAAAAATTGATTTTAAGATGTTACCTCATAAAAATGTGGTGGCAATTTAATATTATGTATCTTTAATGTATCAACTTCTAGACTTTTAGGCGAAATTTTATTTTATTCTATTCATTTTAGTGGTTAGGCATTTATTTCCTGACCTCTCAGAGCTACCTAAACAGCTCTCCAGGTAAAGTGACTTGGGTGCCTTCTCAAGTGGCCTTCTCAAGTGCAGAGGGAGAACTGAGATGAACTTTAAGTGTTTCCTCCAGTTTTTCATATGAACTAAGGAAATTTGTGTGGCTTCAATACAAAACTATCAGTTACCCACAATATTAAATTCAAAGCCAGTCTTAAGTTCATGAGCCTTAACAAACCTCTTGATGAACCTCATTTATGTTTGGCATTTCTAATGAAACACAATACCACAAGGGTTTCAGGTGGTTTTGGGTTTCACATGGTTTTGGGTTTCATTGCAAACATCTTCAACATAATTACTATTTGAAAATATAAAATGCCATGGAGAAAATCTTTGCTAGGTGTAAACTGACAACTCTACACGAAGTTCACTGTCAACAAACAGCCTTCAAGATATGATCCGTTAATTAATAAGCAATACTTATCATTGACCCCACTTAAAATCGTACTGTATCATATAATTTGCAGAAATATGCAGATTTATACAGAAAATATGCGGGATTTTAAGTTCTGTTTGGGCACCTAAATAAATGAAGTTTTTTTACATGATGTTATTATAACTGTAGTAAATACGCTGACACATTACTCACTGTTATGCATCCAATCACTATTAGCCAGATTAATTCTTTTTGCTTAATCTCTAGCATTTTTCCTGTCAGAACAGCATTAGTTATGCAAAAGTGGTCATTCATTGTCAAACTGAGAGGCTCATCTTGATTATTCTTGGTTATTTTGAGTATAAGTACAATCCACCCTGACTGTTAGTCTGCCCTTGGGACCCAAGCAATTTGGCTGTTATTATAATGAGGTGTGGCTCATCATAAGGGTGATTATAATGGAATCTAAGGGAATAGGGAGTCAAGCCTACTGTATATTATCTTTCATTTTTAAAGACTGTACTTTGGAATAATGGTTGAGTATTGTAGCATTTCTGTTCATTGCATGTCTTCAGGGGTTGAGATATCCTCCAATGGACTATTTTGATACTAATAGGAAAGCACGTTTAGAACATGAAAATCCCTGTATCTGTTCCTTCAGGCAATTTGTTCAGAGTGTAATTCATATCTGATGAATACTTGGTGACACTGAATGGTCCAGTGAAGATTGGTGCTAATTTTGCAGTAATGCTCTCTGTTGCAACTGTGGCTGAGTGGGAAGGTATTTTTCACCAGTTCATGAACATTTAAAAATCATTTTTATAATTCTGATCATAATATTACATGCTTTTCTCTAATTTCTTACTGGAGTTGCTCTAAAGTGGTTTTAGATCTGAGCTGTGATCTTCATAATTTTCTCACTTTTCTGAAGAGGACTAGGTCCAGAAACAACACAGTTCCTTTTAAATTAGGAGGTGTTATCTTCAGGGAAACCAAAAACTTGTAAAAAAAAATTGTTGCACTTTTTCCTCCATTCCTTCCTGTGAACAACATTGATGAGAGATTATTTTCATTAAAACTGAGTGCCTTAAATTGTCACTATAAACACCAAACTAATCATCATCTCCTTATAGGGGAGGATATTAGGGATTTTAATTTTAGTTGTTTGAAAGATATGATGCACAGACTAATAACAGAAATGAATCAAAATAATTTTCTGTAGAGGCTTTCTATATATCTCTGAAGTGAGCTGATGTTGAACAGAAATTGTTAAGTATGTCTAAGAATTAAACAAAAACGTTTCTCAAGGTGTGTCTGGAAACCTAAGTCCAGTGTCCATGTGCAATTTATATACATTGTTACAAGAAGGATAGAGCTATTCTGACAAAGCTGCATCATTGCCTTCTTATTGAAAAAGTTCAAGGATAATTGTAAAAGCAAAAACAAAAGCAAAATCAATATCTTCATCCCTTTCCTTGACTGGAGAACATAATAATATTTAGTTTCTACTGTACTCTTAAGAAGTACTCTAATAGCCTCAAAAATAAGTAGAATCCTTTTATAATATTGGCACATTTAGTGAATGTCAGAAATTCCATTTACTTAATTATAATTTTGTTGTAGTTCTTACCTTATCTTTTAAATTTGGACAACATAAATACTGATGTTGACCCATTTAACCAAAGATCTAAAGTTTGATGACTTGAAGTGTTACAACAATAATAATAGAATGGTGGCTGTCTGTAAAAAAGTGAAGAAATGTATCTAACTATATGCATAGTCATTTGCTGGAATATTTACCAATAATTGTATATGATTTAAAATAAGACAGGTAAAGATAGTGCAGGTCAAATCCAAAAATCCTTGTTTAAATCAATCACTGTGCATGACATTGCTGAATTTTACAGCTCTGTGCATCACAGAATGCCATTAAAAGATTGCCATTCAATTGCAATTGCTAGGCAATGGCATATATGGCAGGTTTTTTTTTTCCTACAGAAGCTTCTGAGAACTATTGGTGTGTGATGAGAAGTGTATTGACCATTTTTCCATAGTAGATATTATGGAGAAGTTTTGCTTAATGCCAGGAATCTAGACTTTTTAGGATAGAAAATATTTTGCCTTTCGTTGACACAAATGATATGTTTCATTAGTAACTGCTTTTCATCTCTGAGTCAGCATAAAATAATATCACAAAAAAGCATATAAAATTATCTTTATAAAAGCTAAACCATTGGATGTGGTACTTCAAACTAGAAATCCTCATATTTAACATTGCTCTAGGTTTCCAACTTATCAAGGAAATATATGCTTGTAAAATGATATATATTATGAGTAGTTTTCTATCCTGAACACTTGGTTTTATTGTAACACTTATTTTTTGGTTTTTTGTGAGCTGAAATAGTCAGCTTTCTTGAAGCTTGCTACCTCAGTTTCTTATCATTCTTTCAAATGACTGGGTATTAATTACTGTTTTCTTAGAAAATGCATATATATATAACTTAAATGTATAAAAATAACTGCAATATTTGGAGAGGGTCACTGCTAGGCAATAAATATATGCCTCCAAATTACAATTCTTCCTTTCTGCAGGCCATGGAAGTTTCAGCAAAATCACACACTGTCTTGCAAAAGTGCCTACTTCTCAGGTCTATGAGTGTCTGATATGACGAGAAATCTTTCAAATATGTTTTATCCACATTATGTTCAAAGCACAAAATACCACCAGACAGTCCATTTTTAAAGCTAGAAAAGTTTCTCTCTGGCATGTGCAGCGTTCTGTTGCCATATGCTAATATCCTGTCTTTTCTCCGATCTTCTTTCTGCATGGATGGTCCACCAAGGCCCCCATGACATGCCTCTGTGTGGACTGTAAATGTTCTTTTAAAGTGTTGGAAAGCTTAAAAGGACTTGATGACTGGTGCTCACTAGGAGCATGGGAAGACCTTCTAATTTAAGCAGTGCTCAAAAGGGACAACATATTTCATATTATGTTAACGCCCAACACTGAGTGACAGTATAGACCTCCATGAAATATAGCTAAACTTTTGAGGGAAGGGAAGGGAAGGGAAGGGAAGGGAAGGGAAGGGAAGGATACTTCAGGTGGAGGGTATCTATGAGCATCTAATCCAACTGCCTGACCACTTCAGAGATGATAAAAATTTAAAAAATATCATTAAGGTCATTATCGAAATATCTTTTAAAGTCTGACAGGCTGGAGCATAAACCACATCTCTAGGAAGTGTGTTGTTTTTTTGACTACTCTCTGTTAATAAATGTTTCCTCCTATCTAGTCTGATCCTTTGGAATATTTCTGTATCCTATTGCTGGTTCCCAGGTAGAAGAGCTCAGCACCTCCCTCTCCACTTCCTCACTTCAGAAAGCTGTAGAGAGCAATGTAATTGCACCTCAGCTTCCTTTTCTCCAAACTAGACAATCCCAAAGTCCTCAGCTGCTCCTCACAGGACATTCCTTCCAGCCCTTTTACCACTTTTGTTGCCCTCCTCTGGATGCACTTGAATAGCTCCATCCTTTTTTAAATTGTGAGGCCCAGAGCTGCATGCAGGAATGCACAAACACCGAATACAGCAGGACAATCCCCTCTTCTGACTGGCTGCTTACGCTGCGTTTGCTGCACCCTGTGATGCATTTTGCCGTGCTGGCTGCTGGGACACACTGCTGGCTCCTATAGATCTTGCCATCAACCAGCACCCCTCGATCCTTTTCTGTAGAGGGGCACTCCAGTCACTCCTCTCCCAGTCTGTATTCACATCTGGCCTTACTCTAGCCCAGGTTTTGTCACTCTGGTTTACATTGTTTTTCTAGGAAGACTGTCATGCCTATTATGTAGGGTAATGCAATTTTCAGCACACTAAACAATTGCACAACTGGATCCTGTGCTTGTAAGCAAAAAGTGAAGTCCACAATTCACTGAGGATGAAAAAAAAAAATGAAGCTGTATTTTAAAGCATTTGGAAATGTCTAATAACTTTATATAATGCACCTGTGTCATGCCTCACATGAAAACAGTTACAGTATGAACTTAAATAATACTACTTTTCCATAACTGGCACACATAAATAGAACAAATAAAAGCAATTACAATACCCTGTCTCCTTTCCTCTTAGTTCTGAACTTAAACAAAAGATCTGATGATTCCTTGTGATTGCATTTCCTGGATTTATTTCTCAATTATGACACTTTTGGGAGCAATTCTATAGGGGATGAGATTGATCACCCATCACTGCTGCTGATGTGCTGTTTAACCAAGCTGGTGAACCATAAACTGTCATCAGAGAGTGTATGAGACTAACAGTGTGTATCATGCAGCTCACTCTCCTGTGCACTTAACAATGATGATCATTCTCTTAGTCCATTAGACAGCACAAGGACCTGTTAAACAAACTCCTGGACTGGCACACTTTGCATGACCCAAAAAAGAAACCAAATCCTGCTAGATGGGCTAAGTGGTGACATAAATTAAATCCATAGGTTATGGACCAAGAAGTCTAATGCTTCATGAGTTAATAGGACTTTGGTACAGACAGGATTTTTAAAGCTGAAACAGAAACTTTCTTTGATAGTAGTAGATATGCTCTAAAGAAGGGTAAGCATAGTTCTTTTGAGTAGTGAAGAACACTTGCTCCAAAATACTGTCAGTTTACATTTTTTTTCAAAGAAATATGAAGCATATCTCCCCCCAAAGATTTACAGGAATAAACAATGTTTGTATTTTAAAATTTTGTTAAATTTCATGTACCAGGTGTTCCAATGTTGCAAACTATATAAACATGATTAAAAAAGTTATGATTACTAGATAAAGTTCATGATCCAGGGCCCCAGACCTATGAATTTTTAAGGACAAAACCTCAAGGGATGTGCCCAAATCGATGAAGACATACATAACCTGGTGATTGACATTTATGGTCTTTTTTTAACTTGTATGCATAATTCCTACTACTGACTTCAGTGGCAATAGTCACATTTCCACCTTTCATGCTTTTAGTTTTCTCCTCTCTCATTCAATTAGTTTTTGGAAGATCAAAGCTTAAATTCGTCCTGGTTCTTCTTCCTTGAGTTGTTGAAGTCTGGTGTTTTGTGGGTTGTTTGTGTTTGTTTGTTCTTTTTTTTTTTTTTTCCTTTCTGAGTGAATTGTTCAAAAGATCTAACTAGGAATATTGAAGAAATAGTCATGAGGCTTTTGCCCCAAATTAATGCTGCTGAGTGACTTGCAGGTACTAATAGATATTGTAAAGTCCTCTCAGACTTGCAGAAATGACTGCCCCAATTAATACTGTAGCTGTACCTTTGAGGAACCCATCCTTTCACCTAAAATTTCTTTTAGGGCTCTGAGGGTGGCTTTGCCTCCTTTTTATTCCCCAACCCTGTGATCCTGAGAAATCACCTAGAAACATATTTGAAAGTCTAAATATAATCAAAATGTCTCTGTTTCACTGCAGGCTTTTTGTGGATAGGTTTCCTCTGACCAATTTTTTGATATCTGCAGCATGTGACATAAACAACTAAATTAGTCAGTGGGGAGAAAAAACAGACTCTTCAAAGGCAGGACTCTTCTTTTCTGTGTTAATAAGATATGCAGTGATTTTCTCACTGGTAGAGAGCATCTTGTAGAGTCGCTATGCCTCTGAATGCCCAAATTCAATTAGACAAATCCAATGCTTTCTGTCCAAACTCGAGTCTCTTCAGGTGTTAACCTAAGTCACTAGAGTTAAAACAGAAAGTCCACCCCTTCCTCTGAGCAACTCATTGTCTATTGATCCCTTTTGAAAATTTTTGTACAAATGCTTCTTTATATTCTCCCATCCATCTCTCACACTTGGAAGAAAATTGCTATAAAGTCTGCTTTACCTGTAAAGTCTGTTTATGGTTCTCTCACAAATTTCTGCTGGACATTTTTCTTTTCTCTAATTTCTGTCAAAAGCTTGGAATTGTGTAGTCCAGTGGATGACTGAGATGCTTAGGAAGTGTTGGCTTGTGTTTCCAAGTGTTTCTCCTTCTGTATCCATGCTGTGGCTTTGTTTTTAGGGCAAGTACACAGAGGCACTTTCAATGGACAGTCCTTAGTGCACTGGAAATTGCAGTACCTGTGAAAGTAATTAAGCTGGCAGGAACAAGAAAATTTAAATGATAATAATAACAGCAGTAATAACATGTAAAAGTACAGGTAAACAAGAAAATATTTAGCTAAGAAAAAATAGTCCTGAAGAAACTGTTTTCTGTATACATCACCTGCTCAAAATTCACACAGCTACAACAGAATTAGGAATCAGCTACAACTGAATTAGGAATCAGCTACAACTAGCAAAAGTTTCAAAAAGAAAGTTAGAGCATCGTACTAAAATTAGGTAATATCCCCACCACATCAAGAGGTTAGGAAAAGCAGGTACTGATTCCAGAAATAATCAGAATAATCATTAGAGCCCTGAGGGCACTACCAGTCCTGGCTGTCCCTGCCCAGCCCCTCCAGTGTTCCCTACCTGCTGCTCATGTCCCAGGTCCCTACTTCAGCCCTCCAGGGCTGTCCACCCTGCTGTGGCAGTAGCAGAGCTGGTCTCCAGATCCCCACATCCCTGCCCTCTCTGGTCCTGGGCCCTGCTGAGCTGGCCCTGTACAGGACCCACATCCCAGCTCAGCCTTGACTCATTCCCATCCCCACTGAGGTGCCCGGTGCCTGTGGCTGGGGCTCTTCTGGTGTCCCCTGGCTGCCTTGCTCCTGGCCCTAATGGACCCCCTGGGGAAACACTCAGCTGCCAACACTAGCAGCACCTGGATGATCTTGGATATAATGCTGAGCATAATATCATTCAATTCAAGTCTATGCAAATTCATATCAAGGTATTTGATCACTCTTATGCATGAGGAATAGTAAGATATTTTCTTCTTACTACTAGAGAAGGTCAAAATTTCAGAAGATGTCATTAGGATAGTCAGGAAATAAAACGTTTCTACCAACTCTTACTCCATTGTTGCAGACAACAAGACTGTAATTACTAATTTCTCAGGTAAAAAAACAAAAATTGTTGCTTATTATACAGTTGATTTTTTTGTTGCTGTAACTAAGTCTAAAGCTAACATAAAAGCAAATTAAATGTTCATGCCTCTCTTTGCAAGTCTGAAAATCAGAGTCTCTGGCCATAGTAATGTAATGCCTATGCCTTACAAGCATTTCCTCGTGGCTGGAGGAGTAAAATCTGTGGACTCCACTTTTATATACAGTGGAGTCCACAGATTTTGTAAAAACACATGGCTGAGCAGAGATTCCTAATGTTGTTCTGGATGTCCAAAGGTTTCTGAGATCTCAGCAAAAGGCTGGCTTATACAACAGGAAAACCACAGGAGACCTGTGTACTTCTGCAGTGGCAGCTGGAGGTAAAGAAAATACCTGGAATGAAGGAAAATACCAAGGATATTTTACTTCACACTAGGGTCCTGTATTTAAACATGTTAATTAAATTTTAACTTGTTTTTTAAAGGTTTAGTTAATGATTCCTGTTGTTACTCAAAATAAAAATAGAGGTTTTTACTTATTTGGTCTATTCGTAGTTTTTTATTTGAATACTATCTTGGATATAGCGTATTTTGTCTTTCCTTTTTTCCCTAGAAAATACACAGTGTATGCTAACTGTCCAGCCACATTAATTGGCAGCTGTTACTGATGGAAGAGATTGGTCCCTTCAATCAACAGTTTAATATGGAACCATTTGCACTTTCTGTGTTTACTACAGGAGTAAAGGAATTACAGAATCACAAAATCATAGAATGTTTTGGGTTGGAAGGGATCTTAGTTCCCTCTGCCATAAACAGGAACAAGCTGAGGACGCTCAAAGTGTCATTCAGCCTGACCCTGAACATTTCCATGGATGGGGCATACATAACTTTTCTGGCCAATAAATTCTAGTGTATCTGCACCATCACAGCAAAGAATTTCTTCCTAATGTCCAATATGAACCTACCCTCTTTCAGTTTAAAGCCATTTCCCCTTGTCCTATCACTACATGTCCTTGTAAGAAGCCCCTCTCCAGCCTTCTTGTAGGCCACCTTTAGGTACTGAAATTCTGCTAGCAGGAGCCTTCTTATATCCAGGCTGAACAAGACCGAGTGTCTCAGCCTTTCCTTGTAGGATTGTTTCTCCATCCTCCTAAGATTCTTCTAGCCCTTGTCTGGAGCTGCTCTAACTTATTCATGTCTTCTCACATTAGGTTGGAGCCCCCAGAGATGGATGCAGTACTCATGTTGGAGTCTTATGAGGGCAGGGTAGAGATTCTCAGCCTACTGGCCATATTTCTTTTGATGCAGCCCAGGACACAGTTAGCTCTCTGGGCTGTGAGCTCACACTGATGGCTCTTATCAAGCCTTTCATTAATGGACACCCCCAAGAAGTCCCCCAAATCCTTCTCCTCAGGGCTATTCTCAATCTAGTCTCTGTCCAAGCTGCATCTGTGCTTGGGATTGCTCCTACTAAGATGCAGTGTCTTGCACTTGGCCATATTGAACTTCAGACATGAAGTTCCCACAAACCTACCTCTCAACCCTGTCAAGGTTCCAGTGATAGTATCTCTACCCTCCAGAGTGTCTACAGTAACACACAGTTTGGTGTCATCAGCAAACTGATGTTTGGTGTCATCAGCTAAGGGTGCACCTGATCCTACTGCCTATGCTGCTGACAAAAATATAAACAGTGCTGGTTCTGCCACTGGAACATCACTCATCACTGGTCTCAACTTGGATATCAAGCTGTTGACTACAACTCTTTGAGTGTGACCATTCAGTCCATTCCTTATCCACTGAATCATTCATCTGTCAAATCCAAGGCTCTCCAATTTAGAGACAAGGATGTTGTGTGGGTCAGCATCAAATGCTTTGCACAAATTGAGGTAGATGGCGTCAATTGCTTTTCTCTTATCCTCCAACACTGTAAACCCTGTTTTAAAAGGCCACCAAATTTGTCAGTTCTTGGCAAGTTGCTTTTTCCATGAACTGCAAACAACTTTTCCAAAGGGGCCTGTGCTTAGACTTCCTCATTGCATAGTTGTCTATTCTGAAATAGTTGTAGAAATCTGTGGAAAACAGAGTAATGTCATTTCAGCAGTGTATCATCCTGCATCAGAAACTAAAGCATGCAAACCCAAATTGATTTGTAACAGGTACCTTATTAGAAGCAAACATCAAGAAAACTAGAATCAATGTTGAAACAAAAATTTGTCTTGTAAGCAATCCTGAGTGAAATGTGTTGACACAGCATCACATTCTGTAGCCCCATTTTTGCATGCTTTTCAAAGCACAGCCATCTCGATCTGGGAGAGATGAATAATTGACTGATCACTGCATAATTCAACGTACTGTTGTAAAAATTCAAGGTCTGGCAAATTTGAAGCTTTTCTTCTTTATTGAGACTGAGGTTAAAGTTTCAATCAACCTTGAAGAAACATTTAAATAGCACAAGGATGCATGATTTATTAAAGTGCATATTATTCTTCCATATATTCCCTCCTTCTTCATTAAGCTTCCTTACATAATGTTTATGTGAAGTTTATGAAGTGTACCTCATAAGTTGAGCAAAGATAGCACTAGAGGTCAATCAGCTTACTTTTTGTCAAATGAAAAGTAAAAGACAAAAACAAAGAGGAAAATGAGTTTGAAAATAAAAAACATATTCACGCATGTCTTTAATAAAATACCTATGTACTTAAATGCACTAATATCCCCGTTTCCATTTGGGAAAATAAATTTCTCTAATAATTACCAATAACAGTTACTTTTGCACAGTTCATGATGGTTTTATGCAATGTTCAGAAATTAATGGCCTTTAGGATACATTGAATTCCCTAGTTAAATGGCCTGTCATTGTCACTGAAAAAACAATCTCATGTGGAAGTCACTCAAGTCTGCTTCATTTTCAAGTGAAGTTTGAGGAATGTGTTTTCAAATGAAAATATTAAGTTAAAACATTTACATTCTCATTGTCCAAAGTTATTATTGTTGTTTCTTCATAATATTGCCACAAAATCTGACTCAAGTCAAATTCTTATCTATTAATTTTCAACAATTTACAGCTCACTGCTGAATCCCAAAACAGTTCGGATTGCTTTTTCATTGTTTCCTGTCTAACATTTATCTGGAGCTCTAAATTTACATGGTACCTTGACACCCAAACAATTTTCTAAGGGCTTGTCCCCAAAAGGAGATTAGTGTACCATAAATGAAGATGTGAATTTGCAGGAAACTGGGAACTCCATGCCTACTCCTTTTTTGGATATACACACCATGAGTTATGGGTGCCTTTTTGGGAGATAAAGATTTAATTTACATGACTGAAAGTGTTATTATGAAAGTTACTGCTGAATACTGTGTGTGCAGTGAATTTATGCAGTTTCCTGTGGAAAAAAACTCTCTGTATGTACAGATCCTATGATCCTATTTCTGAATAGACTTATATGTATATGTGAGCAGCATTGTTATTGTAATTTTTATACATTGAGATGACTAATATGTGTAAATTTTCCCTTCTGTATTACATATGCAAAATCCAAACTGGATATAAGCAGGCATCAGCAAGACCAGCTTTGGGGAAGGGAGAGTAGTCACTGAAACAAGGATAACTTGATGACATTTTCTGCTTGGGGGTTCATTAAGAATAAATATGAGTGAACTAACTTAGATCACACAGGGAATCTGTGCAACAGAAATCTGGCTAAAAAGAAAAAATATATTTTCTTGGAGGACAAGGAAGACATTTGAATAAAGGGAAAAGAAATCTTCTTCTAAAGTGTAGGTACATCATCAAGGAGCCTTGAGTGTTTATTACAGACATTGTGTAAATTAACATTAATTTCTCACAAATTTAGTGAAAATTTGAAGGATACATCATCTTGCAGACAGATGAAAAACCCCTGAAAAAAAAAGTACAATGATATAGGAAGAACCAGAAACAAATAAGAAGATAATATTTTGATTTTAAATCATTTCCATGAAAGGGAGGATCAACAAAATTAACTCAATTGGAAAAAAAAAAAAAAAAAAAGAGAAAAAAGGAATCCTAGGAAAGTACTGCTAAAAGGAGTTGTTTCAAACATAAAATGTAGGTGACAGTCATAAGACCAAGAAATTTGGTTATTCTGGTTTTATTTCCTTATTAGGAGCTTAGTGAAACAAAATCCTAATCCTTTCAAATGAAGGTTTTCAAATATAAAAGACTTTAACATTTTTATTTTTGAGTTCAACATCTGTAAATAGTTCAGGTTATTTGTGTATTTTGACTACATTTGTACTACTTCTAATTTTTTTTTAATAAAGAAAGAACCTTTTAAAATTTTCATTGATCCATGATTAAAATATTAGATTCTGTAAAAGCAAGGCAAGACAACAAAGACCATTTTCTGACACTGACAGTCACAGGAGAATAAAACTCAGTTGGAAATACTTCAGAAAGACCATTCCTTGTAACTTTTGTAGTGTTGTTCCTAATGCTTTCATTGTAACCTAGATACCATTTGCTCAGTTTAGGCATACAGTGAAGAATATTATAGAACACCAATGTTGCAATTATATTCATATGGGCATGTATTTACCTTCACATAATTCTGTTAATACAAATGTAAGGGAGCTCTAAATATATTTCAATAATACATATTTATATCAACTCTATGGGCCTTTTTTTTGAGATTAAATGCCAGTGGTTTTTGTTCCTATTAAGAATATCTGTGAGTGCTGATAAATCAATCTCTGAATGTTAGTGGAATAATAATAATAAACTTTGGATAAGGACAAGTCTTTCATGATTTACAAATTTCAGAACTTAACAATACCAACCTTCAAAAGTAACAGAAAGCATTTGAAAGCATTTTCTTTTCAAGACTGAATTACAAATGCCAATAAATTTATACAGCTACAGAAAAATGCATCTATTAAATTAACTTGCTCTGTATTTTCATAACCATGCCATGTTTGGTATGTATAGGATTAGAGTCCATTATATAATGTACAAGTTAAAACTTGAAATCGCATTGGTGGTTTTCATTTGATCACTGACATGATCCATTTAGAAATTATTCCTGTTCAAAGCATGAAAAAAAAAATATTTGTAAAGGATTTTTTTTTGTTTTATCTCTGTGATTCCTTTAATTTAGATGTTTCCATTGTAAACACAGAACAGTACACTACTTAAACTCAGTACTTTTATCAATGGCATTTTCAAGCCTTCCTTACAAACTCTGGATCATACATATAATTTTCATAGAAATGTAATTGCTGGGAAAAAAAACCAAACCAATGCATACTCTGCAATGCTTATTGAAATAATATCTCCATATTTTATTCATTTAAATAGTTTGTGATGACCCTGGTTATTTAATCTTTAATTTTAGCTCCCCTGCTACCTGAGGAGCATCATATCACTGACGATTCTGATTACCTCCCAGACTATTCAGTGTGTTTTTTGGGGATGTATCCCAAAGCATCTTATCCCATTCTCAGGGGATTTGTGGTGAAGCAATACTACTACTGAATAAGATTCCTTGCCTTGAAAATGTGTAGTCAGTTACTGACTTGTCTAGCAGCAAATATAGGGTGACAGCTAAACCATTGGTAATATGCTATTTGAGTGAAAAACAATAATATAGCAATTTAAATGAGTTACTTATATTTCAAACAATAATTTGGTTTTTAAAGTATATCACATTTCCTTACTAAATATTTTTTCAGCTTTTTCTCAACATGACTGAGTATACTTGTCATTTAAATAGTGTAGAGTTGTACTGTGCTTTGCAAAAGAAACAATAATGGTTTTCAGTATTTAATGGATAATAGAAGATAATAATCATTCATATAATCAAGATAGGAGTGTTGGAATAATAATTTTTACACATTGTGCACTTTTAGGGAAAAATAATCCATTGTTGTGAGCTAAAAGTATCTGATCTAAATAATTCTTCATAAAATGTGTGTCTTCTGGCTTTCAGGAAAGTTGTTGGACATTCGTGTACTTTACTAAATTGTGGTAGAGTAGAAAGTTAGTGACAACTTTTGGATGTAAATAATTGCTTTGTCAAAGAACTTCAACTTCTCCTGGCCACTAGACTAGCCTTCTGCTTAATTCAGAAAATGAATTTCCACAGGTGATTGTTGGCTCAATCTCTTAAGTCTGTTGTTGAGCCTTTGTCTTTTTGAAAAACAAAACAAGACACACACACACACACACACCCCCACACACACCCTCTCTCCCTTCTCCAAATATACATCTCTGTTTTAAAGAACACCAGTGATGGGGAATACTCTGTAACCTGTTTGAAACTGTTCCAGTGCTTCACTGTTTAAAACATTTACTTTTAAAATCCACACAGTACGAGCAGCTCCAACTTCTCCTGCTAGAGTGTTCTTTTTGAGTAATTTATCTTCATTTGTTAATCTTGTCTCATGTGAGAATGGCAATTAAGTGATTTGTTAATATTTAGCCTATTCTGTACAAATTGTGAAGTGCAAATTTAGCACTTCATGTCCATTTGAGGGAATAAGTTAGGATCTTCAAGGAAGGAGACTAAGGGGCCACCAAGAGAGTCAAAGTTACTGCACATTTAAATTCAGACAAAAATTCAAAAAAATGGTACTCTTCATTTGTTACTCCACTGAGTTCACAATTTCTGAATGAAAGCATGCCTTCTGTAAAAAAACATGGCTTTATTCTTCTGTGTTGTCCCTAGTTTTCTGATTTTTTTGTCAGGTAGTAACACTCTGAAAAAAGGGATCTAATGTTCAGAATTTTTTAAAAAGTTCATGTTCTTAAAAATATACAAAGCTCATTGTGACTCCAGCTTCAAGGTTTGGTGCAGGTAAATTAAAATCTCTCCAATTATTTCAGTTCAGAATTAAATATGACCAGAAAAACCAGCAAAATAATGCCAATAAACAAGTAGCAATCACACTAAAATTTACAAAATGATGATATGAAATAATTATTTGCAGAATGCAAAATAAAATAAAATTATCTCTTCCCAAGAAACCAGTGCCACATCTAGTTTATTACCTTTTTTCAACTCTTATAGTGAAAAGAAATTAGTTTTCATTTAAGATTAACACTGCAGAAATTTGTCACACTTCATCTATAGGGGACAACTTTTAGACTATACAGACCAAATAGAAAGTATGATTTTCATGTACTGAGTATTCTGATTAATCTGATTGGCTGATCAATCAATCAGATTGATGATCAGTCTGGTTTTAAACAGCTGATGATGTTGGGCCTTCATCACTTTTCTGTACAGACTATTCCAGTCCTTACTGTTGAGATTTTGTTGTAATAACTTTTGATAGACACTTATAAAGAATGGATGCTTTCTAATTCCACGAGAGGGAGAGATTGAAAGACTGCAACTTCTGCAATAAATTGTTTTCCTGTTTGTTGTCTTCCATCTCCTGCAGCTATTACTAATTTCCAAACAGCATGGTTATTCTTTGGTGCAGGATATCACTATGTTCTTTTACTCTTTATACTGTTCTCCTAAAGCAAAGGAAGTGCTTCATATTTGGAAGAAAAAGGAGCATAACAAGAGATACATGTGCAATTTAAGTTGTGAAAAGTAAGAATACTCACCTTTTTATGGCTGCACACAAGAGAAGCTTATTCTTTGTCAGAAATAGAATGTCATAGTATGCCTTCAGGGTGGTACCATATTTGTTTAAACATTAACAGCTCTGTTAGTCTGTGTACAAACTCTAAAAGGCACATAGGAAATGGTATTTGATCCTACTCTACTATTCTTTAAGATCCCTGAAAAAAACCTGATATTATCTGCCTATATTATTTTGGCAGACATATTCTTAATTATTTTAGTACCCTATATTATTTGCTATAGGGCTATGGGTGTGTATATTCCTAGAAATCCTGTGTTTGTCAGCTTAGCTCACCTGGAAGTAGAATGAAGATTTTCTTGCATGTTTTTCAGTATTCCAGACTTTAAAAAAAATTATTAAACAAATGTCATAAATCTTTTATCATTCAACCAATAATTCTCCAGTGGCAAAAAGTAACATATCTTTGCTGTTACTCAAATAAAATATTCTTATCTAAAAGATCAATGTTTTTTTCATACTCTCATCCATTGAAAGCTGTAAAGCTGGTATAAAGGTCTTGGGAATCAGGCCACAATATGATTGTTGTAATTCAGATTATGTTCAGTCTCTCAGGACTTGATTGTGCCTCTAGGCACAGCCTTCAGCAAGAAAAAGTGTGTAGGTTGTGTCATCCCAAGAGGTTGTGTGCCTTAGAAATACACCTCTGAAGTACAACTGATTCCTTGTTCATACATGAATTCAGTTTGTCAGAAGAGTTTTCTTATTCTCAGTGTTCTTTATCCAATTCTCAATGACAGAAGGATCTAGCAGTTGTGGACATATTTGCCCACCTAAATTAGGAGACTTACATGGGAAAAGAGCTAGACTAGACTGTTTATATTGTTAAAAGGACAAATGGAAATTGGAAAAGTAACCTCCAGAAAGATGGCTCAGTCCACATAAGATCTCATTTGCTTTCTTGAGGTGACTCTCATTAAGAAATTCCTGCATTAACACCGGGAAGGGAGAGCTAATTTTGCTTGAAGTACCAGGAGAAGCACCAGGACCCTCAGAATGGTCTTTTGAGCAGAAAGCTTCAGTGAAGAACAAAATTTTGTTTTCTGTTCCATATTAGCTAATATAATTTACCATGACTTTTCCTTTGCCCTAACCTGGAAGCATTTGGGATCCTAGTATCCACTTGGCTCCAAGCACCCATGGCTTCATCATGTTGCAATTGATTCCAGTAAAACTTCCTCCAAGGCTTTTTTTGTTATACTTCACAACTAAACTACTGTGATCTCAGAAATTCGTCGTAGAGATGTTGTACCTTTCTTCCCTTTCTATTATTGCACTAGAAGAAAAATCCCAGTATATCTTTTCTGCTGGCACAGGGAAAAGAATATTATTGGATGTACAGTGTCTGCCAGGGAGAGACTTTCTTCGTAGTGCCAGAATGGTGCTGTGCTTTGCATTTGTGGATAAACTGTTGATTACACAAATGTTTTGGCAGTTGCTGAACAAAGCTTGCACATAATCAAGGCATTCTCTCTCCTCAGCGTTCACCCAAAGTGAGGAGATTGGGGATGCAAAAAGTTGGGAGAAGACGCAGCTGAGAGAACAGACCCCAACTGACCAAAGAGATATTCCAGACCATATGGCACCATGCTCAGCCATAAAATATCAAGGAAATGAGCAGAAAGGGGGAACAGTGAATTTAGTAGAGAACATTCATAACTCTTCCTTTATATGGAGTTACTGCTTACATAAAATTTAAAAACAAAGGAAGAGAAACCCAATATATTTTTTACTTTTCCTATTTTTTGCCAAATATAATTCTAATCTGGAATTACATTTTAAATTATAAAATCAAATTGCAGTTACTGGAAATGTAAGTATTGCTAGCATATATGTTGTATTTTGTTTCCACATGATAATTATCAGTATTTCATTAAAAAAAAATCTAAATACTATTTCTGAATATTATTAATTTTGTTTGAAATTTTATAAAATAATTTTTCTATCTGTCTTCTGCAATATGATATATATAGGGCAGCCATCGCATAGTCCAATGATCAAGACTAATTCCAAAGGAAAATGGGAGAAAGTTTCCTTTTTTTGTGTGCTATTTCCACCTGCTAACTAATCAATACAATTCTGGTACTGTAAATAATTTTCATCTGATTATTTAAGTGAAATAAGCAAACGTAGCATGCATTTCACATTTCATTTAGAGAAGACAAAGTGTGCATTGGTTATACTTCATTTTCAGATATCAAGAAATACACTTCATGCAGAAAGAGGAGGGAAGGAGGTTTATGACCTGGCCCTGAAGATGAGGCTAACTGAGGCTCTTGTTAGTAGAACAGCTTGGGCAGGTTAGAGAGAAATGACACTGAATAAAGAGTGTGCTTTTTATACATACGTATGTGTTTGTGTATGTATGTGTGTGTAGGGTTTATTTTAAAACTTTGGTTGCAATGGAAAGCAGGTATGTAGCTGTTGGCAATATAAAAGCATAAAAATAACACTTGTAACACTTAAGAAAATTTATAAGGAACAGAAAGAAATAAAAAGAATGGAAAAGAGTAGAAAATTATCACCACCAGTGGATCTTGATAACAGTTGGTCCAATTGATCTGTGGATCACTTGGTCTATCTTGATCTGTGAAAGGGTGGGAGAAGCCTGGGAAACACAAATTTCAATGGGTTAATATGTACTCAGGTTCAGGTGGGAATGCCCACACACCTCTCCTTGTCAGGAAATTTTACTGTCTGTTGCAACACTGTGCATCCTGTGCCGTCCTCTTGGTGGGAGGTCCCTGAAATAAGTCTGGAGGCACTTAGGGAATCTTTGATGGTTTATTATCCCTTCTAAGACATGACAGCTGCCTCTCACCTCAGCATAGCTGAGCCAGTTATGTTCCATCAGAAGAGATGAAAACCCTTGGGCCTGTGTGTGAATGTTCTGGTACTTCCCTGGGGAGTGGGGAATTTTACATCTGAGCCGTTTCTCTAAAAGAGCACACCAGCAAGATTGGCTTCTTCCCTTATCTGGCTCAAAACCCAGCTTGTCACTAAACAAAATGTTGTGTGCACACCCTCTCTGCACCTGGGCTGTGCCTTGCACTCTGCCAGCAAAGCACCCCCTGCATTTCAAATATCAGATTGTTTTAAATCATTAACCATTTACATTCCACTCTCTCACAAGGAGTCCCTCCAAACAGGAGGTCCAGAGTATGCTTGCAGTGCATCTGGTACCTTGGGTAGAAATACAAGTATCATGATGAAAATTATGCAAGCAAGAGTCCAGTCCTGTTGTTAGATGTGGACAGGTACAACCTAGAACATGTGCAGAATACATTTAAATCTATGCCATTCTGTCAGGGCACAGAAGTCCCACATGGATTATACCTGGAGGTCTGGATCTGATCAAAAGATCATGAAATAAACAACTGAAAATGAACAAGAGATGGCATGAATGAACTGGAGGTGGACTTTGATGATCTTCATGGGCCCGTTCCAACCCAGGATGTTCTGATTCTATGATTCTAGCAATATAATCAGTCTCCTTAGGAAAAATAAAAGTCTGTATTGATTATAGTAAAAGAAATGAGTTAAAGCTACTATGAAAATGCCTTCTTATTTCACAAATAAGAGTAGGAAAGAAGGTGATAAAACTGTATAGTTCACTTGCCGTGATAAAATGTGGAGCTAGTAAAGGAAAATGTTCTTTTGTTCTTCAAGGATGCATTTTATGAGAAGGTTTGTATTTTGTATTTGGGCTAAAAAAATCTTTTTGGTATCATTCAAATTTCAACAACGGACAAATAAATATAAAAGTACCTTTTAAATATGAAAAATACCAAATAAATTGCTGTATGTTTTTGCTTTCATTGTATTTTCCACAGTTTCAGATTTCAAAATAAATGACAGAGTTGTTAATAGGCTGTAGAGGATTTTTTCCTGTCCTCCCTTGATTTATTGCTGCTGAGTGTAAACTGATCTGGAAACAAGTGAGAATTCCCCTGCGAAATGTTGTAAAATCCAAATTCCTTACGGAGTGGAGAGAAATATTTGAGCAGAAACAATCATCCCCACGTGTATAAGCTTTGAATAATAAGAGCCTGGTTTCTACATTTCTTTTGTTCATGATGTATCAATCCAGTGTGAAAGGAAACATAAAAACAGCACATATATAAACCAAATGTGCAACAGCAAAAGCTTTAACAAACCTTAATTATTCAGGTGGTTAAGGAACAAGCTAAATAGCAGCACTAGTGCACTGTAAATCCTTGTGGCTGACACAGAAGTGGTTATGACAGCTTTCACATTATCTCATTGCAGTATCGAGGCAGTAGTCGCAGCTGGCTCATATGTCAAAATGTGTCAGGACTTAAATGGTAAAACAGGAGTGCAACAGCAATTGGCTTTTCAATCAATAATGCAATCAATATATTTCACAGATATTTTCCCATATCTAAATTACTCTGCAGAGATGAGGTAGCCTGACTGAGTGTTTATAAATCAATAAAACACATAGCTAAAGGACATCTGCTCCTGTTCTTTCACTTCAAGGTGCAGTTTGCCTTTTATTTCCAACTCTCTCTTATTTAAGAATGTACTTTTGAGGAAAAACAACTCTCTTTTTGCACACAAATCAGTTTTGAGTTGCATTCTGACTATAGACTATTTCTGTTAATAATTGTGTACTTCAGTTTTAAATAGGTGTAAGTGACAGTTTCTATTGGCAACAGAGCTGAGAATTTATAACATATATTTCAGATTTGCAATACACACATAAACAGGTATTTTATGTAACATTACGTTATTTTTCTTGTGAATACAATTCATGCACACCATTTTGAAATCCCCAACCTTAGGCAACACAAGGTTTTTTCCCCTGCAACAGAATTCCAAAAGATGCTTAGCCATATTTTGTAGAACAGCTTCTTCTCAAAGCATCCTGGATCATTCACTAATCTATTCCATTTTCAGCAGCAGATACATGAAAGGTGATAGCTTGTTAAGATATTGTTAGATGAAATTATTGAATTTGCCTTCTACATCTTTGTTTTTGTATGTGAAGCAATGACTACCAGCAAGAATATGGTTTTCAACACTTCTCATCAGAATAATTCCTTAAGACAACAGAGTTTTTGTTTTTGCTGTATATGACTACAGCATATACATATTCTATACTGGTGCATATAAACAGTTATGTACTACACACAGAGATACAATATGTGTGAAACATTGTAGTGCTGGAGTTAATTATGAATTAATGCATATAGTTGTTCATTATTGTTATGTGCGTTGCATGTTTTATTTATCCAGTGTTAAGAATTGAAAAAGGGTGTCCCTAAGTGTGCATTTTACTGTAAAAAACATACTATATTTTAGCTTTATTCTTCTTCTGATTGAAAATTATATCAGGCATGAAAGAGAGACTAACAAAAACAATTACATCTTTTGGGTAAGACAGCCACATTCTGTCAAGAAGTACATAAAGCCAAACAAGTTGCATTTCCTAATCTAGGTGTTCAATTAAAAATAGATTGCCATATTGGTGAATGGCAACTAATTTTATCATGCTATACCTTTAGCTCACATGCTGGGTTATTCTCTCAATGTATGTGATCTCTCACAATTGTGAGATCCATCTCGGAGCCGCAGTTGCAACACAATCAAAACACAAGGCTCAGGACACAGTGGTTCCCTGATTCACTTACACTGTGTATTTATTAAGAGAAACTTTAATGCTACACTTTTAAAGCATTTTAGAGGATTTAAGTAATTTCATTTCTTTACTTTAAAAGCTTCAGTTGCATGGATCTGAAATCTCAAATACCTCATTTTTAAATTGACAAAGAGGTTCTGTCTTTGACTTAAATGAGAAGACACTTTTGGCCTCAATACAAGACTACATACTGCAACATGGAAAGAAAACCTTGAAAACATTAAAGGAGAAAGAAACAAGAAACTGCCAAATACTGAGATACTTTAAAGGATGTTTTCAACCAGAATGGGGAGATTTTTTTTTTTGACAGCACTTTATCCCTAAGGTGCCACCATATCCTTTTTTTTTCAATTCACTTTAAAAAAATACTTTTTTGGAAATGCATATGAATAATTTTGATGGACTCTGAAATATTTCTTCTCTTATTATAGAGAAGAAGTATTATCATTAAAGTATTAAACTAATGCAAAAAAAAGAGCAAGGAGACCTCTTTTTTTTCTCTTAGTTAGCAAAAACAATAAATGAACATAATAAGTAGAACCACCATAAAATGCTTTAAGACAATTCTCCATTAGTTTGATAAGGCTTCTAAAAGACTGAAGCTGCCAGAGTTTTTACAGCTTTTGAAAACTCTTTATTGTTTCAGTGACTGAGCTCTGTGGAATCCCAAGTCAGAAATTCCTACAAGTGTCATTAAAGCCATTCTCATCCATTGCATGTAAGTGTCAGAAATATTTTTAGAGACCTGAAAATCTATTAAACTTCCAGCTGTAAATGTATCTTAAGCTGCAAGTCAAACTCCCAGCAACAATAAAACGGCTAATAAGTTTGTATTTGAGAAGCTGTAAAACGAGAGAACACTGCAGGGAACTGGAAAGTAAAACTAGTTGAAGAATGCCCCTGGTGACACAAACTTTATTTTAAGTAAGAGCTGGTCAAAATGCAGTAGTTGAGCTTTGCAAATTATGGCATAAACATCACAGAAGGTGTTCTGCTTTGTGAAGGTAGCCCATATTATTTTGGCACTAATCATATGCATTGTCTTACAAATGACGACCAAAAAAAAAATTAATTTGTAGTTCTGGAAAAATACTTGAGGAACTTACAAGCTGTCTTTGTGTTTGTGAAGGTGTAAAAGTGCCTCTTCATTATGCAAGGCCAGCTTTTTAACTTGAAGGTTTTGTGCTTTGGCTTAATCACAGAATCTCATGCTTTCTTTCAAAATGATTCTCTGTCCTGTGTGGCATTACCTGGGGAAGGGAAGTAGAAATTATTTCACTAAGTAAAGGAGTCTTACTGTACAGCATTGTAATAAATATGAAGCTCTGAAATTCAGGAGGCAAACATGATAGTCAATTGTAAACATATCTATTTGCTAGTTTCAAATGCAATGTGACATTGGATTCAGATGGGTGTGAAAACAGCAATGAAAACAAGGCGCTTAAATATTTTTATGTATTCAAATTTAGAAATAGTTAATTAAATAATTTAGAAATAATTAAATAGGACATATATATGAAAACATGTATAAACTAGACTTTTACTGGAAGTGTCATCAGGTTAAATAATAACCAGGATAGAATACAGTCAGCTTCTAATTTTGTTCATACAGACTATATAAAGAGTAAAGGTTAACCTGTAGACTGTAAACTATATTCTAATTATAATAGTACATGAATCAATAAGCCCTCCAGGGTATAAATGATGGTAGAGGAACACAGCTCATGACAAAGCAGAAACCAAGAGCAACATAATGATTTAAAGGACTAACAGGATCTTAGAGTGAAAAAAGGGAGACATAATATTAGACTCATATAGCTTATTTTGTTGACCAAAGCAGAGGGTTTGAGTGTGCAAAAGTGCAAGCAGCTAAGTAATCTAAAAAACTATAAAATACATTTCTTTTCTACAACATGGTCTTGTAAATCAGGTTACATACCAACTCCATGGTAAGTACCACTGCACTGTATGGAAGAGAAAAAAATTCTGTTCTTGGCCAGATAGCTTAGGCACCTTGTTTCTCTCTGAATAAAACCAGCTGGTAGTTGGTTGGGAGGGGTTGGGGTATGTCTGAATCTCTGTGCTATCTCATGAAAATATGCTAAAGATTGAAAATTATTTGAGACTTAAATATGAAAACATCTTTAATGTCCACTGCTTCAAGATCTAGGCCCAGTTCAGACATCAAATGTAGCCATCCAGAATTGAATGTTTTTTGAGACCTTAGCCTATTTCTCCTGGATTTGAGTCATTGCTCCAAAAAGCATAGATCTCCTGTGAGTCTTATATTTCACCTTCCATCTTGCATGTCTGAAATAGCTGGAACATTCCAGAAGGCTATGAGTTGTCTTTGTGTGGGTAACTGAGCTGAAACCCTCTTTGACTCGTGCCTGTTAGAAAAATGGTTTGATATTTCTTAAGGAGTGAGAGTTAGGCACAGAGCTATGAAAGCTGTCTTTGCAAAACTATCCAGTAGCTATTGTTCTGTACTAAATGCTACACCTTTCACAGCAACCCCCATAAATCTTAGAATGTGTAGAATAGACTGATATTCTATAGTGCTCTTACAGTGAGTTTGGGAAAATCTCTGCCTATATCATTCAAAGGGAAGTGTGAGACACTATGAGGAGGGTAGGGATAAAATGCAACATTAACTGAAAATAGAGATGGAAGATTATACTGAGCTAGGACAGAAGTTCTTTAAGTATTCTGAAGTATTTAACAGAACACTTCTCAATTTTTTTAAAGATGTAATTTCTATCAGAAACTTCAAAGGATGTATATAAAATAAATTCAACATGGTTGAATTGCTTACTCAAGGCTACAGAATTAACTAGTCAAAATATTTCCTGTGTGAGTAAGCCAGCAAGTTTTAAGGAATGGGTTCAACAGCCTTATCCCTGCTACCAGGCATAATTAGATTATTGTATTTATGGTATTATATTGCATCTTCTCAATGGGAATCTATTTTAAAAGGCATATAAAAAATGAAATCTGTATGAAATTTGGTTCTCAGTAATAGTGAAATATAAAATTCAAACAAATTTCTTCCTTTTTTTTTTTTTAGATTTTAAAAGCTCTTAAGTAAAATCATCTGATAAGTTTATTAGAAAGTTTTATCAAAGTGATACAGGAAACAACCCATTAAATAGATCACTAGAAGATGCATTTGTCCAATGGAATTTGATTTGATAACCCATTGAATAGATCACTAGAAGATACATTTGTCCAATGGAATTTGATAAGTGTGAAGTAATCTGCCTACAAAGGGGCAGTAGGGGACAGATTAATGGAAAATCCATAGGGTATATAGGGGGTTTGTTTTTGTTTTTTTTAAAAATATTTACTTTGTTACTATGGATATTGAAAATTAGCACAAAATACTTATACCTTCCTTTTGATAACAAAATCCTTAATGACGTATAAATAATTCTTAATTTTTTTTCTTCCTTAGAATATAGAGTGAATTGGATTTCCATTTAAGACTCTGGCCTTTAGAAGTCAGACAATTTTTTGCAGAGAGATACAGATTAATAGAAGAGTGGAACATAGCTTCTGAGAGTTTTTTCTACACTCTTAGTCCAAAACTACTGAATACAATGAGACATGACCTTTCAGCTGCTAGGTGCTCAATTTTGAATGGTTTGTTGATCTGTACAAAGAATGTCAAGTATTCTGAGATGCCAAGGCTGACTTCACATGGCAATGAGCACAAACTAAGGAATGTAGCTAAGGAATACATAGCCCTCTTCCTATATAAAGCTCCAGCTAAAGGAATTACTTTGCAGGAAAATGAAGAAGCCTTTGAGTTGGATGTTTTTTTCTTGCAGCACTGAGAGAATACATTGACAACAGGGTTAAGGGGGCTGAAATCATTAGAAGGAATTCTGTAATAGAAAAAAAGATGAGCTTGCTGCATGGGGGGACACTATATTATAACATATTCCCCCAACTTGGAAAATTAACTGAATTATACTTACTTGTGGGATCAAAAAAATAATTAGCAGTAATAAATAAATAATAATAAATAGAAAAGATTTCACAGGCAAAGAGGTAAAATTGTTGTCCAAATATTAGAGAAATATTTTTTAAATGAAAACTAAGATGATGCATATGCATCTATGATCAATGCATAATAAGGAGATCAGCTACTTTTTCTGAAGTGTTAGAAAATGTGTATGAAACATAGAGTTTCATGACTGTGCATATGTGGGCACCCAAGCAGGCATTCCTGTCTCTTGGGTGCACAAGTGGTTCACCAGAAGTACAAACCAGAGGGACAGGATAGAAGGCATTCACTTCCTCAAACAATAAGAAATGCCAGCGAAAGGCTGAGGAGATGTGGGCACCCTCTGCTGCAGTAGGAAGGTGAAGCAGATGTCCAGCATGTCCTTTGGCCCTGTAGAGACAGGCAGAAGAGGTGGCATCCCCATGGACTGCAAGTAACTCTCTTTAGGCAACTGAATCCTGGCTAGCTAGTAATATACCACCTATTTTCCTCCAAGAATAAACATAGAAAAGCAACTCCCAACTCAGAAGGTTTAAGTTAGGAAGTGAAGACATCACTCCATATTCTGAACTTCTCATAAGAAGGCAATGCTGGAAAGCACTTGCTGGTCTGAGGAACAGAGCAATGTTGTAAAGGCCTCGGAATTTACCAAGATTAGCATTTCTGATGCTATTTACCCTTGACTTGCTTTAGAGCACATTCATGATAAAACTGCTCAGGTCAGATAATAAAGTGGAAAATACAATGGAATCATGGTAACATGGCAAGATCTTTTTTAATCATGATTCTACTGACTTAAAAAATGTTCTGGTACTAACTCATAGGGAAAACCTATACTTGACATCATTTTATAGGGATTTAAAAAAGTATAGTACAATTATGCATTTAAAACTCTTTTTCCTTGAAGTTTCACTTTGGAGTTTTCCTTTCATAATTATTAATTTAGCTTTTATGAAAGAGCTATTATCAGTCAGATCCTACACCTGTTGCTCCAGGGGTTGAAATCACTGAGAGTAAACCTATACAGACCCTACGTCCAAAAAATTGTCCTAATGTGTTTCTGCTCAGGCAGCATAAATTGTCAGTAAAATGAGAATTTCATCTGCAAAAGTTACCCTCAGACATATTGTTAGAAACTTTCCTGTTGCATTAAAGATTTGGGATCCATTAGGTAATGAATGGATTACACTCAATAACTAGAGAAGATTAATTGGATATTGTTTGTAAATTGCTTTGCAGATAGTAGGCCTCATATAAGTGCTCTGTGTTACTGTTATTAATGGACTATTTTTATCTATAGTGGATATCTTGCTTTACCATTGTTCGTATACATAAAGGAAAACCATAATACTTTCCTTCAGATCAGCATGCAGAACTTCAAAAGAAATTACTTTTAAGCCTGAAAAGACTGATTAATGTTAATCACAAATGAGGCGATATGTGACTGTAAAGAGAGGAAAAAATGCATACAAAAATGTGTTTTCAATATCCTAAGAGAGATCTCAGCAGATCCTATGTTACTAGGAAATATTCAGGTAAGTCCTGAAAATTTCGAAAAAAAGGAACTCTAAGTTAAAGTCCAGCCATAAGCTTTTGTCATATCCTCTTTATCTCCTTGATTATTCTAGAAAGATATCTTTTAATGACTAATATTTCATAGGATATTATCATAGTGCTACTGCTGAAAAGATTTAAAGAATCTTTTTTGCAAAAGAGTAAAAAAAGGATTGGCAGTTACAAAAAATGGAAAACCTTAGTTTCCAGAAAAAAATCTTTCAGTATGGCTACAATTTTCCATCTGCCATGAAGAATAGACTAGCATGCTTAGTATTGAAAATAATTTCTGAAGAACTTGGGTCGGGTATTTGAATGCGCAAGCTGGTATTTACAGAAGAAAGTAACAAAAAGCCCATTAATAAACCTCTGTGGAATTATCTTTTCATCCTTAGTCTCATGTTCCTATCATAATACTCTAGAATGTTCACACTCCAGTTAGATGATGTGAATTCTTATATTCTCTGATAAGTAATTCCTCGAAAAATCCAAAGTATAACTCCCGTGGAATGGAATACTATTATTGACATTTTCTTGTTTAAACATCAACACAATTTAGAGACAGGGAGAAACATCATCTGTATCTAGAAAATAAATGAGTATGAAGGACACATAGCAGTGCTGCTGATGAATGTTCCTATAGCTGTCATATGGAGATGATCCACAGCAAGTTTGCTCTGCCTGCCTTGCCGTCTATGGTACATCTATTATAGTATCTTAGGCTCTGTTCTATGCTAATAACAGCTACAGGTCTTTGAAAGTACAGCAGGCTCTGAGCTGGCCAAATAGATACATAAAAACTTAAGATCTTGAATATACTATTTATTGACAAGACATGAATCTCCATTTAAGATATAATACACAATTTCTTTTCTACTAGCTATCAGTAAGAAAACAAGAAATTAATCTAGATTCTTACCAGTGCTATCTCAGCATCATTTGGGGGTGTTTATACTATACTTTTCAACTTCCTTCAAATTCAGATAGCTACCAGAGCTGCCAGAATACATTTAGCTAAATCCTAAGTATCTCTAATGACAGTAGCTTGCACTTCCAGCAGTGATATGTACCAAATGGGTTTGTTCAGTCCACATGCAATTATTTCACTAACTGAGGAGTCTTCCATCCTCAGACACACTAAGTGTCAGACACAGATTAGTGTCAAAACTACATGTTTAGATATTATTTATTCCTAATGATAGGTCAGGTGAAAACTAGACCAGATGTGTACCATAGACCAGTTCATTTAATTCTTTAAATTATTTAAATCTTGAAACACAAGTGTATATTAAGTCTTTCACTTCAGTGATACATTGTGTTGGGTGCTAAAAAAGTGCTGTAACTCCATCTGTATAATGCAGTAATATATTAAGTCAGATGCTCTGTATTGGATTTTTTTCAGTAACACAATTCAGTGTTTGGAAGAATCCCAATTATCTGATGTTGAAAATATTGATAAGGTGCCAAACTGCTGTGGTGGCAAAATCTGCTCAAGCCTTTTACAATATTAGATACATATCGTGACACCTACTACTGTAGTGTCATGGGTAACTTTTCTATTACATAGCATGTTCCCATTGTAAATGAGATTTGTGGCATTTTTGCTAACTGCTGTCAGAAATAATCTGTCATTGGAACACCTTTCAGATTATGCTCTGGGACTCCTTTGAGATTTGGACAATTTAGTATACATGCAACTGTGCATCATATTCTAATATTCATTTTAAGGAATTTGATTCAGGTTATTTTCATTAGGAATAAAAGTGCATTACTTTCAGAAAATCTTCATCTGTTGAATGGCCTGAATGAAGTTTCCTACATGAACCAAATTAATTAATAGGAAAGTAGTGACGTTAACTTTCTAATATACAGCTAAGCAACTCCATCCCAAGTTCCTCTGCTCCCACAAATACACAAACAAAAAGCTCTGATCTCTTGAAAATGTAAAATATAGGGAATATTTTACTCCCTTTTTATGGTAAGAATGAAAGCACTTCTATTCTGTAAAGACAGGGATGAACAGAGGATAAAAGCCTACTTTGAGTTTAGGAACAGTTTCTCCATTTCATCTTTCATATTTCAATTCAATCCTTAATTTTACTTTTAACTTTGTGAATGGGATCAAGGGAAATATATTGTAATTTTGCTTTATTAATGAGTTATTTTGAAGAGAGGACAGAAAGGTTACTTTCAATGGGTGTGAAAGGCTCTACTTAGTGCTCATCAAATAAGAAAGACAGCTAAAATGTCTAGAGGGGCGTGACATTAAAAAATGCAATGTTTTAAGTGTTTTGTTTCTGATTCCAGTGCAGTTATTTCTATCTGTGCAAAGACTGTCTATCTTTGCAGTTATGTAGTGTAGCATATTTTGTTAGTGTAGTATATTTTGTTTTAAATAGCAAGGAAGAAACAGACTTGATATTTGAAAGAATTAATACAAATATTGTGGCAATAGGTGGTTTGTATGATAATACTACAGGAGAGTTTCTAAAAACATAAATGAAAGCAAAACTCTGAGATAATAGTATTACTCTTCCTGTGAACTGGTAATGTTTTTGGATCAGTGCTAGATAAATGGGTATAGAGTTTAATTGTATTTCTCATAAATTACCTTCACTTGCAGATTACCTAGATAGAAAAAAATCTTGACATAAACAGATATAAGATGTGATTTAAATATCGAAGAATTCAAAAGAGGAAGACAAAAACAAAACTGCGTCTTTGCTTTCCTTGAATAATGGCACTGAGAATGATGGGAAATTCATATGACATATAAGAGGGCAGGATTAGACCAGGTTTTTTTATTTTTTTTGGAAACAAGTAGCATAATTTTTGAGGACTGATGTTATGTTTGGGCTCAGTTTCAAGTAGTCACAGAGTTTACAAGTTATGGTTATTATTCATCCATTAATTGGGAATGATTTTTAATCATCCAGCCAGACCTTGTACAATTCTTAATATATATTTGCCCAGAAGAAAGGTAGATGTTAAAAGATAGAAAACAATTGTGAAATTCAAGAAACTAAGGTAAAACCTCTGAAGATCAGTGCTGTATTTTCTATCACACATTTTAGATGAATTTGTCTGCTTGTGACATCACTGATTTGTTAGAAGTATGGCACTAGCTAGTTACAGAATTTATACACAAGACACATGTGCCAGGAGTTAAAGGGAATGTTTTGTGTAAAGCAACTTATGATATGTATATAAACTCCTAATTAGCTTGATCTATGGACATGTTTGGCACGATAGTCCCCAGAATTAAATTATTTTCCACAAGTTACAAAAACAACAGAACTTTATACCATTATATTCCCTCAAAAGTTGTAGTAATTGTACCAAAAAAGTTGTTAACTTTATTTCCTGAGAAAAATGCTTAAATATATGTTTTAATGGCAGGCTGCTAGCAAATTTATATTAATTTATATTTGTATTCAATAAACTAATATACAATGAAGAGATGAGTGTAAGTAAGCAAGTTTGTCATCCTTGTTATGTTCTTTCTGATAGGGATTATATAAAAAGGGGTATAGGCTTTATCCTGAAAGAGGGCAGGTTTAGATTAGGCATTAGGAAGAAATTCCTTCCTGTGAGGGTAGTGATGCTCTGGAACAGATTTCCCAGAGAAGAGGTGGATGTGTTCAGTACACCAGGGAACACCCCTAGAAGTGTTCAAGGCCAGGCTGGATGGGGCTTTGAGCAGTCTTACCTAGAGGGTGCCATCCCTGCCTGTGGCACGGCAGGTGGGGATTGGAACTAAATGATCTTTAAGGTCCCTTCCAAACCAAACCGTTTTACGATTCTATGATCAGAGAACTTCTGCTGTTGATTCAGGTAGGTATTAGAATAGCACAACCACAGAGATGGATAAACTGCTGTGTGAAATTCAAGCATGCCACTCCATTTTAGAATGCTAGATAAGGGGCTTTGGTACCATTTTAAATATTTGTAGACCAAGGTTACTTGGACCCCTTGAAATGAGCCACATACAGACATATTAATAAGCGTTATTATCTCTTAGTCCACCACTTCTTCAGTCCTCCGTCAAGTTTAGTGAGGGACATAAATATTTGCATTTCCATTAATAATTTCCTTATAATAACTCAATTTTAATTTTTTGCTCTGTTCAACCAATTTTTCTCAGCAGTGCTGTCCCCTTATTTTTGTGGTGTGGAAATATTTGCTAAATAAAGTTCTTATACAAAACTCTGTATAATGATTTTCTATGCAAAATATTCAAGTCAGGAAATGGGACGTGCTAACTGCAAGAAGTTTTTTTCCTTTTGGCTAGTATTTGTGAATGTCTGCCATATTTCACACATAGAACTCCTAAGAAAATAAAATAATCTAGAGAACTTGTCAATTATGTTATAAATATTTCGATAAGAAGTATAAGAAGGCGATGTGAGATGGTATGTTAGCTAATCAGTTTAACAAAGTGAATCTTCAATCTGGGTGTCTTCTTAAATATTAGTTGAGATACAAGAAAATGTATTTTTAGGATCAGAAGCACAATCACGTGTTTTGTATGGATTGAAGAATATAACATTTTTTCACACCATTTTAAAGAATGATTTTAGACCTTTCAATGTAGGACATCAACTGAAATTACTGTAATCTTGCTACCATGCAGAACACTGAAAAGGAACTTTATTTGATTTGATGGCTCATTATTTGTTTTCATAAAGGTGCTCTGAGAACACAGCATATCAAATTAAAACACATGGACAATGCAGACTTATGAAAAGTTCCTCAAATGATCCTGAGAAAGAAGAGTTTAGTCCATCTACAGGTAACTATTGAGTATAAATACAGCATCATTGACATGCAAGCAGCTAACACATTTTTCTTAGATATTAGCAAAAGATAGGTCTGGGTGTGGAATAATTCTCAGTTAGGGAATATGGAAGGGAATTCCCTATTCTCATAGGGAATATGGAAGGAATTTCCCTATTACATGTGGAACATAAAACCCTGCACACTCATTATGCTTCCCACTGGATACTGCTTTGGAAGACTCATGCAGTAGGTGGTGCATCCCAAGCACATCCATAAAGCAGTATTACCCCATGCTCTCCACAGTTTTCTTCACACACTGTTGCCATAACACCATACTCCTGCACTCATCTTGCAATATGAAATCACAGTCACTACTTTCAGAAACCTTGAACCATCCCCACACTCTTTCCACCTGGTGGCACTCCCTTACAGAAGCAGCATTTTTGAGCAAAGTACAATCATCTTCTAGGATTAACATAGAACCTGTTTGACTAATATTCTTGTAAAAGTATCAAGATTGCCCACTCACTCTCTACACATCTCTCTTTGATTTCAAATTCTACTTTCAAGATTGAGAATTAAACATGTAAGTTTTAAGGATCTGAATTTTAAAGACATCTTTTGTTAGCTGCAGACCATATTAATACTTCTTTTCAAGAGTATAACAATAATTACAAATTGTTCTTGAAGGTAACAACCAGATCTGTCACTGTGTTTGCTGTGTTCTGAGTCTAAGACTGTCCACTAGACTAAACAATTTTAAAAAACAGGAATAGAAGATCTCATGACTCTACTAAAATTCTGTTTGAGATTGTTAAGATATGATTAATGAGAGATGCCTCTGCCCAAATTAAGGTGCAAACAAGACCACACGCCAAAGCCAATAAAACAGATTTTATTTAACAAAGACTGTGAGGTGGAGTTATAGAAAGAATAAAAAAGAGAGGACAAAAGGGAAAGAAAGAGACAGAGGGAAAGAGACAGAGAGACAGTGAGCAAAAGTACAATTGATGCAATTGCTTTATTTTGAGATCACCTGATTCAAGCATATGTGTAGTACTGAAAATTGTACAGAATAAAACCTACAAAGGAAAATTTTTTTACCAGAAGAGTAAAAATAATTTTTCTAATTTCTCTTTTCTCTGTACATTCTTGTGTTAAGAACCTAAGAAGGTGGTGTTGTTCCAGAAACCTGGATTGCTTTCTGAACATGGAATGTTTCAACAGACAAAGCCACATTCTTGAATTCAGAGGCACTTGATATTGTTGCACATTTGCCCAGAGCCTTCTGGAACCAAAACACTGGATTTAAGGAGTCACAAAGTCCCAACTAGTCTGTTTTCCTGATCAGTATAGAGCTTTTAGATTATTTTCATTCCACATAGGCATCTAAGGAAAACTGGAAAGGTAACAGGTAAGAAAGGCGCATGATACATAAATGTGCATCTCCAAATCCTCTCTGAGTTTGGTAAAAAAAAGAAGGAAGTAATGGGAAGAGTCATATAGATAATTCATTTTGAGAATAAAGATGGGTGCTTAGAAGCTTAATAGGTGTGGATTTTCTTTTGCGTAATGATGTAGAAGGTCAAATTCCGTTGTTTGAAAATAGATAACATCTATTAGATAGATAACTAAGAGGACTGAAGGCTTCCAAGTTAATTCCATTCAGCTGTGAGACATGACACAGGATTGAACTACTCAGTGGAAGATGGTGGGGGATATGGACTGAGACCATAACCTGCAATCCAGCTTCATGCTGACACTTGAATTTATACATCTCTATGTGAGTCAGATGCTAAAAATTTAGCTATAAACAGATGAAGACCTTAGAAAGTCAGCCAGTGAAGCCTAGAAAGCATTTCAGTTGACCAGCTTCTGGTGTTTGCCCGAGGGGAAACTCTTTAGGCTCCATTTACTCTATTGACTGTATCTTGACTGCGTAGGAACCTTAGACACATGGCTGACACCTGGATATTGACATATCCATGTCTACATTCAGACATCTTAATCTGAAGATGCACAGGTAAAGACAGATTTGAAAGGAGGAAGAGAAAGTAATTCCAAAGGAGAGAAGAGACATCCACAAGGTTTTGAAGAATGGTAGAGATGGTGAAAAAGCTCTATCTATTCCCATCTGTTAAGGGAAGGAATAAAAATATCCTGTACATATTGCATAAACCAGTGTCAAAAGGGTAAATATGACCTTTGTAGAATACTTCAAACAGATCAGCTGACTAAAGCAAGATCAGAAATTAAAAGAATAAACAATGAATGTAACTGATATCTGATACTGGAGTAAGCTGAATTCTATTATTGATGAATTAATTAAAGATAGACTGAAGTGTGTATGAAGAGAAGTGAAAACAAAGAAGCATGAATAAGAATGAGTACCTATAAGTAAAGAATGGTTTTATTAAAAAATTTGAAAAAAAATTTGCTTTTAATACTTGAAGTACCTTCTACGTAACATAAATACACAAACAGGCATCATCTGCTGATAGCATGCTGTCATACCAAGTAAAATTCAACCCAGCATCTTGACCAGAAGAGAAATGAATATATCTTAAATTCAATGTGATGTAGTTTATTGGAAAAGAATCTGCATTATTTAGGAAGATGATAAAACAAAACATAAGTATCTGAAAAAATAAAAGATCAGTAATTAAGAATTTCTGAACAGATTAGAGTAAGCAGACTGAGAATGAGCCAGTTTGGCAGGTGAAAGAAGACATATAAAGAACAAATTTGGGATAAAAAGTCTATTAGAAAAAGGAAATATATTTGTACTAGGCAATACAAAAGCAAGAAAAGTTTGCATACTTTGTGATGTATGAATATTTCTTGTTTGTGGGCAGTTTGGGCTTGAAGTAAAGTCAATGGGAGTCAACATATCAACCAGATTGTGGAATTGGACAGATGGTGTATATTGTGTGCAGTTCATATTTTATTTAATTCTCTGGCACAGGGAAAGAATTACAGGTCAATATTTGTCAGAAAGTGCTGCAGCTAATGAGAAAGTAAAGGAGAATAATGTGTAGGAGCTTTTTACTTTCTTTTCACTTGGAAAGTTAGTGACTCTTAATTAAACAAATGCAATATATCTAAATGAGAGGTTTTCAGGCAATGCAGTAACCTAACCCATGTATTTCTATCATGTTTATCAATTTCACTTCAGAAAACTTTTTAGCTTTTAGTAAAAGTACTGAAAATATTGTCACTTTATTAAGTTCTGCTTATGTTGACAGCAGCAAACACAAGCAGTAGCACAGGTCCTTGGATATCTTAGTCTTGAAAATGAGTGTCAGGCTGTCACAGAGAAGCTGTAGGCTCCAATTCTGTGGGTCAGCTGTGGACTCTGGTTGGCGATTCTCGTTCTGGCCGGTGATTCTCAACCATAGAAGCATTGTATCTTCTGCTCCTGATGGGAAAAGATGTGTTTCAAATAAAAATTGAAGAGAGGGTGTTATCTTTGAGTTCTATTTCAACCAAAATTCACAAAAATCAATCAAATTCTGTGAGGTATCTAACTGCTATCAAAAATTTGTGTGCCGAGGAACAGGCCCATTACAGTAAGCACTTAAAAGTTACTCATAATCATGGAAGGAAAAATCCCAAACTTAAAACCATCAAAAAAAGAAGAAAATAATTATAGAATATGTTGATAAATATTGATAAATATGATAAAATTAATTTCTTTTTTTACCCAAATTATTTCAAATTAACCCATTACTATAAAATATTTTGGAAAGGTCAGGAATATCATGTGAAATTATAACAATATATAATTAAAGTTTTGATTCCTCAATAATTATTTTTCACTCACTCTTTCTACCTTTCCCTAATTTGCTTTTTTATTTTCTCTGTATGTAAACTCAGAAATCACATATATGACACCAAGCAGAAAAAAAACCAAACTTCACCTTCAGACATCATCTCTCTGCATGAATTGATTTTTATTTTCACATGAAAGAGTTACACATTAAATAATCAAATTTTTGTAGAATATACTGAGAAATTGTTTAGCCTGGTCACTATTGATATGAAACATATAGATTGATTCAAAACTGTACATTATGTTATGGAGGATAATCTATCCACATCTCTCCACTATTTCAACCTCAATCCTGAGTCAATTGATTAATCAGTAATAACTAATGATAATCAGAGTCTAAGCAAAAACATTGTCTCTTGTATTCAACGTCAGCTTTGATCACATCAGATTTCCTTGTCTTGTGTCCTGCATCCCATTACTGAATCAGCCAGCATGTATTTCTACATGTGTAACCTTAGATAGCTATCTTTATATTTTGGTCTGATTTGATATGAATGTAGGAAAGTATCTCAAAGCAATCATTATTATCTTTTCAGTTTGTATAACAAATCAATAAGTTTGCTTGCTGCTTGCTTCCGTCCTTCCTTCCTGCCTGCCTGCCTTCCTCCCTCTTTTCCCCTCTCCTCTGCAAAAGCCCATTCTTGATGTCATGGTTTGGGAATGGTACTCCACAATTCAGTCTCCCAATGAGACTGCGTCCCAATCACACTGCTGCTTGCTTTTCCCCCTCCCTCCTTCTCTCCTTCCCCTGTGATTGGATGGACAGGAGAAATGGAGGCACAAAAGGTGAAGCTTGCAAGATGGGAAAAGAACCATTTACTGGAAAAAGCAACGGGATAAGAAGAATGAAGAGTAACAGCAACCATATTAATAACAGAAAGGTACAAGAGAGAGGAGAGCAATCTACATGCAAAATGCTCAGAACTGGCTTTACCCAAGTGCTCCCTCTGCTATGCTTACTCAACTGGAAGAGATTCCCTTGTTCCTGCCCCTGGAAGTGTCACGAGGTGGTGAGGAATAACCTCCAGGTCATAGCCATGCCCCTTCCTGGCTACAGTAAAAATTAACCCTGTCCTAGCTAGAACAGGGCACTTAGTTTATATGTACTTTGGTGGTCACTAAACCAGAATGCACATGATTTTTCATCTTTGGGATGGAGAAATCCTGACAAAATGTTTTATAAGAAAAAGGCTTTGTGATTTTTTTTTGTTTTCTTTTTTTTCTTTTTTTTTTTTTTTTCCAATTAACAGAATTCAGGTTTCCTGCATGTGTAAGTATCCTTTAAGGTCAAAATTTGTACCTAAAATATAGGATTTTCTGTCTTGCAGGCTTTTTCATCAGAAGTCTCTAAAGCTTTTAGGCAATCAAGAGGGTCTGGGGTTTCTTTTAAAGTCAATGAAAATCTAATTGGTACAGTCAACATGGCATGGACTGGTTGATCATACACATTGGTTGATCTTTAGTTCCTTTTGAGATAGCCTGAGATAATCTGGGCTTCAATTACCATTTCAGATGGACAAAGATGTCCCATAGGTGCTGTACTATATCTGCCAGACTAGGATCTATGTCTGATATACCACAGAGTATCTTAAATATCATTAAAAGCTGATAGCAGACAAGAGTCTGTCTCTCAGAATATATTGAAATTAATTTCCAAAACAAGCAGGCTAAAGGGCAAACCCTGTAACTGTTCTTACACAGCTCTGGAAAGTCAATGTTCATTTTTTAAGGAAGTCACATCCAATTCAGAATGAACAAATATATCTGTATTGCTTTTGAATTGTACTGAAGACTGTGGGTGTTGTACAGGCTGGCGACTATAAAATCCCAAACACAATGAAGTGGGTCATGTGCTTTTAAAGCTATTATTCCTTGTGTCTCTCTAACTTTCCTTTTACCAAAACTTAATCAATTTAAAAAATGCTAATGTGATTACTCTTCCTTTTAGGCTTGTTTTACCAGTCAAAACAGCACCTGTTGTTTTATTTACATCAGTTTCTTCGTAAAGAAACTGGAAAGAGAAAAAGACAAATAATTGAAATTAAAAGGCAACAACTACTGTAGTTTATCCATGTTTCTTGCCTATGATTTTTGTCCTATGATTTTGAAAAAGACAAATAATTGAAATTAAAAGGCAACAACTACTGTAGTTCATCCATGTTTCTTGCCTATGATTTTGTCCATAATTTTGAATTCCAAAATCCCACAAGAGACTGTTGATGATAGAGTATTCATGAAAGATGTAAATATTATTAGGCAAACCTCGCTGTCGGATGTCAAAATTGCTATTGCAAAATGCTGTCTTTGAAAAGTGATAATTCTGAAAAAGGTAGAACAAAGACATCTTTGGTCATTGCAGCTACAAACAGAGAAAGCCAGTGAGTTTAGTCTCTGGCCATTTGTGATAGTTCATTTTTAAAGCAATGGAAGTATGTGAGTAGTTACATAACCTTGGTAAAATTTCAATGTGGACATTTTGTCTTAGCTTCTTTTCCTTTAGCAAAAAACAAAATGAGAATATAAAAAATAAAGAAAAGAAAAAAGGTAGCCCCCAAAATAAATGAAACTCAATTTCACGGCACATTATCTCTCTCAATTCTTTCCTCTCAGCTTTCATTTTCATTAAAATCACAGACAACCATAAATTAATAATTACTTCAGGTTGACTAAATGCAGGCCACAGTATTTAGCTCTCGTTTTCCTACAGTGGCCCTTCTTGTTCATGCTGGAAAAATGTTAATTTAGATAATGTGGCTTGCCCCTTGTCATATAATTCTGTTTTGCAGTTTCACTGATCTATAATGGTCTCTTCTGATTAGGTAGTATTAGCTTTATCTTTTGTTCAATCAAGATTCACAGTTTCCTCTGACTAGATAACTATTGTGAAATATCAGATGAAATGTTCTATTATCTATATTTCTGTTATATTTTGATTCATCTCTATGTTGAACAGCGTTCAGCAACATTTGTAATTTCTTCCAGTAATAAATTTAGTGGCCATTAGCCCAAGCCATATGTGAAACTTTTTTTGGCAAGAACTGCAATATATATATATATATATATATATATATATATATATATATATATATATATATATATATATATATATATATATATATATATGTCCATATTCCTCAGTCTTACTACTTTACAGTTTATGCACATTTAAAATTAGTCATTTTATCAACCTAGTTTCCAATTAAGAATGGGTGAATAGGTTCAAATAAAATAAAACCTGAACTTTCACCCAGAGCCTGAACCCAAATGGTTTCTGAGGTTTGAAACAATTTATTGTAGCTCACATATCTATTATTTTTTTGGCAGAGGATTCTAAGGAAGGAAACTGAGACTTACAACAGCATTTATTTTTAATTGGTGATTGACTCATTGCTACTGTCATTTTCATGAAATCATTTAAATTCTCCATGCCTCAGTTTACTCATTCTTAGAAAATACTCAGTGGAACTTAAATGAATATCTAATTGTCTTCAAGGGAAAACAGTGGCTATGGCCTTCTCTAAAACTTGTTTCAATACATAAGTATTTATAGAAAAATCTCACGCAAAAATAATGAAATTCCACTGACAATATGACATAGCATATTTTTCATTCATAAGAGAACAACTGAAAGTTTCTAAATGCTTACATGGTTTGTGTTGTATTTTCATGGTAAGTTGCACCAGAATTCAGCTCTTTCCTCTTCTCAGGAATCCTTTCCTCTTCTCAGGAATCCTTTAGTGGTGAGATTCTGTTTCTTGCAGAGTAAAGGTGATATTTGTTTCATTAAATAACCTGTGTGAAGCAATTAGATGAATATCACTACTGTTCCCATCTGTGTGAGGAATTCCTAGATGTGTAGGTACATTTTGCACCCACACCTATCTAAACTAAATAGAACATTGCGGTAATTTTACCTGAAAATATAAATGGTCAAATGTGATTGCAAATTTCATATGGATTGTGGGCCCCACTTTTAATGAATGTTCATGAAATGTAATATAATCAGTAAAATTTATTTTAGGTAAGTTCTTATTTATGTTCACCCAAATAAATCTTCTTGAAACAAGACATAGGAAATTACCTTCCTTGACATTAAAGACCATTGGTAACCATATGAAAATGATATGTAGCTTTTTCCCAAGTGTCAGAGTTCTAATTCCCATGACATATGTTCTATAATAAGATATACATCCTCACAGTTTGAAATAAATGCATTTTTCCAAGTGAATGGCATATTTTCTTTCACCCTTGAAAATTGCTTATATAAACATTCTGGTAACAGGCTATTGACATATGGCCTAATCTAATTCCTTAGCTTTTTTTTTTTTTTTAAGTTTGCTTTTAGGGAAATAACCTAAAGTCATTAGTGGAAATTTGAAGATGAATAAGAAGAATTGGCCTGCAGAATAATTTTTATTATATAAAATTGTTTTATATTTGTCTGGACATGACTAATACATCTGAAGCTGTGGTGATCTGCTGTAGATTATTATTCAATACTTAAAATTTTAAAATAAATTCTGTATGGCCAATTACATAATATATGAATGCTTCTTTCCTAAACCAATAAACATTTATCATTTATCTCAGCAACACACTTAAATGGACCAAGGCATCTTCCATCATCCAAATGATTTAGCTCAACAGTGATGCACCTGTTCCATAGGCTTAATTTTTGTCAATCTCTAGGGATGAACACTGAAGAGATGTGAACTAGCTTACAAAGTAATACAGGAGAAAATAAGACCTGTCTGTTTATGTCTGTTGGGTTAGTAATCATAGCATGGGTGTCACTGGCAAGTCACTTCACCTCTGAAGTCCTTCACAGTTATGTTTCCCTTGAAACAGAAAGATGAAGTGACTCACCCAATGACAAGTGGATCCCTTTTCTGCAGCCTGTGATACAGCATACCAGTATCTAAGGTAGGATCATTCTTCAGAAAATATAGATGTCTGGAGCATAAATGTCTTTATTTCAACTTGTCATTTAGATTCCCCATATAGCCAGTAGAGAGGAATAAGCACTTCTCATCATTCATCTAATCCTAATGCAGCCATTAAATATAGGTCAAAGGAACTGTACTTTCAGTAGTGCCTGCTTCTGAGCACTGCCTCTTAGCAAAATTTAGACAGGTAGTTCATATGTAGATGTCTACATCATAGGCAGCTAACACATCCCTAAAATCTTTCCTCTACATGCCCTCAAATCACGGTGATTACTGGATGCTAATGTAAATGTCTTAGTGCATTTTACCAATATTTACAAAAGTTTCCTTAGGAGAGGGAAAGGTAGGCAGGCCTCTTGCCCATGCAGTATATTAAAATATAATAATTGGTATTCCTTGAAATTTTCTTTTTGATAAAGAAGACAGAGCAACAAACAAAAGTTGTCTGAGAGATATCACATGGTAATTTTAGGCAAGAAAAGACAAATTGTCACAGAATTAAAGTTTTCCAAAATACTTGCAGTGAAATGATTTTAATTAACATTTCTTTAAATAAAAATCAGGACAGTGTTTTTCATTCTAATAATAATTCTTTTGTTCAGCCCCAATTCAAACATTGCAGCACTGTATTAATGCAAGACAATTTGAAAAATGGAACTGACTAGTTTCCATTTGACTGAAATGAGAGCAAGATCTAGCCTTAGGCAACAGGATCATAACTAGCCAAAAACAAATGCCATTTTTAAATTTCATGAAGTGATTATTTGCTGTTAAAAAGTCAGTATTTCCCAATACATAGAAGACAGTAATAGAATCTGAGCTCTTAAATGACCTTATGCTTACAAAGGAAATGGCTGTAATATATCAGCCATTCCTGTGATCACTGGAAATAAGGCTCTATCAGATCTTGTTTGAATTAAAATAGTATAAATTAGTATAGCACTGCTTCAAATTGGAGTGGTACCATGAACTTCATCAAGCCTGTACTGATTCAACTCAACAGATACATGATTTACTAATTGTGCAGCCATGGATCTGACTCATCAAATTTTCAATTTGACTGATGTGACTCTTTGCAAGTATTCCTTTCAACATCACTCTAGAGTAACAGACCTGTGCACAACTGTGAGGGAAGGGAAGGGAAGGGAAAGGGAAGGGAAGGGAAGGGAAGGGAAGGGAAGGGAAGGGAAGGGAAGGGAAGGGAAGGGGAAAAAAGCAGATTTTATGTGCCATAGTAAAATTATCCAGTAAGTTAATGATACACTACAATATTGAATGCATTTTTTTCAGATGCAAAGGAATAAAATTGTATTAATGTATGAATAAGACAGACTAAGATAAGATCATATCTAAAATGTAAGCAAGAAAAAAATGCTGAATATGCTTTTGTATGTTAGGGTTATGGTTTTGTAAAAGAATGGGAACAAAAATATACACCACCCACAAACAAAGAAAACCAGAACATTTCTTTCTGCATGTCTCTAGCTGTTGTTGCATTGTGACATGATAGAGTCTTGCTAAATTTCCTGGCTCGTGCTGTGTATATCCAGGGTGCAATGTTACCTGAAGGGAAATATTTCTGGGATTGAGATGTTTTATCAAAGAAATCACAATTGCAGTGGGTGAGTGTCATTTATGTATTTTATGCCACAGTCTTGTCACACTGAAAGAGCTGGGTCAGGGGGAAAAAAAGTTATCTAGTATTTTACAGTGTACCATTAAATATAGTAATTAGGTACTTCAATTCCTTACATCTCTATGAATCTATGTGAGTGAACATTTATACTTTGAAGGTTTCTGCTGTTCGGGAACACTGCTATGGACTGTGACGCACCATTTTCTGTAAAGATATACCTCGCTATTAAATGTTTCAATTACCTGAAAATTTACAGGACTAATAAAGTTAATATGATTAGGGATTTAGTAAGCATTTTTTTCAGAATACCTGAATCAGCTAGCTGGACAATCTAATGTTGTGGAATAATTTACTAGGACTTCACTTTGTGTTTTGTTATCTCTCAAAAGAATAAAGGTGATTGTGTAACCCACTTTTTACTGTATGTTTTGGGTCTCCTCTGTCCAATCCAGTTGTGATAGCTTGAGAGAAAATGTTTAGCCTTCCAATGCAGCAATGATGAGATTGTATCTCAGAAGTGCTGGCCAAGAAAATTCCCTTTGATTTCAGTTCTCAAGGGGAATAGTGAAATATTTTTTTTCTAATAATCCATGCTTTAAAGTAATGGAAAGTGAAGACTAAATGTTTCTTCTATTAAAATGTCAAATCCCCACCCTTACTGTTAAAGTTTTGATTTTCTGGTCACAGAAATATTTAAATCAGGTATATGTGGGAAAATAAAAGTACGGCACATATCCAGTTACCTGGATGAGACAGAATATATTTACAGAATTAATTGTGACTAGGAGAATGAATAATATTCATTCAATATTCTAAACTCTGAACAATTAAAATAATACAAAGTTAAAATTATATTACCTAGCTGTACTTCAGGAATATAAATACACTTTGCTATACATTAATAAACTTAGATATACACCTATACTCTTTGCAAGGAAATGATTTTGTAGTTTACATCAATTTCTCTGATTTTACTTTTCTAATAAGAAGGGAAAAGTAGTGCACAAGGAAGAAAGAGATGAAATTTCACAGAATAGATCTTTGACTGTTCTCACCTTCTGCCAGTCTCACAGACAGGAACAAGCATTTTCAAAGTATTTAGACCCACAAATACACATTGCACTCCAGCTATGCTTCTGAGTTGTTCATACATGTACTATTTTTACATCAATGCCCACTTTTTGCATAGATTAGAGACTTTGAGATGATCAGATCTAAGAGTCCCCTTTAACACTTCAAGTTTAAAGTAAAGAGTCTAGACTTCTCTGTAGCTGGTAAAAAAAAAAGAAAGAAGAAACTCCTCTTATGTCTTCTATTGCATCAATCACTGCTCTTCTTTACTAGCTATTCCCTTCAGAATACTTTGAAATGAGATCTGTCTTTGGATTGTCCTACCTGCCACAGTTCAAACACCTTTCTAAGGAGTGGCAATAAAAAGCTCTAAGTGCAAACCTGGCAGAACAAGGAGTCATTAGGCCTCTTAGATACTGTGAAAGTGGTGATTGCATAAGAAACTATATAGATAGATGAAAGCTTTGGAAAAACATAGCATGTTAGCAGAACTGTAGGAATTTATTCCCTGCATGCAAATAACTTTAAATTTAGAAGTCTTGTGTATGCAAAGAATTCAAAGTGGTGCTGCAGTCATAGACAGCCAAAATTTGTCAGTGGACAAGAAATTGCATTTTTGCATATGTAAGTCTGCCTTACATCTTCATATGTATTGCATATGTAATTACTTAAAATGCATGTAGAACTGTTGATTCCTGTCTATTCAGAGAGAGTCACCCATGCATTCAGATAATAAAACTTCATCCCATGACTACTCTAAATTTTTGATAGTAGATGGCATACTGTCATGACTCGGAATTAGTAGATAACTATTTATGGCATTTTGTTTGTGAGGTGTATGACTACTGAAGGCTTTTCAAACTTTCTATGATTTTTAATTGGGCTTCACCTGAAGAATTTCTAGAAAATCAGACAAGTCCTGCTATTCTTAGACAGTAGAAGCAATTGCTTTTTCCCTAAGATATTGACAGCATCACACTCTCATCTCATGTTCAGCATCAATTTAGCAGAGATCTGCAAAGTGAATAGGTGCTTGTACCTCAGCTTCTGTGGACTTCCACTGGAGGGGGGAGAGATCCCATGACTCAACATGCTGCTGCCCCCTCTTGGCAATTTTTGTGTTTTGGGACACTATCTGTTCACAAGGGTGTTGAATGGACAGACTGCTCATTTAGGATAATTTTGGAAGCCTTGCTCCTATCTTGCCTCCTTGCTTTAGTCAAATTACTTTCTTAGCTTTATTTCATTGGACAGCTCAACATCCATAATGTAGAAATACATTTTCAAGGCAGTAATTAAAATCTTGCAGGACACTGTTAGCAAAATTTGGCTACAAAATATTATTTGTCATATATGATCATATTTCTTTTTCTTCAGAAACATATGTGTATATATATCCCCTACAGATTACCTTCAGTTGATACCCAGTTGATAGAGATTGCCTTCATATTTTTCAACATCATCCTTCTTCCCAAATTTATACTTGCATTTTCTTAAATCCCACACTCATTGCCCTGTCCCCAGTCTTCTCTTGGGTTTAGAAATATTCTCAGGTGAAACTAGCACAGCAAAGCCTGTGGAATCTGTAAACACAGTACTAAACTTCTTAGTCATTATACACCAAAGTGGGTTGTCCTTAAAAGTTCCTTTTATGTTTATATGTCAGCTGCTGTTGAGGCCTTTTATTACTCAAAATCCATCAACTTGAAGGTCATGCTTTTATAGACCGTTGATGTCACTGCCTTTTGCATTTAGTGTAATATGTGCTTGAAGATATAGTGAAGGCAAAAGGGCTCTTGGTTTCCTTAGGGAGTACCATGCTATTATGTCCATGACTAGATTCACATGACATTTTCTTATAAAGTAAGAACTTTATCTGTGATGTATAGAAGTGGGATGAGTTGAGTTCCAGCATAGCATGCTTCATATTTTCAGGTATTTTCATTTGTTCTGACAAATAAAAGCTATTTAATATAAAGAAAAGCTAACCTACGTGGGTGGACCTCAGAGAGAAAAATATTTGCTTTACAGTCGAAATTAATTCCTGACTTGTAGACATACTTTTTTTTTTTTGAGACAATACTGTGATGTGCACTGCATTTTGATGTGCATAAAATAGTGCATTACCTCTGTTCTTATCTGTTGCTTCAGTCTTTAACTTGGAAAAAAAAATGGATAATTCCAGAGTATAAAATGGTTTAAAAAACATTCAAAATCCAGTATGTTGCTGATCATAGATGTCAAGGCAGCAAGAGAAATCAGTACTTTCAACAAGATATTCTTTTCTTCTTTTCCATGTGAAGCTATGCAAATTTGCATACTGAAATAACTTTATCTCAAGCTAGGATGTATCTGGAGGGTGACGTGGATTGTGGACAATATTCTGGATGTATAGAACTATATGTAAAGGGGTGTTGGTAAGACAAATGAGAAAAGAAAGGAAAACAACATTACAATTGAGACTCAGTGGAGACACTTGATCTCTTTGGATTATACAAATTTCTTAAAACTTATATGACTACCAAGCAGAGAAAAACCATACCAGTTCTGGGATAAAAAACATCTTTCCCCTTGCAAAAATTTCAAAGCTTGCATGATTGAAAGTCAAGGGGAAAAAAAAAATCAACATTTTTCAAATTTTCCTATGTTTAACCTCTGCTTCAGACTGACCATTTTGATTACTGTTAAACATCAGCACAACTCTTGGACTAAACAATTTCTTCCAGCAAGAACCATACCTCCTGTATTTGAGAATTACTGCAGTACATATTTGTGCCTTGGGGCAAAACTAAAGCTTGGTGACTGGAGATAAAGTACTAAATAACAGAGACTGATGGGATGCCTAACCCATATGATCCTCAGTCAGGCAGACAGGGATCTCATGAGGTTCAAGCAAAATAAATGCAAAGCTTTGCACTTGAGGAATAATCCATTGCACTAGCACATGCTGAGGATCAGCCATCTGACCAGCAGCTCTGCAGAGAAGGATCTGATGTACCCCAAACTGATGTACCCCAAATTGACTGGGAACTATATAAATGTTTGGCTATGTTGCAGTAAGAGTACCACCAGAAAATCCTGGGTATTAGGAAATGCATTCCCCTAGGTCAGGAGAAGTAATCCTGCCCTCTACTCAGCCCTGGTGAGACATAGCTGAATTGCTCGATCCAGTGCTGGAGTCTCCAGTACAGGAGAGAGCTGCATATCCAGGAATGACTCTAGAAAATGGTCTCAAAGCTGATTAAGTGACTGGACCACCTGTTGTGTGAGGAGAAGCTGAGAGACCTGGAATTGTTCAGCCTGGGGATAAGAATGCTCAAGGGGATTTTATCAATGTATGTAAATACCTGATGGGAGGAACTGAAGAAGCAGCATTCAAACACTTTTCAGTAGTGTCCATGACAAGACAAGAAGCAATCAGCACAAATTAAAGCACATAAAATTCCACCCGGGCACATTTATTTATTTATTTATTTATTTTTTCTGAAACAATGGTCATTGAAATAGTTTGCCCAGAGGTATGGAGTCTCCATCCCTGGCAATATCCAGAAACTAAGTGGACACAGCCCTTGGCAACTTGCTCTGGCTGAAAACTTGAGCAGGGGACTTGGATTAAGTTATTGCAACATGTCCCTTCAAAATTACATGATTCTTCTGCAATATGTGAACTTTATTTTACATTAACTATTCACTTGTATTGTTTTTATTAAAAGAATAATCTTCAGCTTCCATAAGCAGAAAATTAATTCTTATTTACCATTAGGCAGATATCTGCTCCTACACTGGAATAATATGATCAGTGTTGTGTCTTCCAAGACAGTTAAAAAATTATTGTCAAGGGGGATGTTTTGCACTATACCTACAAAAGAACAATGTAACTACCCTTTCAAAAATTTCATGAACTGTAGAAAAAAATAGGACAACACTAGAAATCTTTAAATTGAAATTGTTAAATAATTACCATCTTCCTGCATGATCTGCTCAAACTGTTATTTTCTTCCCTGAGCTGTTGGATCTGCAATGTATTTATGTCACTTTGACCTTGGTTAATGATTGCAGTACTTTTATTTTCTAGAAAACATGAAGTCATTACTCAATTCTCTAAGTAGTTTTGTTGTTGTTGTTCTTTATTTTAAATTAATGTAATGAATAATAACTTCACATAAACCAGGGTTTGGATCATCAACCTGAGAATCAGCAGTGCTAGTGTTAAAAATTGGCTCTCACGCTCTACACTAAGGCACAGAAATCTTTCTCTCATAAACTATCCTCAACCATAAAATATGGTGTTACATTTGCACTTCCATGAAAAATCCCTGTGGTCCTCCCTGAATCAATTGTATCCTCCCCTGAACATGCAGTAGCAGACAAAAATGCTATTAAAAGAGGATATACATCCCAAATGACAAATACATATAAATAGTACTCTATTTAGCCATTTTATTGAGTGATTAATGAAGATTTAGTTGGATAGATAAAAATAATAATCTCTGATATTTTGCATGGAAAACCATTTATGATTATTAATATTACAGTATTTCACAATTATTTTGTCAATTTTGAGTAAAATTTAAATTCCTGTGAACAATATTGAATGGCAATTTTAGCAACAATGGCAAGTTTTGTTGAATATTGCCTGTGACACATAAAAGCTTTTGTTAGTCAGTACAGAAGTTGATAACAAGATTTTACCTTAATTGAATTAACATCATGTAGGGAAAAATATCTTTGGGCAAACTAAGTGAAATAATACCAATTGAAATTTTAAATGTATACACAGAAAGAAAATATATTACCATATTTTTTCACATTAGCTTCCTTTGTGGTTCTGCATGATTTTTTCTATAATGTCATAACTGCTATTTTTGAAGATACTGAAATAAAAGTTAGAAAATTCTATTAAAATAGCATATCTGTGAAGAAAATATTTTCTATTCCCTCATTAGTTTAAGATGCACTGATAAATTGTATGTTGCAAATTATTTTTAGTTCTTATTTATGTTTTTTTAAATTTTTGTCATAATGTGATATCACAGATAAAATGGTAAAGACATAGAAGGTTCTGGCAAACACTGCATAAATCTCTAAAATAATTGCCACAACTAATCAGTGTTGCCAGGACTTTCATCCCCATTGCAGAGGTGTCTACTTAATTTATTGTAGGTCATTTGTAAACCATGGTGATCTATGAAGACAAAGCTAGGCCTAAAAGCAGTTATTTCCATGGAAAGTGAATTTTTCCCCTGTTCCATTAATGTCAAAAGTCATTTCTTGTAACCATTTCCCCAACCTGAAAAGAGAGATACATTCTCCTCTCATGACAGGAGACAATGAACACTCCATGTTGAAGATATTACTTCCAAATTCTAAGCCTCTGTTCTTGACCCAAACAAATGATTCAAATCGATAGAGACTGCAGACATCCAGTCACCTAGAGGACTTCAGTAGTTTTCAGCATGAACTGGAAATCCTAAGCATCAATACTGAAGTCAAATTCACCACACATTCAAGACTGAGTCATATTCAGAGCTTGGAGAAAACTGATCAGAGCACCCAAACAAATTAAGCAGATCTCATTGGATATTTTTTTTTTTTTTGCTTTGGATTATTTCCCAGATGGAAGTTGAAGGGAAATTAAACCCATCCATTATATTAATAATAATTATGGCAAATCATGGAAATTATGTAATTAGAACCTCAAAATGTGAATATGTTAGTACACATACTAGTACTGTTGGACTGTAAACCACAAAGGATTAATATGTCCCTATTCTGAAAGTACAGTTCCCTCTTGTTGCAGCAGATGAAAGTTAGAACCAGAAAACATCAAAATTATGCCTTGCCTAAGACTCAGTTATCTCCTCATACATTTGCAAGGGTATTAGAAAAAAAAATAGAGATAAGCAAAAAAACAGAATGAGAACAAATATTGCCATTTTTTAGTATGAAAGTTTTTTTCTCTTATTTTCCCCAGTGTACGAACAGGATGCTTTAAAAAAAAAATAGAGATAAGCAAAAAACCAGAATGAGAATAAATATTGCCATTTTTTAGTATGAAAGCTTTTTTTCTCTTATTTTACCCCAGTGTACGAACAGGATGCTTTAGAAAAATGAATATGTCCAGTGATTAATCATAAGAATACATTTCAGGAAACCATTCTCCTAGCAAAAATATTTAAGCTTTAAGAAAGTCTTGCTGATGCTGTCTACAAGACAGTTTTTACTCATAGAATAATTTATTAAAAAAAAAAAGCAGAAAATGCTGAAATATTGAATCCTCTCAATGCCCCAGATAGAGACCTTTTGAGATGTGTATCTATTTTCAGAAAATGATAGAAAGAGATGGAATTCAGCAGATGTTTAAATCCTGAAAAGACATCACGAACGATACTTTTTCTTCAGCAATGCTCCAATGGTATATATCAGTTTGACAGTGAAAGGCCACTCTAATTCCCTCTGTAATAACCTAGGGAATGACACTTGCTCAGAATGTCAAGTTCTGGAAACTTGCTGTTAATTACAATGCTTGCCATGATATTTTCAATTTTAGCAGCATTGGTAGGAGTTTTTGTCTGTTTCTCTGTCATACAGTAAGCACTGAAAACTGATCTTCTGGTTTATGCTCTGCCCCAGTACACACGGCTCACACCTTTAAAGTGACCTTTATGTTCACTAGCAGGTGTAAGATTATATAAATTATGACTCCCAGTGTATTATCAATCAAAAAGCTACTTGTCAAGCTGCTTTTTTGCTAACAACAAAAAAATCAAATCTATCCTCAGAGGCTATAATGCTGTACAGGCGAATAAAATACCATGGGGTCTGTTCTCCTCTCAGTGCACATACGTAAATCTCATTCCTACTAACATTAATGGGGAGTTACATGCGTGCATCAGGAGAAGAATAAATCTGCAGCAGAGCACGCAGGAAACCATTCAGTGTGAAATGTTTTAAGGAGACAGATAGGGGAAAACACAGCATGGAAAGAGGTTATAATGCATTCATTCGGTTTTACTTACAACTTTTGATGAACTTTTTCAGACTGAATGCTGTACATTTGTGTCATATGGATTTAGAATGCTTGATAAATTATATTAGCAAGTACATATTAACTGTAGCATGATTCAGGTGGGATTGCTGTCTCTAAGTCCTGCGTTGCAGATTGATGGTTATACAGTCCAAAATCTTTTAAAGAATTCATGTCAAATGTTTTCAGGTTTCAGTTTTAACATGTTCAACAGTATTTTAAAACTATTAAGGTCTTGCAGTCTCTCCAAAATGTTTCTAAGTCTTGATTTAAATGAAACCAAGGAAATATATATATCTGCTTCCTCAAATGCATATTATTCCAAACAGAGCAATCAGCACAGAATAGAATAATTAGATGCTGCACTTTGTAACCTCAGGCACATACATTCTCTGCCTCTCCAAGTTAAATGCGGTGTACATGGGCTTTGTACAGTCATATCTTATTAAGAATAATATGAGAAGGAGACTTTGTCTGGACTATTGTAAAATGTTAATCAGTACTGATGGGGGAGAAAAGGTACCTGTGCATAAATGTATCAATACAACTTCCTTACACACACCCAGGCTGAAAATCAGGCTTTCTATAACCACAGTGGCTGAGTGGCCATTGAGTCATCTAATTATCCTTGTCCTTTACAAAGAACTTAGTAGACACAGGACTTTAATAATATATGTATCCATATATGCGCTTATTCATAAATATAAATATAGCTATATAGCATAAATAGATAAAGTAGTGAAAATCATGGCAGAAGAAATTTAAGATGCTATTTTGTTGCAAATTTGAATGACAAAATGAGTGCCAGAAATGCATGATAATTGCAAGTAAAGCAGGAAATTGTCCGAAGAGAGTCAATACTGTCAGAAGTAAGTTCAGTTTCTTTTCTTACCCATCCAATTAAATTCAGTTGTATTTAGGAGATTATTAATTGTAACGAACTGAAGAAATAATGCAGCTCAAAACGTTCTTTTTACAAATTTAAATAAATTAATATCTTCTCATGTTATTGTTGTGCTTTTACTTTGATTGGGTTTTGTTGGATTTTTTTCATCCAAAAGAGTGTAATCCTCTGTGAAACAGATGAGTAGAAATTTCAGTTTAAAGACATTATTTTCACATGCTGACAGATGTATCAACCTATAATTTAAACTCTACTTACTCTGCATTAGAAATATAGATCTAAAATATTTACTAAACCAGTTAGGGCAGTAAGATAATGGAAGGGGTATGGTAGCACTCAAATAAATAAACTGCAGCAGCATCTGCTATAGACCCTGAAGGCTTGACGAGAGCAAGTATGAAATATTCCTGGACCAACTATCATAGAGCTTGAAATCTCCAGGCGCTGTACTCATGGGAAACTTTTGCTGTGCAGCCATCTGGTGGGTGACAAGTACATCCAGCCATGAATCACCAAAGACATTCCTGAGTTAGATTTGTAGAAGACAGTGTCATGATTCAGGCAGAAGGGTTACCCAGAAATCAGAGCCTTTGTCATTAAGGAAGTGTTGATAGAAAAGAGTATGAACACAGTATTTGTTGTGATACTTGGGTGTAAACTGAGTGGTCAATTAAGTGACTTGTAAAAGAACCAGTAGTATAAGTGGAGAATAATGGAGAATTAAGAATAGTGGAGAAGTAAAGAACAGTCAAAATTCTTGGCCTAGTCAAATCCACTTGTGTTTTGCTGATGATTTCAGTAAAATCAGGGTTTTATTTACACTCGGATAATGGCAATGAGAAGTAGTTGAATATGTCTGTAGAGGAGAAACTGACATATAAGAAGTACTAAGATTAAATTACAAGAAAGTATTATTCTAATAACAAGGGAAAATGAAAGAAATTATGAAAGGCCAGAGTAGCTTTACAATAAAATTCTTAAAGGTTAAAAGGATCCAGACAGCAATAAATGTAATAAAAAAAAATCAAAGTGTAAGATTTTTTTGCAACTCTCTACAATCTCTGTGATTTAGTGACTTCCCCCCTGCCCCAGAGACCTTTCTGTAGTCTGATTTTGCTGTCTTTATTTCTTATCCAGAAGGACATAAATAAAAAAAAATAGGCAATAAAATATACAAGGGATGCAGAAGTTTCAGATAAATTAGGCTTTATAAATAATTTTTAATAGACAGGAGATTATTCCACAAGTGTAAAAATATTCTGTACTTCACAGCTGTAGAACAAAAGGCTCAGGGACTGAAGTGAATTTCCTCAAAGTCCTAATGCTTCTGACACCTCCAGCTGAGGCATCCTAGTCAGCCTTACATGCTAGACAGATGACTATGTGGTATTTCACATATAGCAAAATTCTGCCCATGTCCATGTCTGGGCAAACACTTGTAGGACTTTGAAGTCATGAAGGAGGTCACGTGTGGAGTTAAAGCTGATGCCCAAACTCCTCTCATTCATGCTTTAGGTACCTCAGCCTTTTATTGAAGTACAGCCCCAGGAGCTCACAGCAACTTCTTGTTTGGAATACCAGTGGAAGAGATAGCTTAGCACACATTCTCTTTTCCTTGTGTAAATTGTTTTTCTCTCAGAAATAAGGTCCTAAAAGCTCTTGCTATTATTTGCACACAAACTATTTCATCACACCAGTACTACATAGCTGTCAGTATAAGGTGCAAACATGGATGCAGAGCAGTGTAATTCCTTTTTAAGTAAACACTAGAAATTCCAAAATATTCCACATCCAAACCTCATAATTTGTTGTCTGTGATGACATTTTTAAAAGCAATTATCTTGTGTAGAGGGCCTTTTAAAACCTCATTGTTTATCCCCTTCTCTAACATGTCATTGTGCTATAGGAAAGTTAGTTCCAAACCGGACGAGAAAAAAATTTTTTTTTGATCATTCAAAATATTTTATTTGAAAAGTTTTTCCTTTCTGTTGCCTAATTCAGGGAATAGTTCCACAGAAGATTTCTAGTCAGTTGAATAATTTCATTTTCTTAGAATTATGCGCATGAATAATACTCCCCCTGTGTGAAGATACTTAATCTACTTATATAGTATATAATTTATGTTTTACGTTTAATATCCGAGGCTCACCAAATTTCTCCAAGAAGGTAAACCCTGATAATCCCAGATACTGTATTTTCTTAAATTGAGTAGAGACCACTTAAAATAGAACTTCTAATTTAGATTTAATAACTCTATAAAAGATAAATCTAGTTGCCATGTAATAAACAGTAATTAATTAGTTAATATCAATTAAATACTAAAAATATTAATTTACATTTAACATCTAACTACTGTAATTTGCTATAGCTATCTTATTAAATGCTAATTAAATTCCTAAACATTCTTACAAGTTTAATGCATTAATAATAGGAACGTAAGTACACATTTACTGTATCTGCAGTTCTCAGTTCATTACATGGCAACTAGATTTATCTCTTTTACACTAATTAAATATACTAAGCAAACCTCAGTAACTTTTCTTAACACATACCATAACTGTTTTATTAATTTCAAATTAAATGCCCATTTAAGATTTCTAATCTACAGCTGCCCTAAACAGTTTCCTGCTAACAGAGCAAAGGTTAGACTGATGTTATAACTAAACCATGACACTTCTAGATGCTAGTTGCATGAGAAGCAAGACTTTCTTTTCTGTTCTGTTTTAATTTAAGCATAATGAATTTTTACTAATTTTCTTTTCTTCTTCCTAGGATTTGTCTTTCCTTTCTCACTCTGCCCCATGTCATCATAATCCTCTTTCCTCTCTGTAATCAGTTTTGCTTTAATTTTTCTACCTGTAGTAGCTGATACTCCACCTTAGTTATTGTTTCAATAGTCTTGAAGTAAAAGGAAAATTCTTTCCATATATACAGCTATCATTGTGTTATTTAAGATGTCTCTGATTCTTACAAAATCATATTAATCTTCAGCAAAACCACTCAGCATTATGGAATGTTTAAGCAAATGACCATATAAACACCTGTATACAAAGAAATTCTGGTCAGAATGTCTGTCAGGCCACTATGAACATGTCAGAGTAACATCCATAATAGGATTTCTTTGGGAAATGGAGGGAAACACTACAGTCATATGTATCAAATTATTTAGAATCATGGTTCTTTTCACATACGATGGAGGCTGTCATAAAGACAGGAGGCTGCTGTGCAGCAAGAAAAGCACATTAGCTATTAACCTTCCCCCAGCCGATCAACTTTGTTTTGCAATCTTTCCTCAGAACCATTAGAATACCCTGAAGAAATAACTTTCCAATTAAAAAGGATCTCAGAGAACAAAGCCATTTTATCTCTGACTCCTGGTGTTCTTTATTCCAATAATTTAAATTGGAATTGATTTTTCAATTTAGCCGTTGACTTGCTATGGACACACAGCTGAAAAGGCCGAATGGAATTGCATGGCTGAAATATTTGTCTTTGTGATGCACTCCTCATAAATTCACAGGAGCCTGCTTTTTTTTTTTTTAATGCATTTTCTTTTTTGCTGCTACTGCTTTAGACAACAGCTTTTTAGCTCAGCATGAGCAAACTGAGAAAACACATCCAGTATGACCTCAAGGGCCTCATACTCAGTTCTTCATAGATCTATTTAATTGTTACATCCCTGAGAAAAATGAATAGATCCAGTGAAGTCAAAGTGATAGCTGTTTTTCAAAGCCTGAAAATGTGTTCTACAATTTTGGTATATATTTCTGATTTTGTTTCTTTAAAATAATAATTTTTAAAAGTGAACAAACAGTAATAAAGTAATATTTTTTAAAAGTAAACACCTACAGTCAGTAAATTTCACTGTGTTCAGTACAAATGTGGAATTACATAAACAGCTGAGGTATATTTTCTCATTGTTTTAGTGGCAGACTCACTTAACACAGTAACTGATTTACCTGTAGAACAGTTTGGAATTAAGCACTCAAGTTATTAAGGAGCCTTTTAAAAGATTAAGGTTCAGTTGTGTCTGTAGTTCAGCTCGATGCTAATGCAACCCAACACCTGACATAACTAGGGAGAGAGTTGTACCACTTTGACTGAGGACAGAGTCCTGACACTCAGAATTTTGTAATGCCAATATCTTAGCTTCTCAGTGTTTTGTAAGTAGCTTTTTTTTCTGGACAAACACAGATAGATATCTGATGCTGAAAGTAAAAAGCAGAGCTGGAGATGGAAAGGTAAGAGAGAGCAAACTTCTGGTCCTATTAGTTATACTCATCTATTGTGGGGAGGGAGAGTTGTGCTCATAAAGAAGACTGAGACATGATTGTCAGTTACATTTTTTTTCTTTGTGATCTTTCATTCTTGGCCTTTTTTTTCCTTTTTTTTCTTTTTTTCTTTTTATTTTGTTTTTCTTTTCCCTGCAAGAAAAGCATCAAACTTACTGATATTTGAAAGCAGCTAGTCAAAATGTTATTCTTGGACACTTCTCTGCTGCATTAATTTTACTCTTTTAGATGGGACATTAACTACAGAAAATTTACTGCTAGTCAACTATGCTGAAGAAAACACAGTAAAAGAGGAGGAGTATCATAATCCTGTTTTCATAGATGCAACCAGAGAAAAAATCAGAAAAATACATGTTGGTGTTGCTGAAATTTCAGAGCCTGTCTAAACGCCTGTCCAGCCAGTTAAATACTTAAAAAAAAAAAATCAACTTTTGTTAATTTTAGGAAAAGTTATTTCCACACTATGTGTCCCAGTGTCTGTGGCATATTTACACTGCTTAGTGAAAAAAGACCATGATCACGGCAGCACATATTATTCTGAGTTGGAAGGGACACACAAGAATCATTGCGTCCAACTCCTGGCCCTGCATATTTTAGGACATCCCTAAAATGACTGAAAGTGTTGTACAAACTCATCTTGAACTCCATTGGGCTGATTCTGTGACCACTTCCCTAGGAGCCTGTTCCAGTGGCTTACCACCCTCTGGAACTTTTTCTGCTCCAGTTAAGTTTCTTTTAGGTGAACTTTTAGATATATCTGCTCTTAGAAGATTAGGTGTGTGTACCTGAGAAAGTGTGTGTTGCTGGGATCTAGGTCAAAGACTGGCCCTGACTTCTTCTTTCCATTTTTTCTTTTCAGTTTGTTGATAACCTGTATGTCTGTGACAGGATGGCTCCACTTAATGTTGAAAATTCTTAATCAAGATGGGATGGATATTGGAACATGAACAAACTTTTGAAGGAAACTAAAAAAAAACTTAAAGGACTATGTTACCTGTTGAATATTAAAATATCATTAATACTCTTCGACAAATGTATGTAGTGAAGACAACAGAAGGAAGAAAAATGCATAAGGGCATGATGTATCAAAACCTAAACTATCAACAAATAGTTAAGTAACAAAATTGAGCTGGGATTTTAGCAACCCTTTTAATTGTCACAGCTGAAAGACATCTTGGTTCTTTTCCAACATGAAAAATGTACATGCATTTCAACTACTTTTAAAATAGATTTTGGTAAGTTTATAAATTGAACTGTGTATAACAGTGTCTTGCAATAATATTATCTTGGAGTTAAAGTTCATTCTAGTTCTGCATCATCTTTCTGCTTTTTTTAATATATGAGTCATGGGAATATTTGACTTTTTCTTGGTTCCTTGAGTCAGTTGTATTCCAAACACATTTGGAGGATAGCCAGATATATGCTAGATTTTCCTCATCTTTGTTCAGTTTTGCTTGTCATGAAAAGCAATCCCAGCCTCACAAACAAAAGGACAGTCTTACTGGTCTGGTTGACTGACAAGATGACCAGGACTTCAAAGGCTTTGTAGCTTGCATTAATCAGCAAAAGTGAGCACAGACTCAAGAGTCTTTCAAAAGAAGCTTGAATGTCAAAATTAGCATCCAAATTCCCTCAATTACAGGAAAAAATAAAGGAAATTGATTTTCACATACTTACATAGACACACAGAAACATGTATGCTCTTATACCTTAAAACTCCATGTGGTCCACTGCAGGTCATCTTTATAATAAAGCAGCAAAACAAATGACAAGAAGCTATTTTGAATTTATTCTACTAAAAGCCAAGAGCAAAAAGACTGTCATCATCCAACTGGGGTATTTGAGAGCACAAATGACAAGAAGCTATTTTGAATTTATTCTACTAAAAGCCAAGAGCAAAAGACTGTCATCCTCCAAGTGGGATATTTGAGAGCGTGATTAGCTGCTGAACAGTGGTCTTCCTAAAGTATATCCAAAACAGATTTCTAGCCCTTACGTACAGATGAAGGAACAGACTATTTCAAGAAAGATAAATGCTTTGTTTGTTTTTTTTAATGAGAAAAAAAAAGAGAGCAAAAAAAGCTGCTTATTCCATCAAAGACTAAAGTTCAAGTCGCTTCAGAAACAGAGATGTACATGGCCATTTTTTGTATGTTGTATTAAAAGCAGTCAGGGTACTGGCAAAATCAGTATTTCCTTGTATAAGACACTGCATTGGAATTATTTTATGTTTTATGCTAGTTTGGGAACAGGTTTAATCCTTTAATTGTAGGGTCTTTTATAATCCTCTATTAATTCTGTTAATGTTATTCATTTATTACGAAGGAAGTGATTTAGAATGTTAATAAAAATCTTGAATGCATTTTTACTTCTTTGTCTTAGAATGGCACTGCCTGTGAGAGCATCTTTGGTCAGTTAGTGCAAGGAGCCCATTTTCTTTCTTTAGTAGAGTCATACTCTGCAAATTTTATCTCTTTTTAAAAATTATGGGAAGATTCTGAGAACCTGCAACTGATATGTTTAGGCAGGAACATTTATTTCTTTTTCTCTTTTCTCCTGCCTATTTTTCTTTCATGATTGCTATTTTCTCTTTGAACTACCTAAAAACAACAATCCAGATTTTGGTTTGGGATTATTTTCAATATGCAGTTATTTTATACTTTTAAAGATTTTAATCTATTTCACCATTATGACTGAAGTATTAATAACTGCAAAAAAATCAGAATGGAGTTTAGAACAACAAAAAGAATGGTCTAAGCAATTAAGTGCAACTGAGCAGGTTGAAAATATTTATTTGTTATGGAAAATGATCCAAAAATGTTCTCATCATATGAAGGTAGAAAAGACTATTCATTATATAAGTGCATTTATGGAGTTTAATGTCCCATACATCAGATTCAGCCCAACATGTTATTTTAGACAAATGAAGTTTCATTGACTCAGTATATGAACTAAACCTTTGACATTGTACACAGTTTGGAAAATAATTTTTCCCAAATTATTGCTTTTATGGATGTTAGACACTCGGCTGTATTAATTTCCAAGTATGCCAATGGTAATTAGTAAATGATGCAATAGGTCCCATATTTATATAGTCTATTTTGTTCTCTAACACCAATAAAACCCCCTAATCTAGAATTGCATTTCTATTAATTTGTATAATCACATTTCTGTAGGAAATGAAATCGAAATAAATGCAGAAAAAAAACCCTAACAAAACCTACCCTCAACAAATACTGCATAAGGATCATGTTATTCCACATAAATATCTTGGACATAATTGCATACCTCAAACACCTCCTATCTTTGTCTACTGTCTTGCAGTTTAAAATTATTTACCCTTCTCCTATCATTACTTGCCCTCGTAGAAAGTCTTTTTCTGTCTTTCTTGTAGACTCTCTTCAGATTTTGGAGCAGTTAAGTCACCCCAAATCCTTTCCTTCTTCTAAACAATCCAAATTCTCTTAGCCTTTCCTCATATTCCTCTAATAATTTTGGTGGCCTCCTCTGGATTTATTTCAGCAGGTCCACGTCCTTGCTGTGCTGGGACCCCAGAGCTGGATGCAGGGTTCCAGGTGGGGTCTCAGCAGTGCAGAGCAGAGAGGCAGAATCCCCTCCCTGTCCCTGCTGCCCTCGCTGCTTTGGATGCAGCCCAGGACACGTTTGGTTTCTGGGCTCTGAGTGCCCATGGCTGGGCCACGTCCCGCCTCTCACCAACCAGCACCCCCAAGTCCTTCTCTGCAGGGCTGCTCTCCATCTGCTCTTTCCCCAGCCTGGGCTGATACCAGGAGTTGCCCTGACCCAGGTGCAGCACCTTGCACTTGGTCTCATGACATGCCTACAGCCCCACTTAAATTTATCCTGGTCCCAGCCCATCCTTCAGCTGTGTCAACTGCACCACTCCCTTTGGTGTCATCTGCAAATTTGCTGAGGCTGTCCTCAATCCCTTTGTCTGTGCTGCTAGTGAAGATGCCAAATAATGCTTGACCCAGCAGAGACCCCTGAGGGACACCACAAAGGGGATCTTATTGACCATTCTCCTTGAGGAGCTGGAAGTTTGCTTTCCTAAAGCTCAGGGGCCTAACTTCTTATCTGACCCCTAGCCCCCAGGTGAGCCCTCAACTCCAACAATGCATAATCAGCAGACATGCTGGACAAACCTGGTTGGAATTATACAGTAGTGCTGAACACTAGTGTATAATTCTATGATTCTAACCCTGATCAAGATTTTAGTAGCAAATTATCTGAATGGGAAGTTTCTACTTGGATTTAGTCTATCCTAATTTTTTCTGGAGCTTCATTGATTCAAATGGCAGCAGTCTTTTGTGCAATTGTCATGTGATATGTGAAATTTCCCTAAATTTCCATTTCAAATGTATTTTTATATTTTTGCTATACATATTGAGCTTTAGGGCCAGTGAAAGAAAGTATGTGTTCATAGCATTCATTGTGGTATGAAAAAGCAGATGATGTTATTTTGTTTATTAGGTTGCTTAAGATTAAGGAAATACTTTCTTATTGTGAGAGTGACATTCAAAAGCTGTCTGGACATGGCTCAGAGCAACGGGCTCTAAGTGGCCCTTTTAAAGCAGGGGGCTTGAACCAGATAACCTCCAGTGCTCCTTCAACTTCAAATGTTCTGTGACCCTGTGATTCTTTCTTTACACATAGCCCCATAATAAGTGTACAGTTTTTTTCCATGTGCTCCAGAAAGCGCTATCTGTTGCATGATTCAAATTCTTACTAAGAAATTATAGTACATAATGATATCTGTAATTGAGTTTAGCAGAAACTTTCTGAATTCCTCATGCACACAATGAATGACTTATTATTTTTTGCCCTTTAAGTTTTTATAGTTGCTGCTCTATAAGCTAACACATTTATTCATGCATTTAAAATGCTTTCTCTAGTGCTTAGATGTATTTATTTATAAATTGTTTCTGAATGTGAAAGTTAATCTAATCTTCTAATAATTTGCTATGGTAAATCACTTAGTAGTCCAGGTGATTTTTATTTTTTGAAAGGATTTTTCTTTTTTTTATATTTGTGCGGTGGGGTCCTTTTGCATTTTCTAATTGAATCACAGTAAGAGTGTTTTACTAAAATTTTCACCACAGAATGTTTTTCGTGGATCAAAAAACTGTATGTGGTGGGTGTGTGAGTATGTGGGCAGAAGGGCTTCAAAAGTGTATTATCTGAAATGAATTACTAATTGACTGCACTAAATATAGGAAGGTTTTCAGTATTTTTCCCTTACAATAATTTCTCAAAATGAATTTTTTTGGGGATCACCTATTAAACAAAATTAATTGATTCATTGCATTACCTTGCCCTCTCCACAAAAAAAAAAACCAAAACAAAAAAAAAAAAAAACAAAAAAAAACCCCAACTCAAAAATGAAAGAGAAATGAAAATAAAGGGAATTTCATCAACAGATTAAAAAATTGTAACCTTGCAGTGAATAGGAATTTCAGAGATCATTTGGTCTTGAAGTTACAGAGGTCTTTTGATTGAATCTAATCTGCTGAAAGAGGACCAGGGAGAAAGCACTTAGCACCTGATCACCACCTTAATTATCCTCCTTGTCACTATTTTGGATGTATCACCTAGACATGTTAAGATGGAAAGGTTTCAGCAGCCTGTATGTGAGACAGTCCGTACAAAATGGTCCTGTAGTTAGTGATCACCCTCTTTTAGGTAGCAATGTCAGTGAATTTAGCTCATCTTTATGCAAAGAGAGGCAATATCATTTTATTTGCTATATAAAATGTAGCCCAAGGGCTCCATTCGGGTTTCATACTTATCAAGCCTGAGTTTACTCTTTGGAGATGTAAAGAAAAGGTGACATCTATGCTACCAAATAATACATGATAGAGATTATTCTGGTTGGATTGCCAGGGGTGTCACAAGTTTTTGGTGATGTTTATGTGCACAAATGTCATTTAAACCAAAGAACAAGAAACCTAAGTCCTAACTGGCTTAATTTCTATCTTCTAACAATTAGCCATAACTGAAACAAATATAGATAATTTTTGATTTTGCAAAATACATATATTTTATTTTTCCTTTTATTTATTAGTGCATACAAAACCCCATGTCTGGACACCCTAATTGCTTCTTTGTTTAGACTAACTGGTCCAAAGGCAAGGAGTGTAGGAAGGTTAAGTGAAGATGACGACACTTTTCCTGAAATGAAAACCTGATTAGATATGGCCTATCTCCAAAAGGGAACTACTAAAAACAATTGTTTATCAGGTTATCCAGTTTGATGGAGCAGACTGAAGGAAAGCAGTAACAGATCTTCCCATTAGACTGAGAAAAAGTAAGCATCATAATGGATTTTAAATAATTTTAGACATTATGATAGCAAGCCAGGTTTTTTTGCTTCATTTTCACATAGTGCATTCAAAGCACTGGGGTTATTGTTAGGAAAGAATTATTGTCTTATATGTCAATGAGAGATAATCTTTTACAGAAGTGAAAGAAGTAATCTGTTGATAGCTAGAAAACTGTATTGTTGGACTGTAGATGAAATAATATTTTTTCAACTGAGGTAGACATATCTGGAAGAAACTATTAAAGTTATTCAAGTCAGTGCATTTAAAAAAAACAACAGATGAGCACAAATTTCTTTTTGATGTAGTTGTGTCTTTGGTGGCATGAGGCATGGTAATTCTATGTCATTCTGTTGTTCAACAAATTGCATTATAAAGTAGAAACTAGAATATGGCACCATAATATTTGTGTGGAAGAGAAAAAATACTTTCATAGTTTGTGGGGAAAAATGATTAGTTTTCTGATGCTGATAGAAAATGTAAGAAATACTGTACTTATGTCTGGCACATCTAAACTCATAACATCTATTTGCTTTGCTTTGTCAAAACATATGAAAAATCATTAAAGTGTTTTAATAAATGTCTGGTTTTCTTGCTCATTCATCTTATAAATATTAATTAGCCATGGATCAGGCAATTAAAGTTTAATCAATTTGCACTAATTAGCACCACATACTCGCATAAAAAGATAAAACCAGCTCCTGCATCTGGCTGTTATTTGCAGTTTTTGTCAAGTGCTGATGAGTTTCATCTTGAAGAGAAGATTAAGAAGAAAAGAGGAAAATAAGAAAGTAGTGTTAATTTTATTAAATCTTCAATCAAACCTTCTGTTCATAAGCTTTGTGGGACAATACCAGGTAACATTTCACTTTACACGAAAGTAGACATGATTGGGCAAAAATTTAACACTTTTCTGTGACCACACCCTTACTAATTATAACTTGTAAGAAAAAAAAAAAGCTCTTCTGTGCAAAATCCAGGTTCTATTTTACAACAAAATAATTTTGTAATCCTGTACCTGGAGCTCAAAATCCCATCCTTTCATAAGGAAACTAAAAACAAATTTTCCTCTAAAAATATTTTCTGTTCTGACATATGTGAATAGGAAACAATCCTGCAAAATCTAACTTTACATCCACTTAGAATTTTGATGTTTTTAATCATGGATTAAAGCATTTTTTTAAATTATTCCCTTTACCAATGGAATGACAAAATTTTAAAGGTCACCTTCCAGTATTTTTCTGGAGGTTGGACCATAGGACAGAAGAATTTAGCTTAGCTCAAATGGCACTGAAATTAGTTGATAGATACTGGAAATGTGTCAGGCACCTGTCGTGAATAGGGGATAAAAGAACTTCCTGCCCACCAGGAAAGACAATTACTTGCTAATTCTTCTTGCAGTTATTAATGTTTGGTGTTTGTGTTACAGTGTTTGTTGTCAAAGTTATCTATTCAGTAAAACTAAGAAAATCAGCAAGCAAGGTAACAAAATTAAAACATGCACACGCGCGCGCACACACACACACACTCCCAATGCTTCTTTTCGTTCAAGAGGTCTATTTTTCAGGTGTTTCACTTTCACTTGGAAACAGGAGGGTAAATCTTATTCTAGAAAGTCCTAATCTACATTAGGGGATTATAAAAGTATTGAATCTGGTTAATAAGCTTATGGTATCCTTTAATATTACACTGTCATATATTTAAAAAGAATGCACTCTGGCTGTGCAGGCCAAGCCACTTACATGGTGGTCCTTGAACAGACAAAAGATCAGGCTTTCCACATATCAGTTACTTGTTCCTAGTTTGAATCCAAAGGAGAACAGTGTGCCCAAAAGGATAGCCAGATAACAGCTATCTAAGTGCTGGTAAATAAAAATTGAAAAATGCATATTTCACTTATCACAGGCTTGTCCAAGTCACTGCTCTGTGCTCTTGTTAGCCATGGCTTAACACCATTAAACTTGTGGTTGTCTGCTAAGGAAACACTTGAAAATCAGCATTTTGAATCTCTAGGTTTTTTTACATAGTTAAATGCCATGTAGAAACAATGAAGGTTTTTATAATACAGCTCAGGTTTTGGCTTCTGGATTTGGCTGAATGAATTAGACTGCCAATCTACCAAACCGGTATTGACTACTTCTATATGACTGTTTTCAACTTTAATAAGGGGAGAAAACAAAGCATTTCCTACAGCTTATTTATGTAACTGAAAATGTTTAAAGGGAATGAAGCATGTGTTTTATCACCAGTGGAAATTTATTTTAAACTCTGCAGGTAAAGCCAAGCTTTTGGAAGTGATTTAACAGCAAAAAATCCCAAACAAAAAACACCAAAACCACACAACACCAACCAACCCATAACATGAATCATAAAGAAGCTATGCACCATTTACATAGGGATTTTCATGTAGTTTATGCAAGAAAAGACTTGTGAATGGTTATTGATATTTTTCAAATGAAGTATGTATGAGCCATTAAACTCCTCATTCCATAGTGTACAAGCCATTGCTCTGCTAAACACTCTTTTACCAGATAGGCTATAAATGGAGCAGAGGCACTTGAAAATGTGTCATTTTTCAATGTTTGTTTAAAGATCTGACACATATGACACACAAAACCATCTGGTAGATGAAAGTTCAAATTGCTGATTGTTGTTACAGAATCTTCATAATAGGATATTGTGCAGAAGATCTATTGTTTTAAAGTATAGAAAGACTGATTTTGACATGATCTCTAGGCACGTTCCCTAATTGAGGCACTGAAACAGAAAAATCATTAGAAGAACAAATTCCTTCAGAAGAATAATTTTGTCTGAGTGGTTTCCCCTATGATGTACCATATATGTATATACATTGAATGATACTTTTCACTGAAACTGAAAAACTAAACTCAGTGTAATAGTCTGCAGCAAACTTTAGTGGGCTTAGGAAGAAGACAAAAGCTATAGTGTATTTACAAAATAATACATGGACCTGTGTGGAGTATAGATACATTTACTAAGATATATTTACTAAGATATTAAGGAGCTCAATTGTTTCTTAAAGCTCAGTGTCCAAGGAGTAACCTGCAGCTCACAATTAAGTGTAACTAGCCCTTATTTTACTGTCTTCACACTAAAGGTATTCAAGGCTTTATGACTAAATCTTTGTGAGTAAATGCAGAGGCATCAAGGCAAACATCTGAAACCATTCTCATCTTGTATTGTCATCATAGTTTACACTCTTGCAAGACAAGGGCTCCTTTACAAAGTCTTTTCTATAGTCTGGTTGAATAGGACATAAGAACAGATCAGCATATTAAATCTCAACTCAACATATATTCCAAACCTGAGTTTTCATACAAATATGGCTTCATATAACATTTACACAGAAACCCTCAAAAATTGTGCTCATAATTGATATGTGGTCTTTTTTCAAACATTTTGAACACCTGTCTTTTTTCATGTTTTGCTTCCTGAGCCCCTGCTGTGTGATTCCAAGACTCATACAAAAATTACACAAAAAAAAAATCACTTCAAGATGGAGTATTCTTAAAATACCTATTGCTTTCATAACTTTTGCAACTCAAAGATTTGAACTTCTAAAATGAATTCAATCCCATTGGTTCAGCTGCATTAAATAAACACAGCTTAAAGACTGTAGTAGTAGTTTCTCTTCTCTCATAGCACTGGCAGACACCATTAGGAGTTTTGAGTTCCAGTTGACAATGAGGGAATAGAAATCTAAGAGTGAGAAACTGAATTAGGCTCTTAAGACACCTGCAAGGAAATGGCACGAACAGGGAGCCCAGCACTTCAAGGCAGTGTTAAGCACGAGGGTGTGGCTGTGCACTGACTTTATGGAGCTCTGTGCAGCTGATCCCTATGGCCAAAGCAAAGGAAGGTTGAGTTACCAGCATTGAGAGCCTCTCAAATACTACTGCTGTGGGATAGCCATGGACAACAGGACTTGAATATTGCTGTCATGCTTTTGATTTTTTTTCACAAAAATGTTGGAAACATAAATTTATATAGTATGAATTTGTTTCAGAAATATTTGTTTAGGTCTCCTGTGCTAGGGGGACTTGCCACTTGTAAGTAAGAGAGCACATACCTAGAGATCCATGGGTCTTGTCCGTTGAACACATTTTTCTGTGGGTGTCTTTTTAGGGTTTTAAAAATCAGAAGTGGAGAAAATCATGAATAGTATGTATGTTTTGCATGCACTATACAGTTCATGCATTTCATAACTGACAGCTTTAATTAAGTCCTTTTGGATCCCTATTGTTACAGTAATTTAAAATCTGTGCCAAATTTTCTCTTTTCTAGCTTTTTCACACAGGACCTAAAAACCAGAAAATTATCATAGCTTATCATAGTGAGATCTCTCACCTACATCCAGGTGCTTCCTTCTACTTTTCATTATTTTCATTTTTTTATCGTTTAGGGTAGGTTTTTAGGGTTTTTTTAATTTTTTTTGAGGGTTTAGAGGTTTTTCAGGGGTTTTTTTAGGGTTGTTGTTTTTGTGTTTTAGGTGTATTTTTCTAGTTTAGTTTTTTTCTGAGGTGGCTGTTTCTTTAAAAATCACTACATTTTGTCTCAACTACCTTTTTTTCTGAGGTAACAAGTCAGAAATTTTTCACTAAATGTCAAATTATGAATCACTTCCTATCATTGGTAGTGTTACTCACATGAGGAATTTCATTGACTTCATTGTGAGTAATAGCTACTCACAATGAAGTCAGCAGTGGCTATCTGCTACTACAGGAGAAATGCTATGGATGATGCAAAGATAGGTACCTATCCAGTTTCTCTACCTTTGATCAAGATCAAAGGATGCTTTTTGAGATTTGTGCTGTGTTAGATTAGGCTGCCTTCTTTACTATTCCAATTTGCTATTCTGTTTTTCTTTTGAGCTTATAAAAATTGAGTTGCTTTTGTATTGACAGGCATTGCACTGAGAATATAAATTTGGAATTTTGTTGTCATTTTGAGTCTGTATGCATTCTTTGTAAAAGCACATAAAGATACAGTGATTTCCTACTTAATCTTGATATGTGCCCTGTAGAAAGTGAAATGAGCACTCAGACAAATGAGTTCACTCTTGGAAGCCTTACTTCACTATCAAGGAGACAAGTAAGAATTGTGCAGCCTACTTTGAGTTTATGCACAGTAGGCAGTAAATATTCTGAGTCTCATCTGTTTTGCAACAACAATGGGTGCTTGGAGTGGAGGGAAAAGAAAGTGGTGCATAGCATCTTTCGGCCACTTGCAGGAATGTGACTTCCAGAATCAATAACAGCCTTTGTCTAAAGATATATTGTGAGGTGAAGTACTTTGTACTGTAGAAATTGAAGAGAGATCTGGAAGATTCATTCAAACTGCATATAATAGCACAGATAATCATGCACAACTTCACTTCCATAGGTATTGGATTTAATAATTGGATTTAATTGAACTTATTTAATAAGATATTTTCTAACTTCTCCAAACTCTAAGTGTAACAATGTTGGTGGTTTAACTATAAATTTTGCTCAGAAATCATTGTTCAATGACTAATGAATACTTTGCTCCAAAGGACTTGCATTCTAAGGACGACAGATGGCTCAGTACAAAACAAAGAGGATGGTGCAGAAAACAGCTAGAGGGTGCTCATTGTAGTTGGAATGTATTCATCCATTCTGGAATTGTGTGAGGGAAGTTTGTGTGAGGGAAAGATATGAAGGAAGTTGCTAAGAGTGACACTTGATTGAACAGATGGAGAAGAATAAAGTGTAGAGATAGAGTTTGGAGCCAAAGACTTATCATTATAACTGAATGAGAGTCATAGTCAACTTTAGTCTACATATCACAGGAGCTAAAATTGAGTTTTCTCAAGTATTTTATCTGAGCTTGCTTAAGTGTCATAACACTTTCATCTTTTGACTTTCATAGAGTTCCCCCTCCCCCCAAATTACTTTCTCCTGCCACTTATCCACTGGAAAAGTATTCCACTAGGCACAGAGGTGCTTTCATTGACAAAATCCAGAAATCTTCCAATCATGAGACATTCAGTAAAAACATCTTGATAAGAAAATCAGAATAGGAACGAAAAAAACCCAGTAAGCTACTTCAGTTTTATGATAGATACAACTTGAATTGGATTACTACTCAACATTTACAGATTGGAACACGAGGGTCACTTTTTAGAGAGAACCCTAATCCTTCAAGTATCCATGGGGATTTATCACACTTAGTAAAGTGAGTTCTGTCCTATCTCTGCCTCATAACAGAAGGTATACAGCAATGGCTGTATTTGCATGTGACAAGAAAAGAGCCTGTCACAAGGAATACAGCTTTAGAAAATCTGAACTAGGAATGCTAACATGGATGTAGCATGGAGCTCAAACGCAGCATATCTTTAAACTCAGTCTGCTTAAACCTCATTGGACTTTTAATTCCACTAGTACAGGAAGGAGGATGCTGATATGCCAAAGCCAAGAAAATAGATTTGTAGATAAATTAAGGTAAATAAATATGATTTAATTTTCCTACTAACATAATATGATTTTGCCTTTAAATACGTATTAATAAGTCGCACAGGTGAAATTAATATCTAATCTGGAATTTGCATGAGGCACTGTATGTAACACCAACAGATTGTCCAGAGAAGTTGTGGGATTTTTTTTCCAGATCTATCCACATGATGCAAAATACCATCTGAGAAAAACAGATGGTCATGCCTCTTCAATCTTGCATTTCTATATATGAGCTTACAAAAATAAGATCTGTAGACAAATTAGCTAGAAATGTTTCCTATTTTATCTTGACCAGTGGATAAAATAAAGTCTCTAGAGTAAAACTTGCAGCAATAACCTAGGATTCCCTGTACCAAACTGAATGTGCTAACTAGCAGACAGCTCTTTCTCTTCTTTCTCCTCTCCCTCTCCCTCCTCCCTCCCATGCTATCCTGAAATCTTTTCTGCATAGTGACACAGCTTCAACAAGAGGGGTGGAATACATTTCCTTCCCTCCCACCTGCCCTCTCTCCCAAATGATTAGAGCACTTTTCAACAAAGTGGGAGATGTGGGTGTCCCTCCCTACCTTATATACACTGAGAATGCATTAAGTATGAAATTGCCTCCCAGGGGAAGTGATGGAAATGCCACTTGTTCATTTTTAAACTGAATCTGAAAAAAGCTTTATAGGAGAAAATTCTGCTGTAGTGAGGGAGAGATTACATGACCTTCTTGAGAAAGATTTTATTTTCTAATTTCTAGTATCCTGATACTGTGGTTTACTCCCTTCCAGTCTGTCAATTTTTTTATAGCATTGTGTTTTAGGAGATTTATTTAAAATGTATGTGAGAAAACCAACTGAAGATCTTCAAAGCAGACAGAATATAGCTTGGTTTCATCGGCTGTTTGAACCTGAATTACTGTAATGACTGTAGTGGAATTATTTTCTTTTAAATGAGCAAATCTGACACGAACTTCAAAGGGGAAGTAAATACATGTAATAAAGCATCCGTTTTCCTTTTTCTTTTCCTAAATGATTTATTTTATCCCCAGAAACACCAACAAATGTTCAAAAGTTCTAGATATTCAAATAGGTACCAAGATGTCTGAAGCTGTAATCCTTGCTTTGCCACTTCATTGAAAAATTGCTGACCTTATAAAAGCCTGTGCTCCTTTTCACTTTGATAACAGCTTTTGCTTCATCAGTCCACAAAATGTATTACAGAAGTGAATCCATGCAGGATCAACTAATTGCTTGTACATGCATTTAAATATAAGTACCCTAGAATTCTTATCCCATAACCATTCATACACAATTTTATTTTAAGAAAGAATTAAAAAGTTTTTGTTCTCTTAAATTATTTTTGTGTTATGGACCTTGTTCTAACAATTACATTTTTACCAGTTAGTGCTTTATGAAGCATGATGGAATCTAACCAGCAACTAATATAGGAGCTCCAGTTTGCCCTCAGTACACAATCTTAAAGCCCATTAACATTTGTGAGAATTATATGTGCAACGTGCAGGGAGAATATAACCTTAAGCAGTGAAAACTGAAGTTACTGTGTATGCAGTCTACATTTTTTCACAGCAGTGTGTTATATCAATTGAAGTTTGTTAGACAGCAGGGTGACTAATAAAAAGAGGGATAGTATAAATAAGATGAAACAAAGAAATTAACTAAGCCCTTCTGCATTTACTAGGACATAATCTACAGATGTTTCTCAGTTGGTGGAAAACAGATTTCCACACAGCAGTTGCATTTAATACAAATGTTTGCACAGAATCCAGCTGGACTAATATATAGAGCCATCTCTCAAGATTAGAAGCTTTATAAAAGAGTCACCAGCTGGCTAGAAAAAAATGGGTGTCTGAAGTTGTTGTCCAAATCTCCGAAGAAATAGATCAGTGTAAACTGTCAGCTTCAGGTATAATTGAAACAGAAATTCCTTTTAGCTGTGCCATCCCTGCCTATTTTTGTTTTTCTGTTCAGAAATTTGGAAAAGATAGGGAAATAAAGAAAAAATTACAAGTGGTTGAAAAGTTCCAAACTTAAAATGTGGATCAAAACTGTTATTGCATGTGTATTAAGCTTCATATATGAAGCTTTTATTTTCCTGAAATTATCTTGGGACTTCACAAAATTGGGACTTGGGACTAATTTTGGCAGGCAACTAGCTGAAACACAGAGGTCATGAGGGAAAATAGGAGTGGTGAAACACAGGGAAGCTATTTTGAATGACAGAATGTGAATTAAAAGGAAATAACAAACTCTAATTTTTCAGATTTATGTTTTCCCTAATGATTTTGATCAAGTTAGGAGTTGGACTCAATGATAATTTTTGGTCCCTTCCAACTATGGATATTCTATGACTCTATGATATTTTGTTCTATGCTTCTTCTTCTTCTTTCTCAGATTCTAAGTTTCTACATCTGAAAATATATATTTTTAGAAAGTTTGGGTTTTTTCCTTTGTTTGTTTGTTTGGGTTTTTTGGTAACAAATAGTTTTGTATGCTAGGCGGTTGGAATAAACAAAATTTGTGATGCCACTTTTCTGTAAGATTCCCCTAAACAAAGATTCTGGTAAAAGATAATGTCTTCTGCCTTGCAACTTCTAAAATATGCTTGGAAATAAGTGGAATTCTGGATCTTTGCTTTTATATTCCTATTGGTCAAGCATAACAATGAGAGGTTTTCAAGATACAGGCACCATAAAAATTAACTTGCTGAAATTTGCTTTATAAAATGTACATATCTTGCCTAACCCTTTGTTTTTTTTGTCTCCATCGGCATTCCCATGGGAACCATCTCTAGAAGTGTTGAATTTTATCTGTAACTGTAATTTTAGATACTCATCTTGCAGGAGGGCAATTTACCTTCTAAAGGGGGGCTGTCCTTTCATTTTTAACATAGAGGGGACCCTTGTAGCTTGCTTAGAATTGACACCTAGCACTTTGAAGGATACAGTTAGAGAAGAATAATTTACTGTCAGCATTCTGCACTAAATGCACTGAGAGTTTATCATGGTGTCAAGATGAAGAGAGTTAATCCACCTTGGAGCACTTCTGAAATCCTGCATTCTTCTTGCAATGTTTTTAAACATGCGATGATAAATACAGCGGTCAGTAGCACCATGCTGAGTTAGCAACATTCAGGGAACTGTTTTTATATGATGATAGTTACGAAGTTTGAAAGAAGACGAGGTCAGTGCTATGTATGTCATATCAAAACACTTTCTGACTACAGCTTTCTCTTTTGAAATAAGAGTGCTCTTATAATAATAATAATAATAATAATAAAGTTCTGGTTCTTATTATATTCTTATTTTTAATTAGCAAGAATATTTCAAAAGAATCTGCTTTTGTCCTTGTAAGAGGCGATTGTCTTCAGCATCTTTACTCAAGTTTTCTAATTTTCTTAATTTTCTTTTTTTACTATTGCATCTTGTAGAATTTTACTCTGACTTCTGTGTACTCTTTTTCAAAGTTATACTTTCTTAAAGATTTGATAGAAGGCTCGAACAGTTTGTGACTAGCCTTCTTTGCTTTCCCTTATTGCTCCCTGCTCAAAAAGCCCTTGATGGCACTACTCATAATTATTCAACTTCTGTGTTGTGTTCTGTGCAAAATACTTTGTCTGTCTTTTAAGATTTTCTTCCTTCTCTGGCAATTTAACAGACATTACAGCACTGTTGTTTAAAATTAACCTCTTGTTTACACATACTCATCAGCTCAGAAAATCTCCCAATTTTTATTGATTTTTGCAACTCTTTTTTGATATTCTGTAAAACTCTTTCCTTTGATTTTCTTCTTTTGGGTGTTTTCTTCTTTCCTTTTTAAAGAACAGAATGCAATAATTATTACTACCATTAAAAATCTGGCCTGTAACGTAATTTCACTTCTTTGAAATTTTTAGAAATTCCTTATTTTCTGTGTTATTGCCAAGCATACCTTAAAAGATCTGCCTTTAAGGTACCTTGAGGCCAGAGATTTAATCCTAATTGAACTGCAGGTAGTAGTATGTGGTTGCCTTTTTGAGAGTGAATATGTGTCAAATGTGTATCTGAGTGCCTGGACGCAAGAACATCCATAACAATGAGCAGCATCTGCTATTAATATATATTAATATAGCTGACATTGAATTTTTTTTTTCAACTGGAGAGATACTGTTTTCATACTGCTGACTGACAATATATACGCAGGATAAATTTTCTAATGGGGAACACTTGATGCTTGCTGTCCTATGCCCTTGTTGTATGTTAAATATCTATGTAATCAGCAGTTACTCTGTAACTCAGGTGTTTTAAGAGTGGTTGCTAAATTTATGCAGATGGAAAAACTTTTGTAATTTGTATACTGCTAACGTATATCATAGTGAATAATGTATATGATGTGTTAATCAACATGTTTTCCATTTTAGAAAAGTCTGAAAGTTTGACCCAATTTAAAATGTGAAAGGTATCTGCACTGCATGTAAATATCATTACATAGATAATAAATATGGTGAAGTGGGCAATTGGTAGAATCAGGCACAAACTACTGTTTTAAATCCAACTGCTTCTAGCTTGTCTTGGTTTACCAGCTGGCAACTAAACCCCACACAGCCACTTATTCACACCCACCCTTTTCTGGTAGGATGAGGGAGATAATTGGAAGAATAAAAGTGAGAAAACACATGAACTGAGACAAAGACAATTTAATAGAGAAAGTAAAAACTGTGTACGTGAGAAAGCAATATAAGAATTCATTCATGAGTCCCTATGAACAGTTAGGTGTCCAACCCTCCCCAGAAAAGAAGGTCTCCATTACTCCAAACAGCCTTCCATTTCTTTTTTATTTGCCCAGCTTTATATGCTGAGCATGATGGCATAAGGTCTGGAATATCCCTTTGGTCAGCTGGGGCCAGATGGGTAATTTTATTAAACAGTTACAGATACCTCACCTCATGCATGCAGAAAAGGTGATGTTTTTTCACTGAGGTTGTTTTGCAATATCAATAACCTGAAGCAGCAAATTTTGCAGGATTCCCTAAAAATCCACTTATGTCATATTCCACACATTCTGTTCCTCTATTCAAGGGTCATAACAATCTTTATAGGCACCCTGAATTACTTCTGCTCAACTAAAATTCAGTTCTTCCTTAAAAATAATAAAAGCCTTTCTTTTTGATTATTTTACTGTATCAGCTTTCACTTCATTCTACAGGAAAATAAAGCTAGCATCTGAAATGTGTGAGAAAAAAAGAAAGTGTAAGAAAATCTAGGCAAGAAAAACAAAAAAAAACTGCCCTCAGCTTATCCAGTTTAATGTCCCATATACACAAAGCCTTGCACATTCAAGAAATCTTTGTTTAACAGTGTGGTGTAGAGATGGTAAATTACACTAACAGAAACTCATAAAAAGTATGGATCTAGAATAACAAGAGCCATTTAAATCGGTCTGTCCTAGGCTGCTCTAGGCAGTGAAAGAAGGAACAATGCAGTTGCCTTCCTGTAAGTTCTAAGAACTGAATAAACAAGGAAAAGTTCATGATTTTGATGCATATAGATGAGATTTGATATTGTGAGCCTTTTGGTTAAAATGGACTAAAATATAAATCTTTGCTGTATGTTTAGCAACAGAGAAACATTTTCAAAGAATGAACAGTAAATATACATTGAGATCTAACATTGTTGGAACTGATCCATACTTGTGAAGGAAAACTTGAAAATAATAGTAGTGGAAGAGGTTGTGTATGTAATTGTACTGTGTCCTGTTCTTTACCAAAATATAGCTTCCACAGTTAGGTGCAGGATATTTTGGATGAATGTGTGATTTCCATTTAATACACTGTCAATGGCATCATACTTCTTTCAAAAACTGGTAATAAATTGTGTAAATTTTAATTTTGGATTGTCAACCTAAACTACTTTAAGCATGGCTGGATGAAGTTTCTTTTTTTTCCCAAAAACCTTAGTAATGTTTGCTCCATTGTAATAGCTATTTAGCTTACCCCAACAACACAGGCCTAAATGCTTTCTGAGCAAGAGAACAACAAAAATGTGGGTTTGGGAGACAGCAGGGATTTCTCCCCAGCTGTTACTGGGGTTACCTTTTCACCCATTTGCATTTCTACCTTTTAAAAAGAACAATGATATTTGTTTAAAGTTTGGTCCTCTGAAGTCCAAAGTAGGAAGGAAGTTCTTTGAAAGGTAGTGCATGGCACTTCTTCCTAAATGGCTTAGAAAAGTGTGCACTACAACCCTGACAATGTATAGGGTACTACTGATTGTGTCACAACACTGGTATTTGGTTATTGCTAATATATATTAAATATCTTGGTAAAAGAAAGAATTTCATGTTGCATTTAAGACAGCCTAAAATTAGTGACATGATTTCCCCCTGCATATCAGGTGAAGGATTTTGTGTCACTGAGTTCCAGTTACCTTCTCATTTGACTCATACCATGATATCTTTACAGTTACACTTAGACCATCCAATCCTTAATGATATTAAAATCCCAGATATATATTCCTGAGCAAAAGAAGCACTTGTTGAAATTGAAAATAAGGAAGTTTCACACTCCAAAAATGTTGGGAAGAAATTACAGGGGACACTTGTTAGAAATCTGTTGGATTTTTCTATCAGAGAACAGAGAATTAGAGCAAAGAACAAGGGTATGAAATGTGGCTTTATATTAGAAGTAGAAAGCTTATGATTTGAAATATGAACTGTGACATATAAAATTATTTGCCCAATGTTTGCACTGAGATGTTTGGGCTCTATTACATTTAAAAGTCATAGAATGCAAGTTCACATTAGGAAAAAGCAGTTTCTAAAGACATTAGGGACATCTTTTCATGTCTTTTAGATTATCCTGAAAGGTCCTAAAAAAATTGAGAAAATAATGCAGATTATTCTCCATACATGATGCCCTATGTACATCCATTTGGAAGGGAACAAAATGTTTTATCACACAGTGATCCTTGAATTTCAAATTAATATATTAGGTTAGGGATATATATTTCACACTGAGGACAAAAAAAGCTTTAATATTAAAACTTCTGTATTTATCAAAAATCTAATGATGCCTAATCCTTGAACAATCTGATGAGTAACTTGATTATCAGCAGAAGAAACCATCAGAAATTCATTGCCCTTAGCCAGATAACAGAAGCCAACAACAGTAGCTTTCTGTGAATTTGTCCTCAGACAATTAACAGATAAATGCACTATCTTGCTATGATCTCTCTTCAAAACATTTTGTCTTTGATTAACCTTTGATTGTTGAAATTTCAACTGTTAAAAACAGTGACAAGGAGTTGTGCTGAACAAAGTTGGTTTTAGAACACATACTATCGCAATTGCATTTTGTAAAAATAATCATATGCACTATGCAAAGAAACTTAAGAGATAAAGTGTTTTTCCTGAACTTTCTTCAAGAAAAAAAACCTCAAAGAACCTACTCTATACAGTTAAAATAATCTCTTTAATATTGGTACCAAAATAGCAAAATGCTGTAATTACATCATTATTTTGTCAGTCTCTGTCAATCCATTGTAAGAAAATATTCTCTCTCTTACCCTTTATCCAGGTCTTAACACCTTCATAATGTTGTTACCTCAATTGTTTTAGAGTGCCTGCTTTTCAGCTCAGGGATATGGCTCCTATTTGTCTGTAAAGTGCCATCATATTTACTGGGTTATATTAGTAAATCAATAAAAACCAGTATTTGGTTATCTTTTGTAGTTCTTAATGCCCATAACAACGCATTTACTTTGGCAAAGCAGGCAATCTTGATTATACATATTTGCCATATCTACTTCAGTTTTATTGTGTCTTATTAAATACAAATCATACTCAAAGTTTACTCACAAAAAGAGACAAAGGTTACTTTTCCTTCCCAGCAGTAGCTTTGGACAGCAATCTGTCTTGTTTCTACTCATACTTTGGGCTGCATCTATATTAGTAAATTAAGCAAGGCAAGAGAACTTTTGCAGAACACTGGAATGTATCTGTCTGTATTGTTATTTTATAATACTCCTTTATGTGTTTTCTGTTTTGTTACAAAAAAGGAAGAAAAAATAGCTTATGATGAAAGTTTCAGAAAGGTAAAATTTCTAAAATACAATATAGATGCAATTTCTGGTACTGGAAGGTATGAATATTTGGTATGGATGCATTACTAACACTGAATGCCAAAGAATTATCCCCTTAGTTTTTTTCACAACCAGATGCAGCCTTAGATGCTAAGTAATTTCTGTAGATCAAAATGCTAATTAATTTCTGTAAATGAAAATACAAATTTTAGTTCTAAAAGGCTGAAAAAAGACTTGCAGCTGGTAAACATTCACTAATCTTATTCTGGGTTCCCTGCAGCATAGCCATGTGATAGAAATTTTTCAGAAAGACCCACCTTTTTCTCCCCAGGAAAATTCTATGAGAAGAAAGCAAATACATTAAAAGTTGTGTATAACCTACTATTTATTTTCCACTAATAGATGTAGCAACAAACTAAATTTGCATTGAGAAGTCATATTCTGTAATACCTACACACAAGAATCTTCAGAAATAGATGTGTGACCATGACTGTGTGCTCTATAGTTTGTCTAAATATACATACATCTTTCTGCATCTTTACATACATTAGAAAAATTGAACCACATATAGCTAGTATGTTATCAGGTAACCCAAGATGCATTGTTAATTCCAAGATCAGAGTTCAATTGGTCATAGGTCTAAGTCTCCTGCTTATGCTGATCCAATAACCAGAGCATGAATCTTTGAACATTAATTCATTCTGTCTGAAAATTTAGAAAAGTCCCATGTTCAGGAGCTCCTCACAGGCTGGTTTCACACATTGTGCTGGGGATTTTTTTCTTTTTTAAGATCAACACACAAAGAATAAAATGTGAGAAGAATATGTATATATAGAACTAGGAACTGACTAGAGAGGAATTTATATATTTTTAATGACAAGTAATTTTCTGGTATAGATTTCTAATAGTTCTACTTACTTCAGGAACATTGTATGCAGCATTATATGTATATTGAGAAGATGTAAGGGGTTTAACCAAGCATCTTAATTTTTTTTTACTTTGTATTAGTGTGAGACTCTATTGAGTCTATATTGAATTGTCTGTACAAGGTACACACTAGATGGAAACACAGATTTAAACAGAATAATATTAGCAAAGATATTTAAAATTGTTCAGTGTGTAAGATAAATTTCAAGACTTGTCTTTTAATATTGCAGCTTTGCATAACTGTACCTGGAGGTATTTTGCAACAAAAGTATATTAAGGTAAACAGAGAATTCAGATAAATAATATCTAGAGCTCTATGATTCCCACTGCAAAAATCTCCATAATTATAGAGATTATAGAGATTGCACACTAATACTAATTCTCCTCTAAAACTGATGCAATTAAAAGATAGTAGTAGTTCTAAATTAAAACCTCAAATTTGCATTTGAAAGATAACATTTAGATTAGTCAATAAAACTTTGTGAAGTAAAAATGTAATCTTTCTTATTTTCCCATGGAAAAACAAAGGAAATAAAGAAGAGAAGAGATAGACTGCAGGAACAATGTAATTATTTACAGTGGAGCTTTGTTCTCCTGGTTGCTGCAACACTTCAGTTTTGGATTTTGGGAACATCTGTTCACACATGTAATATGTATATCTACACTGCCATAAAAGATAGATGATAAGTTAGGTTTCTAAACTGCTTCTGCTTGTATTGTTGAGTTTGTGATTTTACAGTACTTTCTGGGTATACCTCAGACAAAAGTGATGGAGGAGGTAGAAGGCAAAGTCAACCTTTCAGCACTGTACAATGCTGGGATCAAAGTTCTCTTTGAATTCCTTGTACAGTTGCCACTATTGATTTTCAGAACTATTGGAGAACAAAATTATGAAAACTTTTGTGAGAAAGAATTCAACATTTAAAAAAAAATTCAATCATGTCTAGGTTTAAAAAATATGTTGGAAAAAAACTTGAGCAGAAGCTTTGGCAGAGTTCAGAGACTGAAATATTAGAGCGATTTTTTTGTAAATGAAGCCCAGAAGATGAGGAATTTGATGTATATGTTTGTTGTACAAACAACAGGGATATTTTAGAATTTGTGGCCTAATTTCTAATCCAAAAAAATAGATTGCAATTTTATTTAGTTATCACCTGCTGTGTAGAGACCTCGTTACAAATGCAAGGATCATAGGGGATGTTGTGGGTATAATGTATTTTTTCCCCTCATCACTTCAAACATAGAGGAAATAGCTCTCTCCTTAAACCTTAATGAGTCAAGGTGAATTCAAACCAGATGTTTTCTGGTTTTATTCCCACTGACAAATCACAGCTCAACTTGCTTCATAGAATGCCCTAAATGTAATGACCAACTGGTGCTCTCTCTTTTAGGGCTGGATGTTCATGGGTCAGGCTCCAAGCTAAATGTTTATTTTTCTAACTGTTTTATAGGAGAGTTTTGTTAAAAGACTTGGCACGGTGCACTTCAGTTTAATTTTAGGCTTGACAGCAGTCCTGGCCTCAGAGTGTGTATGAGTGTAATTTAGTTGCTGTGCTACTGGAAGTCTATGGAAGATTAATGAATGGTAAAGCTCTGTGGCAGTTGTGAAGAGATGCAGGACAGAACAAACCAGTTACCATCTGTTCAAAACATCTCTTACAGCTTTTTTTAAGGAAAACCCTTATCAGCAGAAGATAAAGGCATGCAATAATTTTAAATATTAATATATTTCTGATATCAATGGGAAGTTCTGTTGCAGTGCTTATCTTGTGGGACATTGTCCCATGTACAAGTATACACATATGATTACATTGGTGTTTATGTGATGTATGTTTAACTCCGGTTTTAATGTGATATTTAGAAAGAAAACAAAAAAAAAAACAAACCACCAAAACCAAAACCAAACAACAAACTAACAAACCACCAAAAACCCCAACATACAACAAAAAACTAAACACTAGGCACTTGATAGTTCAAGTTGTTGAAAAAGCTACCATAAATTTTATTTTTCCCAATGCAAATAGAGATATTTACTTCTATATAAACTCTTTGTGTGTAGTGCATATTGATTGAAATAAAAGTTGGAGGATTGTACATAAAATTTGAAGCTATGTGATTTTATATAACCTTATCTTGGGACATCCTCAGTTTTCAGGTGGACTTACAAGGTTTAGTAGAGAATTCTATTAGAGTGGAAAAATTTCAAGCTAGAAATACATGTTGCCAGAAAATAAAATGTTTATAATTTGATTAAGAAACATTTCTCTGTATCTTGGTTTTCATAAAAAATATATAATGAATGAGAATCATAGTTTTGAAGAGGACCTGAATCTGATTTGGCTGCTAATGTCCCTCAGCAGATAAATCTAGATGCAGCTTCAAAATCTCTCCAAACCCACAAATGTTTTAGCACTTCCTGTTATATGAATACTTGATGTTCTGTCTTTTTAGGGGTTAATTATGTTGACCCTTACTTCATCAATAACAGAAATTATGGAATTTCTGTCACTTCAGAGGAGAGACTCTGCTCATCCTTTGAGTGAGATCATTTTTCAGAGTAAGGCAGACTCCACCTTAAAGCAGAGTATGTAGGCTTCCTTTAGAACCAATAGAATTCTAGACAGTACAGTCACCAAAATCTGGGGAGCTGTTCAGGGAACCAAATGTAGACGATTTCTGTGGGATGAGAAAAACAATTTTTCTACACCTCATGAACTGCAGTGATGAGGGAAAAATTAATCTGGTGACACAAACCTGTGCAATTTTATATGCCATGAGGTTATTCCATCTGCCTTTTGACTGCTTCTTCAGAAGGGTTCAAGTCTCCTTCAAGTCTTGTTGGCTGTCAGTCAAGCTTTATGTTATTCCTTCTGAGAGCTTAAGGCACCTCAAACAGAATGAGGTTAGGTGCATCTCATCTCCTATTTCCACTACAGTTGAATAGGAATTTAGATAATCCAGAGGACATGTGGCCGTAGATGTCTAAATGTAGATGAACCAACTCCTGTTCAATTCAGCTAAGACTGAACCTATCATCTTGAGCTTGACTTGTATGAGACTTTAATACACCTTAAAATGTCCAAGAATATCTGCCAAGTCTAGCATGCTACTGGACTCTTCAGGGAGGTGTCTGGAAGTGTTGATGGAAGCCAGAAGTAGAGTCTAAGACATTAAAAAGGAAGCATGTGGACAGCTGAATCGAGCACTTTGCCTACCTTTGCATATGCAGAGAGAATATACGCTCTGGAAGACATTGGTTTGAAAATCAATTTAAATAAATGTAAAAGAACCAGAAGAGCAAACACACTCTACACACCACCACTAAGGATCTGCCCTTCAGAGGTGGCTGTTTGTCTTTACTGGCTACAGCAGGAACACAGGAAAATCAACTTAAATGAAAACTAGATTTTCACATACCTCAAAAACTAGATGAGGCTAATCCCATCCATGCTTTATAAAATTTCCTCATCTTTCTCTGTTATTATCCAACTACCTTTGTTTACTCTATGGTTAAAAAAAAGGATATAAAATGTAAGGGTATTTTCTTTCTGCTTTCATGTCAATAATTTTTGCCTTTACATGGTAATTCATGAACTGCCATAGAAAGTTCAGAGAAAAATATGTATATTTTTTCTAAACTTTCTGCATAGTAAAATAAGCCATCAGAATTAGTTGTGCTTTATAAATTGCTCATTAAACAAGTACATATAAATGCCAAAGCAGGAATAATGTAACAAACATATTTACATTTTATTTCCTTCTTTTTTTTGTAAAGTTATTGTGGACTTTGATGTGTTTTTAGTTTGTATTTGCCATTAATCTTTTATAACGAATAGGCTTAAAGATAATCTAATGTCATCTCATTCAGTCCATCAAACATTTAATATTGCAACAGTAACCAACATTAATTTTTTTAATTAGAAAAAGAAAAGGAGTTTATTTTCTGTGACATGTAGAATTTCAGGGGCTTTTAATCCATCACACAAAGCACATTATCATATTTGAGAAGAAAACTATATTTTTTAATTAAAGCATTGTACACAGAAATGAATAATAATTTATTATACTTTTATGAATAGTAAAATATTCTTTCAACATTAACTAGTCTATTCATTTTTCTTTCTTTAAGAATGAATAGAGGCTACCAAGGCAAAGCATCTTTGGTTGAAGCATTAGACTTTTTATTGTGTTTATCTTAAAATGTGTAATAGGTTTTAATAGTTTAACATACGTTCAAAATCTGCTGTTTTCAAAAAAGCTAAAAGTCAATTTCTAATAGAATATTTACTTTTAATAAAATGTTTATATTATTTTATTAAAAAATGTATTGCATATAAAACTGAGAGACCTAGTAATCTGTTCCTTTTTCCTTAGATCAAATGATAAACAAGAGCCAAGTTGAAGGTAGAAACCCAGTTTCAGACTGGCATAGGTCATGAAATGAGGTAAATTGCAGGCATCAGAGCCATGTGATAAAGTATTAATTCATGGAGTGACTATTAAATTAACCTGAATTTTTTAATCTTGCTGGAGACAGGAACTATTTTTACTAAATACTGGAGTACAGAGAGATGAATACCCTTAAAGGCTTGTTGTCTGAAACCTGTGAACATCTAGTATGACCAAGGGTCTTTGTTGTGGGACTCTGAATCAGGCAGTCTACTAGTGGACCTACCACATATTTCCTTTGAAATTAATGTTCCAAATCTATGTTATATTTATTGTATTACAATAAATATAGAAGTAAAATTAGTCATTACTTGAATAAAATCTAGTCTTTTGTGTAAGAAGGACACACCTTTCCCTTTCATCTTGTTTCTCACTGAGCTGCCTGAGGCAGTTAGCAACACTGGAACAGAGCCTCTGAGTCAAAGTCTCCTTACTACCGTGCTGGAGGCTGTTTTCTAATATAGCCTCTTTTCTTTTCAGCAGGTTCCCAGGGTCTTTTCCTGGCTAAAGTCTCATCCATTTGGCCACTAGAGTTCCTCTTTCCATGCAGCCTAAATACACACTCAGAGGAAAGAAGAATCCTATTAGGGAAAGGTTCTGCCTATGCAAAAAATGTTAAGGCTTTTGGTTCATAAGCAGACTTCTAATTTAAATTATAATAACAACCATATAGGACAAGATCCAGACCACTTGTTTCTAGAACCAATTTAATTGTTCTGACACTGAAGAGAAGGTGGCAGGTGCAAGATAAGTTCATTCAGATTTTATAAGTTGAAGGGTTATATTCTCTATGCAATCACTCCAAAGTAGTAAGCGTTCTGAGGCTGAACAGGGTGTAGTCAATAAGACTAAACAATGTAAAATCATATGTACAGAGACACATTTGCCTTTTTGCCCTTCTCTGCAGGTTAGTAATCCAATAAAGGTTGTGCTTATATAGTGATGCAATTAAGTTCTTGATCCTAAGTTTAATCAGAGTAGACCTGCTAACACATCAAATTTATGTCCACGTTTGATATGTTAACATACACTAAGCCTGTCTACACATAGCCAGTTATGGAGTCAAAGCTAGGAGCTGGAATCTAATAGCTGAAATGCATCGAGGAGCAGCTTCTTCAATTACTTTTAGTTCTGAAAGATTTTGTGAGCAACTCTAGTTAGTAAAAAAAAAAAAAAAGGAAAAAGAAAAAAAAGAAAAAAGACAATAAAGCTCAAAGCTCATAACTGAAAGGCTATTTTATTTTTACAAAAAATGAGCTGGGTTTCAACCCGTTAATTTCAGTGTCTTAATTGGAAGTGGTGGCTAACCAAGTAAAAATGTTCCTAAATAAAATAAGCAAAAAGCTTCCTAAATGCCACTCAGCTGGAAGTCTTTGAACTACAGACCTATTAGAGTCCTTTATCCCTGCAGCAGGAAGGGTGGATTTAATTTTGGATTCTGAGTGCTATCAGTTTACATTCAGTGCTAAGCTTACTTTTCAGAGAAGCTCCAAATTGCACCATTCGTTACATTTTATTAGGTTGATGGTTCAGCTGGTAAACCTCAACGGGAAGATTTAGGACCTTACTGAAATAGCTACATAAACATGTCTTTAGAGTTGTTTCCTCCTTCTGAGGATCAGTACCTTGGGGTTTTCATGTGAAGGCACATGATTAAATAATCAGCCTTTTTCTGTGTCAGAAGACCAGAGGATAAGATAGAAATGCCCTCTTTTTGTACAGCAGCTATGCAACTGATTCAGAGCCCCTACTAGCAGAAATAAGGGGATTCAAAGAGGCTAAGGGTCAATTTACAACTCTTCTGTCAAATCTGGATTCTGGTGAAGCTAGAAGGTAAGAGAAAGGGACTGAAAGAAGAGAATGCAACTGCAAAGTATTTCAGAAATTACTGTATTGCTGCAAGAAGGAAAAGTTGAGAATTCTTTTAATTTGATTCTTCTTCCCTTTTATTCAGCAATTGCCTAATATCAAAATTAATATACATTTCAGGGAGCAATAATTTTTATATCTAATCTGTCATAATATGGTAATTTATATTATATATATATATGTCATATGCACACTCACACACACACACATATATATAAAAAACTGTTTGTGTGATACTTCAGGCTGGATAGAATGCAACTGGGGTCCATGGAAAGGTTGATTGTGACTGACCTTGCAGGCTGAGTATTTGAGTATTAATCAGTAACCAATTCACATAACGCTCGTGTTCTCTTGTAGGACTCACAAAGTAAATTTAGCAACATCAGCCTTTAGGTCTTGAATCACAGGCTTCATCTAGCTTACTTCAAATGTTTAAATGTCCAAGTGTCTAAGTGGCCTTAGTGATAACATAATTACAAAGGACTTATAAAGAAAGAGACAGCACGTCAATGTAACCCTGGATTTTTCTTCCAGTTTGCTTGTGAAAGGATAGAGGAGCAAGCAACTGCTTTACTTGTTGGCTTTCTTAACATATGTGAATCAATGGCTTTGGCAATTCTCAAACTCAAGAATGAAGTTAAGCATGACAGTTTTAATAGTCCCAGACTTATATTCCATGCACTTGTCATATTTCTTTATAAGCTCACTTACATGTTTGGCCTTTGTGACATCCCATGGCATTGCATTGCTTAGTTTAATTACACATGATATCGAAAGAATATATTTTGAGAAATTGTGTGTCTTTTACCAAATGGACATCTTTTCTAAAGAGAGGAATTTTATAGTTAATACCTACCATTAGATCAATAATCTATCTGGAAAAAATAAGACTTCTGTGTGATTGAAGCCCAGTCATTTTATTAGTTCATTTGTTTACTTCTTGCCAGACACATTGTCTGATTCAGTTCCTCTCTCATAAACCTTAACTTGCATTTTTACATAGACAATTGATTATATTTAACAGATATACAACTGTGGCTCTTAACAAGAGTTACTTGAAAATACTCTATTTCTGATATGTCTGTCCTGGTATTTCAGTAGATGAACATAATTTGGTCTACTATTCCCTGGAAGCTCACATCTGGCTTGATAAACTGCTATTGGCTATCCAAAGTTAAATCACAGAGTCACAGAATGGTTTGAGTTGGAAGGGACCTTGTAGATCACTTACTTCCAAGTCACTGCCATGGGCAGGGACACCTTCCACTAGACCAGGTTGCTCAGAGCCCCATCCAACCTTGTCATGAACACTTCCAGGAATGGGACATCCACAACTTCTCTGAACTACCTGTTTCAGTGCCTCACTACCCATGCAGAGGAGAATTTCTTTAAAATATCTAATCTTAGTCTTCCAGTTTGAATCCATTCCCTCTTGTTCTATGACTACATTCCCTTGTAGAAAGCCCCTCTTCCAACTGCCTTGTAGGTCCCCTTCAAATACTGTGAGGCTGCCATAAGGAACCTTCTCTTCTCTGTGTTGAACAACCCCAGCTCTCAGTCTGTTTTCAGAGGATATCTATTTTCTTTCCTTTTTTAATAAGATGTATTTTTTTAATTCTGTGTAATTTTATAAATCAGAGTCCATTCTTTTTCTTGAACCTGGGCCTTCATTGTGTCTCAGAAAAGAATCCTCATCACATTATTGGCAAAGGCCACATGATGTTTTGTAACAAATCTCAGCCCACAACTACTCATTCACTTATAAGAAAGCTGGATTTAGACCTCATTTTTGATAAAGCATGAGAAATGTAATCAAATGCATTTTGTAAACATCAGATGTTTAATCCGGTTCTGCTTATTTTGGACAGAAGATTTTGCTAATAGGGCAACATTGCTTAGAGACTAAAATTTTAAAGCACCGATCAGGAAGCCAACAGCTGCACAGTTGAGCCACACAGTCCATTATCTACTAAAGGAAAGGATTTTTAATGAGATTCCCTTGACACTGGTGTTCTTCTATCACAACCAGGACTGCTAATGCACCAATCAGGCCAGAGCAATGTTGCTGCCAGCATTCTTCCTTAAAGAATGCTTTTTTTTTTGTTATGCCCTGTTAAGTATTTAACAGGTTTGCATTGTACACAAACCCTTACAACACAGTTTAGTTTTTCCTGTGAAATAAATCATCTTTCAGATATCAAACATGGTTCATTTCAATGAACATGCACTTTTTTCTTCCAAATGTAGATATTAATGGGGATAGAGGTGAATGGGTGGCTCTAATACTGTTCTTTTGTCACACTTAGGAAAAAAAATCTCTTAGCTATGGAGTAGTACAACAGAATACCTTACTTTCTCCAAGTTATAATTCAGCCCAGGCAATTAGGATAGCTAGCACAGATGAATGTAGCACATAGAATGTTGCTTATACAAATCCGATTTTAGTTGTTGCGTTGGTAATTAGGAGTTGTGGCATGTTTAATTTATTTAGCTATCTACAGAATTTAAGCTTTTTTATTGTTACTAGTTGCTTCTGAAATTGAACAGAAGATACTGTGCTGGACATGTAACAATGAGAACTCATGCAGAACTGTCTGGAGGAAAAGAAATATTTTAATTTTGTGCAGTAGCATAACTCTAGATGTGGCATAAATTCTATACTGAAGTCCATTTTAATGGAGTTTATGAAATACTTCCATTTAATTGGGCAAGTTCAGTTTAATTTCAAGAATATTATAGTAGATGCATAGTCTGATTGTTAGAGAATTACTGTAGTATGAGGTGTTACCAAATCCTATTTTGCTATGTCTTCCTGCTAGGACCTTTGGAAAGTATAGAGAATCATGGGAGGAGTTTTACAGAGTTTGGGTACGTAATTTACATTAAACATATTGCAAACAGCAGTAGTCTTAGGAATTGTAGCTGTGGCTTTCTTCTCATGTAGTTGTCATACAATATAAATAGAATACAAACCAAACCTAAGCCAAATCAAAACAACAACAAAAAAAAATCCAACAAAAACCCCACCCTAACAACAGAAAAGCCCAAGCAAAACCAAAACACCCAACACTCTGGGCTCGTTCTCTACCTTTGTTCCTCTTTCAGTAACTCTTTATCTTTTTGCTGCATAGTCTATCTATCTGATTGAAAGAAGTAAAAAATGTCCCTGTCTCGTACAGCACAGTGGTAAATTCATTTTCATAGGAGCAAGAAAATTTAATTTTGAACACTAAGAAAAGATAGAGGTACTGAAACCATGGCTCCACCTTGTCAGGGAGGCTCTTACCTTATGTTCTTCCCAGGATTGTGTGCTGTATAACAGTGATCTCCAAGAGTAAACTTAATATAGCAAAGACCTTGAAAATAGATAACATAAAAAGCCATAAAAATATAAACACGGTTCATATATGGTCGTAGAAGAATGAGGATCTAGGGAGAACACACTTCCCAGTATAACAAGGAGAAAACAAAATTTATGCATCTAACATCTAATTAATCTCACATATGGCGAAACATGAAGGAGATAATATAAATACACTGAAGTCTGCCACAACTTCTACCAACGTGGGAAATGAAAGAAGAGAGAGAGCAATTGCTAAAGTACTGTTTCTCTCAGGTAAGGACACTATGCCTGATCTGAATCACTGCTTACCTGCAACAGGTCCTTATTTCTCCTTAGCAGAAAGTACTTCTCTCTCAATTGCAGTTATGTTTTGTTAAAACACTAGAGATAAACAATTGTCAGTGCTAAAACATGTGCTTGTACCTTATTTTGTTTAATGATAGCTTGCATCTACATTTTCCATCCATGAAGTGTATAGACTATACTTTGCTGACAGAATTTCTTCCTTTGTCTAGACTGTCAAAAAATATTTAGGATACATTTTAGACATCCTTTATTTTCCTGAAATTTTCAGCTCCTAAATTATGCATTTGACTATAATTTTTTTCCATCCTTGAATTAGATGAAGAAAGCATTTTGTATATTGCCAGTATTTAAGTTCTCTCTTAGGTGATTTGACTCCTAACTTTGACTACCAGTTTCCCTCCCTTAAAAGATTCATTTATTTTCCACTTTATTCTATGAGTAGGCATCAAAGCCCTTTCTTTGAGAGTTTGGCATTTCAGACCTCTCTTAAAAAAGGAAGGGTAGGTGGAAATGCCCTCCCCCACATTTTTTTTTCTAGGAACCAGTGCTTAGGACATTTACTTGGAAAAATTGAATTCTTTGCTTCAGTGAGTCTTACTTGATGCATAGCAGAGCAAATTGCACAAGCAGGAATGAGAAATGCCTGCTCCAGAAATCCTTGTAGCCTGTCTTTTATTGTGTTCACTCAGGATATGGTCTTACATCTCGTCTTGTGGAAGAGAGACTTAGGCCTAGTTTACCATTTTGGAAAAGTGTCCTAAACTTTATAGGGAGAAACAGCATTTGGGAATGACCTGCTGGTAGTGTTTTCTTGGGACTTAAAGTCAGAACTCTGAGCATGTCTCTCAGCTCACATCTGGCACATGAGTATGTGAGTGATGCTAAAATGTAGCCATGAAGTTGAGCATTAGCGTTTGTCAGGACATAGTTGATGATGAAGATGACTAGAAGCAGGCTCTTACAGGCTTACATCAGTACATATCAGTATGTTTATCAGCTAAATAAAAGGCTATTATTCCTCCAAAATAAGAACAAATAGTTTGTTAACTTGCATTCACTCTAATAGGAGCTATATCTTCATGTAACAAAGAAATCTATATGGAACAGACCAAAGTAGAAAAAGTTAAATCAAACAATTAAGAAGTGGGGTGATCAGGTTCCTGTCTGGAAGTTTATTTCCTCTGTCATTTTTTCTTAGGACAAGCTGTGGAGCAAACATTTAATTTAGCTATCTACCTACGCTCCTTTCTTGATTTGTGATTTTTTTTTGGCTGTACAATATCAAGTGCTTTTGCACTAGCGTGATGGTTACTGAGATTATATGTGGCAAAGAAGAAAACACAATGTTTTTAAGACAGCTGACTGCTAACATTGTGGTCAGGTTGTCTCTCGTGCTGTAGACAGCTATCTTTTCAACAGTGCTTCTAATAGGCTATTCATCACTTTCTCAGTGGCAGTTTTGTTTTCCAGAATGCTTGTTGACTCTGAAGTCAATGGGAGATGTTCTTTGGATGCTCAGGGTTGGAATTTGTGATTCTGTGATTCACCTCCACTAATGTAAGATATCTAATTCCAAGCCACTTGGTGTACAACCTAAAATCAATTTCATGCACTCCTTTAAATTCCAAGTGCTCTGACCATCAGGTGCATGGGCCTGAGATGCACCCCTCCATTTCACTGGAAGTAGAAAAGTATTTGTTCTAGCTCTCAAATTTTAAACACCTTTCTGTGTAACTGTAGCAGTTTTCCAATTTGTTTGTCATTTTGAACTGCCGAGAATTCACCTCATAAGCTCAAAGTAAAAAAGATAATAAAGAAATTGGAAACTTAAGGGACTTTGATCAGAGTCTTGAATCTCTGCTGCATGTTTATATCTCCCCAGAAAATATTTCCTGGATTTTTTTAAACCTGTTTTTGAGCTGCTATAGGCTTCTTCTCATTATGATGCTAAATATTTTTTCAGAGCTTAGATGTAAATCTTTGGTTGTTCACTTTGTTTCATGCATTTGTTTCTGAATTTTGGTTAAAATATTTTATTTACCTGAAGGAACAACCTTGCTCTGACATAACACCTGTTCCATGTAGTTTTGATCTGTTCCTTTATATGCCTCTGTCTCCTCTTTTTGTGGCAATGTATTCTGAAATGTACTATGGTTAGGGGGAATCCATTATTTGATGCTGTATCTTTTTCATTCTTTGAGAGCGTGGGGGATTTTAAGAGGCTACATATTCAATGCAGCAGCAATAATGGTCCTGCTGAATATGATAATATTTTGTGATTGTTACATGTTAGACAGGTACTTGAACACACACGACCTATTCATGCCAAAAAGCCCCCATATCTACTATAATGCTACAGCTTTTCACACTCCCCCTGCTGGGTTTCTAATGCAAACTATCACAGTGTGTGGTCCCCACTACTGTAAACATGAATTCCCTTCTCATTGTGACTTTATATCTTCTACACAGATTATAATTATTCTCTATCAGCTCAAAGCTGTCAATGTGCTCCTGAAAGGACTGTTAGTGTTAGAAAAGAAAAAGAAAAGGGGGAAAAAAAAAGCCTTGATACCTAAAAAATATAAAGCATGACCAGAATCAGGAAAAATTCAAATTTCTTTTACTGCTTAGTAAATTCAAAAAAATAAATGTATATTTATATATGCTACTTCCTTTGCTTTTCTCTCTTTTTTTCCCCCTTTAAATAATCTGAAGAATTTAATGCAGGCAGTAGTTCTTCCCCTCCATTTCATATATTTTGGAGACATAAAGATGCATACATCACACAGTCCATCTATTTCATCAGCTTCTGTCTTGGTCAACATCAGTTTGATTTTTTTCACCCACCCCACTGCAATGTTAGATGTGAAGCTGCTCTGCTTCCTTCTATTAGAAAACTTATCCATGGTTAGTATCACTTAACTGTACCTATCAAAGGCAAAGAACTGGCATGGATGTCAAATTCTTTTTGCTTGGAAGAGGACACTTTATTATTACAAGAAAGAAAATGATAATGTCAGAATGTAAAGCTACTGTGTATCTCCTTCATCAGCCACAGCAGGAAGCAATACTGTATGTGGTAGTTTAAATCTTCTTCAGTGATTTGACAGCTTCCAGCTGAGTAAGAGTCCACATCTTTAGAGGGATTTAGAGGACTTGGAGTGCCGGCCTTAGACTTCAAGAGCTTGGAGTTACAGCACAAGCACGTGATCTTATGAGCCTTTCACATAAACCTGGCAATAATGGTGAGCTCTGTTATAACAGTGTTTCATGAGAAAGAAACAACATATTTTTTATGAGAGAGAAGCAGTTTTCTCATTATCTAAAATACAAGTAATTGTATTTTAGATAATGAGAGGAATCCAAGTATGGACAATCTTGTTCTTAAATGTAATAATTTCTCTATAAAATTGAGGGAAATACATAAGCAGTGATGGACTTCTACAAAACTGCGTTATTTTGTTATGAAAAGTTCTTAATCTATGTCTATTCCTGGAAAAAAACTTAGTCATAACATACCTCACACTTCCAAAGAAGAAGTACAGGTGGTAGAGAAGCAGTTATTTTGTTCTAGCAACAGTTAATGTCTACTTTCATTAATTACAGCAGGGATGGAAATCAGACAGCTTATCTACTATTAATTGAAATAAGCAAGTGATCAATATGACTGTTAATTGCACTAAGGGCAACAAATACCCTGGATGCCTTCCCATAGGATACCAACTGAAGATAATTTTTATACTGCTGCATTCTTTACACCAATCATACTCATAGGAAAAGAAAGCACAAGACTGATGTTCAATAGACTAAATTTAATGGTGCTCAGTGATAATCAGGGCCTTCAGATACAATACTCATAGTAATGTCAAGCACGATTATATTTTCAGATTTATGTGAAATTACTGAAATGCTATTTGCTATCATTTTTGTCCAAGGTTCATCCAGTTGTTGATGCAGTATGTCAATATTGATTCTACACAGTAAAATGTTTATAACAGAGGCCCAGTAGCTAGTACATCCAACATCTCCAGTGCCAGCAGCAAGTGATTCCTGCCAAGGATTGGTGGCAGCATGCCAAGCCATCCAGTGCACAGTTCATTTTTGCTATCCTATCTGGCTTTGTATTATTGTGGGTTTTTTAAATCACTTATCTTTCTGCTGAATATTTTTTCCTTTTTCCTAAAAGACCATGCAAAAAAAAAAATAAAACCCAAAACCCAAAAAAACCCAACAAAAAACCCCAAAAAATCAACAACCCGAAACAAACCAACAAAACAAAACAAAACAGAGCCAGGTAAAAGGCTTTTTGAAGGCTATTTTTCAATGTAAAAAAAAGATACATCTAGTAAAGATACCACTCAAGTCATTAGAGCTGTTACATGTGATTGGTGTTGTGTCATTTAGCAAAGTGTTGCTCAGTGGGTACAGCAGCTGGTATATATGATTTTCTATACCACCTGCAAAAATATCCCATACCATATAATCAACCACCTGGATAAAAAAGAAGGGTAGTGAGACACTGTTTATTATGTAGCAGCACCCATATTTTCCTTAAACTTGTGAGTACATAAACAGACTGATAGTACAGGACGTGTACAGGATAAGGTTTGTTAAAGCTTCTCTGTTTCTCTGTTCAATAAAGCATCTACTGCCTGCTGTTCAGATGGTATTGAACAGATTTGCTTATTTCTAAAGAAGGTGTTTGGGCAATTTTCTGGCACAAATGAAGTAAAATTATGTACTTTAAATGTTCATTAAAAAAAAAAAAAAGCATCCAACCAGCCACCAGCATTTTCCTGTAACAGATTGGAAACTACAAAACATACAAACAGAACCTTGGTGATAAATTGATATCATTAGTACTGTTGGGATTACTCATTTGCTTAGAAAGATCCTGTCCAGTGGCAACATTTCAAACAACTGTTTTAACAACTTCTGATTAGCAAACCACCCTCTAACACTCACAAGAGGTACCTCAGATTATCACTGCTCAGCCAGCTCCCTCCCCATAGTTCCCACTGCTATTACATTTGCAGTGGCCACTGTGATTCGTTTCCATGAAGCTACAGCAGTTTAGTCCTGCTGGAAATCTGGCACTTGGTCTCCAGCATCTAAAGGAACACACCTTTCCACAGCCTAATAGTGCTCTGAGTGAGCCAGAAGTCATTTTGCTAAAGGATTTAAAAGACATGTAATCGGGCTGCATGAGGATTTTATGTATCTGTGATTCATTAGAAACATAAATTTTAGCACTGTGTTATCGTCCAAATGAGGCTAAGGACACCATACAGGAAATTCTTGGTGATGTTTGTTATCTGACATTTGCAAATGTCTGGGAGATTTTGTTTACTGTTTTTATACCTAAGTTCTCAGCATCCTTTACAACCGATGTTTTGGATGCAACATCATTTATTGAACCAATAAAATAATGAAGTGTATTTGTGAGTAGGCCAATTTTTCTTTCATTTTTACTACTCTGGTAGGTAGATTTGCTGTTGTTTTGCAAAAATTGCTTTTATGTTATAATACAAAATTAATTTAAGTAGAAAACTATATGACAACAAAAAGTCTAGAAGGATACAGACTCTTTCAACTTCAGGTCTCTAATTCATATCTGCTGAAGTAATATCTAACTTTGTATTTTTTCCATCTGTTGGTTGTTTGATGTTCTGCTTACAATGAGCAGAAAATCTGATTCTTAGTTCTGGTGGACCAGTAAAATCATCATATGTGACCCCAAATGATACTTTTGTCTGAAAAGGCAGAGACTAATAAAATTTTTTTAAAATAAAGAGGAGAAATTGTTCTGCCAAGATCAGTCTCGTCAGAAGAGAAAAGAAATAAACTTAGAGAAAAAAACAGGAAAGCAAAAATCATAAACTGAAATGACGATAAAAGTCCTTAGGAAAAGTCATCTATTCATTTACAGCAGTAACACCAATTCTGTTTGCCTGATTTAAGAGAGTTTAACAGGTTATTTTCCTGAAAGGTCTTTCTTAACATCTAGTGGAGAATGAAGCCTAGAGAGTCACACATTTAAGAACTTATAACAAGATCTGTCACAGCAGATCAACAAAGAGATAGTAAAAGCAGCAATAAAACAAAAACTAAAGAAATCCCCAGCCTGATCAGTAAAACTGGCTTGGTACTAACCTTATACAGAATCACTGTATAGCTACAAAGGGAGGTTGATTTTTCAGGGTTGTCAACTCAATATCTTACCCCATTGAAAAAACATCTCTTCAGGAATTAAAAAAAAATAAAAAAAACCAAAACAAAATGAATAGTGCTAAAACACTAATTAAGTCTGTTTTCAAATTATGTTAATGAAACTACAAAGAAAATGCAAATTTAGAAGTCTCCAGAAATTCTAACAGTTGTGGTGGAGCACCATGGCTGGTAGTCCCACAGCAATACTTCCACTGCCCCCAGGAGAATACCATATTAGTGGTTCACAAATGTGCATTAAATTAATCTGTTTGATCAGTAAGTGTTTTCAATTTTTTTGCGAGCAGGGATTTATTTTGAGCTCCATTCTGTGGGATTCAAAAATTGTGGAGTAATGCTGCCATTTGACTCCTAGAAGTAAAGTGAGTAAAAATCTGTCACCATTGGTAACACTAATATCATTCTTCAAGCCTCATGACATCAGCTAGCAAGATTCTCTTCATTTTAAGTAAGATATAAGTACACTTATAAGTAATGCTATTTCAGCCCACGAGAAGTCTAAGAGGTCCCACTACAGCAGTATAACAGTCACAAGACTAGTGATGCAGCACTTTAGGAGCATTTTGCCTGCCTAATCGTATTATAAACATATTCATAGTAGTCCCATGGAAGTCCAAGACTGCTTTTGTAGTAGGGTACTTATGCAGTACAAATGAAGCTCACTTTGTCACTAAGGAGAGGCTTTTTAACATTTTCTTTGGCACATGGGACTCCTGTTACTACAAGTTTCCCATTATGTTTTTCCATATACAAACACCAACCCTATACTTTGTCAGACTGACCTTTCTTTGATATTAATTGAACAACAAAACAAACAAGAACAAAGTCAGGCATCTGTGCGAAAGCATATGAGTGTGTATGTCTTTGCACTGCACTAAGAACAAGCAAAAATAAAACAGCAGCAATCTCTAAATAGAAGGGGAACATTCTTTTTCTGTAAGAATGAAGACAGAAAAATTGATAATTTCTTATGCACAAAGTAAAGGCCTCCATTGAACTCACATTAATTTTAATGGTTGTCTACAGCTCTGTTAAAGCAGACTTATCCTTATTCACTTATAAGCTCAAGACCTCAGTTTGTCTAAGGAAATCAGTTTGTTTGGAATGGACAGAGAAAATAAATTATATATATATATATACACACACATTTATATATCAGTCCTCTTTGTGTCTCTTCATCCCTTTTATAAGTAATATAAAAGTGGAAATCAAATGGTCTTGGGTGCAAGAAATCCAAGAAAGCTTCCCAAGGGTACTCAAAAGTACAGGAGGATACTAAATGCTGAAATTTTGTTGATTCAGGTCTCCTTCAAACACCCAGCCTTCAACCACTTTTAAAAAAGCTATTAATTACGTATTTAGGTACTTGACATGATGTAAAGGAGGCTCTTAAATTTTCAAGTGAGTCCTCTAAAACTCAAATTCCTGTTAAATCTACAGTGTGGTTAAAGCTTTCTTTGCCATTTGCAGAAGCAGTGGGTTAGCCCTTGGATACTTCTCATGAGTCCTTTGCTAGCTATGTTGCATATTGCTAATTAGGTTGCATATTGTCCATTGATTACTACCCTGATTTTGGCTGCATTTACTTTTCAATTCTAGGCCTATAAGCCATCAAATGTTTGAGTTTTTTCACTTTCTAATTTTTTTATATCTGTAATGCATATTTCTATGTATATATTATATAAGGAATGTGTGTATTACTAAGAATAACAATATATAAATAGAAGTTCATAAATGAGAATGAAATAACTTATATGAAGTCTAAAGTTAAAATAAGGTATTTCGAAGGGTTATGAATTTCAAAGCTTGGGCATAAATACCCACTTACAACAGAAGATTCTTTAAAGTATTCAAGTAAGGGATATTCTGGTCATTCTTTTCTATCTTTTTGCTTTGTTTCTTTTTTGCAAGTCTTTTATAATAAGTGTCTGAATTCCATAAAATCAGGTATTTATTCTTCACATCACAGTGCTAAGAAAAATAAGAGAGGCAAATTTCGATTTTCTGCTTTGATTCTGTTCTAATTTGAAATAAACAAACACTGGCCTTTGTTTTTTAAGTTGTATTCTAGGATAAGAACCATTGTAGGTTTCAAATTCACTAAGCTAAGTGGTGAAAATGGACATTTCTTCACATGGGCATAATTGCAGATTCTTCACAGTAACTTCTGCATTGGAGATATAAAAGTCAGTTCTATTTTCTTTTAAATGAGCAGGTCCTTTTAAGGTGTCTGTTTACTACAACATTCTTTTTTAGCAGTATGATGATTTCTTCTCAGGTGCTAGAAATCTGAAAATGAAATAGGAAGGTGGAAGTTGGAATAATCTAGTGTTTGAGTGCTTTTTAAATGAGTTATCTTACATTCATATATCACAGTAAAATGTTTTTGGAATACTTAAAGATTGTTGTCACATAATGATTCCTTTGAATATGCAGTAATATGAAGTTATCCCACTGTGCATCCTTTCAGTACCTGAAAGTTTACTTGTGTGAGTGTCTTTTACCCAGATTGAGACTGGGTAAAGGTTGCAAAAATCATAAAGCTACAAAAGGAAAAGATATCTTGTACACTCCCCCTTTTCTTCAGCCCAACTGGATACCTCTCTCTTCCATATAGATTTTATACTAACTTGTTTTCCATTCTAAAAATAAAAAGGATTGCTGAAGTACTTATTTTTCCAATATTACCTTTCAATCCCTCCAGATTAAAAGCCAGAAATATCTGATCCAATCTGAATTCTGATGTAATGCATCAGAATTAATGTAAATGCAAACAAGATCGTATTTCAGAAAGCCAATGCTTAAGGAAAGAGTGTGGGAAAGAAGCTCTCTATTCAGTGACTTTTCCTTATTGTACCATCTGAGCTTTGGAAAGCCACCTTCTTTTCTTTTCTTTTCTTTTCTTTTCTTTTCTTCTCTTCTCTTCTCTTCTCTTCTCTTCTCTTCTCTTCTCTTCTCTTCTCTTAATACATTTTTTGGCACCAACATTTAACCTTGTTTGATTTTAATCTCCCTTAATCTTATTGGGTATATTTTGAACCTTCTAAGTTTTTTTTTCTGGTTTATACACAGAAATTTAGCTTTCTTTGCTTTTCTAGGTTCAAATTGGATCGTAACACCCACCATTAAGAGGAATAATGTAGATGGTAGTAAAATAAGTAGCTTAGTTACACACCACATTGTAGCCCAGGACACATTAGAAGTGTTCAAAGATGCAAGTTCTATTCAGAGAGTATTGAAGCAGCATTTCAGAGGCTGGGAGGCAAGATCTGTACAGTTTTCAGCAACTTGCCTGTTGTGTTTCCTCAAATGCTCTAGGAATCACATTGAGAGTTGCTTTGGAAGGAATTAGCTCATTTATAACAACAGGGAGAGCCCAATAATCAACTAACGTGAAACCAATGTAGAAGATAAGGGGTTCTGTGTGCTGTAATGAAAATAGGGGTCTAAGTCATCTGGGCTACCATGGCAAGTTGAACATGAGTCAGCAGTGCCCTGGCAGCCAGGAGGGGCAACCGTGTGCTGGGGAGCATCAGACATAGCACCACCAACCAGACAAAGGAGAGGATTGTCCCACTCTGCTCTGCACTGGGACAGCCTCACTTTGAATATTGTGTGCAGCTTTGGGCACCACAATATGGGAAAGACATAAGGCTATTAGAGACTGTCCAAAGGAGGGCAACATTTCAGCCTACAACATCCTCATGAGGGGAAGCTGAGGGACATACACTGATGTCTTCTCTGCGCTGACCAGTGACAGGACCTGAGGGAATGGTCTGAAGTTGTGCCAGGGTATTTGGTATTTAGCTTAGGTATTAGGAAAAGGTTCAGAGGGTAGTTGGGCACTGGAAAAGGCTCCCCCGGGAAGTGGTCACAGCACTAAGCCTGACAGAGTTCACGAACCATTTGGACTATACTCTTGGGCACATGAGGTGACTTTTGGGGATGGTGCTGTGCAGAACTGAGAGATGGACTTCATGATCCTTGTGGATCACTTCCAACTCAGCTTATTCTGGGCTGCTGTGATTTGTCTGACCAGCAGTCTGCCTTATCATGTAATTGCTTTTCTTTCTCACTCTGGGCTTAGAACGACACTGTTCTGTGTACATCTGTGTATGTGCGGGAGTTTGAAAGCAGTGGATCAGATCACAGGTTGGAGGGCTTGTGTGTCCATGATGGCAGCAGGCAGCAGCTATCTATCTATTTATCTATCTATCTATCTATCTATCTATCTATCTCTATATCTACCTATATCTATACAATTAATTTATCTATCTAATATCTAATTTATCTAGATTATAATTAATCTATCTACAGGTATGTGTATACATGTGCATGTTCCTGATGGGATTACATCATCATCTTTGCAACTGATTGAATCTGGGAGCAGGGAGCAGCAACTGTCTTGACTCTCCTGTATTGTTGAATCCAGCATGACATGTTTTGCTGAAACAATAAAGCAGTATAATGCCTTTTTTTTCAGCTCACTAGTGAAAGAAAAAGTATAATGAAACAAAAAATTTTAATGCTGGTTTTTGTCCAGAATCACCACCACTCTTTTCTGCTGGAGTAATTTAATTCTCTGCAAAATAAAGAAAAGGCTATCATGTGGAGTTAGCAGCATTGCTATCTTCTTTTCATAATCACAAATGACTACTTAAGGTACAACACAAGTGGATTTTCAAGAACGTTCACTAAATGTGTGAGTATAATGGAACTTTGTTTAGCTAAATAGGGTGAATTTCCCTACTCATTCTTGGGGCTATATAGGGATGAATGCGTCCAGCATGGTGCAATTTGGTGGCAATGCTAGAGCATAGAACTGATTTAAAGAACCAATATTCTGTTGAAATGCTGTGATTCAGAGTCCTTTACTTGACACATGGGACAATGCTCCGTGCCCATTGTGCTCTATGCGGCAGATTTGGTAACTGTCAGCTCATTGAGCATAAACTCTTTCCTTCACTGTCTGGGGGGCTGCCTATGATAAATTTTAAACTCACAAAACATTTCTCTAATATAGTAAGGGACTAGCTCCAGTGTCCTGACTAGCCATTATCTTTCTCATTAAAATAATTATTGCGTCCAGGGTTGAATGTGAACTATTGTGTGTTATGACTGCATTTGTCCACAAAGTCATTGCGCTCTTGGAAGCTATTGTGGCTCATTTCTATAGGAAACTTTCTTATTATCTTGACTGTGAAGGGGAGTGGGGAAGGAGGGAATTCTGCCTTTCCCATATTCTGCATTTATTAAACATCATCTAAAAGAAAACATTTTAAACACATAAAAGCTTTTACATGCACTCTGCATCCAAGGGAACACATTTATTTTTTCTGCTACTTTAGCAGTATGTATGTGGTGATGCTATTTAAAAAAAATAGGTCAGGACCATTTTCAGTCTTCGTGAAGACAGAAACATTTCACAACGTGCTGGGAAAAGTAGTGGCCTTGCATTTTCTTGTATTCCTTAACTACAAAAAGGTGTCCATGCATATAGAAATCTCCAAAGTGCATTATTTCCTACAAATGTTAGAAGTGACTGTAGATGCTTCAGATTGCTTCAATGTCTCTCAGCTAGTACAAAAAACCGCTTTGTATGAGAAGGATTTTCTTATATATTGTACCACATTGGCTAAATTAAATGACCATGGCAATTAGTTATGGTCTTAATCTGTCTTCAAATCAAGCATTAAAAAAAAAAAAATTGGATGTAAATGAAAATTTTCAGGTTAAGCATTTGTGCATATCCTCCAGTTGCTGATAAAGTAAATTATTTGTGCATAACAACAAAATCCCCAACTTTTCCTTCCTTCACATCCCCACAATTCCAACTTAGGCTATTTTGTTTATCATCTGCTTGTATGTATTCATAATTATTTCAGACACCCTCTGCTTTGGGAAATCTGTTTAGTAGCTTACTAACTTCATTATAAATAAAAAAGTCTTCCTTGTATCCAGTCTGAATATACTTTACCATTCCTCTCAGTCCTATCAGGACAACGTCTACTAAAGTTTATCCCCATCTTTCTAAGAAAGCCCCTTTAAATTCTGAAATGCTACAATGAGGTTTTCCCAGAGACTTCTATTCTCCAGGCTAAACAACTCCAACTATCTCAGTCTTTTGTCATGGGAGAGATATTCCATCCCTCTAATCATCTTCATGGTCCTCCTCTGGACCCATTCCAACAGGTCCAGGACTTTCCTGTGGTGAGGAGGTCTAGATCTAGAGATAGATCTAGAACTCCAGTTTGAGTCTCAAAAGTAGAAGAATAGAATCAACTCCCTTAACCTGTGGGCCATGTTTCTTTTGATGCAGACCAGGATAAGATTGGCTTTCTGGGCTGCCATGTGCTGTTGGCTCATGTCGAGTTTCTCACCCACCCATACCCCCAAGTATGACAGGCTGCCCTCAATCCTGACATTGGATTGAGGCTCAAAGACACCTCAAGACCTTGCACTTGTTTTTTTTTTTTGTACACTACACAGGCCCATTTCTTGTGCATTTCTACATCCCTCTGCATGGCATCCCATTCCTTGGGCATGTTAATGGCACCATTCAGCTTGGTGTCTTCTGCGAACTTGCAGAGGGTGCTCCTGATCCCTCTGCCTATGTAATTTTTGATGAAAACAGTAGTTTCAGACTGTCTGCAGTCCCAGTGCAGACACCTGATGGACATTGTTCACCACTGATCTCCACCTGGACATTGAGCAATTGACCACTTTCATTTCAGTATGAAGGTACTTCATTGCTCTAAAGTTGTACTTCTGAACAGAGGATGTTGACAGAAAAATCAATGCAAATATCCAGTTGGGACTGAGTCTAACAGTAATGATATTACTGTCACAGAGAAACATACCTGGCTAATGATATTTGCATGGATGTCAAAAGGCCACAGGACACCCACTGCCTAATTAGCAGAAATAGAGGTTATAATGACCTCATGTAGGTTTCACTGCCCACTTCAAAGGTATTTTCATTTTGCAAGCTCAGTATTTAGGCATTTATAATTAAAAGGATCAAAGACAAATCAAGATGAAAATAAGGAAAAACTATTTATACATCTTAAAAGAGTATAACAATGCACGGTTATTTATTAACAAATATCAGTGACTTTTAAAACAAAAACTGAACTAACCTGCACATTTGAACTTAGAGTGACAATTAGAATATGATTTATATAATATTTTTTTCTCATTTTATACTGGTGTGTCTTGCCAACTTTACATTGGACCCAAGATGCCCAACCACTAGATTAAAACTTTTGCATTAATTTTAAAATTTATTTAATATCAAATATAAATAAATTGTTTATGTTGTACACAATATGTAGGTGAACATACATATACATGTAACTGTAAAACTCACTGCAAATAATTTTGTTTGTCAGTTCACTGGAATGCTTGATTGAAAAAGGCTCCAGAGTTTGGTTGGTCCAACCTCCTGTACTGAGGCAGGCTCAAAGACACCTGTAAATATCTTCATGTATATTATTAAATAAAAATCAATACAAATCAATTTCAAATTAAATCAGAAATTATGACAGCAAATATATTGCCTAACTGAACAACAAACTGCCAGAGTGATTTAAATTAAGTAAAAGAAGTACTGCCCCTAATCTGTTAACATGATGGAATACTGACCAAGTATTTAGAAAAAGTGCATATGACTATTTTGCTAAGTTTTAAGAGCAATTCCTTTCCTCAAATGAAGAAAATATTTTCTTCTTTGTAGGTTTAATGACAAACTGATTGGAAGTTAAAGAGACAGGAGTGGTTTTTTTTCCCCATCAATTTTTCTATGACAGAAAAAATAAACAGGATGCATAATATGAGAAAGAGGTATTACATGCTGATTGTAGAAAATCAATCAACCTCTGAAACACAGATAATACTTTCTCTTGTCTAGTAAAACAAAGGCATAATTCTTTTTTTTATTCTTAAACACAATTTAGATTTTACTTAAGTAATAAAAACATTAAAAATGGTGTTTCAAATGTTTATTTTTACTTTCATTCAAATTTAATTGCTGGAATTTTTAAATGAATTAAACTTTGCCAACATTTCTCATCACATTAAAACAAAAAGAAATCAGAAAATTGAATAAATATTTTTGAGGTAATGCAACTACTTTCATGTGAATTGGCAAGATATATATTTCTGGGTAACAAGTAGGAATTTACTAATCTAAACCTTCAGTAGAACAATCATTAAGACATATGAGGATAGGATTTTTATTATCCAACTAAGATTTTTAAAGTCAATAGATAGAAACCAGTCCTTCTGAAAGTCTGTTCTCTTTAGAAATTCTTGATGCTCACGCTATGTGAAGGGGTTGGATTTATACAATTTACTCTTAAAAGTGTAAGGCAGTTGAGTAGATTCCTATCAACATTTAGTTATTGATATTTGGGGGTGTGAGGCTCGTAGATTTAGAGAGCCTTGAAAGTCGTAGGAAAGTCTAATTCCTGATGAAAATCAAGAGTAGACATGAAGTTCCTTTTATATTTGCCCTTCCAGTTCTCAACAAGTAATTTTCAGAGCTCTTCCATCCTCTTGTGGTGGGATAATAAAATGGACTCATGACTTCTCTTTTTCTCCCTCTCAACGTCTGTAGTTTAGCTCACTCTCAAATGTTGATTGTGGACTGGGTTTTCTTTCAGGTTTTGGTGTCTTTTTAAATGTTTTATTATCTACAGTAATAAAGAAAAAAACGTATTGGTACAGAAACTGAAAGGATCTTTTCTTATCATTCCTCAATGTAACCAGTCCTTTGATTAGCAAAGCTACAGAAAAACAAGACTTTCCTCTTCTGTAGAACTGTCATGACACCTGGGCCAAAATTTGACTGTCATTTGATCCAAGCTGCTGTTAACATATATAATGTAGAGGGGAAAAATCAGACACTGGCAAGAGTTAATTCCAGAAAGCTATAGCTCCTATAATATGTCATGCTAACACATATAGCACATTTGCACACTTGAGTGGACACTTTCTGGTGGTTGACAGAAACTAACACCCTTTTTTCTTTGTCTGATTCATTGCTATTAGACTGGTTAGTTCATGTGTCTTTGTGGATACCCATAAATCCTCTATACATTTTTGCTCCTTCTAGGAAAATTCCTATTCATTTGCTATAATTTTTAGTTAGTCTTATCATTAACACCATTTGTTAAAAAACCCCAACAACTATCTAATGAATAAAGAGAACCAGTTTTCACTCCTTTTTAGTCTTAGTGGAAAGAGTAGAAATTTTTTAAAAAGGAAGACGGAGGGTCTTTCTTCAGATGATAGATTTCTATGACCCTTTATTTATTACTACTTGAACGTGGTTGAGTAGCCTCATTGAAACTATTTAAAATGTTCAAGTTAAGTCTGGTACAAGATCAGGACTCTAGCCAAATTCTTCTATGTATATCTGTTCAGTCCACGGAGTGATTATTTGAGTAAAACTAAGGCAGATTCTCAAATTTTGGTGCCAGAATTGTGGATAAAGGATAGAAAGATTCCCTGAGCTGAAATTGAAGTGTATATTATTAGTGTGACATGGCAGATAGAAACAAAATAAGAAAAAATTTACAAAAATGATATAGACTTTTAAACAGAAAAACATTCTTCCTTTGCTCTAATTTTTACACTGGTCTGTAAAATTTAACAGAAAATAAGCTTTTCATTATGAATTGTGCTGCTCATCAAATAATCCAGTGGATATACTAGTCCTTCTATTGATCTGTATAAAATAATTCTACAGAGAAAATTTTGTTTGTAATTTTACATATATTTTTCCTATTATTAATGGAGCAGCAAAATAATAATCATGTTTACTCCTATGAATGGCAAATACTCTGTTTCATAATCAAGGATTTGTTTCTAAACTCTCAATGGAAATTGACTTCATAAGGGAATGCTACCTCTTCCTAAGACTGCTTGTAAATGTTTGTAATTCAGCTTAGAATTCGTCTTCCTTTTTTTTTCCTCCCATCATTTTTAAGCAATAAAAAATAGTCCTTGATATTGAAAGGAAAATGTTAACATCATTTGCCATTAGTCAGAAGTGTAACTTCATTAAAGCAGAAGGCCATATAATCCCTACAGGAGCTCTCTGCAGGAAATACTTTATTCTTAGTTAGCATATCTGTGAATTCTATCAGCATTAGTGTCTTTCACAATGTTTGTTTCTCCTGAATATTTATGAAGGACTGTCCAGTGACCTGCTTAGAATCTCCAGGTTTGTTCTGCCTTAACAATCTCTCAAGTAGAATGCAATCAGAAGACTCATTCTCCTTCAACAGCAGCGATCAATATGGCAGAGGCCAAGGAAATGTCTGCAGAAAAGAGATTTCTATCAATGAAATGGAAGAAAGAAAACAAAATATAGGACTGGACTATAACTCACAAAAAAAAGCCCTAATACCTAAGTCATGGTAGTCCTTTGTTCATTTTTGTGTAATCGCATCACTACAATATAATATTCACCAGAAAAGCTCTCAGTAGAAAAAATGAGGTAGTACTTTTTGCGATAAATTTGGAGAGCTTTTGAGATCAGAGAAAGAGTATTCCTTCATGACTTATTGATACATTTTAATTAATAATTTAAAAGTTTGCATTAATTTAACTAGGACCAGAAGGTTTGAGTTTTTTTTAGCTTTTTTTTGGCAAATTTAATTTTAATATTATTACAACTCTTCATTAAACTTAAATACTCAGTTACTATTAAGCAATGGGTTTTGTTACCTTCCTGAAAATTGTCCCAAATTCCCGAATACATACACGTCCCAGACAGTGTTTGAGAAAGTTGATGTAAGACTAAGTTACACGTAACACTTTTGATGTAACACTGTCATCTCATTGACTTTATAACCTCTCACCCCTCCACAGATTAATTCCCTTGTAATTATTAGCATCTAAAACCTTACCAGTTTTTCTCCTCTAAATTCCCCTAGAATATTCTACATCCACATTTGATTGCACATTTTTATAGTCATTCGTGTTAACTGTCATGATGAAGAGCATTATATACAGATACTCCCTCAATATGTTCACATAAACCGCCAGATTACTTTTTTTTTCATTTTCACAGAATCACAGAATAGGACAGGTTGGAAGGGGTCACATCTTATCCAACCTCTCTGCTCAGGCAGGGTCATCTTAGAGTACCTTTCACAGGATTGCATCCCGATAGTTCTTGAATACTTCCAGTGAGGGAGACTCCACAATCTCTTTGGACAATCTCTTCCACCATGTGTCACTTGCACAATGAAGTTCATCCTCATGTTCATGTGCAACTTCCTGTGCATCACTTTCTGCCCATTGACTCTTGTCCTGTTGGTTGACACCACTGAGAAGAGTACGGCTCTATCCTTTTGACACCCTCTCTCAGATACTTATAGACAATGAGGGCCCCTCTCAGTTGTCTCTTCTCAAGTCTGAACAGGCTCAGCTTTATCATCCTTTCCTTCTAGGAGAGTTTCTACAGACCCTTGATCAGCTTTGTAGCTCTCCACTGGACCTGCTCCAGGAGCTCCATGTCTGTCCTGTACTGGGGAGTCCAGAACTGGACACAGCACTCCAGGTGAGGCCTCCCTATGGCTGAGTAGAGGGGCAGGATCATCTCCCTTGACCTGCTGGCAATGCTCTTCCTGATGTACCCCAGGATACCTTTGGCCTCCTTGGCCCCCAGGGCACTCTGCTGGCTCATGGATGGCTTATTGTCCACCTGGACTTCGAGATACTTCTCTGCAGAGCTGCTTTCCAACATGTCAGCCCCCAGGCTGTGCTGGTGCATTACTCTTGTGTCATTCTTCCCCACGTGCAGGACTCTGCATTTGCCTTTGTTGAATTTCAGACAGTTATTCTCTGCCCATCTCTCCAGCCAGTCAAGATTCCCCTGAAGGGCTGCACAGCCCTCTGGACCATTCCTCCCAGCTTTGTGTCACCAGTGAACTTGCTGAGGAGGCATCTGTCCCTTCATCCAAGCCATTGATGGGAAAGTAAACAATACTGGTCCAACTATTGAATCTTGGGGGACACCACAAGGACATGACTGGCCTCCTTCAAAATTGTGTCACCAATAAAAACTCTTTGGGATCTGCTGTTGAACCAGTTCTCAATTCACGTCACTGTCCACTCATCCAGTGTACACTTCCTGACTTTGCCTATGAGGATTTCATGAGAGACAGAGTTGAATCAAAGTACAAAATTTTAACTGCTCTTTCATGCATCCAGGTAGTTGCTGCATGATAGAAGGCAATCAGGTTGATCAAGTATGATTTACCTTTAGTGAATCCATGTTGGCTACCCTAATGTTCTTCCTGTCCTCAATGTGGATAGAGGCGGCCTCCAGAATGAGGCTCTTCATCACTTTTCCAGGGATTGATGTGAGGCTAACTGGCTGGTAGTACTCTGGGTCCTCCTTCTCACTCTTTTTGAAGACTGGGGTGAAATTTGAAATTTGCTTTCTTTCAGCCCTCAGGCACCTCTCCTGATCGCCATGACCTTTCAAAGATAATCATCAGAGGCCTTGTTATGATGTCTGCCAGATCACTCAGCATTCATGGATGCATCCAGTCAAGATCCATTTTGCAAATGAACTCTTAGGAAAATAGAACTAAATATTCCAGGAAATATTTTGTCCTGTGTAGAATAGTTAGAAGCATCTTGGCTTACAGGCTACAACTTCTGGAAACTAAAAGCCAGTTTTTTACCTAAAGCATGGGAATACTATTGGATTTCAAAATAAGTATACATGGTTATGTGCAGGTTAAAAAAAAAAGGGAAATTATCAAATGCATGAGGGTGAGAAGTTTGCCTGAGAACTCTGGATAACAGAGAAAGCTCCAAGTGAGAGATTGTTGAGATTAAAGTGCTTTTTTTTATTTGCCTTTTGCTTTGTTCAGAGACACTCAAGTTTGTTATTATTTGTAAATAAAGACAGTTCTGACAGAAATAACTTGGCTTTATCTTGTTATTCTCCTGAGTACATTAGCTGGTTATTTTTCCTTACACATTTGAACAAAAGTGCTTGTTTTCTGAAAACAGAGCCTGCACAGAATATCCTATAATGACATATTCCGTGAATTTTAATATTACAAAGTAAGCTTTGAGTTGATATAAATTAACAAAATAAACAAGTTCTGATTTATTTAGAACAAAAAAGATCATATACTACTTCAATAAAATTTAAAAAAAAAATAAATAAAATAACAAAACCCCCCTAGCTCTTCATAACTACATGTGGTAAGACATTTGTTTTCTGTAACACCTAAGACATTTAATATGTAGTTTCAAAACTGGCTCAAGTTCTGGTCAGTCCTGCTGCTCCAGCTAAAAAGTTTGTGTAACAGAGGGAAGTGCTGCTATTCTTTTCATTTCACCCAGGCCACAGGTGTCTATTGGTTTCCATTTTGGCAGCTCTTGCTATCCATTATCTGACTCAGCTCAGCTCAATTTCTAGATCACCTACACGGGGAAGAAGGATGTGAAAGAAGGTGGCCGAAGTGAAGGAAGACAAAGTATTTTCACCATCATCCTGCAGTTATGAAGACTTACATTATCTTGGAAATACTACCTAATATAGCTTTGAGATTGAGAATTTTATGGCCAGGAATATAAAGATTGTTCTTTACTTCTGTAAGTAGGCATCTAAATAAAAATTCTGCTTTCAAAACCAGAAGAAAAATTCCAGTCACTATAATTAAACCCTACAGGAGATTCCCTATGAGACCCTCATCAAACATTTTTAAAATTGATCCAGCTGTTTCATTTTCCATCACTTTTGGGCAGCAGATCTAATACAAGCCATCCTGACAAAATGCTGCAATGCTGGTTGAGTACTGACCCACAATGAAATTTGATATGCAGAAGACGATCAACATTACTTCCTACAGTAGCTCATTTTCCTTTTGTTTCCTTTTTTTTTTTTTTATGTTTGTCATGTAGGTATTGACAGCTTTCATACTGTTCATCTTTCAAAGGCTGACAAGAACATATCCCAAGGGTTATATGGCTGCACTTCATATAAATTCTGCAGACTTTCTGTGGTGCTACAGCCAACCAGACATTCTGACAGAAGTCCATAATGCTCTTTACCTCTTGGAATAGCACCATACTGATTGAAACACAATTGTTCAAGTTTATGAAGAAGGACAATATCACACGGTGGAGTGAATCCCAAACACAGATAACACAAAAAAAAATTATGTAATTTTAGGACTACTATATTTCCTTGTTGAAAATACTGATGAGGCATTATAATTTTAAGTGACTGGTATATTCTAGCTTGCTTACAAGGAGGTATCCCCTTATGAAAAATATCAGCTTTGTAGCATCTACTTACAATTTTAATTACTACCGTTACAGAACTTATGGTGAAGAGAAGAATGGCAAGAAAATGGTAATGCTTTTTTCTTTTTAAGCAACAATTTAAAAATATTGGGGAGAAACTATACAAATGAAATTGTGCCTTCTCTAGAGCCCAAGAAATTACAAATAGGATCCTTTTTCTTAATATTTTTTGTCTAGTCACTAAGTTAATTTTTTGAAGACAGATGGGCTTTCTCTTATCTCTTATCCAGCAGTTCAATAGTTAAAATTTTCCTCCAGAATGTAAGAATCTTGAACTTAGCTAATTTTCTGCCTGATGATGGTTTACATTGTCCTCATCTGTTGCAAATATACCATTTTCTTTAGGGAATTTTTAAAGATGCAGTAAAAAGTAAGAATGCATAGCTTAACCTAGTTATACCAATTCTAAAATAATTTCATATTATCTTAAATAATTGTGTAGAAGTAGATACTACACTTAGAAAAGGAGAGAAGAACACTAGTAACTGTAAAAGAACAGAGGAAGGATTCAAACACAGGCACTATCTACTAAATAAGTTATAGAAATTGCATTTATTCCCTACATAGTGAATTTACTAATAATTTTTTAATGTTTTTGAAGGAGGTTCCGTGAGAATCACTTTTTTTTTTTTTTTTTTTGAGAGGCAAGTCATATTCTTAGGCAGCTCTGCTGGAAACTTTTCCATTGGAAACAGGCTGAGGTGAGTGTTTCAGCTGTTATGGCAACACAGACATTGAATCCAGATACGTTATAGGAACTCTGAGATTATTTATTATAATGAGCTGTTGAGGGGCTACACAGTTGTGGTATACAGGAGACAAACTATATAGTACAAGAGGGTTATGGGGAAAACTTCAATATCAAAACACTCACTCATCTGAAGTTTTAGTAAAATTTATAATTTAGTTTCTGAAATATTTTCATGGTCTCTAAAATGTGTTGAAATGTGTAGCAGGCCTTTCTAGTTAAATTAGTATGTGAAAAAAACACATCTTCAATGGTCGATACTAGAAATAAAGAGGCTATGATTTAGAACTACTTGATTTCAGAATATAAATAAAACTCAAAAGGCAATAGCAGTGTTTATTTACCTTAGAAGTGAATAATATGATACATAAATAAATCACTTATATCACAAATATCCAAAGTCATATTTTGTATGGGAAAAACTTTAAGTATTAACAGTTAAATAATAATGTGAGAAAGAGGTACTATGGAAGAATTTTGTATAGATTAAATAGAAGATAGTGTTTTAAATTGCACCTTACACTGGAGCTGGGACTTGCTACTTCAGACATTTTACATCAGAAATAAACTCCTATTTCATGATTTCTCATCAGTTGTGTACTAAGGCATGAAGTGCTCCACTTAATACCACAGCTTACACAAATAAACATGTTTGATTTTGATGAATCCTGAGCTTGCTTTTTGATGAATACTATTGAGACAGCTCATTAAAAACTAGGTGCTTTTTTTTTTTCTTCACTTTGGTCACATTACTATCTAGAACAAAGTCAGAGTGCTCTGCAAGAAAAATAAGTTTTATAATGACTTGGATTTTACCTCTGTTTATTAAAATAACATCAGAGCCATGTGCTGCATTTTCTAAGAGAAGGATTGATATAATCATGACAGTCAATGCTGTTTAACACAAATTGTCAGAATTTTCATTATATGCTTTTCTGTTAGCAAGGAGAGCTTCAGACAATCAGTAGTTTCTGTATGCAAAGCAAGGTTGGCTTTACCAGTATCAACAGCAAGCAACCAGGTTTGGGATCAGGAGAAGCAGTATATCCATGGAGATGGTGCTTGACCCAAACTCACAAACCTGGCAGCTCAGTACAAGTAATGAGGCTACATGGAGCTCTGCACCAGTGTGGCTATAACAGTTGCACTAAAAAATGTTCTTAAAGCTTGCATGAATAATTTTGTCGCATTACATCCCTTGTGTGCCCTGAAATAATAGTTTTTTTAAAACAGAGGGTTTGATGAACAAAGTTTGTAATTTTTTATGCTTTCTTATTGCAAATACAATCTGAAATTTCTAAATATTTGTTAAGAGCCTTTACTATCTGGTCCTATTAATTTTTTATATTTTAGATTCTTTCTTTAGTAGGGTTCAATGGAGAAGGCCTGGGAGGTAGGAACATAATTTCTTCCATTTAGTGTGCAACTGAGACAGGGACTTTGAGTGGCTTATTTGAAAGCAGTGATAAAAGTGGAAAAAATGCTGCAATTTTCCTCTTAGTTGATGTGTCACAGAGTTTCTGAAGGAAAAGAAAAAAACCTGTGATCAATATATCAACACAACTATTCCTAAAATCGACAGCTTCTGATTTCTTTCTTTTCTGGGCATATTTTATCCATAAATAAGTGTGAATTATGTCACTGCAAGACATTATTTCTCGTGAGTATCACAAATTAGGAAACATGGTTAATGGAAAGACCAAGAGCAACGAGTATGTACCTTGATGGAAACTTCCCAGGCCTGAAGATTATTTTCCTGGGGTCAGAAGCCAGTTTTCCTAAAGATAGGACAGCACTTCCTCTTGAGTAAAACTTTGAGACTTTTCCTCCTTTAAAAAAATCCAGTAATTAATTAAAAAGTTCAAAACCATTCAGATTTTAACTGTTCCACCTTTGCTGCTGCTAATTCTGATAGCTAGCATGGAACAGAACACTAAAATATATTTGGAGCTTATTTACTTAGTTTTAAACCAAGTATTATTCCACCAGAAGGGTAAGTGGAAAAAAACCACCTTTAGCTATAACTAAGCATACTCATCAAGGAAAGAATGAATCAATCCTGCAATGTCATGTCAATACAGCCATAAAATTATTGCTTGATAATTGGTTGCATTATTCAAGCCTAAATATCTGTGAAAATTTGTATACATTGCTTTATCTAAATTAGATATTTTGTTTTCTTTGAAAGGTTGAATACAGTGATGACCGCTGGGTTACTTATCTTGGTTTTCAGAATATGACACGACAAGAACCACAGAAAGTTGAAAAATGAAGTGGTACTGTTGGCTCAATTTTGATTTGATACTACTGAAAAAATAATTTCTTCAGAGGAACATTCTTTCACAGACTGTAAGTGTGAAGCCTATGTTGGTCTGATTGTATATCTTGTATCACTACAATGTCTCAGGAATTTGATCACCAAACACTTAAGAACTGAAAGCTATACTCAGCTGATGAATATTTTTACACAATATAACTGTATAACCAATATAGATAGGTATTGAACTACCTAGCCCAGTTCATGGAGAATTATAAAAGTACCAGGGGTGTAGAACAAGAAGGCGACACAAAGTTTGTGGCTCATCTCCAAACTTTTAATAAGCAAGTAGATTTTTGAGGAAACCAAATACTAATAATTGATAAAGAAATGGAACCTGCTTTTAAAATTTCTGCTTTCAGGTAGAAATAGAAATTGATGTACTAGATGCTGCTGGCAGTTATTTTCTCACAACATTATTGTGTTTGGGAAAAGATAACAGAGATTTGTCACCGTCATATTTTCTGGAAAAATCCCTTTGCCCAGGATTTATTCTCCTGGGAAGCTGAGAAGCCTCAGAGAAAAAGGAAAACAATATGATCTCATTTGCTACTCCTGTGTTTTGCTCCTTTGGAATATGGTTGAAGATTGTTTATCCAGCAGGTGGTTGTTTCATTGGTTTCGTGTGAATTATTTTGACTTATTGACCAATCAGGGGCCAAGCAGTCTTGGACTCTGCAGAAAAGGTCACAAGTTTGCATTAATATCTTTTAGCTCTCTCTTTGTATATTTTCTGTATTCTTTAGTATAGTTTAGTATAGTATTCTTTAATATAATATAGAAAATAAAATAAGAAACAAGCCTTCAAAGAACATGGAGTCAGATTCATAATTTCCTTTCTTCATCTGGGAACCCCACAAATAGGAGAGAGATTTCACAAGATCAATACTTCTGTGTGATCTGAAAATAAGTTTAGCCTACGATTTTGTAAATTATTTATACAACTAATGTGCATTTTACATTTTCCATAAAATGGTGTATGTTAATTTCTGTCAATATTTCTATTAAGTACATTCATGAAAATAAAACTTTTTCCTTCTTCTTTTCTATCCTAGGAAAGGACTGTTTTTACCATGTTGATAGGATTTGTTTGTTTTTTCACTTGTTCATTTGTTTGCATAGGTGCAGCTAAGGATGTCTAGGTTGTTATTTCCAAAGTAAAACATAAGAAAAAAGCTTTGAGGTGAAAACTAAAAATTGGTTAGTGGGCAAATGAATTCACAGGTGAGGTTTATCACTGAATTCCCCTTTACGGAGAGATTCACTACTCTCACAAGATTTCTTTTGCAATATGCTATGTTATTGTTCCAGTGGGAAGCAACCTAACACAGTATTATGGGCCACAGGAAGGAAGGATATCTTAAGCAGGTCAGTCACAGAGGACTTTGAACTGCTTTTTATACTTAGTTAAGAGCAAGTGAAGGGTGACCTACATAGCTGAGAGAATTTTGGTGTTTATTTGAAGTAATTGGAGCTTTTCAGGATATATGTCTCTGTTGCTAGAGGGAAGCTAAAATAATTAAGTCTAAACCTTGTGTCTAGATCTGTGTCCAAAAGCACAGACTACAGTAATTCTTAAGAATGTAAGGAGCAGATTATTTATGTTTGACTGTTTCATTACAATGTTTGATGGAGCTTCTCACAGAAATAAGGAAACCAAAAACACAAGACAGAAAATCAACTTGAAAATGCCCTCAGGTGTGAGGATTATTATGGAGAAGATAAATCTCTTTCAAATGCTATTCCTATTTGCATCCATGGCTATCTGGTTATCTGTTGAATTTAGTGATGGGAGTCACCAAAACACTGCAGTAGACGCCTGAATGAAGGAACATGGTATTTGTGCTCTGGATATCCCAAATCTTTTTCTATGTCTTTTTCTATGTGTCTTGTGGGATAGTAAAAACAGCAGCCCTTAATTTATTATGTGTGTAATTTAAAGAGGGAAAAATGTAAAATTTCTAATAATTGTAGAGTCAACTGGAGGAGTCAAATAAAATCTAGCATGCAAACACCTAATATAATGGAATATTGCACAGAAATATGACTGTACTTATCCCCTGCTAGCAGAACAAAGCAGTCTCCTATTGAAGATTGTGTAGGTTTCTCTTTCTTTAATTATGTCTGTGTATCTAATGATTCAAGATTTTATTAACTTGTCCATTTTACTTGTTTCTCTGTTATCATATGTTAGAAAAGGCAGACATACACTAGTGCCCAATACTTTCTGAGAGATCCATATTATAGAACTGTGAGTGATTCAAAGCCTGTATTAAGAATTATAGGATGTATTTTAAAAAAAACCAAGATAGAATAGTTAGTTGCATATTCATAAAATATTTAATTTTAAATGAAAATATTTTGGAAGCCTTGCTAATGGTAAATGCATTCCAATTTGAATATTTTCTAAGTTCTGAGAGCTGATTTGAACACATTTCTTTGAGGTTTTTGACAACTTCTCACATTGACAGTCTTTATGATACCTATCTTTTAAAGGACTACAAATAAGAATGATAAAATGGGCATAATATCAACAAATACTTGAAAATATCAAATATAATGAAATATAGATAATTTTTATTGATATTAAAAACTTGCATTAATATTCTTTATTAACTTTCTTCTCCAGTAAAAAAGTTGCACTGAATGAAATCTACATGTGACTTATTATTTTTATTCTTAAAATTCTAATTGAAAGAGAAAAGTAAAGTAAGACAGGTTACTGTTTGTTAATTCATGCCTTGAGTTGTGACTATTGTAGGTGTCTGGTTCTTAAGGATTACAGAGCTGTTTGGCACAGTCATAAGTGACCCTGACATTATCTCCACACTATTGATTTTCACATGGAATCATAGGTTATGTGAGAAAGCTGAGCAATGTTTAAGTGTGCATAGGAATTTACTGTTGTATTTTTGTAATTTATATTGCATTTTATCTCAAAAAATTATTCCCAAAGTATTTGCATTCAGTCTTCCTTACTGGTTAGATCAGGTGTCTTGGACCCATATTTTGCTAAGAGATTTACAATTGTCAAAACTTATTCTTAAAAACTTCATGGGTGTGGGTTTTGTTCTGTTCTGTATTGTTTTTTTCTGGTTTGGTCTTGTTGGTTTACTTTTTTTTCCTCCCTCATTAAAATCTGGCTTTTGGATTGGCTTTAGCAAATGACTTGCCTCACTCATGCAGACTGGAAGACTGAATAAAAAGGTTAATATAAGGAGAAATTGCTTTGAACAACCATAGATGTTTCCAATTTATTAATGTAAGGTAAAGTATTTGAATTTCGCTCCCTGGGAATACATTTCAATTTTAAAAGCAAACAAAAACCCAAAACTAACAAAGCTAAAAAAAATATCAAGAATTTTTAAAATTTAAATGAGGTATGCTTATGTTACAGTTTAAAAATAATAAAAGATTTGAAATTCTATTAATTTTCTATTACTTCTTTTAATGTATGCTATTCAGTGATCTGTTCTACACATAATTGCTACCATTTATGTGGACATAACATTGATTCACACAATCCACCCAATGTGTCAAAAATTAATTTTGGGAGGAGAAGAAGGAAGAAAATGGAAGTCAATATCCATTTCTACTCATGGATTCAGCCAGCTGTGCCATTTGAATTGTATTTTGGATCTAAGCGGGCCATTCCATGGTACTCATGAAATTTCTATGGCTCAGCCACTTTCAAAAGTCTCTTTAGTGCTGAAAGGAGTCCTTAAGCTTTACAATCCTGTTAAAGCCTTCATTTTCCACTCAGATTAACCTTTATACTTTGAATCATTGGGGTATTCATCCTTGCTTGAAAGAAAACTGAGGACGCTATGGGAAGTAAGAGACAGGAGTTCATCGTTTTGAGGTTTGGCTTTTTTGTTTTAATGTGGGGGAAAAATAAACCTCTCTTTCTGAGCCCTACAAATAAAAATGCCTTATTCTAAGGAAGAGACATAAACTATCAAATGCAATGAAATGTTTTTGTTAAATAATAAGCAACAGAAGCATAAAGAAATAAATATTTTTCATAGAGGTAAAATATATACAACTATAAAATCATAAATATACTGGAGAATTATAATATGAATTTGTAAATTGTATGCAAATAGCTTGAAACCAGATCTACAAAGACATAAATAAAGCAACAAGACTGAAAGGTTTATATGTTGGCTTGTTTATAGAGTAGCACAAACATTTTTCTTTTTTAATTGGCAATTAATTTTCGGCAGCCATCTAGGTACTTTCATGTCAAATTACTTTCCCTATACTAAACAAGATTAGGCATCCAAGCAGCAAAGCACTTATATGAAAAGTGAGAAACTGACTGTCAAGTAGATATTTTCCACATATAACCAATTAAAATGTTTCGTTTGTGATGAATGGATGTTGTAATTCTACATCTTGTATTTCCACTTTGGTCTGCACACCTGCCTAACTTCATGGTTCTAATGTCTGAAGATAGATAAAGGCAATACTGATTTCTCTTACTGTTCCTCTTGCTCTTTAACTCCAGGACAAATGTGGTATACAAGCATCTGTTATCGTGGTCTGAGTCATAAATAATATATCCAACCAGTAATGCTGCCCATACATATTTTAGTTCAGATGAATACCCACAATACAATGGATGAATGTAAGATTTTAGCAGGTCATTGCTTTGATAATTTTTTTCTTTTGCCTCACTTCAATAGTTTTTCAAGATATCTCTACATTTAGAAGTAAGGCTACTGACACATAAGGTATAAAGTAATGTATTATTGATACTCTTCAAATGAATGACATAAAAAGGAAAATATTGATTTTAAAAAGATGTATCATTTTTCTTATTTCACAGAAGACTGATGCAGGTTCATGTGGCTATCAATATTATTTGAATTAATGCATATTCCTTACTATTGATCGCTTTAACAATGATTGTCATAACTGATTTATGGGCACTTAGGCATGTTAAATTTTTAAAAAGGCAAATATCAGATTTGTATATATAGATGGATTGACTTGAATAAACAAGATTGCTAAATGTTAATGACACAGTGTTTGATGGAATTTACATTATTATACATTATGTTCAATACTTTGTTTTAAAGTGCTGCTGAAAGACCTCAAAAGATTTCTTTGAGAAATTTTACAGTAGGACAGATTCTGTTACTCTCATTCATGGTATCCTATTCAAAAAGTCATACCTTTGATTTCAGTGGGATTTATTATAAGTAAATAAAATAAAGAGAATAGGCTAAATGTACCTTAAAAGTCAAGGATGGCACCTATTCATCTGGAACCTAAACGGACAATATGTGTAGGAGTATTGCTGCATGGGCGACTCAGATGTGTGTGAGGGAGAGAAAATGACAAGGGGGACTCAGTCTTATCAGAAGGCTAAAGAGTTGCTTTATTATTCTATACTATATGCATTGCATCTAAAGTGAATCTGTCTTGCACTCACCCTTGCTCAAAACTGCACCAAACTGCATTTGTCCTCGATTCTCCCATGACTGTCTTGTGACAGTCTGACACACACACAGCTCTTGGCCCTGATAGGCCAAGAGAACAAAATATCCTCACTTCGGTAAACAATCTCTATATTGCATTCCACTTCAGCACAGCAAGAGAGATAAGAATTATGTTTTTCCTTCTTCTCTGCTTGTCTCACAGCTTCTCTCTGTTCAGAGGGCATGTGAATACCACAAGCGAGAGAACCCAAAAATTTTCATGTGAGTTGACTGTCTTTAAAACAAAAGTAAATCCAGGTTAGAAAAAGTGGCCTGAACACAGTGATGGAAGTGAATGTAAATAATTTACGGTAAATAGAAGTGAAATTTTCAGGAAATAACTTGAACTACGGAGAAAAATCCTGGACAGCACAGTACAGTGACTTGAACTGCCCAAGTACTCTGTTATAGCGAATGAACTCTTTCAGGGACCATCTAGAAGTTATACAAATTTGTTTTCATACATGTGTATGTCTAAAGAACCAATATTGGCTAAAGTTAGACTCAGAAGAATGTGCTAGAGAAAAAAGGAGGGATTCATTTCACATTGAATTCAGTATCTATAGGGTTGTTGCTAGTTTTCCACGATGAATCAATTCACCCACACATAATAAATGGAGAAAAAACACCTGAAGGACAACACATCTAAACTTTAAATGGCTTTCTATAATAGCTGACAGTTTCGAACCATTTTTTCTTCCCATTGACTGGAAAGGGAAACCAAGATGATTAGTTTAGCTTTACTAGACTATGTGAGTGAATATTTCAAATTAGGTGAAATGAACTCCATTTATTTAGAGCTTGCTTATAAACATCCCAGTAAGTGAAAATGCCTGGATTCTGTTAGGACTCCAGTAAATTAAGAATGACCAGGGTTTAAGTTAGAAGTCAGCACAAAAGTCTGCAGTATGTCCATCAAGGCTGTTTCACTACGGTAGTTATCACATTTGCTTTACAGTTAAAGCAAATGTGATAACCAGTTAACCAATCCTTCTGTCAGAAGAAATCTTGAACTAAGCAGAGGAGCATTTAAGAATGTTTTGCTCCATCCAAACCCTAAAGATGAAATAACTTTTGAGTTTATCGTTAATCATATCAGTATCTTTTAATTGTATCATCCTGTATTTAGAGATAATCATGGACTTACATTACTGTTTGTTTGGCGCATTTATTTGCTTTGGTTTTGGTTGTTTTAGTTTTTTGAGGAGACATATATGAAATTTGCTCAAGGAAAGAGCGGTAGGGAAAGAGCATGGTTAACTTTTTTAACCATACATTTTTTTAAAGATAATACCTCATCTCAAAATCTTGAGGGGCAACTATCTTAAATTCACATGGGATTAACTGTAAAAATATTTATTGTAGTTAATACACAAAATGTCTAGACTGCCTTTATATCAAAAACATTTGGATTTTTTTTTGTTCTCAACATATTTTTAAATTACAATTACAATATTTCTAATATGTAATAACTTCACATTTAGAGCTCAATTGTATCCCACTCTTACCATGGTTGCAACAAAGTAGTTGACTTCTGATAATCATTGAGATACTCTGAGTTCTGTCACTCTCATGACCCATATTTGGATTAAACAGATTACAAAGAAATTTACCAGTATTTTTTAATTCACAACTAATTTACTATGTAATTGCATAGTAAGTGCAGCACAATTACAAGAAAATCACGCTTGCTTATCTCAGTTAAAAAAGTAACACATTCTTCAGCTAATACTGTGAGAACCATGGCAATTGCATTACAAAAATTAAATATCATATAATTAAAAGTACATACTGTAAGTTTTATTTAGTAGAAGAAAGACACACAGAGGCTGTCACCTTAGTTTTTAAACTTTCACAGCATTTCATGCTATGATTAAGAAAATTTTATTTTCTTTTGTATACTTGTACCATACCTTTCCCACACAACGAATAAATTAATCTTTACAATGTATTTAAAGTTTGCCAGAAAAAAATGTAATAGCCATTGGCAAAACATGTTTATAAGATAGTCTTGAAAGCTGGTGGTGTGATTCAGAAAAGAAGTTTGTTTCCCAGTGCACACAGACTTTTTCCTGTCTCTTGTTCTGCTTTTGTGTCAACTTCTAGGCTAAAGAACCTGAAAGCATCTCTTGCATCCCCTGATCATATATTCACACTGGTTATATCCTAAATTTATGTTAGGTGAGACATGGGTGTATTTCACTATGTATCATTGCTGCTGCTGTTAGGAGTTTTCAACCAGCTTCCACAAATAAATGTTAAGAACTTGATTAGATAGCATCCATAGCCAGCTCAAAAACCTAGGAAAACTCAACAGGGAGAGGAATGGAATACTGGGGTAAAAGAGTAAGTCTAGATCTAGTCCAAGACCTTGAGACCACTATGGCTTATTTTATCTGACTGTGAAACAAGGACAAGAATTCTTTTCCTTTTTTTTTCAAAATGAAGACAGGAAGACAGCTGTATAAATACTAGCAGTACATAGTCACAGGTTAGAAGTAAGCAAAGCTTGCATATTATTGGTCTAGTAGGGTCCTAAATGGCTACAGCAATAGAAAACAGGCAAGTCTCTGTGAGGCCTTCAGTATATCCCCTGAACGAATTTAATCCTTACATCTGAAAGATACATACCAAGTAAAGTCTCACACAAAAATTACAAATCCATTACTACTACTACTACTACTACTAGCATTTCTATCATGATACAGAATATGCTGCAATCTTAGCCAGTTTGTACATCCTCTCTGGAGGACATTTTCTCCCATCTGCCACAGGAACTGCCATTTGAGGAAGATCACAAAGTTTCATTGAAAAAATAAATTCTCTATGGATGATGACTTACAAGGAAGAGGTACATTAGCCCTTCAAAACCAAGTCTTCATGACTGATGAGTGAAATGCAATTTACTATTGATGTTAATAGTGCAAATGTGGAGTAAATGGCTTTGTTGAACTTTAACTGAGAGTCCTCCATGTATGCTGTAAAATTTCCTAAAAGTTACTATTCTGAAACCACATCTGTACATGAACAGAAAATATTGTCTCCCTCTTCCTGATGTGACTTTATCAGCAAAGCCTTCATACCTTCATGTGCCAGAGCAGCTTGGAGAAGGAAAAGAGTTATAAGACTCATTAAAGTACCATTATTCATTGAGTCTGTGATGCTACATACTATAGTCTTTGCTCTGGTGATGATCTAAGCCACTGTGCTTGGCTTTGCATTGAAACAGGCCAACATTATCTATTGGATCAATTACAACACTTAAGAAAAAAGGGAAATAACCAGTTTCTGAGGAGTGACAATTACTTAGATTATATTAATTTGTCTGTGATTGTAATTTGAGATGGTTTAGTTAACCCATAGGAAATCCTGGACATAATGGATTGAAACCTGGAAAACAACATTTTGTTCTACAAACTGGAAATGCAAATAAAGAAGATGAAAAATAAATTTTCTGAGCTTCAGTTCAACAATGGTTCTGATAACAGCAATGTATATTATGCTTACAATATTAATACATTCTGATTACTAAAAACTGTGTCATTTTGGAGTTATAGATGGATTCAGGTACATAGACAACTGACCCTATTTTAATCAGAAAAAGTAAATCCATAGAGAACTTCTAACATAAAGAGACATCACAATTGACTTGAATGATGCCATTAATATTTTTCTATTGCTCTTGGAACTTTGCTTAATACACCCAACCTATTCTGTTTGCATTTTTGTCACAATTACATTATGCTGATATGCCTTGATGATGTCTGTGGTTCTGATACCATAATAAAGAGAGTTTTCATTGTATAAACACCGAGAATAGTTATTTTTGTTTTGGGCTGGAGTCCATAGTTATTTTCAAACCTGCAAACACATTACACTTTGCCAGTCCAACTGAATCTTTCTCAGACATCCTGTACCAAATAATGCATGACCTCCTCGTTTCACAACATAAGGATTTAACATATGTTGTTTACAGTTATATGTTACCTTCACCAGTATAACACTCAGGGGAGTGAGGAGTTTCATAGTATATGTTTTAGAAACACTGAAGTTTTCTGCAATTTCACCTTCTCAAGTAGCCCCTGACAAACCTGCCATGAGATTATAAGAAGCAGAGGACTCTGGATAAAGCTCAATTTTATATTGCATTGCTTTCACTTGCAATAGAATTCAAATAATAACTTCTAAATTAAACAGCTGTGGAGATGTTAAGGTATTCTCCATGGACTCTGTGCTGTCGTCTGCAAGATGATGATTCTGGAATTCTCAGGTATTGTCCCCATGAGGTGCTTTTTGCACTGACCTGTACATCTTTTCTGTGTATGTCCCAGTTTCTTTGCACAGTGTTTGTCCTTGAACTAACAATAATTGGCACTGTGAGACTGTGTTTCATAATAAAAATATACAACCTGTAATGTTCCCTACACTGTATTCCTTGCTCTTCTCCTGGTGCATTTGTTGTTAAACAGATTTTCTGATATTGTTGTGACCCCTTGCCATCTTCAATAGCTGTCCAAATGAAAATGGTAATATCAAATATATATTTCATGAAAGCATAAACATTTTGTATATTATTTGTGCTTTCTTAATTTTGCATGCTATGTATGATATGTCTCTTCAGACTTAAGAATTGTCCCTTAACTTTTCATTGAAATCACTTTTCTGCTGCAAATGCTTTTTTTAAATTTAGCAACTTACTAATGGCTGTGTTTTTGGTTCTGCTTTCTTTAACCAATCTAAAAACACTCTACAGTCAATATCAACTTCTGAATTAGGGTAAATTTGTAGAACTTCTGCAATTTCAACATTGATTTAGGACTGTGGTTTTGTGCAACAGCAGAAGATATGCAACAATGTTTAGGTTCAATTCTTACTGCACTTCATAAAATCTCTATCTTTTTCTCATCACTAATACAATTATTGACTATCCTGTTACATTTTTTCAGTATAGGTGCTTCAGTCCTCTACTGACCCCTCAAATGAGAATGTTTTCCCCAGGCTAACAGTTTAAGTTCCTTTTCCTTCTTCATTTGAGCTGCACAGCACCAGTGCTTCAGGATGTGTTTTTAGCTCTACTTTTAATCTCCAAATAATTTGTCTTTCACTGTACATGTGGAATAGGGTCTTGTGTTTGTCAGTAGTTATTGTGTCTTGCTTGCTTGTGGCAGAGAATCTCAAATAATGGTATGTATTACCTTTGTAGGAGTGCACACAGTGTGTGGCTATCTCAGAGTTGCAATCCCTGCAGCATGTGACAAGCAGATAACTCCATAGCTCTTGAAACATGGTTGGTTCTTTGAAAATATGTTCATTTGACAGAAGGAACTTGTGTTATCCAAAGTGAACACCGAAGTCATGTACCAGACAGTAGACATTAACAAATATCCAACACTCTCCTGCATCTAACTTACAGAAGGTGGGAGATAAAGTTTGCCTTTTTTTCATATTTACAGCCCAAGAGGTGTTTTATTTGTAACTAGAAACCATTTTGAGGTTACAAGGGTAAGCTACAAGGATGAAGTTCAACAACAAAATAATAGACCATGTTTTATGTAGGCTTATATTTTAAAGGAAGAGAGAAATATCCTAGTCATATATTTTGCACTTATTTTTTAATACTGAGGGATTGTATATGAAACATCATGATTACTCAATTCTCAACCTTCTTCTGAGTGTGAAGGGATATTGGGTATACATTAATAGTCAACTTTTAGGAAACAACTGGCTTTGTGGAACTGCTCTCTTATAAAGGATGTGTTAGCATGTAAGGTTTCTGAGAGAGAAGAGCCTTTGGATAATTGTTGAGACCTTTAAGCATTAAGTACTTAACAAATAGAAAAAAAAACACCTATGCTTCACTTCTCACTAAGTTAGCTTTTTTAAGAGAAGCACTTAGCTGCAAAAACAAGAGGTCTAAATGGGAACTGCCATCAAGTAACTAGGCTATCATTCTATGTACTACCATCAGAAGTATATAGATCTCCACATTTAAATAAAGGAGGCTAAATAGGGAGAGAGCCTTTTATGGTAGTGAAGCCAAACAGCTGGGATCCCTGTTGCAGTATGCAGGCATTGACAAGAAGATTGGGAAAAGTACAGAAATTCTCAGCCTCCAGAGGCAATTCCTGTAAAGTGGGAGGGAAAGGTATTTTATCAAGGATAGTCTATTATGGATGGTCTATTATTGAACCAAGATGCATGGAACATCAAGGAGCAAAGTATCCAGAACCTGAGAGAACTAGCTATGCTGGAGGTACTCTATAAGGATTCAAAAAATGAGCAATCCCTGTATAAATGCAGGTGAAGTCCAGTGCATACAAACTACGCGTCAGAACTTCCTACAGAGTGTGCCATAGCCATATGGAACTCCTCGGCAATGATGTCTTGAAAAGGAGGAGAACAAAGAGTGGATCATTTGGTTACCAAGATCAGCTACATGAAGAAAGTATCTCCTTCCTGACATAGGCCTGTGTCTTGAGCATGACAAAACTGTTCAAGGATCTCCAGCAATTTAAAGTGTCCCATGCCAGCAGTACAGAACAATCAAATTCTCTTCTACTGGGATCAGGTGCCCCCTCCCTGTTCAAGATCATCCAGAATCTCTCTAAGCCCAGAGAGAAATGAGGTCCTTCAAATCACAAGTTTACCTTTAACACAGGTAGGAAGAATGGCTCTCCACTGACTGCAGAGGGAGCCAGGAAAACCAGCTTAAGCTACACGCTTAAATTTTAGATGTCTTAATTTAGGTGAGATTAATCTCTTCCCATGAGTGAGAGATTTCTTAATGACTCTTTTTAAACAGGGAAAAACCTAATATCTTTCTATGCCAGAGATATTATTAGGCGAAATTAATATTCTTCAAGTTTTTTCATCTTATTATCTTGAAGATATTGTCAAAATCCAGCCTGCAGTTTCAATACCACAAATGTAATACTATTGTAAGTATTACATTGTAAGGACAAATACGTATTATTGAATAACTTGTTAATACATGAATAAAGTAAAAATTTTATATTATAAAGATTATTGTTTATCTATTGTTTATGCATTCTAGATATAAGATAGTTAATAATGAACTACAAAGCTTAATAGCAAACTATATCTATGTCAGCATTTTTATGAGTGGATTTATTCCCCTTTTATCACTTTATCTAATAGATATATTAATCAAGGAACCCTTTTTTTTCTTTTAAAAATCCACACAGAACTGGCAGATATGACACTACCTGCAGAGAACCTCCAAAGCGGCAGCTAAAATTGGGTAGGACACTCTAGTGATTTCACATAGTGCTTGTGTTTAAGCAACTGAACCATGTTATTATGAGCTACCACATGACTAAAATCATGGAAGAGTTGATGGAACTGCAAAGCATTTTCTGAACATTTTAAATGTGTTTGTTTTCTCACAATCAAGCCTAATTTCTTAAGTTCCTTATTTGATTATTCAGTTACAATTTTTGTACTGGCAATTAAAAGTTAAAACTCAAAAATATTTAGTTTATCTGATAAGCAACAGTGGACCTTCCATGGGTCAAAATTACCAGAGCACAGATTAGCAAATACAGCCTGAATTTACAATCACTTTTTGCACATACTTAATAAGGGTTCATGGTGAAGGAACATCCACTCTTGAAATCACTGATGAAATATTTCTGTAAAGTCAGTTGTGGAGTATTTGCAAATGTAGTGTATTTACATGATAAATACACAGCTGCAGAGTGCTCTTTTCCACAGATTGGACAGAACATCTCCTAATGCATCATCCTGCCTTTGATGCAATAATTGTATCACCTGAAGAGATGAAAGAGAATGAGCTTTACCTGAGTAGACATGCAAATGCTACAAATTCAAGTCCTAATTGCTAATGAATCAATTTTCATTGCAAAATTCACAACAGAATGTTTACGGCACATCCTCTGAAGTTTTGTCAAGTCATATTTTAACTTATTTACTATATTGTCCTGGGAAAATGATTTCATATGCTGGCTTGTGAACACAATATGTAGCCACATGCTCTGTTAGTCAGGAGCTACTATTCAATCTTCTTATAAGCTCTTATACTGTATGTTGAAACACTAGTGCAGTCGACATGTTGCTTAATTGCTGTCTAAGTCCTAATAACCTCAAAGAGAATAAGAGCAGCTACTGGCAATTTAACAGCACTAACACTGCAAGATGAATCTAGGTAATGGATATAACATGTGAGGGACCAGTGGGCTAATTTACTTAAAACAAAATGTGATTAAATGATCTGAATACAAAATATCTTCAGCAGGTCAGGTACTTCTATACCGTGTGACAAACTGTTGGATGGATGCCCAAACCAGCTCTGGAAAGCTAGTATTTCTAAACTGTCAGTTCAGAAAACAAATGTATTATGGCCTGGAGCAAACTTCACATTTTCTTAGGCAAAGGTGAGTCAGAAATACTGCATTAAAAGTGCTGCTATGAAGCTCCGAGGAATGTGATCAAAATAAGTTCCAAGTGAGAGATAGAGAAAATGGGAAATACTGAAGTATGATTTGTCTGATATATTTAGATGTTTAACTGAGAAGAGGTGGATTGCACCCTAGAGGGCCTATTTATTTCCTCGGAGTATAGATGAACTATATATACATATATAAAGATAAATCTGGATCGGAATCTTGATTCATTTGGATGACACAACAGTTCAGAGATGTGACACACAGTCTTAGAAGGGCTAGTTCCCTTCTGCCGTGGTAGCCATGGGCCAGATGGAAGATCTGGAACATCCCAGCTGGTATTACTAGCCTCTGTTGTAAAAGCAAACTCAACAGCACAGTCTAAGTGGGAGAAAATGAGGTTGCATACATCCATATTTCAGTCACTGAATGTGAATATCTGTCTGTGGGCTCCATTTCCAAGCACTCATTATAATCTACTTCCATGTAGGAGAAAGGATTTTGTTGTTTAGGAATCTTAGTGCCATTTCTTTCCTAGATTAGTGATAGGCCCTACTTCTGAATGTGTACTCATAGATGTTTTATTTTGAGAGAGTTGGGAGAGATAAATACATAAAAATCCAGTGCATTTTGCTGAGTTTTTCTTGACTCCTTCATCTTGCAGTGATTTAGTGTCTGAAACTGAACTTCAGTGAAGTTTGAATTTAACACAGAGATGGGTCAGGCCTGAAACTATATGAAAACTAATATTCCTTCTGGTAAATGTAGCACAAAGCAGCAGGTGAAGAGAAGACTGTATTCTAGCTAACCTTATTACCTCACACCTGGGACAGGTTTTGTCCATTTTCTGCTAGATTTTACCCTGCACAATGTGTGTTTCTGCATTGTGTTTTTGAGTGTTTTGATGGGATCATTATTCAAACTGGAACAATGCTAAGATTGAATTATAAGACTTGTCAGCTGAATAAAGTGCCCAGAATTTAAGTGTAAAAGAACAGGCATGAAAAAAATGGCTCAACTCAGGCCTGGAATATGCAGAACTGAAAAAACTTTCACAGGTCTTTGTAAAAATCTGGATTGTCTCTTCACTAAGTTCTTATTTCTAGGAACTTTTTTGCTGAAAAGCAGCAGCAAAAAGGAGATGGACTGCAATACACAACTGTATATTTCACAAGTCCCACAGTATCCAAGGAATATACATCCTTTACCTCCATTTATTAAAACTTAAAGATCACTCAGATTCACAAACAATCATTAGTGGGGATGAGGGACTTTTATTTATAACCTCTGATTTAATTCCATGTGAATACAGTCCATTGTACTCGATGTGGACAGCAATAGTGAGCTGGGCAGCTATCTCATCCCTCTGTTAGCAATATTACAATGTGGTTCATGAGCTGATTTTGCCTCTCTTCTCTGTAAAATGTGAATTATACTTACTTTTCTTCTAAGTGAGTGGAAACTGGAGATAAAGATTAAATTTTGTGGGTATTTTAGCTGAAAAAAACAGGAAATGCTTGTACGTATAAAGAATTTTCCTTTGAATACAAATACAGAGGCTCTTCACTAACCAGTAAATAATGAGGAAAACTAAAAAAATATATCACAAAATGATTCCGTTAGTAGTCCTGCCATCTAGGAATAAAGCGTAATCATTATCTGTTTATGTCAATCTTAATGTGGATTGTATGTTCATAATGCAGTATTTCAACCTCCTTGTGTTTTAATTGCCATGTGAGAATGGTAATTCTCGTGGTGTGAGAATACTGCACAGAATTTTAGCTTGAGATCTACTGTGTGTTGCCAACATTTCCTTAATTTAGTAAGGCTTATAAAAGTAAGACATAGTTAAGTTGGCATGATTTCTCTGCGACTACTATATGGTGGCTACGTTTTATCACCTTACTTTCCTCTAGGTGCTTACACACTGACTGCTTTAATAAATGTTCTAGCAATTTACTAGCTATTGAATTTAAACTTGCTGTTCTGTAATTTCCTAGATTGATTCCTCTGCTGTTTTAGTGGAGGCTATCCAATATTTTAGGGAATCCATTTCCCAGAAAGGAAAATGTAACACTATGAATGCTCTTCAGTATCACCTTTTTTATCTCAGGTGTAGTCTCATGATTCTCTAGTCAGTTTTAGAATATCTGTGCATGGTCTGAGCCTCTGCGGTTGTTCTTGGTCCTTGATCCCTTTGAGTTACATTTTAATCCATAAAAATTCCATTGAAATGCCTTCAATATGTGTAAATTGTCTAAACATCTGAGAAGAAAATGAAGCTTTAAGAGCTCTGGGTATGAAATTCTTCATGTAACTGAATAAAGTGGGGTCACAAACTCTGAAATATGACAGATTTTGCCATTCTTTGTGATTAATTCCTTGTTTAATTTGCTTCCACACTGTATAGAATGCAAATAAACAATAAATGAAAAACTAAATACCGTTATTATATTAAAAAATCTCTAATAGACAGAGTATTTCTTTATAATTCATATCAGAGGTATGAAATTGTGGTTCAGTTAAATGCATCTATATTCCAAGTGACTACCTTTTTTTTACACCTCTACTCCTGGGAGAAGAAACTTGCACCAGCTGCTGAGCAACAGAAGGTGATGAAAGGTTTAACACCAATAAAATACTTCTGTAAGGACATAACCTTATAGAAAAATAAAATATATTTAAAAAAGACATTTTAGGTACCTACTTATTTCTATATTCCACTACAGGCGTCAGTTCAAGGTTAGTACCAGAACCTTCCAAGCTTTTCCATGTTTTCATACACTTAGTAAATACTGAGTACCTTAACTATGAACTTCCTTGGACTGCATCCCTGCTTAGTAAGTCCTATAGAGATATTCTTTTCTTTGGAGGTGGGTTCAAGAGTCCAACCAATAATGCAACCAAAAGCACTGACTGTGGAAAATGCTCTGTTCATGGCTCAAAGATCCTTTAGGTTGGTGTTTTACCAACTACCTGCAAATGTCTTTCATCAGGGTTACACTCAGTCTATTTGTGGAAGTCTTTTTTTGTTTTATCCTATATGTTTGCTGGACATCTGAGCCTTTCCATGATTTTGCAGTTAGTGAAAAGATGAAGAATCAGCATCTTAATTTTCATTCACTAAGCTGTAAATGAGACGTGCTTTGTTCGTCTTTTTTTTTTTATTATTATCCTATGATATTTTTATGCATTTTGCATTAAATGGTAATCAATAAAAATTAGAAAAAGTGCAGAAACTGGATCTCAGACCAGTGATTTTCAGACTAAGTTCAGAACTGGCAGTCTTGAAGTCACAGAGATATAACTCTGAGTAAAACATTTCATTTTTTTGGTAATGCTAATGATAAATCATGAAATCTTGGATAAGGGAGCCTCACATCAAGGTTTTCATGGTGCTAGATCTTGGACAAAATACTTATATGAGTAGTTTTGAGACTAGAAGCTTCAGGTTACAAGTAAAGTTACATAGATTCAGTTTCTGGTTGAAGAAATTACTCATTACTTATTTAATGAGAAGATAAATTGTTTGCTGATAACCAGGATTCAAGTAACATCCATTTAAAGTTAAAGTAGAAAAAGGTGGCATAATTTTTAATATGGTTAATACTTGGACTTCCTAATACTTAACTTATTTCTGTTTCTTAATAATCCTATAGCCATCTGTACTTTTGCTCTAAAAGAAAATATGATTTCTATCCTTAAGTGAAATTCAAAATCAAAACAAGGTTAAAAATCTGTAAAAAATGGCCTTCTTGTATGAACCAAACCTGAAAATTTTTCTCAGTTCTTGCCTTGGCACAAGCTTCTCACATCTATGCAAAATGTATTTGAGAAATTATCAAGTCACAGACTTATTAAGTGAAGTCGTCTTGTGTTTACTTTGCATACATGGATGTATGCACCATCAGATAAAAAAGAATGGAAAATTAACCTGAACAAGTGACTATAGATTAAACATCCTGCTGTAACTATTGATGTGTATTTTAAAATTTTTTTATTTCTATTTTCTATAAGAAAACATCTTAAAAACGCAAGTTACAAAGCTAGAATTCTTGCTCATTATAGATGTAGTAATAACTTTCTAATTGAGAATTCATTTCTACACTGCATAATCAGCTTGTTGAAGGCATGCATTATAGTAAAAGAAAAAAAACACCACTCAATAGTAACAGAGCTGTCCCATTAAAGTCTTGATTAACTTTATAACAATAATGCAATATCATTATAATTTCATAAATTAGAAGACAAATTGTATTTATGTCAACTAATGCACTTGTATCTTTTCAAAAGGATGCATGTTTAATTTAAAGTAAAATAATTCCAATGACAATAATTTCTTAAGTAGGAGGGTAGGGTGACATATACAAAATCTACACTAAATATTTCAACATCTCCACATATAATATAAAGAGTTTCAAAGAAAGCTGTAACATATAAATAAATAAATAAGTAAATAAATACATGTACTCTATGTGTGTGTACTCTATGTCATAAAAATAACGTAGAGTAATATCAAAAGTAGTAGATATGAGCAATGGCAATTGAGATTATCTACTGCAGATAGGCTGACCTATCCAAGTTGAGTCCCACTGTTCCTGTTTGGTCAGCAGGCACCTTTTACCATCTGTTTTACTTATATTGGCTTAATCTTTCCTATGAATATATAACAGAGATATGGCCAGATGGCTATTTGGATCCAAAATGCAGTCTGGAAATCATAGAATTTTCAAGATCAGATTAAAAACTCAGATTAAGTTTATGAGACTTTAAAACAGGACAGCACTGATACCTTAACATGCAGTTTGTATGGATATTTATGAGTAAGAAAGTAAAATTGGCTTCCATATAGCAGAATTTCATATCTAATACCAAAATTACTTAATGAAATGTTAATAGGTTAAGTAGACTCTAGGGAAAAATTTCTTAAAAACAATCTCAAAAAGATTATATATATAATTTTTAGGATCAAAACTCCTCTAACCCCGCAAAGAAGACCTCTACATCATTGCTCTGTAACTATTCCAAACACATTTTTGAAACTATATTGCATAATATCAACTCAGAAATTGAATTAAAAAATTTTTTTTTTAAAAAGTCATTAGATAATCAACCAGTCATTTGAAATACTCTATAATGAAGTTCAGTCTCAAAGAGGCATATGACCATATGAGAAAGACTGCAGACACTGGGTCAAAGTCCCAGTACGTATCTGACAGCCCACATGGCTGGCAATTAAGATGTAGTTAATTTGTCCACACTTTCTTCTCTGCTCAAGAGAGCACAGAATTCTAAAATTTGATATGCTTTCTATTATGTTTATATGGTACCTCATATGTAGGATAGAAGGAAGATCCCAACATTCATGTTGTATTAAAGTGAATCTTTTTGAAGGAGAAAATAAAGCATTTTATCAACAATTTCTTCAAGAAATTATCTATTAAACTGGAAATCTGAATCACATTAGAGTAATAAAATGTATCTGTTAGATTTTTTTTTTTTGCCGTCCCTTCCCTAGATTGTTCTGCAAAGCATTAATTCTGCTTTATCCTTAGAGAAATCATTTCGGTATTTTTCCCCTCGCTTTCAGCTCGTAGAGATATCTTTGGGAGAAATGTTGTTGTTATTTAGATTTTTTGGAAGTGTTACAGAACAGAAACCATGAGCTAGCTAAAAGCAATGGGATTCTAGTGAATAAGACATCACATCAGTATCCTAATCATTTCACAGCCTAAAGACAACTGCCGCGAAGCCAACAAAAGAGCAAGTAGAGCCTGCCAATAAGCCAGATGCTACTCTTGAAAAAGAAATTTCTACAGCTTAACATCTGGGCACTGTGAATACCTTTCAGAAATGAGGGAAAGAATTATTCTACACTGAGATGCAGAGAATGTTTATTAAAACATATTTCACCTGCAGATCACTCTTATTACAAAACTATCATTAGAAGGTATTTATTTCATAGCTGAATTTTTTTCAAAAAGAAAAGGAATGTAGAAAAACACTCTCTATACTTTAAAGCAGCCCTTGTATTCAGTTTGAGTTAGCAAGAGTGGTTGATAGGATCTTGAAATCAATATGGAAGCTAATGTGCAGGTATCACATATTTGATTTTATTTGTCTTATAAGCATGGTTTTACTTGTGATGTTAATGCATCTTCTACAGGTCATCTGGAGATTTTTTTTTTTTCCTAGCAGTCCCATATTGGATGTAAGCTTTATCAAAGGTGTTGACTAAAATAGTGATTAAATGAATGTTGCCCAAGGTAATTTTGGTATGTGTTTCTTTAAGGAGTGTAGCTTAAAGAATTTTTTCCACCTCTTTAGGAAGAGAGGGAATGAAATTTTGGACATAAAGATGGATGTTACATTGCACTGGCCATCTTCTACAACAAAAAGAACAAGCAGATGGGGTGCCTGTATATTTGACACTTCCCAGTCTGTTAAAAGACCAGTTCAAGCAAATTGGCACAGGGTTTCCCATTACCACATGCACACTTTGAATAAAACTTTTACAGAAATGTGAAATCCTAACAAGCCACAATTTTGACCTGATAGAGAAAAAGTTGTCACATGAAGTCTTTAACTAACTTTTAATTCACTATTTATTTTTTGTGGAAAGCAGAATAGTGGCAATGGACACCGTTATGAAATTCTGGTATAGCTGAGCCAAGCTCTATTATCGTTGTCATTACGGCATCACCATCATTACCATGATGTCTTAGGGGACACAGAACTGGAGTTATACCTTTTATGACTCTAGTTTTATGTCTAGACTAGTGACACCTGCATTCTATATCATTATCTAAAAAATAATATTCCTTAAGTGTAAGCATTAATCTTTTCAAATAAACGGTGTCTAATAAAGCAAACAGTGCAATATTACCTTTTTTCAAATGAGTAGAAATGTATCAAGAAGTTACATCTAGTTTCCAAGTAAGAGTTTTATGAAATACTGACGAGAGAAAAGAAAATTTATCACAGTTCAGGAATAAGGCTTATAACCTTTATTTTCACATCTTATAATTTCAGGTCTGAGTATTTTTTTCCTCCCCTTGCATAATATTTTACAGCCATTGGCCTTAGAACCAGTCACTATTTATTTGCTGCTTTTTTTTTTTTTTTGTAAAATTTGTAAAATGTGCAACATACACAATTTCATGTTTCCTGTAGTATGCCTGAGAAACATAAAGCCAAGTAGAAGAATAGGGAAATGGTTCCCAAATGCTGAAAGAAGTTGAGTAATTTTAAAAACCTCAAACCTTAAGTGGGTTGCTTATGTATCCTGTGCTCAAAAATTGCTGGTTTAAGACATAGAACTCTTGTAAAACCATTGCTAGATGTTCAATATAGGAAAATCCCCCAAGGCAAACAACAAGCTGTGCTACAAATTCTTTATTATTAATAATTCTTTAGCTTGTGCAAACCCATGTCAGCCCATTGCATTGTGCTTTGCCTTTAAGATGATAGAATCCAGTTCCACAATTCAGACCTTGGTTACCACACACCTTAGGTGAGGAACCTCACTGGTCCATATGAGGCAATTGCCTACTAGTCAAATTTTAAACTTATGCAATATTTTTGTCTCTTCATTAAATTACAGATCTTCATTAAAGCATCTTGGAAGTACCTTGGTAGGCTGGAAAGACCAGGCAAGGACTAAAACATGTTACTTGTGCAAATATGAATGAAAATGCAACCATTAAGATTTTATAATTTCTATAAGATTTGTTGTTGAATAAAATAGTATTTCAATGTACACTGTTTATATTTTTAACACAATTAAATTTGTCTTCATTTATTTCTAAATGCTGCTTCCATTTTGTAGGCTCTGTCATTTGCAGCAGATGAGTAAATATACTTACTTGACTTTGAAACTACCCTATTTCTGACTGCAGTTTTGTTACTACTATGAATGACTTTCACAACAGGAACGCAGGCCAATTTAAAGTCCAGGCACCAAGCAATTTGAGATCCACCAGCTTTATGCAGTAATATAATTATTCCCTCCGAGGCTCTTAATTGTATTCATCACACCATGATTTCTGCACAAATTAAGCATGCATTTACTGCTATATATAACTTGCTTTGCAGTTAACATCCTGGAAACAAATTTCAAGGAGATAGAATCTTGAACTTAGTCATCCCATGAAATCACTAGTTTCACTGCTTGGAAAAGTCACTTAGACTGTAAGGTCATTATGTTTTTACATTGCCAAATCATATACAGAGAGGCAGTGAATAAAGAATGTGTTAAAAAGACAACAAAACTTATATAAAAATTTTGTTCAGACTTTAAATTTTAAAACCCCTAACACAAATACCTTTAGATGTGTTTTTAAGACATAGCAAAAAAATTACCACTGTCAAAAAACCTTGCAGTCTGTAGAAGACAAAAATGATTGATTTCACATATAGATATGTATGTGTTTGGATTTATGAATGTGCCTGACCTGTTTCTTCATTAATTTTACAAAAATCACACATTTCTATGAGTGTTTCAAATAAAAAAATAGAAAAACCTAAACCTTATAAGACTTCACATAATTGTCCAAGTAAAGAATTATAATGAATATATCATTTGTAGGAAGTTATTAAATTAAGAATACATTTGTGTGTACATTTGAGCTTTTCTGTATAAGGGTGTATCTACTCTGCTAGTCAGGTGATTTTGAAATATATGATTTTGTAATTACATCACAGCAGTGTTGGTCTATGTGAAATCGGAATAACCCAGTATATTTTTTTCTAGCTAAACTATTTTCCAGGGGAGGTGGGATACAGGAATGGAAGGGAAAACAAAATCTGATGCTATGCCTATCAAAATGTGATAGATATGAGAGACTAGATGTTCTTCTTATTTTACTTTACATTGTCTTCTTTCTGTGGACATTTCTCTATGCCAGCAGTTGTAGAAGATTCTCATGAAGAAAAGAAGATATAAACAGGACACAGATCTTGTGAACCATTTTTAACTTTCCATACTCATTCTTCTGGGATTTTAAATTAGAGTACTATTTTGACATGTCTGTAAATTACTATAATTTATATTTCTATAGTTTAAATTGCTATTATTTAATAATGATTATAATTTATAAAAATATATATATTATATATATTATGTATTTTCCTGTGTTCCACAGAATTAAGAATCAAGATTTTAGCAAGGTTGAGAGTTGTTGTGGGTGGTTGAAATGTCCAGAATTGTTGTCAGAGTTAAGGGCCAGAAACAATAACAACAACAACAACAACAACAACAACAACAAAAAACAACACCCCAAAAAAACCCAAAAGAAAACCAAAAAAAACCACCTCTGTGATTTTAATTGGCCTCTACATATTGAAGATCAAACCAGAGAACCTCTCTGAAATGTGAGCAGCTGGTGAGCATCAGGAAAGCAATACTCACCTAATACAATTAAGACAGTGACTCTTCCATCCTTGCAATATTGTTTTCTCTACTTTCATCTTTTTTCCCCATTTTCCCTTTATTGTTTTTAATTTGTTTACTGAGTCAATAAACCATAAAACCTTTCAGGGTTTATTCTATTTATATTTAGTGAAATTGCAACCACTGATGGTTATATACAATATTTACCTCCTGTTTTAATTGCTTGAGGTGCCAATAAATAAATGAAAATATCAAATATATTCAAAATCAACCCAGCTCAGTAAAGGCTTAACTTGGCATTGAAGTCAGACTAGACTCAAAGTCTAAGGTCGTAAGAATAATTTCTACTTTTGGAAAAAGCCCTAATCTCCAATGTCAATGGAAAACACCTATTGACTAATAAAATTAAATTGGATTTTGCCATATGTAATGTCAGCAGAGTTGCACTGATACACTGAGAGATCAAATGTCTCATCTCATCATGCATACATGATAATTTAGTAATATTTCTGCATTTGTTGTTTACTTGAGGGAGAACCTTTGTTAGAAAACTGGTAAAATTCCCTTAAACCTCTGTAAGACATTTGCCTGACTGAGGTCCTAAATTTTAAGTTTCAATAGCCTACAGGGAGCACCTCCCTCACAATTAATATACCTAAGAATTATGGGAACAGCATGGAAGTGACTTCGAATGTTATATCATGGCCAAGGGACTCTTTAATTTAATGATCTCTTTTAGCTGCCGTTCACATGTATGAATCCTCTACCCTTCAGTCTGATATGAGCATTCTCTCTAAGCATTGCATAGTGTGAGTGAGCAGATAGCATTCCTGTAGTTACAGTGCAGAAATGGTCCTTCAAAACACATATAAGATACCAGGCCACCAATTAACAAAAAAAAATAATCCCTAAGCATAGAGAAATAAACAGATTTTTGCCAAAATATAACAAGCAGTCAGCAAAAGTCTATTTACTGGCAATGAAAACTGTCAGCCTTTTAAGCTCGCCAAATGAAACCTCTTCCACAACAAACCTCAACTATCTTCATGCATCTGTTCAATACGACTGGCTTTGCAAAATCTGATAAGAGTAACAGTTTTATTCTTGAACAAGAAGGAAGAGAGCTACAGGAACATTATAGAAAGTTAAGCACCAGCATTCTTTTTGCTCCCATCATAGGATTTGGAGTTGTCTTTGTATTAATTAGAAGGACTGGTAGGACTGGGAAAAACCTTCTCCTGAGTGCATTGCCCAAAGCCATTTTGACCCTCAAAATTCAGAAGTAGTACTCTAGAATCCCCTTGGAAAGAGGAGGCAGACATTGAATTTGTAAAACTATTTCTTTATATGTCATTACAAATACTATCTAAAATGTAATGGAATTCTCTTTTATTTTTTTCCATCAGACCAAGGTCTTCTAAATAGATGCTGAGCTGGTAGTGAAACACATTACAGTAATCCAGTGGAGAAAATCTGAACATGGACAGATTCATATTCATATATTCTGAATTTAAGAAAGAACAATAAACTCAGTTACTGCTGCTGTTTGCAGTATGTAAAATAGCTAGGAGTATGTCTGGACACCAAATCAGTAAGACCTGGCAAATGACAATTAGCCAGGAGGTGTTGCAGGAGACTTTCTTACTCAGAAAGGGCAAAGTGGTGGCCACGCCCAGGTTTTATTCTTAGCATCCTAACTTACAAGAGAAAAACATGGATGCATCCTAAAGGGTATACAAATATTAGCTTACAAAATATATTCCTTCACTGACTTTAATCTTAATATTTAAATTCATTTTAATCCAGTCTATCCAGTTCCAAACACTTCCCTTGATTTCTTCATTTCCTGATGAAGAAGATTTTGTCTACTGTTTATTAAAAAGATGAAGCTGAAACTCTAATATTCATGCATATTTATATTTACTGGTTTGTGAGGTGCATAAATGTTATTTGATTATTTGGATTCTGAGCTCAAATACTTTGTAAGCCCTTATTGGTTTGCTTAGGGTACTGTCACTTCTGCGCAGACCATCCAATTTGGAGAGTTATGTTTCTCTCTGATAGTCAAGACTACTTTGAACCTTATCAGGGCCTTTTCACATTATGGTGCAATATATGTTCATGTAGCAAAATGAAGACAAGATTGTAACATGTTGAGTAAATCTGTTTTTCCAATCTAATAATAGCATTTCAGGCATGGTGCCCAAGCCTTGACATCTACTATTGGCCAAATACAGGCTCCCTGTTCTATATATGATGTTATCCAAGTTACTGCTATGCACTGAAGCAAATGTCCCCATTTTCATTTATTTTGTTGCCCTTATTAAACAGATAATACCAGAACATTTTTACTTTGATCCTTTGACACTTTATCTATGTGGAGAAAACTAGACTTTATTTTATGCACCTTGGTTCCTCAAAGTCCTGCCAGATTGAAAGGACAATGCATTTGATAAAAAAAAATAAAATAGCACTTTTATTAACATATTAAAATAACTTTGGATCACATCTCTTGTAAAGTCTGATCCAGTGACCATTTAAACTGGTAGAATTCAGTAGCCAGTAATCTCAGAACTATGGCTTTTACACATACACATCCCTATAAATGTAGCTGTACATTTGTCACCTAATCAGTGTAGATTTTATTTCAGCAATAAGAGCAATCTGAAGCCAGTTACTTTTAATAGAAAGTATGGCAGAAGTTCTGAGCAATCAGACAAAGCAGCGCAATTAATGTAATAAAAAGCTTCAACAGGAAGTCTGTTGTGTCGGTTTCTCACTTAATCAGCTATAACATTATAAAGGAATTACAGGCACTATAAAGTCATGTGAGAAATATCTCATAGACATTTTCTTTGTTATTGTAGGAGAAAAAATAATATGAAAGGATAAGTAATTTTCTCAGGTGCTTCTGAATTTTTCAGTTTTGGGGGATGAAAATCTGGTTTTCAAGCTGCTGTTTTTTTTCATACCTGCATTCTGACATTAAAATAATAGAGCCAATGAAGTGAATATATATCTAAATTTCTGTCACACTCATCACTCTGTCAGTTAGTAATTGACACAATGACAAAGTGGCCAGGGAAAATATAAGTGGAAAAAAAAGGGACTGGAATAAACAGGATGTGCAAAAGAGGCAGTCTAGAGAGTCTGCATACACTCGATGGCATGACTGGCTTCTTTCCCATTGTATTGCTTAATAAAAAAAAAAAAATCAAATATTCTAGATCCTGTGGGTATAAGGTAAGTCTGATAAACAGAAACCTTCTAATTTTGTACTTCCAAAGAAAGGTCTGTCAAGGTTAATGCTGAAGGTTCCTGAAGAATTTTGATTGGCACTGAGCAATAGTTTGGGAAGCACAACTGAAGAAAATGAAACAATAGGCTACTGAAACAGCAAGGGAACTGAGAGTGTTAGAAGTGTTCATACAGCATTGTACACCATGGCATCCTGGACATGAATATTCATGCTTCTACAGTTACTTATGCTCAAAAGCCTTAAAAAGTTCCCTGAAATATTATTATGCTGCAACTATTAACCCCAGTTAATACGTCCTGAAAAGAGTAAGGTGTGGGACTACACAGAAGGAAACTTTTACTGAAAATACTTGATTTAGATCGGAAACTTGTTGATTTTCACACATGGTTTTGAACTCTGGCATGAAGGCAGGAGAAGTGTTCGGTTGTTTCCTAGAGTAGGACTACATAAGTCATGTTCATATTGTGTTCAACTCTCTTCCTTCCCAAAATAATGATTTTGTGAAAGGATTTGAGTTTAAACTCTGTCCCTACTCAATCTACGGATAGAGAACAGTTGCAGTCATAGTTCTAATGAAGATATGCATGGATGTGCATAGCTGTAACTGATTTTTACTTGCTATTTAGTTGGGATTTTTAATAAACTTTCTGCTTGTTTGTTTGTTTTGCTTTGTTGTTGTTTTTCTCTTGGGGTTTTGTTGTTTGTTTTGTTTTGGGCGACTCTTCTCAAAAGGAAACTGCTACAGAAGCTATCCATAAGCGGTGTTAGCCGGTAGATGATGATTCATTCCTGTCCTCTTTTATTTGAAAGCACATTTGCAGTAGAAAACACTCCTTGGTTAGAAATGGTCTGAAGTGGAAAAAGGGGAAAAGTAGCATAATCTCTAGAAGGCAACTCAGAATCATCCCCTGCTTGTAGAACTTCCTGAGGGCTATTCTCTAGGTGACTTCAGTAACGTACTTCCTGGGCTGTTTTATAGCAGACACTTTAGGCACATTGCTGAATGTATGAAGACTATCACTACTAAGTTTATTTATTCAAACACATTTGTTCATGATTGTATGCAAAAATGACAGATTTTGGCATTCAAAATTGTGTATATATAGACTCTTTCACTGCATGTATGTGACTTGTATTACTGATCATTTCCAAATGCACCACAAAGATGTATGATATAAAATTATAAATCCTTATGAAGATATTTTAACCATTGCTGAGCTATATCTCATATAGATCTGCAGAACACTAAATTAAATAAAAAACAGTTACTTAGAGGATGGAAAAGTCTCCAGTTTCATTTTTCATGTCTGTATAAAACCTAGCCTGTCAAAAATTACCCATCTGATATGATATTCATAAATAATATGTATCTATTTTAAAAGAGGTGCATTTGTTTACATAGCTGACATAATATGTATTTATTCATAGTTAGAGAAGCCCAGGAATTCATTATTATAAAATCATATTTATAATCTTATTTGTAATAGAATCCTGCCATTATTTGAAAGACATTTTGATAGAAAACACTGTTTAGTTCTACACAATAATCCAAGTCCAGCAATAAGCACATGAAAGGCCCATTACAATTTTCTTCTGCTTGCCTCATTAGGTTCAATGTGCAAAAGAGATCAATGACTCCAAGGTGAATTGACAAAGTGTGTATTTTATCATTTGCTTGTGCCCTGCCTTAAATAGAGTAAAAGATTTTGGTTTTATTTATTTTCTGAAGCATTCAAACTTTTGTTTCTCTAAGTATACCACATTTAGCTGCTTTCACACTCTTTCTGCTTTACTAGCAATCTGTTAGTGATCTTCTCCTTTCATCTCTCCACATACATATCCTAACGAAATCATTATGGCTGAACTGTTATTTTTCATCCTTCTCTATTCCTACAGTATATGGTGGTAATGATCTCATTTTATTTTTATACACTGACATTACAACTGCCCTTTTCATCCCCCAAATTGTTTGGGGTCTCTTTAAATATATATATTTAATTATTCAAATCACACAGCTGTATAATCTCAGTTGATGCAAAAAACATTTGATTATCAGATATGGGATATTACACGGCTGCTAACATTTGTTTTGCTGTGGAAATTGTAAACTGTTAAATAGTAGTACCCTGAAGTGCAGTATGAAAGTGGAAAAAAAGCCAAAACTAAGGAAAAGAGAAAAAGATTTAAGGACAGTTTAGAAAGTTTTGCTATTAAAGGGGAAGATGTGTCTCATTTTGCATCTTCTTGCACTGTCAGCCTGCATTTTCTTACAATTGAACTTGGAAAACAATAAGTGTTCTAGTATGAATTTATTTTACATTTAGTCTAAGGACTTAAATGAAATGTGTAAGTCTTAGCAAAACAAGGATTACAAAATTAGTCAAGTATCTCTTAGTTGATCATGGTATGAACAGGGAAGCTTCGCTAATTTGCATCTATTTCAGGGGATGTATTTTCTGGAACTGGGGAAGAAGTGAAAACTTGAATCACCTTTTTTATCCGGGTGGTTTTTTTGTTGTTGTTGTTGTTGTTGATTTGTGGTTTTTTGGAGTTTTTTGTTACCCCTAGAAGTTGTGGTTTTGACTTGTTGATACTACTGGTTAGCTTTCCACTATTGACTACACACAGTAAGACCTAGGAAGAAAGGTCTTTATTGCCTGTGGCCGCCTCATTTTCCATGGTACATAAGGCACTGTTGAAATGTCCCTAAAAATGCATGGTTTCACTGAAGGTAGTTTTTAAGGAAGGGATTTTAATCCCTCTTTAGGAAGAGGGATTTTCCACCTCTTCCCTCTTTCCCTTCTGCATTTCCCCACACTGGATGATGGCAAGAGCCATGTGCTTAATGGGAAAACTGCATGGATTGGGAAAATGGATGAGAATAACCCTTCAGCTGCTATTGGCTGGAAACTATCAGTAACTGATTTGAAATAGCATAGCTCATAGTTTTGATCTGAATATATTGCAACCTTTTTTTCCTGTAACACATTTCAAAATAAATTATAGTTTTGAGCATTCCTTAGGAATAAAATTTATAGTTTATTCTTGAAGAAACTAAATATCTCCATAGGCCACACACTACAGACTTGCATCCTGCATAGGAAAAAAGGGGAATGATATATGACCAAAAATTTTAAAATAAATTCAAATAATTTGTCTACTCAAAATAAGGAAAATGTTTCATAGTTCAGAAGGTTTCATGAATTACAAAATCATAGAACAAAGATAGAGGTAGAGGTAAGAATAACAGGAACAGGTGCATAGGACAGCTACTCTCATTTCAGTCTTAACTTTCTCAAAATGTTGAGTACTACTTAGAGTATTAGAGTAAAAAAGACTTAAGTGCTTGCAATTCAAGGGTCTTATTTTTACAGATTAGTACTTTGTATGAGAAATATCCATTTTTCAGAGATCAGGAAATGTTCACATAAGAATTATATGTATTTTATTCTGAAAGAGAAAAAGGGTTTCATCAGTACCTGAGTTTATGCTAGACTTCTACAAAATAATAAAACTTATTCACTAACTAATACATTGTTATAATTGAAATTGCTGCCTGAATAGATTACCATTTCATGTGAGTAAGGGGAACGGAACAGGACTATGTTATTTTACTATCAATCAGAGGAAAAACTCATAAACCTTGCAGTTTTGTAGCGTCATCATATTTTTATAAGAGAAATCTGATGAGAGGATTAGAAGAGAATGAGAAAAAAAAGAAAATATATTGGGCATTGAAAAGCAAATATGTTTTTGTGTATGAATTTCATGAAGTATTTTATGTGTATGCCAAAAAAACCCCCCAAATCAAAGAATTATTTTTCTCATTTATGCAAAGAGAAGGATGGTATATTCTGTAAATTAACTGATCTCAGTTTTTGTTTCAGGTCAGAGATGTAAACATAATGGACATATGAATGACATACATATACAAGGGTTTTTTATATATAGGCTAAGATAAATATATAGATGATTGTGGTAGAGTAAGAGATATTTCTATTTTAGTTCTGATTTAGTTATTGTTATATATCATCATCTAAGCAAAATCTGTGTCATCATCGAAAGTCTGGGAATGACATGGCAAGAGCAGTGTTGATCAGGACGAATTACTTCTCTGTATTTTCACTAAGTGAATCTCTCAGTGATATTGTTTGTATAGAGTCTCTTTAAGATATATTCCTCCTATATGTATTATTTCTCTCAATCTTTTCTGGTTTTATGCTTTCCCATTTAATTCTTACTTTGTCATTTTACTCATATCTATGGAACCTTTGGCGTAGAACCCTTTCCCACTCCTGACATTTATTAAGTATATGAGAAGAGGTTACTCTTTGAGAAAGAGCCTGCCTTAATGAGTAAATGGTGAGTGACTTTAAAAGTCACCTAAAATAAATTATTTTCTTTTCTACAATTTTTATTTCCATACATAAGTATTTTTGATTAGTTCTTACATTTTTTGCATATTGGGCTTGATTTCTGGAATTTGTGTTCAATTACAGTGAATTCATACAATTAAACTCCTCTCACTTCTAAAGTTACACACCTACATACTCCATTTCCACAGCCCATGAAAGTAAATGTTTAAAAAAAGATTATCCAGGTTCCTATGGCAAAGGCAGCTGAATGGAACTCTTGCAAATTCACAGGGAAGATGGAACTGAGATTCAAGAAATGCTAACTACAGGTGCACAAATATTTTAATTTCTGAAAGCTCTTTTATCCCATACTCATCAATTTGTTCTCTCCCTATTCAGACATACAGTTTCCATTTAGATAATTTTTATTTTCTGTGTGAGTCTTTTAATCTGGAAGATGTTTGAACTTCTTCTGCCAGAAACCTCATAGTTCTTTGAACCAACATGTTTTAAATTACTTGCAATCAATAGTGTAAAGTGATGAACATCCTTTGCTCAATGGATTTCTTGATTTTTTTTGTTACAGTCTGGGACTCAGAAATGCAGTGATCATGGAAACCTCCGCCTTGATGTTAGAGTTTACATCCTTTGGGTCTCACCTCTTTTACACCAATAGCTCGCTGCAGTTTTGTCTTCAGTAAAAGCACTTCCAAGACTATTCTTGAAATGCTTTCTGAAAAATTGTTTTTCCATTGGTGAACATTAAAACATGAATTCCTGAAGAACTCTGGTAACTTCCAGTTGCTTCCCTTTCCAGATGTTGAATACAATCATATTGTTCAGCAATCTTTTGAGTCTTGTTCCATTTGTGTGTTCAACAAAGTACTAGGCAGATAAAGCTATACAGCTGTTCTACAGACAGCTCCATAATGGTCTTCATAGAAAAGTTGTCTCAGTTAAAAAATTGATTTCTTTTTCCAATTAATACAACATTCATTGGCAGAATTTTGGTGAGGTCTTACCGGATGAGTCAAAGGGTAAGATCTTTGATATTGATGATACTGATATTCATTATGGGTCATGGTCATAGAAATTACAAAAATTCCTGCTTGGTAATAGTGTAAAACAATTTCCTACTGTTTTATCAGTGCTTTCATAAGGAATGACAGTCCCTTTAGTACTGTCAGCTGGACAATACTCTAAAGTATGGGAAAATAGAAAGAAAACAGCCTAAGGTTTTGCTTTATTTTTTTCTTTTCTCTCATGGCAGTTAGGAGTCAGCTTGGGATTCTGATCTAGAAATGAGTAAGAGAAAAGTCTTTGCAAAGTAGACTCTTGAAAGTCTGATAGCACTAACAGGAACAGTCTCATTAAATACTCTCTATTTTCCTCTGGAAGCAGATTTGTGTATTTTTTGTTTTGTTATTTTTTTTTTTCTATAATAAAGACCTAAGTCAGAGCTAGTACTTTTATTTCTTTTCTGTAATAGAAAACCATGCCAGAAGACAAAGTTATACACATAGCCCCCCCCCACCCCCTCCCCCTCCCATTAAAAGTTAAGACTAAAGACAATGGGGAGAATGCAATGCAAAAACCTGGTGTGTTTGTGGTAGAATATGTGGCTTGCTGTACTTCCAGTATATTTCTAGCCCAGTGGAAATGGGAAGTATGAATTCCAGATTGTCCCATATAATGCATACAAAGCTAGACCATAGAATGTTTTTGTGGAGAACTTTTCTAATGTCTGGCTGCTAAAAATGGCCCACGATGCAGTCAGATACAAGGTGAGTGGCTGTTCACTTTTTTTTTTTTAATCTTAAAACTATATATCCATGGGTTCTGGTTTCTGTTGCTAAGCTATTTTAAAATTGTTGCTGCAGTTGTCATTCTTATTTCCATTGAGAAAACAGATAGGCAAGTGTGAAGAGCATCCATTGGTCAGAGATACGGGCTTTCCAGTTTGACTCCTCGGTGCTTCATGTTTGTATCTTAGGCAGCTTGAATTACATCAACAACACATAAAGACCAAACAGGGCAAGGACAGCTGCTGAGCAGTGGGAAAACCTATAGACTTTGAGAAATTAGTTTTGTGACTGAATAATGAGCCTTGGATTCTGCAACCTGGCACCTGCCATCAGTACTATATTAATGAAAAGGAAAACCCTTAGAGTTGTTATGGAGGCATAAAAGCTGGTGTTACAGAGTGGTGAATCAAGCAGCCTTTATGAATAGATACCGTGGTGTTTTACAATAATGATCAAAAGCACTACAGCTTGTAACACTATTACAGCAGTCTTTATGGATAAGAAGCATTACTCTGCTAAGAATTTTTATAGATCTGAATCTTTGTCATAAGAGGCCCACTGTAAAAGTCTTTAAGTTGATACCAGTATTTTATGCTGTACTACCTTTGCTGTGAAGCCAATGTCTCCATTCATTTCTATTTATTACATTTTGATATGTGTAATTGTAGGGCTAGATCCAACAAAAAGGATTAGAGTGAACTTAGGGTTTTATCTGGCAATTGTGATATAGAAAATCACATCTAAGATTTTACTTAAAGTATTTTTGTCAAAATTTGCTGAGTATCATTTCAATGAGTTCTCTAGGTTCGTTGAATTCTTCTTCAAGGCAGGTGTATAAGAAATGACACTTCGTCACATAGTGGGTAAATTGCTAAACTCTGAGACCAGAGACCTACAATCTATTTTATGTCTATTTTCATCCATGAAATCTTAAAACACATTTTGGGTTTTAGCAGTCACCCAGAATTTTACCACCTACAATTTACAAACTACTGTATTTTACTGTATTTTACTTTATTACAAAGATTTAATTGAATCTTAAACTTATAGCTTTAGCAATTACTGTGAACATATAAATCATTGAAAAGGTAATACCATTTAATGTCATATAAAGTACACACCTTTCAGGCATTTCTTCCCTGAAATTTCTGTGGTTCTAGAGTATATTTTCCTACAGAGAACAATTTTAAATGTAACTGATATAAAGGATGTTATGGGATATAGCCTTAGGATTATGTCTATAGGATCATATGTTTATATGGTTATAGTATTATGGTTACATCTTAGGCTGCAAGTGGCAGTGGGAAAGACTAGGCTTTCTGTATTATTTTGGCACATAACCAACCATTTGGTCCTCTTTAATTTTCTCCAATCTTCTTCTTAAGAGATTGAAAATCTTTTTAAATTCAAGATCCTTCTGATAACACTGCAGTGATATATGTAATTTAAAAGATAGACAGCTGTGGATTTGGAAACATCCTACTTATACTTAGAGAGTAAATGTATAATGTATTGAAGACTTCAGGAATTCTGCTATCAACAACGAACTTGCCAAGCAAGAAATACCATATTAAATGGAGGATCCCTTTTTAAAAGTATGTTCAATTGCCATGGGGAGGGATAAATCACAAGGATTCAAAAGACTGTGAACGACTGACTTCTTTTGATGCTTTGACTGTTTCAGGCAAGAAGTCCATTTATGGATTCACATTCACCTTATCATGATTCCTTTGACTGATGCTTCCCTGTTGGTTGTACTATCACTAGGAATTTCTGCTGAAACATGTACAGGCTAATTTCTGTTGACAGGATTAACAAAACTCTACTTAATCTGGATCAACCAGTGAATAGATGAAGGTAACAATGTCATTTCCCAAATCCTTTTCCATCCTTAGATTCATGCAACTAACATCTTTGTTTAGTTTTTTATACTCTAGGAAAACAGATTAAAATCAAATATAAAAATATAACTCACTAAACAGTTCCTGTGCTCATTCTTTTAATTTCTTATGAGCATGGTGCTGGTATGTCAATGCAATATGTGCTTTCTATGCTGCTTGTGCCGGGACATATGAGGAGTATATGAGCTTAAGATGGCTTTAGTACTATTTTGAAAGGGCCTTTACTGGTCTTTTTAGATAACAACTAACTTAAAAAAAACATATGTATGAATCCTTTGACGTATTATAAAAATTCTACAAATATCTGGAAGAGTTCAAATGAATGTAACCAAATGTACTGAATGTCATCAATGTTAACAAAACTTTGCTAAGAAACAACAAAAAATTTGTCTAATATCATATCTTCTCACAAAATGCAATACAGGGAATGCAGTCTTCCATTAAGACACTGCAGTAACTTTCAGTTTGCTACCTATATGGTACAAATCACACAGTTCTCTGACATTAGACAACTCTGATAACAGGCAGAATGAAATATGAAATGTCAAATCTCTTTATCCAGTTCAAGCTAGTCTGAAGTGCAAAAAATGCTTGTGATACTGGTTTTTTTATTGCTTGTAAATTTTGACACTTTATTTCAATGAGATGGAAAATATATCATGAATTTCTATGGTAATCAATACAGAGCTTATATTTATTTTTCTCTGTTCATGGAACATACTTCAGGTATGCTACATCTCATTTTGCCAGGTACCTTCAAAATAATATTGAATGGTGGCAGTAATTCCAATGCACAATGTTGGACTTAGTTGTCCAGAGGGTTTTCGAATGCTTTAGTGAAACTCTTCATATTGCCAGCTGTGGAGACATTCTAGGACTTTACTTACTGTCTCCAGATAAGACTCTTTTCTATATAGCTGAAATGAGTTACTAAGCCATGGACACATACATTTGTGTGAAAATATCTATGACAATATTTTATCTTGGAAAGGTGCTGTGATAGCATTTAGGTAGGTTCAAATGGAAGGAGGTTCCTCAGAAGATAAAATATTCTTTAGTCCTTCCTGCAGATAAGGAATCCCTCTAGCTCTGTTCAAAACAAAGGGTTATTTTGGGTCTTCTTATGACATAAGTATTCCTTCCTGAACATAGCAAAGTCAGTATTAAAAAGGTTTTAAAAGTAATAAGGCATCAAAACCAAAGATACTGTTAAAGCAAAGTTAATTCAAGCAAGTGGTGACAGTATATAGATACCAGACACAACATACTTGAAAAACAAATTTTTTAAAAAAAAATTAGTTTTAAAATGTTGGGAACCATACTCACTACAGTTCATAAATAATAATAAAATTTCAAAGGCAGAAATATACACCAATATCAAAACCTAAGTAAGTAACCCTAAGATAAAACTAAAGAAAAAGGTAAGCCACAACATATTCGAAAAACTATGCTGTTCAAGAATATGCCTATGTTTTGTGGGGTTTTTTCAGTCTTGGAGCTTCCCCCTATAAAAAATTCCTTCTTTCTATTCACACTACAGGAGATAAATAGTTTTATAATGTTTTTACAGTAACAAAATGAAAACAAAAGATTAGTGTCACAAAGATAAAAGTATTTACATAGGACTGTTTAATACTTGAGTTTTTACAGTAATTCTCTTTTTTCATTCTTATATTGAGATCCACATAACATTATAGAGTAATGCACAGCTTCTGAAAAGTATGTTAACAACAGGAAAATGGGAAAAACAAACACTGACTTACCAGTGTTTATTAGGCAAGGAAAATAGTATCTGGAAACTATGACATAAAACAAATTAACAGAACTTAATTGAATATTTTCTTCTTCACATAACTAATTGAACTTGTAGAGTTTGCAGTAATTACTGTGTACACACACAAAGTTATTCAAAACATTTAACACTAGATATTTAACTTCAGAAGCTGTATTAGAGAACTGAACTGCCTACATGATCCATACAACTTGTAAAGGAAAATTCATAGCATATGTACTAGGAGCTGACTTGTCCCATTAACAAGAAGCTGATGCTTTAACCTGCTGCTTAAATACAAGAAGTGTGTAACCTCCAGCAGTGTGAGGCTGCCTCCATTTTGTGACTTGCCTGTGCTGGAAAGGTCTACACTGATGACCTTTTCTTTTGGCTGTACTAGGGTAGTCTTTGTGCTATGGTGCATGAGAACATGTAGTGCGGTGAAGAGAGAAAAGCAATAAAGGAAAAAGTGTTAGGATGTGTTACTTCTGTCTGGTCTGGGAGGCTTCAGAAGGAATTGCATGATACTATTTTGAGAAAATTAGTATATTGAGAACACAGGTGAGATTTTAAACAGTTCATATATTCAAAAGCAGAAATTGTGATGGGTAGAAATAGGACAGCCATGTGTATAGGAAAGGACATGTTTCCAATCTTCTAGGGTGTAATATATGCTCTTTTCCCATGTAAGTGAGGAAAATGACAGCTACATCATTAAATGTTTCATGGAGGCTTGTGGTCAAGAAATTAATTTTTCCTTCCCTTATTCAGAAGCCCTCCACTGAGTTCCTTACATTGTCCAAAGTAATAGATCTTATACAAAAGCTACTGGAGCTTCTGAATTCACAGCTGATAGAATAACTTTCCATCATCACTTTCTCACACCATTGACAAAAATTTCCAAACATCTAATCATGGCCAAACTGGGAAAACAAAACAATTACAAATTTTTGGCTCTTAGTAGCCTAACCATGACATATGCAAAATACATACACAATGGTGTTCTCACAATACCAACTGGTAGATCTCTTTGTGATATCTGAGAAACTCTAGACTGTATAATCACACCGAAGTTATCACACTGAAGTATGCCTTATAAAGGTATTTTGGCATGCTCATTTTCTCCTGGATAAATTTTTGTGAATCTGGTGAGTGTTTAAGCTTCTGAAGTAAGATGAATCATAAAAGAGCATTCAGATATTTGTGAAATATTTGGCTCAAACAAGAGTTGTTGCCAAAGATGCAGGCCATATGCCAGGCAGCATTGGGATCACATGAATTCTGGAGGGAAATCAAAGGGCTGAGTGCTTGTCATACAGGGCTTAAGTATGTGTGAAATAGAAACAGATGAAATAACACAAAAGTATTGAGAGAAAACAAGCAAGGGAACTCAAGAAATACTATAGAAACAGGAATTATTTTGTAATTTAATGGTCTGGAATAGTATCCTGTATCCTCCATTCTGATTTATTGCAATTATTCTATTCTTTGCAAGAACTTGCATGAGACATGTACAATACTGACACAATGTTGAAGAAGATTGCTCTTGAAAACAAAGTGGTGAGAAGAAAATCAGATGCCTGAATATGGTACCTGAAAAAAACTAACTTATTTTGGGGATAGCGGATAATCTACTTGGAAACAGCAGCTGAGGATGGGGAAAGATATCTCAGGACACCTCAGATGGCATTGCCCAGTGCTTAGGCAATGGAAAAATTCCTTTGGCCTTTGGCCATGTTGATGTAAGTACATAAAACTAGAGAGAAATTTGAAATAGTCTATGCATCAGGAATTGTAATCCTGCCAGGTATCTACACAAAGCAAAAAACTTCAATATAGTGTTGTAGCAAACAGAATGAAAATTGACAATAAGACATCTACAATATCTCTGATTTGACAAAACTTTCTAAAAGAAGTAAGATACATAGAAATTTCTAGAGGAATTGTTCTTGCAATTTCTGATGTATATCCTTTTTGTACTCAAGGCTTGATGACGGTACAGCTGAGATACTCAGTAAAATGAGTAGCGCTTTGGACAGTGGGCAATGGACACAGTGCACAGGTACAACACAACACCATAACCCAAAATCAGGAATTGGTTGTTAGGCAGCTGATGATTTTCTGTGCTCATGTTTATGATTAGGGAACCCTGTTTCTCCTTGTTGGGCCCTTGTACATTTAATGGAAGTTATTTTGCAGCATCATGTTGACATATTTAAAAAACATAATTACTTATTATTAGCCGTATTGATTATACACTGCCAGTTGCATTCAGATCTTTATTTTCCACTGAAGCTTTCTACTATTTTTCCATTAGCAAGTGGAAGTAGAACTCCTCCCCTGTCTTCATCAGCCTGAACTTTACTAGATCAGAGCCCCAGGACTTTGTGAGGAAACAGTCTGGAGGTTTTATAAACCAAATAACCTCAAGCTGTTCAATAAAATGTTTAAAATGTAAGTACTATACCACTAGTGTCATTAGGACCTCAAATGTGCAGCTCTGTGGCTATCCTATTTTTAAATACAATATGAAATTATAGACGTTTCTACATAATATTGATTTATGAGACCTAGCAATAAAATAACATATGCAGATGGTTTCTAGAATGCACTTGAAGCACCTCAGAAAGATTCTCACAGTAAGCGGCACCTTTGCATAGTGGGATAAACTCCAGAGACAAGTGTGCTACATTAGTACCAGTGTCAAGCTGACATTTCAGGGTCAGTGAATAAATATCCTAAAGCCCAAGTGTTTATTTTTGAGAAATTTCATATATAATAACCTTGACTTTACATTGTTTTTTAGCTATGCATATGACCTCTATCCAAACCACAGTTTGCAGTGATTTACTTCAGAAATATTATTCTTGCACTATTAAAATGAATTAATCAAAGCCTGATACAGTGCTTGATGCAGCATATTTGTGCTTTTATTCTTTCTCATATTTTGATGAAATATAGAAAGGACTTTGAATTATTAAAGCACATGCACCCAGTTATCCACACATATATAAATATATATATATATAGGATTTATTTCCCTGATCTCCAATTTGTATCCATATGATACATAAAAATGTATAAAATAAGGAAGATCCAGTTCACTATCAAACCAGTGGGTAATTTTTCATATAAGCACTGCAAGGTGTTTATAAAGCACCTTTCCTGATTTTTCTTCAGGGTGAAAGTAACTATACAAAGAGATTTTTATGGACTTTACCCTAGCAGATTTTCTATGGAACTTATATTTGACCATAGAAGGCACAAGGGACACAGTCACCAAATGCTGGAGTTCTACAGGTTATGATCTTGCTTACCTTTATGCTTGAAAAGAGAGTTTTTCACCATTTTTCTGAAAACAGAACCCTGTTCTGCAGCGAAAAATAATCCCTTCTTTGGAACATTCTAACATAGGTCATACACCTAAGAAATCCCCAACCATATGAAGTTTAACAAGACTAAGTCCATATTTTCTACCTGGGTAGAGTAATCCTGGTTATACCTTCAAACTGGGGGAGGAGAGGATGAAGAGCTGCCCAGCAGAAGCACATGTTGGGGATCCTGGCCCATGGTAAGTTGAACATGAATCCCCAGTGCCCTGGTAGCCAGGAAGGCCAATTGTGTGCCGGGGACCATCAGGCACAGAATCGCTAGCCAAGCAAGGAAGGGGAAGTTTCCATTCTACTCTGTGATGGTTGTCTTTTACCTCCATCACAGAGGAGTTTTTGAGCATCTCAATATAAGAGAGACCTCAAGCATTTCATTCCTTCTTATATAGAAGTAGACATCTTTGTGTCTACATTATCTTACCAATTTAACCTCCAGGTAGAAACCTCAGTTCTTTAAAACTTGAGGGCATTTTCCCCAGATTTCAGTGATATGCAATTTCATTTTTGAAATGGGAAGTTCTTTTTCTGTTTTCATGAATTCATGATGCATAGAATTTTTGAGTTTGAATTTCATAGATTAAAGGATTCTTCTATTCCATACTCTGAGTTTTTTGTAGTGACTATTTTCAATTAATATATTGAAAAACATTTTTTAATTCCAGCTTGCATTTAAATTTTACTTAGTAGAAACTTGGGTTCTGTGAGACTGATAAAGACTAAAGAATTTTCAAGAGGAGAAAGTTACAGATATTATACATTACTCTTGTATCTTAATTTCTTCCTTCTTATAAAAAGATCTCTAAGAATATCCTCAAGTTGTGTACCGGTTCTACTTAATTGTCACTCCTTAGTGCCATACTTTTGAGCATTTGAGTCCAGTCTAGATGAGGATTTTCTAGCTAGCACTTCCCTTCTCTGTCAGACATGAGACCAAAGACCAAGTTTTATATTGGTTCATCTACCTGTTTTTATTATGGCTGATACTTTTGAGCATCAAAGGCTTGAATAAGAACACTAGCTTCCTTGATAATTGCTATATGTATCTAATTTTCCATGTCATGAGCCTATCAGCTTTCTCAAGGATAGTTACTGATGAACTGAACTGGAATATTTGGCTCTCAACTACCTTTTAAGCACTGGTAAATAGTTACCTCACAAAACCTCTCTTATTTATCCATCTTTTCAGATGGGAAAACACTTTTCTCAGAATTGATGACTACTTATTTTTCAGCTAAAATAAATACAGATCTATATCTCTTTTCATTTGTGCAAGAAGCTGACACATTCTGTCACAACATAGCATGAGTAAATGCGAAAGTGACAGCTTCCTGGCAAAATTTTAAAGAGATAAACATCTATTTTTGTTTAAACAGCTACTAAAAAAATGGATAGAAGCTTTCCAAGCTGGAAGGCTGTGGAATATATGAATGCTGCAAACTGGCAAATAAATGCACAAGAACTGGATATTTTTTATTACCCCTAGAGTTTTCAATGTATTTGTCCATTACCTAGTATGAAAACTTTAAGTAATGTATTTAACATTATTCGTTTACGTATATGAAACCATACAATAAACACTGCATTTTATTATTTTTCGAAAGAATGAATAACCAAACTTAAACAACTCAAAAAACCCTTTTAAGCAGGAATGCATTTTTGCATTCAGTTTATGTGGAAAGGTTTTGGTAGTGGGGAAAGGGGTGTAAAGGTTTGCATACTGTAAAAATAGACCAGGAGCTGCCTCCAGGTTGAGTAGCCCTCCAGAATGGACCTGCCATTGCCCACAACAACCAAAGAGTGATGCTGGTGGTGCCTCTGTGACAACATTTAGAAAGTTGTGAGAGAGAAATGAGAATATGTGAGAAGAACAGCTCTTCAGACACCCAGATCAGTGGAGATGGAGGGGGAGGAGGTTCACCTGCATCCTGAGGTGCAGACCATGGCGTGACAGCTGTGCCCCTGCAGCCTGTGGAAGACCATAGCAGAGCAAATATCCATGCTAAAGCAGATGGACATGCCCAGAAGGAAGTCCATGCTGGAGCAGGAGCTGTGGTCTGCAGAGAGGAAGCAATGCAGAACAGGTATTCTGGCATGAACAGTGGCCAGTGGGGACCCAAACTGGAGTGGTCCATTCCTGAAGGACTGCAGTCTGTGGGAAGGATCCACATTGCACCAGCTTGAGAATGTTTTTTTCCTGTGGGAGAGACCCTACGCTGGAGTAGGAGAAGAAGGCAGAGAGGAAGTGTTAGGGTCTGACTTAATCTTAGAGTGCTTACAGATTCTAACACCCATGGATTCAAAATAGTTTGGATAGTTATTGGATCCCTTTTCTTAAAATTATCAGGATGATGAGATATGAAATTATTTTACTATACTTCTGAATGTAGAATTCAGAAAGAGTAAGGAGAAAAAAAAGAAGAGATAAATGAAATCTCGTAAGGAAGAAAACTACATGTCCAGAAAAAAAAGAATGTAAATGTGGACTGGGTAAAGGATAAATTTGGATAAGACATACAGCAGCTTCTGAAAAAAAGATCAGGGGAAAGATGGAAAATTTATAGTGTTGCGTGGAAGAAAAGCAAGAAAGACATTTATCAAGGGAAGAAAACAGAAATTGAAAGGTTCACAGGTGAAAGGGAACTGCAGGAAAAGTCAGATGCTTTGAGTGGGGAAAAGCACTGTAAAATCAAAAGAAAGATAAGGTAAAGGTCCAGATAAAGGAAGAAGAAGAATCATTGGATAATCAGTGGTCCCTTCCAACGCAAGGCTTTCTACGAGTCCATGATCTAGTCAAAAGCCACAGAGTTATGTGGTGTCAGAAAACAATGCGATAAAATACAGTTGTTTGATTTATGCTACTGGCTTTATATGTTTCTAAGTCTTCATCTTTACCCTTGAAAAGGTAAAAGGAGAATGTTTGCAGGGATTATTGTGTAGGACCTGTGTGCATTTTCCTTAGTTTAGAACACTAGCTATCTCTGCAGTTGACGCGCTTTTGTTTAATGGTTGGCCAACCTCTGAACAGGAAAGTGATTTTATTAGCTCAGTTTTTCAAATGGGGAAATTGAGGCAAGGAGTAATATTTTTTCCTGGAGCTTCAGTTCAGTTACAGTGATAAAGCCAGGATAACCATATTCCAAACCAAACTGAAATTTCAGGCTCAAGCTTTTCTTATACTGCTTGGGCAGTTGTTGAAATTACACTTGTTGAGATCAGTGTAGAGCTCACTGAAGGAGAGTAGGGCTTGGATTTAAATATAGTATATCTTCAATTTCCATCAGTATTTCTCACTTAGCAGTAGAGGACAACTCTTCAGCAAGCATCTGCAGTGTCAGTAATTCCATGAACAAAGAAGCCACTGTATTATCAACATACTGTAGCTTCATTTTAATGTGTCATTTGCACTTCAAAGTCACATAACTTTTATTATGGTAAATCAATTAAAACTATTTCTCATGATAATTTATCTTCTACAGAGTTTATCATCTCAGAGAATGCAATATTTCCCAATTTAACTTCCAAGACAAAAGTGATGTAATTTGAATGCCTTTTACTGAGCTTATTAAGCATAAAGATCACAGAAATTTCAAACCCTGAAAGATAACTGTTTCATCTATGTGATAAAATGGAAGTCATATTTTAGTAGCTTACTGGAGGTAGTAGGAGACAGTATGCTAATTAGTAATATAACCTCATTTACTCATTTGGTATGTCTCTTGTTTTAAATGATAGTCTGTCTAGAATAGATATCCAGCTTGATACAAATATGAAAAGGAAATCAAGTGAAGCTACTGTATATTCAATAAAGCTGCATGTAGCATTCATTTGATTATGCTTTTCTTTGTGTATTTATAATTCAGGAATCACCTTGAAATAAAGTAAACATTCTCAAAGATCTTGCAGTGGAGAATAGAAGTTTGTATAGAAAAATTCCAATTTAGAAGGGAGAGATGGGTCAGATCCTCAATTAACATAAATTGTCACAACTCTAGGGAAGTCAGGATAAAAATGTCAATGTACATACAGGAGCTGAAAATCTGGTGGTGTACAAGTGTTAAAAAAACTCACAACAAAGCATGAAAAACCCAACCAGTGTATAGACACCATCCTCTTGAAATTTTGAAGCATTTATATGAGATGAAAAGTTCATCTGTGTCTTTAGTGAATGTATTTGAGTGTAACTGATTTTATCTTTATTGGCAGAAGGCTTGATTTTCATATACTTCTTTTTTTTTTTCAAATATGCTTGGGGCACCTGCCCCCTGATTTGTAATGTGGTTTGTCCTCTTGGCTATTCAAAAAGTTTTAAAATGCTGACAGTCTCTTATTCCTGTCTCTTCTCCATCTGAAAGTGCTGGGTTCACACATTACATTATAACGTAAGCAAAACTAACAAATAAGAAAATAATAACACTTGGCTATCTTAAAATTAGACCATGCAGTTTTGCACAGAGCAAGAGAAAAAATAATCCCAACATCCAGTCAGGCCTCTGGTCCCTTTTTTTTTCAACTACACTAGCAGTAAATAATTGCTGCCCCTAAGCTGTAGACCTCTGCTCAGCAGGGAAAAGGAGAGCTGTTCCTGGGCCGTGTGTGTCATTTGTTGGCCTCTGGCTCCTGCCTCTCGGCTTGCACACATCAGTGCACAGCAGCTCTCAGCTAGAGTAGCTGGTTTTGGCTGGAGTAAGATAACTGGGAGCACTGGGCTGCCCTCTGAGCTAAAACGCAATACATATTAACTGCTTAGAGGTCTGACATACATTTTAAACTCTTAACTCAGCATCTTTTTGATCTCTGTTTCTGAAATTGGAGCATAAAGAAGTGCTTCTACTGTACATGGAGTTTATGTTCATCTTTCACATGGTGAGGATGGTTCTTGCAAGTTACCATTTTGCACCCTGGAAGACTAAAATGCTGAAAATAGTACACCTCAGTTACTCTAGAGCACTTTTTCTGGGGAAAAAAAAATTTCTATGTCTTACCTTGCTGCTTTGCTCATAAAAGTACAGCAATGCCTTATCTGTTCACTCTTTTGGCCATAATTTCTGGAGAAAGGCATGATGTATACATGTATATAAAAAGGAAATTTAGACTGAAAATCTGCCTTAATGGTATGATTTATTGGACTACATTATTGTCTCCAAAGGGAGCAGGGAGAAGTCCTATTAAATAATGGAAAAACATACCTCCTGAGGACCAGACCATGTAGGAACTAAACATGGGGAAACAGAAGAGATTTTATCTAAGCTAGAACTGGCCAGTTTCTTCTGCCATTACCATATTCCCAAAGGAGCAGCAGAACAGATATACAACATTTTCCAACCATTTGTATTTGTATTGAATAAACGCTATGAAGCATGTTCTAAAATAATTTCCCCTGATGATGATTATTTGTTACTATGAAAAGTAACTGGGTTAACAGTAGGAATACTTTCCTTAAATTAATCATTTCATGTTCTGGCTATTCAAGGAAGCAAAGAATGAGTCATTCTTTTGTATAATTAGCCAAGAAAACACTTGCTCAAGAGTCATGTATCTAGGACCTGTATTTGCACAAACTGAAGGGAGTTTTGCTGTTGACTTCACTGGAAACAGTCAAAGTCTCATTTTCTCCAGATTATGCTGAGGCCTTTTTGGAACTGGTTGTATTTGATTTCACTCAATATATGGAAGAAAACTTTTAATATCTTATTGACAAAATCCATTTGGTCTGGGCCTACTCACTGCTGAAGTTATTACTCGTCTACTAACATTTTGAGAACAGAATCACATTTTTAAGGATCCAAATACCCCTTCCTTTTTATTTGGTTTAGGTCTTTGCACTTTTGAAAATGAATATAGAATCCTGCTCTATCACTGCTTTGGTGTTTACAATGCAATCGTGCTTCCTTTGTTTTGAAAAAAGGAGAATCTTCTCACCAACATTCTGTATTTCAGCTATTGGAGAAGCACAGACTTGCTTATGGAAGGTTACTTATAAGAATTCTCTTTTCATACACTAGAATTATGCATCAAGACATTTGGACTATAATGCAAAAAGCTGCCTATCTATTATATTACCACCTGAATGCGTTATTAAAATGTTACTGGAGTGCTGCACTTTGATGGTTTCATGCAGTCAGAATCCAATGAACATAATTTCAGAATCCCATCTTTGCATTACTATTTTTAAGGGTATTGATTTTTTTCTAATAGCCTTTCTAAAGAGTTTCTTGAGTTCAATGAGGTTTCTTTATTCCATAATTACAGAAAGCTTACTGAAGATAATACTTTTTTGAAAGAATTTTTTTTCAGTTTAGTTTTGCTTTGATATGGTCACGTTTATGTAAATAAAGATTTGTTTACTCAGTTTCAATATACAGTAGTCTTAAATCAGAGAAAGCTCATAATAAATATGAAACTAGAGCATTCCTTTTTGTAAACACATCTGCAAGCCTGACTGCATCTCACTAAGCATTTTATAGGTTCATTACACTACTTGGCTCACATTGAAGTCACCTCAAATTTTATTTTTATTTTTTTTCGAACCATCATATGAATAAACTTTGGCTTCTGTTTAGACTGGAAAAGATCCAGTATCTACAGATTCAGGAAAACATAATGGTTATTACTGGTATTAAGGCATTTTTCTATACCTGTGTGTCACACTTTAGTGGGATCAGCAGAGTGCACCTCACTAGAACTTCATTGTGGATTTTATGTAGAATGAAATCCATTTCATTTTCAAATGTGCAAAGTTTGGAGCAAAGTTACTGACAGGCATAAATATAGAACCAGGTGGCTATATATGTATGTATATGGGAGTACACACACGCACCTTCACACACATATATGCACGCATACATGTATATGTATACCTAACCATCTCACAAAGGGTGGTTTCAAAACATCCTGTTTCTATACTTTGACCAATACTCCAGATAATACTTTGTTTATTTTAATGGGTTTTTTTTTTCCTATACAGCTTAGATGTTTTTTAAGAGTTCATCACTTTCTGCATAGGAACTGGTTTCAGAAGCATTTTAGAACAGCCTAGATGATCTTTAAAGTCCCTTCCAAATGAAACCATTCTATGACTCCATGATCCTATGCACAGCATTTAAGAGTACATTAAGGCATCCTTAAGAATGCATGATCAGTGTAATCAGATATATATACTATATGCTAAAGGGATTAGACTTAAAAGAATACATTTTTCTTTTAACAGGATGCTATAATTTGCAAACCCATTGTCTCCTGTGTAAACTCACTGTTTGAAACCATGGCAATACCAAGTCCATTGATGATACTATCTGTATTGTAACTCAAGAGATTTTTTCTTTTATGAGATACAAAAAAAATATCAGCATGAGAAAAATGTTACCTATGTTATTTAAATTTTATTATATTTATAATATTATTATTGATAGCCATATAAGTTATCTACAGCTAGTAAGGTAGAAGCAAGTTTTGCAGGACAGTGTTGTAAGAATCACATTTTCCAAGACTAAAATAGACACTTAGTTGGTCAGCTGCATTGAAGAATTTTAATTTATCAGTGTGAAAAATGCAAAAAGTCAATACGTTTGAGATCAATCATGTCCTACTTTTGTTTGGTTGTATGTAGAACTGTCTAAAAGCTTGAAAAAAGACACACAAATAATTTACTTAATCTTGGCACTGCTTGTAAATCTTCAAGTAATAATTATTTATTAAATATTTAGTTGAGGTGAAAATTACACTTCATCAATGAAAAAAGATTCAAAGATGCTTGGATCTGTAAGGCTTTTCTTCTTTAAATCTAAACTTTAAACCAGTCTCTTGAGATTCATCTTGTTTCTGTGAGCCCTAGGGAATAGCAGGAAATTCATACATATTTAATATTAGTCAAATCAACCAATGCAATAACCATGCTAAAGAAACAATTATGCAGACTATTTATGTAAATATGGAATAAGAATTACGTGTTTTTATTTAGAACACTGGAAAGTCTTGTAAATTATTTAATTTAAGAAGACATGCTTTGGAGTCGTTTTGAGCAATTTATTTACAATACATATATCATAGAAAAATATTTTAATATATTTGTATTTTCATATTCATTTCAACCATAACTAGGTTAAGACTAGTATAATCTTCAGAGAACAGAATTGCTTTGTCTTTTATGAAACACGTGCAAATATCTGTTTATGCCAGAAAAATTTATTTAACATCTCATTTAACAAGCTTTTTTTTAACTAAGGAGACATGGCAAAATTATTTAACTCTCTGTGTTCAACAATAATAAAAAATGGTAGTATTTTTAATGTATATAAGAATTTTAAGAATCTGTAAATATGTTTTATATTTGCCTTAACTACTCTAGTCATGAAGAATATTGCATATTTTAATGAGCCTGGAAACCACTCTCCGGTTAACTTCCACGTCAGAAATGCTTCGAGAGGAGCAGCAAAAGGTATCCACAGAAACCATGAATTCACCTCTTCAGAAATTACTTTCTTATTTTAGTCATACTTAATCCTCAATAATTCATGCTTCTTGTGAAGTCTGTTATTAGTTCAAGAAACCTTTGTATTCAGAGACATTTGCACTGAAACATGGTGAAGAAACAATGTTGGGAATTAGGGTCACAGAAAGACCTTTGGAGTCTCTGTGCTATTCAAAAAAAAGCTGCGAAGGGTCATAAAATTCTTATTAATTTAGGTCAGTTCAGAATTCACAGCCACTCTATCCATTGCTTTCCTGCGAAAAGGAGGTAGATGACTTGGCAGAAAACAGGTCTCCAGTGTCAGAATGTGGGGGTTTTGAGTACCAGTAGTTTTAACAAAGCCATTTTTGACATTTGTTCTGGCCAGGCATAGATGATGGTCTAAATCATAGACAACCAGACTCATTCAGTCACTTTTCTGACTCATTTGATATTTATACATTGATACAACATGTGTTTTACTCTAAACATGGATGCTTTTCATTGGCTGTAAGGTAAAGTCAGGACAACTGACTCACCTGCTTACTCTTGGTCACTCTACTAACTCCAGCGGGTCTGCAGTACAGACACCCATACTCAACCCGGATAACTCTCTATGAAATTAACCCCTCAGCTTCTCTAGGTCTGTACTGATATTTTAGCTGCCTGGCCTGGCACTTTGATTGATGATGATTTTGGTGTCGGCCAATACTTCAGGTTGATCCCAGAATGATATAGCTGGCATGCAAAAACCAAAAAAAACCAAAAACAACAACAATAACAACAACAAAAACACAAAAAAAACCACAAAAAAGCAAAAAGGTGTTTAACAGTATACTGTATAAAAGTATTTGGATGCCTGCAATTAGGTCTTTCAATTGAAAACCCAACTTGAAAGCTGAAAATCTGAAAACTTTGTGCAGAACTGCTATTTCTTTTGAGAAGTGCATACATGTTGATGAAATCTTACCAGATTTCAGAAAGTAGTCCTTTTCACATCTAATCAAAAGCACTTCAGCTGTTAAAGCTTCCTAGAGAAACTCTATGTGCTGTTAAGTAGAATGAAACTTGCTGAACAGTGCAGGCATAGTTGCTTTCATTAAGAGGTCAAAATAAAAGAACCCATATTTTCATATAAAAGCTCAGTGATCAGAATATTTACTTGAGTTTCAGTCTCTCTATGTAAAGGAAGATTTTATTCAAGCTCCTCTTTGAAAATACTGCAGAAATAACAGAGGGACAAGGGAAACAAAAAAGGAAAGAAAGGAATTCCCTTATTCTTCTAAGAAATTATCTTTTAGCCTGTCTGGTCAGGAAGGCACATGCAGAATCAAATCACTGTTTCCAAATTTTAGAAGCATAGATGCATTTACCTTTTACTGTATCTTTCTTCTGTACCTCTCTTCTGTATTTTTCTGCACAAGCAAGCATTTTTATAGAGCAAATAGAATAAATCTGAGCATAGGGATGAAGAGATGTACCTCGAAATTCTTTCTTCATTACTTTTTTTTTCAGTGGCAATTTTTTGTTTGGTTCTAAGACGGAAAAAAACCCAAACTAAATCCATAGGATGAAAAGCAGTCTTAGGGACAAGGACAGAATTTAGGAACCATCTTTCTGAAGTCAATTTAGCCTCATTGTTCCAAGTCCTGGGTTGTATTCATAAACTTCCAGTGTTTGAGAACTAAACTAACAAGTAACTAATTCCCTCCATAATTTCAGTGTTTCTCTTTACTTTTGCAAAGAGAAATAATGATTTTTAATATTTATATTGCATAGAACAGGGTCAAAATTTTGTTCTAACACCTTTTAGCTTTGCCTTTTTCTTATCAGGGAAAATAAAAAAATGTGCTTGTACCTGACAGACAATGTATTATTAGTCTTGCAACTAATATCTCTGCTTTTACTGCTATTTTCTGCCTCTGTTCTGTTTCCCATTCTAGAAAAGCCTACAGTGCTAAAGTTAAATTAGAGAGCAGTACTAATTAAAGATCAGCTGGAAAAAATCAATAAGGACATTACTACATGTTAACTGTTATCCTAAAAGAAACATTGGTTTCATTTCAGAAAGAATAAAAAAGTAAATTTATGTATGATAGATTCCTGAAAGAAAGAATAAAAAATATGAAACTCTAGTAACTGCAAAGAGATGCAAGAACAATTTTAACTTCCACGAGCAAGTGATTCATATTGTAGTTTTAAGAAAGTCATGCAGCAGTTTGGATTGATAATTACAATTATGTGGATTCCCAAACATAATTTAACGATTTCATAGCCAGTAACTGACATTCATTTTTACATGGACACTCATAAGGTTAGTACTTTTAAAAACACGAAGTCATTGTTTTCATTGCTTACTTCCCAATACTATAATTAGTTAATTATTAACTGAGCTAGTCCCTGCCGTGACATATTTTGATTTACAACGAATCTTTGACTCTAAATATATTATTCCAGCATACCTGACCTAATTTAATATTAAGGGCTTTTTTGTTGTTGTTCTGTTAATAGGGTAATAGTTACTTTTCATGTATTGATCTGTCCTGTTCTTTAATTTCGAGCAACATGAGATTCATAAACTTGAACTAGAAATAGATATTTTGTGCCAGACTTCATCTAGAACAAATGAATTCTCATCTGTTCAAGTCCACAGAGTTATCCTGCTTTACTTGTGAACCTGCCCTAAACATCTCTTTTTAACTTTAATTTAACAGATACACTTAAATATGTTTTAAACTGATATAGGAAAAACAATCCTTAAGTTTTTCTTTTCTTATTGGAAGACACTATCCATTAGAAAATTCTTAAGAAACACTGTAGGATTATTAGCATATTTCAGAAAAAATTTAGCTTACTCATAATTAAGTTTGGTTTTGCATCAAATAAAAACAAACCTCAACATCATAACAGTAGATTTTGATATAAACTGATACTATCTAGGTAACTGCATTACAGAAGGCAATTATTTTGGGTTTTTGTTTGGTTTAAATATAAATGGTTAGTTATATACCTAAAATAGTGTGCATGTATATAGGCATACACTTGGCTGGTTGCCAGGTTCTGACCCAGCTTCTCTTGTACTTCTTCCCAAGAGGACAGGGCAGGGGGAAAGGATGTGTCAAGATAAAGACTGAAGATTACTTGCCAATGTCTGTGACAGGCAAAACACACTCAGCTTGGGGAAAATTAATTTGAATTACTGCCCGTTTTTAAATAATATTGTTGGATGATGAAAAGCTTTGGCTGTGCTCCTTTTCTTTGACTCAACTGCAGTCCTTCATTTCTAGCTCCTCAACCTTCTAACCCTCCATCCAGTATGTCACAGAGTGATGCGGTCTGGGAGCTGTGGTCAATTCAAAACAGTTCTCTGCTGCTCCTTCCTCCTCATGGAGACCTTCTTCTTCCTTAAGGTCAGCTTGGACAGGAGGTTGAGCAACCCAGTCTACAGGAAGGTGTCCTTGGCAGAGAGATTGGAACAAGATGACCTTTAATGTCCCTTCCTAACTAAAAATTTCTGTGATTCTATGTTTTTCCCCTGCTCCAGCTTGGGCAAAACTGCTGGCTTGCAGGACAAATGGGCTCCATTATTGTCTCTGCCATGAGCTCCAGAGGACTTTCTCCTCTATCTTGTGGCACAATATCTCCCATTCTTCTTCTCTGACCTTGGTGTTTGCAGGGCTGTTTCTTCTTTCCTCCCTATTTCTTCTCTCTGCTGCTGAGCATTTTACCCCTTCTTAAATATCTTTTCACTGAGGCACCACAATCTTGGTTGTAGGTCTCCGCTGTGTCCTGAGCTGGGTCCATTGGAACCATCTGAAATAATTTGGAACCAGCTCACGTAGCCCCTGCACCCCCACTTCTGCCAGGGGGACCAGGACACCTGCACCCAATACAGTACATAAATATAAATATACCTCAAGATATGCTGACTTTTTCTGATTTCCCCATTTCATGGAGATGGGAAAAAAAAAGGTTCTACAACAGGAAAGGAATTAAACTTATGACCAATCCAACCAATCTCCTTTGGCTATACCTAAAGCTGCAGTGCTCATTCATTCAGTCAGTGCTGAAAGAATGACATCCAAAGCAATTAAGAATTAATGGTCCAGATAGCTGCCTTATCTTGCTTTTACACTGGGTATCTGTATTGTATTCATTGTATTGAATGAGTAGACCAGGAGAATATGATCTGCAAGTGTTAGTGGCAGATTGAGTTCCTTTCTTTTAAATGGAAGAAACCCCATATTAAAGGTTTCGAGTTCAATCTCTACAGGTGATCTCTGCTTAGGTATATTACATGTGAGAGCAATAGAATGCAATGAAAGGTGATTTTTATTAAAAATGCTCTTGCATATTTATGCAATGTGAATACAGGAGCTTTTAATATACAAATTCATCATAGCTACCTACTACCAAAGAATGAGAAGACACTTCTAAATATCTAAAGGTTTTTATTGAATCATAAATGTTACACTGATGACTGAAGTTTGTGACATCAAACTTCTAATCACGTTCTTAAATTGGTTTAGTTAAATTTTTCCATTAGGTTGTTATATTAGCTCTGTTAGCCTCAGTGACCAAATACATAATGATATTTTTTTGCTCTAAAGGCAAACTGCAAAGAGTGCTGCAGAAATTTTTGCCTATACAAGTTATCAAAAGATAGTTTCAAAGGTTCTGTTTAACTTTTGGGGCCATGCTTGTTATATGTCTAGATTTTGCAGCAAAAGAACAAGGGAAAATTAAGAGGCAGAAAGCTGAAGCAGGTTAGCAAGGCACAAGGCCTGTCAATTTTCCAGTAACATCTAAATGAGTTGAATTGCTCTAAAAATGTGGAAGAGGTTGTTGAGTTGTGGTTCTAATGAACAGAAGACAGCAGAGAAGGGAAACTCCTTCCTGATCACAATAACATATTTATCACAGAATTTCCCATGATCATCAGCCTCTGTGTATTTGGTAGCCAATGCCCTCATGTGACTACTGAAGCTTCCTGAAAATGCTTAGTTTTCTGTTGACTGCTGAGCAGTTTCATATGGGTATTTATCCTTGGAAAGAATATATATATCTGCCTTTCAGTAACAAAATGTAGTCCACTGATCTTGAAAAAAGCAAAAGGTATTTTAATGATATGGTTATACTAGCCGTTTCTATTTGCTTTCTACTTGCTTCACTGTAGGTCACTGTCAGACTGGGTTTCAGTTACATGGTGGAGTAGTTTGGTGAATCAATGCAAGTTTTAGTGCTCAAATGGTTGAATGTCTCCAAAGAGAGTGTTAATGTTGCAGATGATCTAGGATGACTTTGAAGACAAAGTTGAAAGACAAAGTTGAAAGACAAAGTTGAAGCATGAGATTTTGTAATAAAGGGCAAAAAACTTTGGCAGGTCAATTTATTTTGGTTTGGTTCAGTTTTGTTATTTATTTGTTGTTGTGTTTAGGGCGTTTTGTAGTTTAGTCTTTTTTTTTTTTTTTCAAACAAGCTTATTATTGACAGATAGCTATTAAGACATAGATATTTAAAGTCAAAATAAACTTAGACTTCCTTAGACAATTCCTTGTCTTAGGAATCTAATCTGAGGTAGAAATACACAAAATGAAACAAGAGAGAAATTACTTAGACCAGGAATCTGCACCATTGAACTAGCATTTTCATGGATTTAAACTTCTGCACTGCTTTTCTCAAATTCAAAAGCACATATATATTGTTTTATAGTGGCTCACAACATGCAGACACATGGCCTTATCCTAGTGAAATGCCAAATTGTGAAATGTCTATACAGTACACACACAGGCTAATAGTGAGGTTGAAGTCAGAACGGCTGGGATAGATGGAGGTTACAAGTAGGAAAAAACCTCAAACAAATGCATGGCATAAGGAAATCCATGTTCAAATCTCAGAAGTTACAATAGCTCACATAATATTTTTACTAAGGTTTTAAATTACAGCTAATTGGATAATAAATTATATAAAGGTGTATGTATATGTTTTCAAGAACTTCCATTCTCTAGAGCTAACCACCTACATAAAAAAATTGACAGAAATCCTACATGAGAAAACAAAATGAATATTTGGATGAGATGACACTCCTTTTTTGTTCCGTGGTTCCTCAGACAACTTAAAATTTATTTCCCTGTACTTTAAAACTGAGTCAAAGAATGTTGATTTCTCCCTGCCTTTTTGCTACAAAATGGTTGACTGCCATACAAAGTTAGAAACCAAATTTTCCTCATCTACTTTTTTCATGTACCAATGCCATCAGGAGAGTGATGAAATTCTTATTTAAATTAGTGATGATTGCTGAAAGTTGATGATGAGAAAATACAGGATAAAATATGGCTAGGATTATTCAATATACTATGCAAATTATGAATGATAATCTGGACAGATTGATCAGCTTCTAGTACGTGAAATAGTTTGAGAAATGAAGCCTGTCATCTAAGCTTTTACAGGTGTCAAGTAAACTGCAGATCTTTTTTAGGGAATACCTTTTAATTGAAATAGAATTATATTGGAATGTGGTTTTTATTTTCTGTTCCCAGAGTCCAGTTATCAGTTTGGTGAATTCTGGAACAAATTCTACCTACTTCTTCCCTTTTTTTGAGACATCATCCCTCAGTTAGGATCACTTGGTATTGTATTTTAAATATATGTGACTTTAAAAAAATTGGTCTTTCAAGACCTAACTAAAAAGAAGTATTTTAAATAAAAATATTGAAGAAACTTTAATACTAAGATGTAAATTTATCCCTAGGAGGAACAACTAACATAAAAAAAATGGATATAGTAACATTACAATACTTGATGAAGTTTCAGCCATCCAGCTTCTATAATGTCCGTGTGAATGGCATTGATAAAGTTCCAAAACTCTTGGAAAATATATCCCCAGACACACAGTTAATCATTGCTATTATGTTAAATATAGTGAAACAGTCATAATTTGCCTGGTAAATTACAGTATATTATAGAGTGCACTGTGAACACTGTAAACACTGAAAACACTTACTTGTAAATTGCAATTCCTTTCACATAGATATGATAAAAAGACCTATTTAGCAAACACATGTATGACTTTTAAATAAGATTTACCACAGATTTTAGAGTTGTGATGTACTTGAGTTTCATATATTTGGCCAAATATGTGGGTGTTAAGAAATAACTCGTAGTGGAAACTTTGATCAATGGAAATGCAAAAAATTAAAAAAAAAAAAAATCAAATCCCAAATTAATTTGTTTGTGTGTTTTTTGTTCTGCTTGTTTTTGTTTGTTTGTTTTAGAGTATTTCACCTACATGAATAAAATACTTCCTATAGTTCTAAATTTATCTATATACTGTGGGGTGAACATATTAAGAAACCTCAAGGTCTCTGTATCTATCTATTTATATTTGTTCTCATGCTTGTAATGTCTTACTGCCTGACAGTAAAATCTGTTTTAAAACTGGCAATTAAGAAAAGTGAATCTGACCGGCCTCCTTTATTATCCAAGCCTAAAGCAATGCAAGATTTAAACACAAGGCAGTATTAAGCAAACTTGCATTTAAACAAGCCATGTCAATCTTACAGTTTTTTGCTAGCTCCTTTCTTTTCATCCATTATATTCTATTCTATACAAAAGACTATATGTTAGTAAGCTTTTGGTTGCAGTATGTTTGGACTAGTTCCAAATTTAGCAAAGCAGCATATAAGAAGAATGGAGGGTTTGGTCCTGCAGAATCAATATGTTGATAGCTGAGGATATCAGATGTGGTCCATTTTGGAAAAATAATTGTATATCTGCATAAGTATGACTTGAACTCTGATGTATAGGCTGTATTGAATCAGAGACTCTGAAAAAAAAATTGTGCCTGCTATTAGACAAGGAGTATGAAAAACAAACATCCAGGGAGCCTAATGAAGTATCTGGAAAGGTGTCCCTCTGTTCTGTCTCCATGTCTATCTCCATATTCCCTTTCTCTTCCCCTTCTGTCCCATGGCAGTGTCTCTGCTCTCAAGTCACTAGTAATCATCCTTACTGAAGACACTTTTTCTCCTGGTACAATCCTGTAGTGTTCAGGTGCTGACAAATACTAATTAGAGACACAAATGCCATAAGAAATGCCCTCTAATTTCACAAGGTGACAAAGAACACATAGAGATGCTATGGAATCAAACAGAACAAACATATTGTGTGGTTGGATTAGTGTCTAACTGAAGAGTTTATTAAAAGGTAGGAAGGATACGGTTGGCTTATAGAGTTGGCAAGATACATTTGCAGTAGTGATTTTAGGAAGCCAATTTCAAATCTAATGTAATGTTTTCAAGTGTTTTGCCAGCAAACCTAGAAGTCTGACTTTATAGATATTTTCAAATTGCCCAGGAGCTTTGTGGAGTCTCTATCCTTGAAGATATTCAAAAGACGTCTGGACATAATCCTGGGCAACCATCTGCAAATGGCCCTACATGGCCCTGCTTGGCCAAGCTTGGACCTGCTTGGACCAGCTGGCCTCCAGACTTCCTAGTCAGTGATTCTGTGATATGTTTTTATAGTTTATAAATTTTAATTATTGTCTGGTCATCTTATCATTCTGTAAAAATTCTTGGAAGAAATTATAAGTCATTAATATGAATACATTTTAAAATCTAAGGATGCAGTGTGGAGCACAGGATGAAGCTATTGACATCCACTACTCTAATTTGATAACCTTGGAAACCACTTGACCTTTACACTTGTTCTTTCCTTTATGTGGGACAACCTCCTGGAAAAGAATCACTCTCTTAGAAAGCAAACTGCTGTTACCTTCTAACTCCTGTCATTAATCAATGCAAAAGTCTTAGTTACGGCTGAAACTTCTTATCGTGATATCATAATTTTGCTCTTGAAATGTAGTTTTCATTTTAAGATATTGATAACAGAAACTAGATAAGAAACTTTACTTTGCCTTCCAGCATTAGAAAATATCTTGCACTGCTAATCAATTATCTCCTTGCTTTTAAAATAAATCTACTCTGGGAATAATAGGATTCTGTATATGAATATACAATATACCCTTCTGTGCACATATGTATGTGCGTAAATGAGTATGTATTCTGTCCTTTTTTTGAATGTAAGGCTGTTTTAAGTACATCTCTGTTCTCTCACGATAAGACATCCCTTTCCTTTCTAATGGAGACTAAGATGAAATCTGATGTAAAAATAGATTTGACAGCTGAACCAGGCTTGAAGTTCGAAATTTTTTTCCAATACTTTTTTCATGCTACAGTTAAATTAATGCATAATTAAACAATAGGCAGTCTGTTAACATATTTAAATGCCATTTTAGTATATATATAATATTTTGAAAGTTTCTTTTTTCACTGTAGTAACATTAAGAAAATTTTAAAACCCCTATACTTTGCATTTTTAATACCAAGAATTGTAATTATGTAGACAGATATTTCCAACAATAGATTTTTTTTTTCCATTTAAATGTTTAAATATTCTAATCAGGTCAGTGGTAATGTGGACAAGTCATAAAAGGTCATTTTCCTTGAAAGTGAGACCACTTTTTAAGGGAAAAAAAAAATCAATTAAGAACCGTACCAGCCATAGGATCAAATTTCTTATAATTTTGGAAGATATAAATTTCTGTACCAACATCATTAATCCCATGATTCATGCTGCTTTGGTCATCTCTTGTGTAGAACTGCAAAATCCACTATGCACTGAAAAAAAATTCCCGTTTTTCCTCAGCAGTGAACGTTTTTTAAAAGTAATATAAATTTTTCAAAACCACCTCCGAAAACAGTTTTTCCATGGAAGCTGCCGGGGAGCTGAAGGAAATGAGGAAGGGGGAAAGCGCCACCTATTGATCGCGGCTCGCTCGGTGCCGCTCGGTACCGGCTGTGGCTGAGCGTAAGGGGCACAGCCGGCATTTTAGAGGCACACGTCTGCTGCAAGTTTCAATATTGTCAGGCTGCATGTTGAAGTGTTTAAAGAATATATATTAAAACGTAACTAAAGCCAAATGAATATTTAACATAGTCGTAATGCTGTATCAAAACAAAAAAACCCCTTCCTTCCTTCCTTCCTTCCTTCCTTCCTTCCTCCCCTTTTCTGTCCCCTCTTCTCCTTCTTCCCTCTGTCCCCCCTCCTATGTCTTGTTCTCTCCTGTATGTCTTTTCTCTCTTCAAACCCAGCTTTCATTTGTGAGGTAGAGAGGATGTGAAGAGCAACTCTAACAGAAATTTTCTTGCAATCTATAGAACTGTATACAAAGCTGCAATTGCTTTGCACCTGGTGGAGAACTTTGCATGCTGAATAAACAATCTCATATATCTTCCAGTACTTAAAGGAAGAAACAGTTAATTTTCCCTTCAATGAGGATGGGGATTGTTACAGATATCATAAGGTTGGCAACAAAACAATTCTGATTTTTTACTTCTAAGATTGTTCTATATTTACTGCAAGCTGATTTTAGCATATTTCAAATCCTACCAAGATTTCTTGAGACCAGCTTTTTTTTTTTTTTTTTTTTTTTTTTTTCCAAATGGGCATTAATGATGTACATATTGTGACTTTTAAATCACTGGGTTCAATAATGAATAGTTCATTGACTGCTGGTTCAATGAATTGTGTGGAAATTCATGGACCATGCAGGCAAAGAGAAAAGGTAGCTGTTATTATTTCAAACGAAGATTTTATGTCTTAGTGGCATTGTGAAAGATTGACCTTCACATGAGATATTGCTGTTCTTGCATTACCACCCTGATATCAATAGAAAACTGCTTTTAATCTACACAAAGGGTCCTGTTATCCTCTCAATGCATGGGGGATTATCATGCTTAACTCTCCAGAACATCGAGGCAAATAGACCCCACAGTTTCTATTGCTGTGAAGGAGTTTCTTAAACATAATTCATATGTGTTTCAATGATGGGTTTAAAAACTTTTGTGGTTTGTGTGTGTGTGAGATTTGTTTTGCTTGGTTTTAAACTAGGAGGTTGGCTTTTTGCTGTAAACTTGTACAAGAATGCTATTCGATGTGTAGTAAGTAAGAATTTGCGGAGTTCTTGATGTTAATAATTAGATTAAAATATTCATGGTCATCTTACTTAGCCATATGATCTCGTCTCAGCAATGCTCATTCTAAAAGCTAAACATTTGCGTTGTAATGGAAATGTAAATGTGAGATTTATATAGGAATGTGGCAGAGGGCACATCTCATTTACAGGGTAAACCAGGCAATAATATTAATAATAATAATAATAATAACAGTAATAATAATAATAATAATAATAGTAGTAGTAGTAGTAGTAGTAGTGGTAGTAGTAGTAGTAGTAGTAATAATACCAGGCAGTATATTTGTTTATCAGCATTTATTTTGATAATCTGCAATAGTGTCAATACTCTTCATTGCTAACATTCCATTGCATATTTTTCTTTTGCATTTCCAGATCAATAAGATAACCATGGGTTACTGTATTCCTATATCTATTAACTCACACACACATGAACATACACATACACACACACACACACACACACATACATATATGTATGCATGTAGGTATGTGTGTACTGTGTCCAGTCAGTGAAAACTTTTAAATATTAAAAAGAAGTATTGCATCCCATATTTCATCTATTCTTACAAGACAAGAATGACAGTATTAAGATGCACATTCAGGATAGCACTCTTTCTACTTTGAACGCTGTCAAGAACAAAGTGCTTTACAGACTTAAAATAAATCTAGGTACTAATCCATTGAATTTCTGACAACAGGAGCCCAAGGTTTCCATGCACTTAGCTGAGTACTGCATAAGAGCTTGTGCATTATTTATGTCCACTAATGGTGTTGCAATGCTCTTTGTGTGAAGCAGTGACAGTGCAATCTACTAAGATAGCTGCTGCTGTGGACAAAGCCATACATTTTCCTGGGCTTGAATTTTTGACAGAATACTCTATTAATGCCAATTCTGCTTAAGTAAATGCTGAACAGGGGTCAGTTCCTCCCCTCCATTCCCCTTATTATTTAAGAAAACAGAGCCATAAAACTGAAAATGATGTTCGGGGCTTTGCTGAATTTTGCAACACAATAGTAGCTGATAAAGGTCAGTCTGCTTTTTTGTCTACTTTTATGATTTTGTGTGATGGTCCACAGACTAAATAGGAAAGCTCTTAGCATTGGAGAAGGGAGGTGCTATTAATTCCAGTTTCATTGCCATTATACTCTTCAGTGGATCAATAGAATTAAATGAGCTGAGATATTAGGAAAATATTGTGAAGAGAAGTAGGGTGGTATTATTTGACCAAGGTTAGGATGAATAGAAAATAAAGAACCATTTATATTGGGACGTCAATAAATCATAGGACCCATATATAAAATGGAATAGGACATAATAATCAAAGCATTCAAATGACTATAATATCTTTCACTTTTTAAAATACGTTGATATTTGGCTGGCAGCTTAAAGGGCCACTGCAAGTATTTTTTTTAATTGTATGATTTTTTTTTAGAATAATTCTCTTTGTACTGAAGGTCCTATTCAAATTGTGTAATCATAAGTTTGTAATAATTTGTTTAAAATAGCTGTCTTTATTTGCTCCTTAACCATTAGGGCCTGGAAGTTCTGACAGGGAGGCGGCTGAGCCCAAGATACCTTTTCCCATGTACTTTCCTGTTTGTACTGCCTGCTGCCTCTGCAATCTCCGTTTCAGCCTTGCTGTTGCTGCTCCTAGGAAATGCTTTTCTTGAGAGCTTGTAAAACATTGCGTACATCAAATAAATCTGCAGAAATGACTAACCCAAAGGACATGAAGTAGCTGCTTTGGAGTCAACGTACACTGAATCCTGTGGGAGATAGACAAAGGAATTTCAGGTATTTGAGAAGGGGAAAAAAATTGTCTTTCTTCCTTTTCAGAACCCACAGTATGAACAGAACAATTTTCACCATCTGAAGAGCTCAGTGACTACAAAGCAGGCTTTTTCCATTGTCTCCCTTCTACAGTTAGGAAAATTGAGATTATGCACAGGTGTTTTCCTAAAGTAATAAACCTAAGGGTAGAGGTGTAGTCTTGTCACAAGCTTAATGGTTACTTCTAAGTAAGGCATTTTAGCTAGAAATTAATTAAAATTTATTTAATTTGGAAAGAAATCAAAACCGAATCAGGCTACTTGAGATGAAACTGACAAATTGTATATCCATAGTTTTTTTGTTTAGCAGTAGAATGCTTCTATTTACTCCTCATGAGCCTAGTTTAACAAACTTAATCGCTTTTCATCCTGTTGAAATCTGAAGAAAATCTCATATTCTTCATGGCCATGACTTTTTTTCCCCCAATACTAATCAGTTAATTTCACACTCTTTCTGCCTGTCCTGCTTCTGCCTTGTAATATATCTTCAAACATTTAGGTTTAAAAGGAAAAAAAAAATAAATCTAGTTATTCCACACAGAATCACACAGAATAATGTATTTTTTAAGTACTTCTGGAAGTTTTTGGCCCAGTGCCTCACTCAAAGTATATCCAGGAGTAATACATTGCTCTGGGCTGTGTCCACCTGAGTCCTGAATCTCTGCAAGGATAGACATACAACAGTAGCTCTGGGAAGCCTGTTTCAGAGTGCCACACTCGGTATTTATTTTTCTTTTTGAGATAGAATTTCCGGTGTTCAACCCAGGTTCATTATTTTGTTTAGGGCATTATTGTACTGGGCCTTGTATTCTTTATAGTTTGTCATTAGGTTGTTGTTGTTGATTATTGTAAGACACATTCCCTCTTTTTTTAAGGATGAACAAATCTATCTCTCAGCCTCTTCTCTTGGCTTACTCTGCCAACTCCAGAACTTGTGCTGTAAGACTGTTGTATGGGATTTAACAGCATGCTCCTCTATTCAGTGCTTTTCTTCCAGGAGTACAAGGAATTCAAGAAAGAAACTCTGGGAAGAAATCTTAGTTTCTGTCAGTTTGCATATTCTGTACCCAACAGCTTTTATCCTGCCTACCCAGTTATTACTTTAAAAGTTTCTTTGGACAAGTAAAAATATCAGCCACATAATTTTTGGGGGATTTTTGCAGAGCTATCTTTCAGATCTGTTCTTTTTTTTAATTTGTATTACTTGATGAAGCTTTATCTCACACCTCTACAGCATGAAGATTTTCACCTGAGATTATTGTCTAGGCTACTTTCATTGGCATTTATAACATGTGTTTCTTCTACTTTTAACGATTTATGCAGTAGGTTGGATGATGATAAATTTTTCTCTCCCCACTGGCTGCCATAATGGAGAACTGCTGCTAAGTCCTCAATTTTACACAAGACAAACACTACAACTACAGAGAATATTTTGCAACATTGACTATGATTTTTTTTCCCATGTACAGATTAACCTACTTCTTGAAAACCTTATTTTTCCCCATCACAGTCTCTACCATGATGGAAGCTTTATTATCCTGCTTGTTCATTGGGTAACATCACTAATTTAATTCCAGGATGTATCTAAATTTTAAGGGTCTCCTTGCACATCAGCCCTGATTCATCGTCTGTGGTATGTCTCCACAAAACTAGAACACTTTTCAGAGTCTCATAACTTTGTGTCACCAGAAATTTTTAGATTTTTGTGAGTCTTGCCCTTTCTATCACATTAAATACCATCTCTTAACTTTCCTTTTCAAGACCATTCTTAAGCTACCCCTGACCTATATTCACTTCATATTAAGCACAGTTTTAAACACTAACCTTTGAGCAGTGTGTGACATGCGCCATCACTGCCCATTTGTCATTTTTTGGAATCATAAATCATTGTAAGGCACGCATTGTATGCACATGTAGAAACATGTAAGCCTGCCTAAAGTCTTCATTTCTTTCCCTTAAAACTCTGATGCCGTTTCTTTGAGGGATGGGGGAGGAAAGGCAAAACAAAAAAGCACCTTAGACAGTACTAAAGTCAGATAAATATTTGGTAACTTCATCTAATCTCTCATTGTTTCCTAGTTCTTAGATTTTTGTTTCTTAGCTCTTATGGCAGCCTTATACAGAGATCAGGCACTGTGCATTTGTTTCACCATTGTGTGAAATCTAGCTGTTCTTTGACTACCAGCTCTGAATTCATCTCATCTAAGATAGGTCATGGAGATATAAAGACCCAAATTGATAAATTTACAATACCTGCAATCAGTGGAAAAAAAAAATGATTCCTCTGATCTGTTTTTGATATCTGCATTTTGATGGAATGTCCCACATTAAAACAATTTGTTTAAGTGTTCTGGTTTTGGTACAATTCCAGGTATCTGAGCGAGCTAGTGGAGAAAATATTGTTGAGATAGAGTTCCAAAACAGAAAATTATAATCACAATGAGTAGTGGGAAAAGTGTACAACTCCCACAAAATACTCAAATAGCAAAAAAATAGGTCATGCTTCCTGTAAAAGATTACGTTCAAAAGTCACTCTTGAAAGACAAAGATTAAATCATCTCTCTATTTAAGCTTTTATATAATTTAGTTTGCGATTTATATGCTGAACTATGGCATTGAAAATCTGTAGTTCAACAGCCTTGCAAGGAGTTTAAGTAGATGTTTTTTCTGGTGTACCTGTCTGGTCTTGTACATACATATGCCTGTCAGCAATGTTTTAAATTTCTCTCTATTTTCCTGATTTCAGTGACCAGTTGCACATGTTGAGAAGTTGATCTATTATATGTATACTAAAAGGAAATAAAAGGAAATAAAAGGAAATAAAAGCAAGCTCATTCAGTGTTAGTCTATAGCATATTCTCTACTTGTGCTAGAAAATGCTATGCAAACTCTGGTTTTCAGTGGTTTGTTTCAGACATTAAAAAACCCATATTGTGTCTGTGAGAAAATCATGTGACTCAGTCTGTGCCAGTTTACTAGTAAATAAAGGGTCCTGTGCAAAGGTTTAAACAGTGTACCAGGATTTTCTGGAGGTTAATTGTGATTATGATCCCTGGCATCTTTTTAGGTCTGCACCAGCTAATGCCTTATACACATTCTCATCCCTTTTATTTAATAATATAGGTGTAGTCCTGAGTGCCACTTTAATGAGCACTAATTCCTATTCTACATATCATAAAGAAGAATATAAAGACACTTATAGTACTAGATTGGGGAATATAATTTAAGCCACTTAGGAGAGGACTAACAATCACATAGAATGTTTTCCAAGATTATTTTTTTTAAAGTTGTGCACAGCAAAAGCTAGACAGAAAATCTCAGCCCAAAAGCAACCACTGTAAGCAGTTTCTTAGTCAAATTCTCTGTTTAGCTGTTGAATCACAGTTCCAAAGACCAGCTATTTATCCTTTTTCATAATACAAGCGCTACTGTAATTTGACAGTGATTTTAAGCAGATAAGATATAAACTTATAATGAAAATTATCTGTAATATGTTCTGAATTATTTTTAAAATTTTCAGAGGAAAAAAAATTGTTTAAGTAGTACAACATATACAAAGTGGTCAGTGTATTTGGTTCACAAATACTATATGGCTATGTTTACAATAGTTTAGAAAAGATGACTTAAAGTATTTTCTGGAAATGAGATCAGCTAGCACCAAACATAATGTGCTGTTGTCACTGAGCAGGGTAGCCACAACCACCTCATAGGAATAGTTCCTGTCCCAGGCTTATTCCTGAAATGTATCCAGGATTATAGTAGCTGCATGTAATTTTTAAAATTTATTTATATACACATGAAATTATATGAGCTTGAAAACATTTTCTATGCTGAAGTTGTACATTTGGTATAGCTGAGTGTATCGCCAAAGAAAGAGGTTACCAAAGCCAAAGCAATTATGACTTCCTACTTAATGATTTCATGGTGAGAGTGATTGCAAATGATTTGAGGACTGTAGTATGTGATTTAAACTTTTCTTACTTCCTGGAACTGTGTACCAATCACCAGGATAATGTGCAGTACACCAGAACTGCAAGAGCCAGAGTCAGAAGGTGAAAAATGGGGAACAAAACCCAGTTTGCTGACTCTGGAAATGTCAAGAGGATAACATGAGAGTAGGAACAGTGAAGGCAAAATGTGTGGTTAATTTTAGACATGGTGTGACTCCTAGAGTCAAAAAGCAGATACAAAACTGGGGTTCACTTTTTTTTTTTTTTTAGGAAATCCTAAATAAATCCTAGTTTAATTTTGTAGATGTAAGAATTAATAGTGCTAAGAGTAAAGTTGAGAACATAAGAAATGCCTTACAGGATCTACCCTTGTCCAGATCTAGTTCAGATCTAGCTAGCCTAATCCAGCTTTGTAGCTTGACCAGATGAATCCATGTAGCACAATAAGGTGTGTGTGCTCAAAGATGCTCTGTAGGAACAAGACACTAATCTCAGCCCTTTCAGCTCTGCATTCTGCTACCAGGACATTTTTTATCTTAGGGGTTTTAGACCATACCTCCCTGCTTGGTTCAATATAGTGGTTCAGCTTTTGCCCACTTCTATATACTTGCCTTTTCAAAACATAGTTCTTCATAAGATGATCACTATTCACTGGCTTGGATAAGACTCTGTTGGTTCATCAGCAGGTTTGGAAGCTGATAAGAAGGAACAATGCTGGGAACAATCACATAGAAAATAAAGAAACAGTGAAGAAGTGCCTAAATATAATGGGATACTTCTTACATTGAAATCTGGGCATGTCTTCCTAATTTTCCTCTCCTATGTTTCTGATGCAGGACAAACACAACTCTAAAAACACAAATTTCTTACATTATTGAATGTTAGTTGTACTATTAGATTAATTAGTTAAAGAATCCAGACGTGGAAAATAGAAAGAAGAAAGCAGTTGAATATATCTTTAAGGTGTATAAATTCAGAGATTTGCATTCTTTGAAAATTTCTTGCAGAAATCAACACACTGGTAAATATGTAACAGATGCACCAATGTGCCTTGAGATGACTACATTACAGACAAAAAAATAATATTTATTCCCATCAGAATAACAGTTTGTTTGGATCACCTGCTCTTTCTGGTTGCACCTGTGGCTTGTTCATTTGGCTGCAACATGGGAAAATGCCAAGATCAATACAAGCTGTGGGGTCTTTCTCCCTTGTGTGGGTGTTTCTTTTAGCTGTTCCCCAAATGTTTTCTGTATACAGTCTTTAGATATAATGAAGAGAAAAGAAAAAAAGAAAGAAAAAAAAAAAAGCAAGGCATTAGAGCAATATTTAGGCTTGAGAAAATGAAGCAGCCAAAACCCAGGGAATTCCAAACTCCAGAGTAATTTATAAACTTCAACTCAGTTGTACCTTTAAAACATGGTGATGTCTTCTGCATCACTTTTGCCTGTATGTCAGTTCAAATTTTTTGCTACATAAACTTATAGTAATTTATATGGTACAGCCTTTATTCACAAGGATCTCCTCTCCTCTGTACAAAGTTCAATGCTCTATTTACTGAGGTATCATGTGTTGAAGACCAAATATTCTTCAATAAATCCTGTTCTGTTTGATAGACTACCATCTTAGTCAGCATAATTTTATTTTTTCACTTTCAAAGAATCGTCTTGTGAAGTTTAATCTACCTTCTCTGAAAAGCTGTGTTTTCTCTCTTAAATTCTGTAATCGTGACTGTTCTTCATGTTGGACTCATAGAATCATAAAGATTGGAAAAGACCTCTAAGATCACCAAATCCAGCTGTCAACTTAGCACCAGCACCATGTTCACCACCAAACCATATCCTCAGGTCCCATATCCTTTTTTCGAACAGGGAACCCACCACTTCCCTGAGCAGTCTGTTCCAGTGCTTGACGACCTTTTTCCACGAGGAAATTTTTCATACTATCTAATCTAAACCTCCCCTGTCACAACTTGGGGCCATCTCCTCCAGTCCTGTCACTCGTTACCGCTGCCTCACTACAACCTCTTTTTAGGTATTTGTATAGAGTAAGGTGTCCCCTCAGCCTCCTTTCCTCCAGGCTGCTCAAGAGAAATGTGACCTCCAGCACAAAGCATTAATGTAGGAATATCATCGAGACTTTAGGAAACATGGTGAAAAGTACTGGGCACCTCCTCAGGGTGAAGTGCCTTTGGAAGGAAATATCTCTAATTATACAACATAAAAGGTGCCTATGCTGGCTATGTTTTTGAGTGACTTTAATGAAGTTCCTAACATCAGTGAAGATTAACCTAGCTTAAAGTTTCCAGATGTCCTAAGATATCTGTACAGATTCATACTCAATATAATTGGGTTATAACTTCTTCTGAGTTTTGTTTTAGTAATTACATGAAAAGCATTTTTATTTTTTTCTAGAGAATCCAAATGCACCTGTAAAATGTCCAAAACCATTGATCAAAAATATATTAGATATTATATATAAATTCATGCACAATATGCTTTGAAAATATAAATTATTTGAGCAGACTTATTTTAACATGTTTATATGATGCATTTCAACACATTTGTCTCCAGTCTTTTCTTCTTCAGGTATGGTGGGAGAGAATTATATGATGCATTTCAACACATTTGTCTCCAGTCTTTTTTCTTCTTCAGGTATGGCAAGCAGGGAGTTGTAAGCAACTGTTTCTGATATTATTTTCCTATTTCAGACCAGAATTGCTTTGTCATAAAATTACAACTGAAAAGGGATTTTCATATGTTTTAATATCATAGTTTATCAGGGTTTAAAGTGTCCAGTGCATTTGAGTTTGTGTAATCATATCTAAGGTCACCAAATAATCAAATGTGAATATGGATGTTACTTAAAAGTTACTGGTTCAGGTGAAGTACCATGATAATTGGGTATTTCATGCCAGCATTATGCCAGAGCTTAATTCCTAACTTGATGCCAGAGCTGACTCTGACTTATGAAAATGGGAGTTCAGACAGTGCATAAATATTCTATTCTTCTATGTAACAAATACTAGCAATGTTGCACTAACATTTTCAAACTATGGACTGTATCCAAACACATCACTCTGAGCCAATTTCTTATTTATTCGACATCATACTTCTAAAACAGAGGAACAAAATTCTTATTGATCAGAATAAAAAGAAGGCCTGAAATGGAATCTGAATCCCTGGACTTATTTGCATCTAGTGTTTCTCAACAAAAGAACATATCCTTTGTTTAGTAAAACACATGGAATTGTGCCCAGTAAAAATAGCTGCTGTCAGAAAGTTCTTCAGGAGATAAGCTTAGTTTTCTAATATCTTTGCTGTCTAAATAAATACTGAAAGGGTTTAGCAGTTCTTGTGATTTCGTTTGTGCATACTGCTGAACTTTCATGTTTACAGAAAGAGTTAAAAGACTTGCTAATGGTATAGCACCATTCATGCATCAGGAATGCTGTTATGACAGTGCAAACCCATAACAAATTTTCCAACAAGAACTACTAGTTGCAGCTATTTAAAGTAGTAATGTGATATAGTCCGAATATGGACAAAAAGTATATCCCTCTCTTGTGTCTTTTGGAGATTTATCAATACCTAGGACTTTTTAATGAATACGTTTCTCCTTTAATCTGTTACAATTTTCTCAAAAACTGTGGGTCATTAATTAACAGTAGTGTTTTTCAATGTAAGATCTTCAGTTGAATTCAAAGGCCAAGACCTGCTAACGTCCCCCAAAAAAGAAGCATGAACTTTTACACATCTTCTTCTGCACTATAGCTTTCAATGGATACACTGACCTTACTCAAAAGCAACCATAGCAAAAAAAGAGAAAAAGAAAAAGAAAAAGAAGAAGAAAAAGAAAAAGAAAAAGAAAAAGAAAAAGAAAAAGAAAAAGAAGTGTAGCTAAAACAGCTAATACTGAAAGTTAGAATAGGTACATACACAGACAAACTTAGAGAGAATAAACAGGGGCTTTTGTTAGTGGAGTTTTTCTTTCTTTTTTTTTTCATCTTTGAAAGAAGGAATAATTTTTCTCTGGCCTCACAAGGTGTCAGTTCAAGCTTTTTAATTTTGTTGCTCAACTTCACATGAAACGGTAACTCCAAAACTCAAGAAAGATGTCAAAAATAAACAGATGTCTCTAATATTCTCGCATTTTTTCCCAAATGATTTTTCAGAAGAGTATATATGAGATTTTAGTCATTCAACATAATCCATAATTTCTTTGGTTTTATTGGCAGAAAAGTTTTTGTGTTTGATTTCTTTTTCAAATAGAGTTCTTTTAAGTATAATAATACATGGAGTGTAGGGCCAGGTCTGGACCTACTGAACCTTGCTTCAATAACAGATTAATGAAAACCTTTGCATGGATTGCAGTTTTCACATCTGTAATCTTAATTTTATTACCATGCATATTTTTTCTGTTGACTAAGCAGAATCTCAAAATAAAAATATGTTTCTATAGAAAAAAAAATCATTAATTTATTCTTATCAGTTTTATAACGAGGAGAAGCTACTGGCACAGAAAGTCCTCTGCTACCGATTGTTCATTGATAATACTATGAAGGGGGAATACATTTAAATAATTTGCTTATATCATTAGAAAGATTACCTTTTAAGGGTAGCATATCTACTGGCTCATCTGTGCTAGTTGGTTTTTAATTATTTTGAGTAAATATCGTAACTTGTAGTCAACTTCATTTTTTCAAGAACACTCTGGACTCTATGCAAAAGGCCTAGTAATTCTCATAAATAAATTTGGTGCTGCTTCCAGTATCCTGTATATAAGTCTACATAATCCACCTTGATAGAGTTATTTTGGCAGGAAACTTTGTTAGAAGTCATCATGTTTTTACTACATTGCTGTTCCATGAGGCTTCCAAGAAAGAATTATAAGCTTGTCTGAATCACAACCACTGGAAATTTATTTCCATTCTTTTCTGTAGTTTTAACTAATACTTATTCCACAGGGATGGATAGTAAAAGGCAGATTCTTGTTCATTCTGCTTTCTTAGTTTCCCTAGGTTGGCAGCTTTTAAAGAATGGGGTAGAAAAAGCAATTCATAAAAAATAATATGAGAAATGACATTTTGAACTCCTGATTCCTCTTTTCTCTCTTCAATCCCTCGCTAAGTGATGTCTTTTGAGTTATATAGATAACTCAATTGGCTATTGGACTCCAAAATTCACTTTTAATTTAACAAGGAGGATAGCAATAAGTATATTTTGGTACTGTCCTTCTAAGTCCTGTACAGAATTCTCAGTTTTACAAAGAACATATAATTAATGGGAGATGACTTTCCATTTTTCTGCTCCCAGACAAGCATAAAAAAAACCAAAACCAAAACCACCCAGGAATATATGGGGGTGGTGGGGGGGGGGGGGGGGTATATTTTTAAATCATAATTATAGATTTTAAATTTGTTAAAGGTTTTTTTGTTTTGTTTTTTAGTTATGTGCTGCTCACAGGAAGGTTAATTAATTTAGTTTTGGGTGGTTTTTTCTGTAGTTATATGTTTAAGACTGCTAATTACTTCCAGGCAAAGCATATATCGTTGAAAATATTTATCAGCTTAATATATTTACAGACAATGATGTGAAATTCAATGAAAACATAATATAGAAAGATATAACGCAAATCTATCATAAAATACATAAATATTTTAAGATGGCAGCAGTATTACCACCCTTTGACCACTGCATTATTTTATATTAGAATTTTGCAAAATTGACATACACAATATTTTCCACTTTTTTACAGCAAATGGAATGATGATTATATTTCTAGCCACCAGTGGGACCGCAACAGCTATTAGACAGGTAGTTAGGAAAAAACAAAAAACAAAACCCCCCGGGGATGGTGGGGGGGGGGGGGGGGGGGGGGTGTGTATATTTTTAAATCATAATTATAGATTTTAAATTTGTTAAAGGTTTTTTTGTTTTGTTTTTTAGTTATGTGCTGCTCACAGGAAGGTTAATTAATTTAGTTTTGGGTGGTTTTTTCTGTAGTTATATGTTTAAGACTGCTAATTACTTCCAGGCAAAGCATATATCGTTGAAAATATTTATCAGCTTAATATATTTACAGACAATGATGTGAAATTCAATGAAAACATAATATAGAAAGATATAACGCAAATCTATCATAAAATACATAAATATTTTAAGATGGCAGCAGTATTACCACCCTTTGACCACTGCATTATTTTATATTAGAATTTTGCAAAATTGACATACACAATATTTTCCACTTTTTTACAGCAAATGGAATGATGATTATATTTCTAGCCACCAGTGGGACCGCAACAGCTATTAGACAGGTAGTTAGGATTACTTAATTAATTACTTGTAAATAGTTAATAATTTAAAACTGTTTGATGTTTAATATTCAACAGTAAAGTTCTGTATATTGGGAAGTCTGAAGTTAACTGCAATGCTGAACCAGATTTTAGTAAATGTGATCTATTGGCTCACCTCCTCTTTATGTTCTTTACATAGGTTTTTTTATCCATTTTTCATAATTGCTTATACACCTGTAGAGCTCTGGGTGCTAACTTTGCCTTGTTTGAACAAACAGCAAGATACTGATTCATATCTCTCTTTTCATTTAGAATTTTAAGAAGTCTAACTCTTTTATAAATTTTGCTTGGAATGAAAAAGAACTGCAGGCTTCAGAGAGAAGTGCTCAGATCTCATGAGACAGCAAATAATTCCTTCCATTGGGATGTTCTTGGGGCAAGTTTACCTAGGACTTAAATGGTAATGTGTGTGAATAGGCTCAGTGGGCATCTCCCCAGGCTCCACTGCCCATCTTGCAGAGGTGCTGGAAGCAGCTCCTCTCACAGAGCCCCTGCTGCTCTCTGGGGATGCCCAGCACTTGGCTGCACCAAGCATTGTAGGGAAACCTTGGCATGCCTGGCAGTCGAGTGTCCATGTTCCTGTTGACACACATACAAGAGTAGGGAGTATTTTATTTCCTAAAGCTACATTTTTCTTATGCTTTTCTAACTTTAATCTGAGCTGATTCTAGAATATTGGCAATACTGTAGGATATAGGAAGAATCTATCAAATCCTGGCGCGCTGAGATCAGCAGAAAACTGTGCATGTTATATTAAACATAAGTGAATAATGCAGTGTTTCCTTTGCCTAATAAAATTAAACTATTTGGCCGTTGTTACCCTGCTGGAATTAGATGCTCAGGTTAAACCACATGCTGGACAAAAAAGGAATTAGTTTAAATTCCCTAAAAAAATCTCCTTACATTTTTTATGTGCTGTACATCATGCTCTTCATGCATAGTTAAAAATCAATGAACTCAATTGCAATTATTTTCTTGTAAATATAGAATACAAACCCCAGAGTTGTAAAAGGAAAGGGTTTAGATCCAAATGTTCATGTTTTCTAGTTTTAGTTTTAATTCAGGAATCATTCCAATACACAGTAGCACCCAGGGGAAAAAAAAATCTTGCAAGAAAATACAATATAACATGGAATAAATGAAAAAGCTCCTAATCATCCCAAGTAGCACCTGTGTTAGTACCTGTAGCAGTTGTCGTGATCTCTGTGATTTAAGTTTTTAACTAACTAGTTAACTAAATGGACTCTTTAGTGTACCAAGATGCATATGATTGGGATATGAATAAAAGAAATCAAAAACAGAGATTGGCATATGGTTGATGGCACATACTTCACATGATTTTTGTAATACCATTTTTTAAAATGTATTTTAACATTCAAGTGCAGTAAAAACCTTAAAACAGAAATAGGATTGTCTCACAGGATTTGGAACTTTGGCTTTTAGTGAAGGTTCTCTTTTCTACTATTTTTTATGTTGCAGAAAGTATATTAAAAAACCCCACAACAATATTCCTTAATTGTCATATGCACAATCAGCAATGTTTAAGTGGACCCTGTGGATTTTGGTCCAAAACCAAACCAATCAGTTACAAGGTATTTTTCTTTTCTGTTAGATGTTCTTCTGTAATATTTGCATAAATGTAACCATGCTGTCCGTCTTTTAACTTTCACTCAATTAATTATGCTCCCAGCCCCCTGCTGATGGACAAAAATGAGGCTTCATCTGCAAATAGCTTCAGCAGTTTACAGCTTATTAAATGCCAAAATCTAGTTAAGACAGTTTGAGAATTCTCACGTCAGGCATTTCAGCCTGCCAGTTTTAACACAAAACTCTTGTTAAAAGGGAAAAAAGTGAACCCACTAACCCAAGAAGGGGGGAGTGTGGGTGGGAGGAGGGAGAATGAGTTAGAATAAGGGTATTGGGCAGGTAAGAATCTTATACAAATCATATACTTAGCATAAGTGTCACAGACAAAGTATGTTTTAATTGATTCCCCTAATAATGAAGAACATAGTGGAAAATATATCAGTTGAAAACAAAATGATCCCTACAAATTGCAAATGTCTTTAGTCTACAGTATCCTCTTTTATAATCTTTATGGAAGTCTGAACAAGCCTTGGAATAAGCAGATTACATAGTAAAGTACTCTTAAAGAATAACTTTTCTATGACTCTTTTTGACAGGTTTTGGATTTTACATCAAGCATCTGGTGCTTTCATTTTTCAGTACATAGTGTTCTGGTATACTTTATACCATGCTGGGTTTATTCCTGATTTAAAACAGAAATAGAGAAGCAGTATGGGATACAGAAAAATTGAAGTGTGCCATGCTCCAAGATAAATTCAATACATAGTTTTAAACTATAACCTCGACCAGATCACTTAACATGCTTGAACCTTAAGTAGCCTCTTTAAAACTGTATATAATCAAGAGCTCATTGAAAAATAAATGTTATGCCTGAATGTCAGCTTCTCATCTTGAATAGATTATGAAAAGAGAGCTAACAAAAAATATCTTCCATAATGCAAGTTATGTTTAATTGTTTCCATTTATTTTTGCTGTTAGCTTCTAAGTATTTCTTTAGTTGGCTAGTTAGTGATATAGATAAAAATTCCAGATTAAAAAAAAATACAAAATTTAAATTTTTAAATGCATTATTTCAGTTGCAGTTGTGACTAACATAAGTTAATTTTTTATTTTTTTTTTGGGGGGGGCGTAGATTGTAAGGATAATGCCAAGCTGAAAGAGAAAGCATTTTCTTTCCTAAAAATACCTGACATATTATCTGGGTTATTGTGACATATTTTGTCGTGTTTGTTGTCTCAAGTTATAAACTAAAGTGACTGAGCTGAACATGACATGATGATTCATGACAGAAATGTCAGGAATTAAGGCAAAGAAATATAATTCATGTCCAGTCATATAGCAATTAACAGTTCTCTTATAAAATGTTTAGATTTTTCATGTTTAATGTAATGGAAAAAACCCCACAGTGTAAAATGTTGTATCAGTTGCCCATATTAATATTATGATTAATTTCTGAAGATTTATTTCAAAGTCTATGCATTAATGACCCTACCATGTAGTAGTGTAGTGAAATTTGGTGATCTGTTTTAAGAGAACAATATCTCAACAAGCAGACACAACACTCAGGCTCTTCCACATGAAATGCCCTTCGTGTGTCTGCTCTCCGTACTCTGAATTTCCATCGTACTGGTGAGAGAGCATCAGCCTTCTTTGCATCAATAAATTCATCTTCAAACAGATTCTTCTCACAGCCAGAATAAAGGGCACACATGAAATATGTTCTGGTTTTGCATGATTCTCTTGTTGCTAAACTTCCCAAAAGTGATTAAAATATCAGAAAAGAAGAAATTATAAAAGTTAGTGGAGCATTTTTCTGCCTTTATAATACAACAATATATCTCCTTCATCATGTCTTTCAAACCTGATGTTTGTTTTGCTTTTTTTGTTTGTTTGTTTGTGTTAATTTTTGTTTTCCTTTGGTTGTGTTGGTTTTGGTTGTTGTTTTTGTTTTTTGGATTTTTTTGTTAGATTCTTTTAGGTGTAGTGATGAGAGCAAGTACTGAGGACATTTTTTAGACATAGCAATGGCCTTATAGTAGACCTGCAGGAGAGTGGCTGATAACCACCACTGCAAAACCCTGTAGTAAAAAGGTACAGAAATAATTGTGGGAGAAATGGGCAAAAGAGAGATTGAGTCTAACGTGGCTGGTGGAATTGCTTCAGGCAACACAGGAAAAAAACTGGACCTAGGATGTAATCAAGAGTGACAGAAGAAGAGTGGGGGTGGTGGTAGTGGTACAGAAGGCTTAGGAGGTAAGATGAAGTGGCCATTTTCCTGACATCTGTGTTAACTCACAGCTGGCCCATAGATGAAAAATATATTTTTCCACTTTCAAATTTCAGTGGTTTAGTATCATGGTGAAAAGTATGCCCTGGAGACCAAAGTCTTGCCATCCATGCTGGGTAGTGACATTGAGTTCTTCTGCTTGCATTCCACCCCTTCTCCATTGGTATTGACATAGATGGACCACTTCTAGGCATGACATGGTAGGTTATGCTCTGCCAATCAGTGTGCCAATTAATGCCAGTTACACAGATATGTTTTGTGAGATGAGTACTCCTGGAACTGATAAATGGCAGAAAATACTGGAGGGCAGTGCTGGAAATAGTGGGTTTGACAAAGTGTAAAAATTAGGATTATCTTGAATGCTTGTTAACCTGTTTTAAAGAAATTTCAAAGGAAGTTATTTTCTGATTCAGCTGTTTTGAGTTATGAACAAAATTTCATTCAGAATAATGGTTGTGAATAAAATTCATTGAGGTTCATGAACAGAAATGAATATTCAAATACTAAAAACACTTTCCAGTTGCCATATATTGATGTGCAGTAGTACTTTCTGTCAGACAAAGTGATTTATTTTGAAAGGAAATCTAATATGGTTGAGGTGATTTTCAAGTTGGAAAAGCAGGAGGGACAATGTAAAAAACACAATGAAGTGAGATTTCCCAAAAAATTATTCCAAAAAACTTTTTAAGGAAAATTTGCAACATCTTGCAACTTTCCTTCTATATCACCAAACTTCATGTAGGAGATTATGTGATGCAGGTACAAAATTCATCTTACACTAAAAGACATTTTTCTCTACTCCATTCTTCCTAATTATGGTAGTATAAAGAGTATCTTTTTTTGTAGCATAAATTATCATTCAATTTTTTGTACTTCTTCCTGTTTGGATTTATAGGAGAGTACATGTGTATTTTCCTGGCAGACCAAGTGCCTACGAATTCTCTATTTTCCCCAGAATATATTTATACACTTTAAAAAAGGAGTCAGCTATTACAAGTATATTAATATATACAAATATATTAGATTACAAGCATATTAGTTTATTAGATGTGTTTGATTTTTTTCTTTGCATCATTTGCCACTGCAGAAAAAAATATGAACCATTTGTTTTAGCTTTGATAATTTTTCTCCTTCTGTAGTGAAAAATGTCTCACATATATTATTGAATGGGATCATATAAAGTGAAGTCTTTCATTTAATTGGAGAGAAAATAAAATAGGATTTAGTCCATAATGGGGGTTGTCAGGGGTAGGCTGGGTGTTGACTGGTTTTTTTCAGTTTTTGAGGATCCCATAACTTCTGGAATACAGAAAATTTATGCTACTAGAGAGAGAAATCTATTAATATAAAAGAGCTTTTTCTCCCTTGCATTTAAATTAGGTACAATACTATAGAATTATGTAAACCAGGAAAATGTTTCCACCTGTAGCATGAATGTAGCAAACTTGATTGTTATTACAGAGGCAGCAAAGCTAAAACATATTAGAAGAACAACACATGCTGTATTGCTATTAAAAGTTCCCCAACTGCTCTTTCTTTAGTGCTAGAATATATTCAAAGAAGAAATATATGCTTCATTAGTTCTAGAGGTGTTAGCACTTGCTGCTTTATAGCCAACAAGAAATAATATATCATAAAGAACAAGAATGTTTAAAGGAATGAAAAACAGTAATCAAATATATATGTTTATATATAAACACAAACCACGATAAGTTTACATATACACTTATTTTAAATATATGCATGTATACCTTTTAGGTAGAAAGCCTTCGGAATGTGAATATGATTATTTTTAAATGTGCAGGTTTTGTAACAATGCTGAACATACTAAGGATATAAGATGTAAACACATGCCAATTTTATATTTTGAGCAACACAACTGATTCACTATTCTGTGAATATAGTCTGAGATGGATGATAAGGAACTGAAACTGTTCGGACATTTATTATGTAGAGTGCTTTTAAAAAAGGGCAGCTTTCATTTATAAATCATTATAAACTCACTACCTAACTGTATTGAGGATAAAATATTTTGATTCTGCTCTTCTTGAGGCAGAAGTGGTAAGAACATATTCTTAGGCACTGAATGACAGTATTTTTAGCAACTGTTAGCATGCAGAATAGCTAGCTGGATCCTCTAGAAATCTGGGCAGACAGCATTTTTCCTTGTTTTCCAGCTCCAAATGATCATTGTTTTTACTTTGTAATTACAACTGATGTAAGGCTTCTCAAGAAGCCACACTTGTAAAAATAATGTAGATATACAAATACATTGTTGGTTCCAATCTGAGGAGCGAACAGTGAGAGATAACTCTGAACAAAAAAAAAGACAGAATGGGAGGAGGAGGGGAAAGGAGAGGATGAGAAAGGAAAAACAAAGGCAAAATAAAGGTGAAAGTGAAGGTGAAGACAAAGGAAGGAAAAGAAGGACCATAGAAAAGTGGTGGTAACATTCAGGAAGAAGAAGGTATGTGGACCAAGTAAGGAGAAAGATTAAAAAATTATGAAAAGAGTGGGAAAAGCTTTTGCAAAGAGCTTAAAAAAAAGGTGTCAAAAATCTGGACAAAAAGCTCAAATACACCAAAGCAAATATTTCCTCTACCTAAGGTTTAGACAATGTAGTGAAGTAGGCACATTTATGTGTGATTAATCTGATTTATAACAGATTATATTCTTGAAAACTCATATGTAAGGATATACTTGTTGCCATATCAGTTGTCCTTCTGAATCAACAGCTGTTCTGAAAGCCAGAGATTTTTCAACTTTACCACATAAGCAGAATTTTAGACTCAGGCTTGTTAAATTGCTCACTGGAGACCTGGAATGAGGGTCTCAAAATACTCATCACACATGTTTTTTCTCCAAATATCCACAAAAATAAGTTAAAGATTTAATGTTTTTATTTAAGGCCTTCATTGAATACTCCTGTACTAAGAGTTGTGAATGTGTAATACTTATCTGAAGACACTGCTTTTTCAGAAGCCAAATAACAAGTCAAAAGAGATATCATTTTTTAGTTCAAATTAGCTCCTTCCCACTCTGCTACCATTATCTTATTATAAATGATATACCAAAAATTCCTGTCTTTGTACATGAGGCTATGCTTTAGATTTTTTTCACAGAATCAAATAATCTTTGGATTTTTACTTCAGCCACCAGTTTTGGCCACTTCAAAATCTTCATTTCCTCAGAAATGGACTTTGTTGGTGAATTTTGTACTCTGCCTTATTCTGCTGATATTAAACTGGTTGAACATGTATTCTGAAGCAAACAGGTATTTTAAGAGTTACATTTTTTTATTCCCTCTTGCCTCTAAAATCACTTCAAACCATCTAAAAATTAGAGGAATGCAATTCATATCACCCAACTTCAACTGTCTGAAATTAAATCATGAACATAAACTAGCATCTCTGGATGCTCAGTGGAATCTACAGCTGGCAGTTAAAAACGTCCTGAAAGAAGTATCTGAAATGGATTTTCCCCTCTGGTGAAACTCAGTTCTTTTTCATGGTTGTTTAAGAGTCAAATTTAGACTATGGGATTGTGACATTTATACTTGGGACTTAGTTTTTAGAAGTGAATCATATCCATAATTCTGTATCTACAAATACTGCTCAAATGATTTAAACTCTCTTTGCACAAATAAAGAGATCAGATGAACTAGGAAGCGCATAAGCAGGCCCAATACAAAGCTGAAGGAATTATAATTTGGTTTCAGGTTAACATTAGCATTTTTTCTCTCTTTATTCTTTCCAAACAGTCTTTTCTATTTTCTCTGATCTTCTTGCTTGCCTGTTACGTACTAAGATGGCTTCAGTGGTGTATGACAATTGCAGCTGTAAAAAAGCCTAGTGAAGCATGTGTGAATGCAAATAGTCATCTTAGTGACACTAATAATGGAATATAATACTAGTGAAACCAAAAATGTTTAACACATTTTTGTAATATACTTTGATTTTACATATGTAAATTAAGGACAGTGTGTATAATGAATGTATTGAACATTTTCCTTAAATTTTTTTCTTTTTTGTACTCAAAATGTTTCAGCTGCTGAAATCTGAAATAATGCTGCATGCTCAGTGTTCTATTAAGCTTTCAATGAAAAATTTCAACATAATATTAAAGGAAGAATGGCACTAGTATAAAAACTGGTGTAGGGCTGTTGTATTATTTTATTTCAGAGCCATTCTATGACACACGTAGCTAAGAATAGGGCTTATTTACATTTATTTTCTCTTTCAGAAATACAATTTTTTGAATATTGTTTTAATAAAATATTTCCTTAAAGTGATTTCAGTGTAGAAAAATGGATCAAAAGGGGGCCCTGAAAGAGGAATCTTCCTGAGCAGTTCAAATGGTGACAATTCACAGAGCTTGAGCTGTACTCAGTGACGGTTTTCATTGTTCCTGTAACTGTTGTCTATGTCCATGCAAAGTCAGAAAAGTAAACCTCTTTCATTCTTTCTAGAACATGCCACCAGGGAATAGTCCTATAGGTTTGATCAAACCTGTTTGAGCAGTGTGAACAAGTAGTGTTCCTGTTATGAACCAGCATCAGGATCCCTTAAAACAGGAGCTGCTTTATATGATAGTCGTTTTTAGGTAGTTACACAACTAATTGAAATGTTAAACTTGAGCAAGCTCACTGAACTGAATAATAACAAACTAAAATTAGTGAAAGCATGCCTAGGGCAAAGTGTAGCTTCTTACATTTCTTTTAACTTTCAATTTGGCTTTTCCCTGAAAAGTATGAGGCTAAGAAAGTCCTTAAAAAATCACATTTACAAGACTATGCAAAATGCAGACTTATAAAAATGGTTTTCCTCAGTGATGTTATTACTTTTCAACATCCCTCCTGACATTTATTACTGACTGGTTACTGAGAAATTATCTGGGAATCTACAGCTGTATAGCTCTGCATATGCAAAAAAAACCCACTTTAAAACATACACACCTACGCCCAGTAATGGAACTGTTGTGGCAATAGCTTATAGACAGGTTAAGAAAAACAGAAAAAAGCATATGTTGTCGGTAATTATCAGGCAATTAGAGCTGTAAGTCGCTACTCTCAACTGCAGCTTCAAATACACTGATTTTATGTCTGTGTCTTAAGAGTTAGTACAGATAGCTGATGATCAGGGGAAAACAAATGGATAAATGTAAAAAAAATAATGTTATAGCCAATAAACTAAAGGGAAAATGGTTTTCCAGAATTTATAGCTGAATCTAAAGCAGTGCCTAGGAAAGGACCAAAATGCAGCTAGTTTCCAGCATCCAGGGTAGCTGGAATAAGATATGTCAGGGAAACTGAAATCCAACAATTAACCTGGTTAGTTCCTGCTTCATAATTTTTGTTTTTATCTAGTGACTTTCTAGTGCAGAATACACACAGTGGTAGTGTTGTCTTTTAGTCTCAGAGTTCCCATCCTGATAAGTTCAGGAATGCCTAGAAAATTGACCTCCATTAGAATATTGTGAGTTTGAGACAGAGTCATAAAATAGCTTGGGTTGGAAGGAACCTTTAAATGTCATCTAGTCCTGCAGTGAGCAGGGTCATTTTCAACAAGATCAGGTTGCTCAGAGCCCCATCCCATCTGACCTTGGGTATTTCCAGTGAGGGGGCATCTGCCACCTTTGTGGACAACCTGCTCCAGTGGTTTGCAAGCTGTGTTTGGGAGACCCTGAGTAGACTACTGAATATAGTCAAAATAAGTGAATCCAACAACATCAGAGGGAATTGAATAGGTCAGGGAAAACTGCTTAATTTTCTATATAGGCTCAATAGGAGATATCTGTGTAGCAAAGTAACAGGTTTAAACTGTATATCTCCATGAATATCTGAAAGTGAAGAATCTGATTAAATCTAGTCTTCAAAATGGCATGTTATAGCCCAAACTGAAATCAAGTATCTGAAGTTAGAATAATGATACATTTTTTTTCATGTGCATTCAGGTCACATTGAATAATGACTTTACTTTATATTACTGGTAGCCTTCGTTTTATCTACAGTAGTAAATAAAAGGAGAAAAATCTAGCTATTTCTGAATATTTTAATGAACTTTACTAAGAGATTTAAACAAAGGTTATTTACATATTAATTAGTGAAAGAGAAATCAGATTTTTCTAATTAGTGAACCATGAGATCAAAATGAGCAGTAGATGCTGCTGACTTTCTGCATCATTCTGTATTGATCATTTATTCACTGTTACAGCCATGCTCCAATATGGATAAGCCTGATGTGGAAGGCATCATGGTTGTGCATATGTGGCATTATGTGAAACCATCGATCCTTTCTATCCAAAACAGAAAGCAGTGGACATATATTCATAGGATGTTATTTTTGTGGTCACTGTCATTCTCCTTAAATGTTGATTGCTCAAGTATGAAAATTCCTTTAGCTTCAATGCTACAGGAGCTTGTTTCATTCTTCAGTTTAATCCTGTGTTCACAGCAACATCAAAAGGTTTTATCCTGGGAGATTTTAAAGTTTTATTTTTCTAACCATTTGTTTGCCTATTGGTTTAGAGAAGTTAAATGTAAAATTACTATCTTTTAATTAGTAAAAAGTAATATCTCTGTACTGGAGATGCAGGATGCCCTTATTCTACTTTCTTTCATCAAAAATTGTAGTTATTCAAGAACACATAATTAGCTTGTTTTAATCTTATCATTTTCAGAGGCATAGTACAGTAATTGGCTTTCTTTCCTCTCCTTTTTAGTTAGAAGATTGCTAAAGGATCAATGGAGAATACATTTTTCTATTCTGCAGCATCAATTACAGTGACCCTGGGTGTAAATTTATTGATTTTTCTTATTAGAACATTATCACCAGTTATTCACAGCATGGTGTTTATTAATTAGTAAGGAAAATAAAGATTAATTTGTGAAAAATATTCCTTTTAAGTTCTGTACCTAGCACATTCATAGCTATATGAGATCTCCTAATTGTATTCTGCCTTCATGAGCTAGCATGCATATTTCATTCCCTATTCTGTTTGTTTTTTTCTTGTCATCTTGAAAGAAAAGTTACAGAATTATGTCAGGTACAGTTCTGGGGTACAGAAATTGTCCATTTTGGCTACTGACCTGCAGAAGCTGTACAAGTCTCCTGAATTTTATGCTTATGATGGGTGCTTTATTCTGAGAGGAAATTAATTGGAGAGACTGAGATTCTAAAATCATGAGCATATGGAAAAAAACCCAAAAAAACAACAAAAGAAAAGAAAAGAAAAAATAAGAACAGAGAAAAGAAGAAAAGAAGAGGAGGAAACAGACACTTGTGATCTCCTAGGCACAACTCAGAACTACAGTTGTTCCTGCAGAAGGCATACCAGGTACATAGAGGAAAACTAGCTTTTATTTAGGTCTTACTAATCAGAATAATGCAGGGCTTAGGAAGTAGAGGGGAAAAAACAGTAGATTATTCTTTCTTTTCATTGGTCTTTTCCCGTGAATTTGGTTGCTCCTATCCTTTTTCTTCTTTTTTCTTTAATTATATAAAGAGTTATTCCATCTAAGACCTGTATCCTTGCTTTGAAGGGGGAATCTTGGCACCACAGTCCATGACACATTAGTAATTGGGTGAATGAGAGTAGATGAAATATTTAAAAGAATATACAATAATATTTTTTCCTGAGGAATACATGACTAATAACACATTTAAGATGCATGAATAGTACTTGTATTAATGTTTAATACCTCATTTTTAGGGCCCTGTTAATTTGAGGCAATTTTGTGTAACAAGACAGAAAGTGATCAGAGTATTTATCAATGTACAACAATTAAAACAAAGAAATTATTTCTGGATTCAAGAGTAGGGCATGAAAATCTACTTGTTGGTCAGGTTTTGTGTTTCTATTTTCATGTATGGAAATAACAGTAATTTGCAAAAGAGGATTCAAAAATATTTTCAATAGGATACATAGATACATACAAAATCTAGATATTGAAGGATTTATTACTAATTACAAGCCTTTTTTTTTTTCCTTGGGGGATATAAATTCTATAACTACTAACATGAAAAGTCTTTAGTGAGGCCGTTTTACAATGTGAATTCTAATAATACTAATGTGAACAAATAATTCCAATTTCAACAATTCAGCCTTTTCCACCAAAGATACAATATCTTTCTGCAGTTTTCCTTGAATAAATTCCAGCACTTATAGGACACAGAATGCATAGGTATAAACCATATTTAATATAGAACAATAAATCTCTATTTAGTTGAATAATTGTATTTGAAACCCAGTAAAAAGTAGTTTTTATAAGTGAGAAAAATGAAACTAAAATTCAGTCTTGAACAAGAAACATAGCGTTTTACATTCAGCAGCAAAAAGGGACACTGCTAGAATAAACTATTATTCCTAAATACTAAGACAGTAATTCTCTTCCAAAGGCAGTGCGTGGTATCAGCAGAACCTTCCAATGTAATCCTATTCCATATATTATTGGACATGTTAACATCAGGGTTAAAATTGTTTATGTATTTTCCACATTGTATTTTGTTTGTCTTACTAATCAGAATGAGTTGCTTGTGCAGAGCTCTGAGAGTCACAGCTAGCCATATTATATTACAATATCATTACCATCATTATTGATTCTTGAAGTGGATTTTTATTCTTCTTTTCATTTAAATACATTATTATTATTGATGATTATATGAAAAACAAAATGTAGGTGCTGATTTCCGACTAGCTTTATTCATGCAATGTAGTCAGCAGCATTAACATTAAAATCTCCATTAACCTCAGCAGTATAAATATGATGGTTTCATAGAATTTAGGGATAGGTGTTGATTCACAAAGTACAAGTTTGTTTTTATAAAACATTCACGTGGAAACACTATGATATTACAACCCTCACAACTTATAATAGAATAATAGGTTCATTAAGGTTGAAAAAGACCTCCAAGATCATAGAGTCCACCCTTTGACCAAAACTACCACACCAACTAAACCATAGCATTCAGTGCCGTGTCCAGTCATTCCTTGAACACTTCCAGAGATGGTGATTTCACCACCTCTCTGGGCAGCCCATTCCAATGCTTAGTCACCCTTTCTGTGAAGAAATTATTCCTGATGTCCAATTTGAATCTCCTGGTACATCTTAAGATTCTGTTCTCTCATCCTGTCACTGCTTGCCTGGGAGCAGAGACCACCCCCCACAAGCTCCAGCCTCCTCTCAGGTAGCTGTAGGGAGTGATAAGGTCACCCTTGATCCTCATCTTCTCCAGACGAAACAACACCAGCTCCCTCAGCTGTTCTTCATATGACTTGTTCTCCAGATCCTTCACCAAGTTTGTTCCTTCTCTGGATGCTCTCCAGGACCTCAGTGCTCTTCTTGTAGTGAGGGGCCCAGAACTGGATACAGGATTTGACGTGTGGCCTGGCCAGTGCCAGATACAGGGGGATAATCCCTGCCCTGGTCCTGCAGGCCACACCATTGCTGATACAGACCAAGATTCCATTGGCCCCCTTAGCCACCTGTGCACACTGAGGGCTCATATTCAGCTGCTGTAGACCAGCAACCCCAAGTTCTTTTCTGCCAGTTTCCAGCCACTCTGCCCCCTGTCTGTAGTATTTCATGAGGTTGTTGTCACCCAAGGGCAGAACTCGGCACTCGGTTCAACATGACCTCATACTCTTGGTCTTGGCTCATCAATCCAACATGTCCAGATCCCTCTGCAGAGCCTTCCTGCCCTCCACAGATCAACTCTCCCACACAGGTTGGTGCCATCTGCAAACTTACTGAGGCTGCACTTGATCCCCTTTACCAAATGATCAATAAAGATTTTTAACAAGACCAGTCCCTATGCTGAGCCCTGGGGAGCACCCCAAGTGGCCAGGTGCCAGCTGGATGTAACTCCCTTCATTATCCCTCTCTGGACCTGGCTGTGCAGCCAGTGAGCACATGGCTGAATGTTTTGAAAGGGTAATGACTTCAAATATAAGGGCTAGTCGAATCCTGGAACAAGATAATTAGAAAGAGTGACCATCAGAGGAATAGGTTAAAAACATAGCAGTGTACATGTATTCTTGCTTCATTTGAGAAAGATGAATTTGATGACTTTCTAAATCTTGAGGACTATTCCAATCTGACATCACTGGGTCACATATAGAGAAATCAGTTTCTAAGCAAGCATTAATTCAGTAGTGTTAATGAAGTTTTGATCCACTTCTCTGTCTTCATTTAGAAATAGCCTAGTGTTTTAAATTCTTACTTTAAGTCTAGAAAACAATATATTCAAAAGGAATTTTAAATTCTTCCTGAACAGTGCTCTATCTGGAACTATTACAACAATCTATTTATTAGGAACAAAGCTCCAGAAATACTATTTTCTGAGCAGCAGATGAAAAACATAGCATAAATAATAATTGGAATCTCACTGTAATATTTACAGGGGTTACATATTTAAAATTTATAGTATAAAAAATACTGTATTTCAAGTAAGCATAGAAAGATTTTAAAGTCATTGTAAATACACAAGTCCTCTGAAGAATCTTCTCACTACATTAAACTCTTTTGTCCAGAGAGCATCTTCGTAATTGCTTCAAATTGGATTCAAAGACAATAAGAATAGGAGGAAAGGAGTTTTAATTTTTTTTTAACTCAGAAGTCTTATATACTTACTCTTATATAAAAGCAAAAATATAGCTAATATTAAGAGGATATCTACTAAGAAATAAAAATAAACATTAGTCTTCTTTCTGGGCAAAGATGGATGCTGTGATACCTCAGTATTTGGTAGAATATACAGTGGTATGAAAACACTGTTATTCAGAATTATCAAGTTTGTAGTAGCTTAAATAGCTTTACCAAACTTACAGGCTTCTGTAAAAAACAAGTGCCTAAGAATACATGCAGATATTGAATATACTGCTCTTCTTTACAAATGACATGGAGATCTCTTTAAAAGGCAGGAAAATAAGAAAACAGGGTATATGAGAAAAGATACTTCACTTGATCACTGTCCTTGGAAATATAGATGTAATATTTTACTGTTTCATGTGCAGTAAGTGATTGCAATTAATGTTTTCCTAAAGATGACTGCAGTGTAGATTACACTTACAAGCACACAGAACTTCTCAACAGCTTCATCTAGCTCGAAATTAGGAAGCTCATAAAGTCAATGGCCATAAACTAAAAATACAGATAGTCTGCAAAAAGAGGTAATAAAAATCACACAAAAAAGTCTATAAAATTGGACAGTTTTGAAGAGAGTACTCTTGTTGAAAAATCAGTTGAAATATTGAAGTATTTTATACTCTTTTCCACTCACAAATTGCAGTATTTTAAGTCAAATCCCACTTAATATAAGAAGTTTTGGCATCCTGTAAGGTAGAAAGGAAGACAAGTAAATCTGTGATGAATAATTTTGTGGACAAAGTAATATATATAATTATGATGATTTTCACCTAGTGAGCCTCCATCTGAGGATGGAAGATTACTATAGAAATCATGAAAAAATTGTTAGAGGTACACAAGCACTTAAGTAATTATTGTCAGCTACAATAAGGAGTTTAAATACCTGTGAGAATCTCTGATGAAGTGACAAGTTCTGATCAGATCTAGAAAAAAAATCCTCAGAAACTGAATTGTTCTGATATTACTTACACTGATTTGTATTTCAAAAAAACTAATGTGTTCTTCATCTAACAGCATTTTTCACCTTAAACAAATTTTCCCTGAAGTACCACAACCTAGAGCAGCCTCCAATTTACAGTAGGACTACCACCCACACCCACCAGCCCGCTGTCTGGCTCTGAGGATGGGGATGCCAGAACAGCTGTAGGTAACATCTGCACTGACTTCACTGGGAAACGTTTCCCAGCCAGTTGGGCCTTTGGCCAAAATTCCCCCTCTGACTGCAAAATGGGGCTACTTTGTCCCTGGGATTCCAACATATTTTCCTTTGAAATCAATTAGCTCTCCTCATTGTCTTTCTCCTCCCTGTTCTTTTTAAGCCCAGAGATGTAGCCCTGTGCTTATCTTCCCACCTTTCCTTTAAAGACAGAGAACCTAGCAGCCCTGGTTGGTGTCTCTGAGAGTTATCTCTGTCACATCTTCTCTGTGGGCCAAAAAGAACAGTATCCCTGTTTTGTCCCTCTAGTAATTGAGAAGTTGAGCAGTTGTCACCCACACTGACATCAAGACTTTCAGGACACAAGTGTATGCTGCTCTCTCAGAGCTGGCACAGGTCAGGCATGGTTCAGAACCGCTGCTTTAGAATTTTGCTGGTGTGCTTTAGAATGTAAGAAAATTTCACAGTGAGGATGTCAACCATTTCAAACAGCCAAAAATGTAACGGTTTTGGCAGTTATTAATTGGAACAAATTACTAAGATATTGTGGTTCTAGAGCAAGTAGTGATGCTACTAGTGATTGCTAAAACAATAGTAATGCTATTCAAAAGTTTAAAATATTAACAATTTTCTTTCTCTTCTGAAATGCTGTCTAATGAAGGGTTGATACATACACTCTCTCTAAAGGATTAAATTGGCACTTAGACAAGAAAATTATTTTCAGCTAAACTAAATTCCTAAAAAAGCAATTCTATATAACAATAGGTACTATTTTTACTAATGCCATCAAATTTTGTAAAGTGGAAAAGGCCAAGGTTTCATCCATTGAGCTTACCACTGAGTTTCTACTATTGAGAGATCATTTTGCAGATTTAAGCATAAATCCAGGAAATGCACCAGATTTGTAATTTTATAAAATGTTATAATTTAAATAACTGAAAAACAGTCTGTTAATATGATGCTAGTGCCTAAACCTTTTGTCAAAAACATTCAAGTGTAGCTCCTCCCAGGGAAAATATTATCCCTGGACTGTTGCCAAGGTCAGGTCCATTTTGGATTATCTACTGTACATGGCCTGTAATACACCATAGACTTGTGCAGGTGTTGCTCTCACATGCACATTAGCTTGTTCAGAAAAGGATGATTGCTCTTGAATCAATGGTCTTTGTCCTCAGTGTGTGCTTCTAACAGGATACATATTGTGACTGAGAATTACTATTTTGTTAAATTTTCCAGTCATGTAAAATTAATAATGCTTTATGTTATTAATCATTATTAATAACAATTAATAATGATTATTATACAGAAAAAATATTTAAAATGTACTGTCTGTATAGGTATCAGTAAAAATGTGAGCAAATGAGAAGACTGAGGAAGGAGAAATACAGAAAACCTTTTTTCATACTTCAGTTTCAGGACCAAGAACTTTATATGAATGATTTCCCCTAGCAGAAAAAGAGTTTGCTTGCCGCTTGGGTTTTCCTGTTCACTTTCAAATCCAAGTGGGGTTGGAAGAAACAGAGTAACAAGGAGGACATTTTCCTAAGTTTGTGCTTAAGCATTAGTTTACAGAAGCACTGTTTTCTTTCTCTGGAAACGTTCTCTATAATAACTACAACCTATGGAAGGTGAAGTCTGATAATGTCTTTTTGGACCTCAACAGATGGGGATTCAGCAACATTAAGATGCAGACAGCTCTCTGGAGTCCTTGAAAAGTTACCCTAAGTCTAAACCACGGCATACACAACAATATTTTCTGTTTGATTTAACTCCATCTGAATGAGTTTTTTGCAGAGAAACAATTAGCTATGCTACCTATTCCAGGGTAGGCCTTTGTGTGAAAGTCACATTAAGGCCTGAAGAGAAGTGTATTGGACTCTAAAAAGTAAAAGAAGATTTAGAAGAAATTAGATGGATGTCGCATTGCAAAGGTCACTCTTTAGTCTTTAATAATGATTGAAAGGCACTCTGGGATTTACAAAGGTAACATTCCTGTTTAGTTTATCCTGTAAAAAATAACCTTGTCATTTAAGGAGATGGAAAGAAGAGAGAGTGAGATGATCTATACATAAACAATTTTTAGTAATACTTTTTTAAATGAAAAGTAAATGAGTTTAGGTGATTTGTTTGTGGCTTGGTTTCCTTTTCACATTTTTTTAATGACACCGTTATTAATAAAAGAAGAGACATTATGATTTTAGAGCAGAAATTGCTCTGTGCAAAATATTGCTCAGCTGAATTCCTGCAAAAGTAATGCCCTCAGCTGGCAGGGGTACTGACATTCCCAGAAAAATTGTTAAAATGGATTGCTTTGCTTTGTAGGAAGTGGGGAATCTTTCCTTAGTTTCCTGCCAAAAAACTAGTTTCTAAGAATCTTCATTTTTCTATCCTTTGAGTCTATTCAGACCTTGCATAAATGGAAAAATAGGAGTTAAGTTAATGTAATGAATAAACTGAAGGTAATCACTGAATTAATGAGGTAGTTGCAAATTAATTAGCTCACTAGAGTTAGACCACTTAAACCAGGTCGGAATTTAGCCTATTTTGTTTAAATAAATCGTAGAAATAAATTGAATTCAAAGGAAAGAAACAAACCAAATAACTCTAGTAAATAAATAAATGAACTAACTAAAGAACTTTGATGATACTAGATATCTATGGCAAGGACCACATATTTCCTTAATGGTTATCTTCTTGGCATTTTTTATTTAAAGGTTTGGGGTTTTTTTAATTAACCTAATTTATTTTCAGTCTCTGTACTCTACACACTGTCATTTCCAGAATGAGTCTGCTTGAATTGATCCAGGACATCTCTGAACTTCATTAAAGCACTCAATTAAAAACAGGAGAGCAAAGATTTGTCTTTTATTCACTCAAAATGTTCCTTTTGACAAACCAAAACAAATGTTTAAAGTAGGATATGTACATTCCCTCAGAGGGAAATAACATAAAAAAGGACCTCAGAAACTGAGGCACAAAAGAGGAAAACAATTTATCAATACATGCAACAGCTTTTCCTTCTCTAAGAAAATTTCATAATATTTAAATGTGCCTCTCAGCATTAGCAGTAGACTAATTCCATTATCATAATTTATTAACCGGATCTTTTGTTCTACGTAGTAATACACTGTGTTTCCATGCTGTGTATTTTTTATCCTGTGACCTAATTTGCGTAAAAGGAAACTCTTATAACTCCCTTGTTGTAATGAATAAAATGTTAATGAAGAACTACAGAGAAATCCCTTTTGCATTAGTTCCTTATTCCCAGGAACATCATCATAAATTTGTTTGCCTGGTTCTGACAATGGTAGTGATGTTCAAGCTGTGGAGAAGCAATAGTTACACTAAATGGTTCTGATGGAAAAGTTAAAGATATTCAAGGCACTGTCATCAGGGATGGACTATTGGAATTTGTCTTTTGGAAGATGAACCTGATGGATTTGGCCACAATCCAGGGGTTTTTTTTAAACATTTGTTATCTGCATTGATAACTGCACTAAGAGATGCCTTTTCAGAAAATGTAAATTAAAAAAATGAGTTATGAAGAAAGATTTTTTCTTTATTGAGAGAAAACTGCAGATTGAAAATTGCAGATTAGTCCACTTTGCCACTGCATATTGCTTATATTATTCAGTAATTTCTGGCAATGATAACATGGTAGAAGTATTAAAGTATTAAACAATAGAAATCATTGTGTGTTTGTAGTGATTATAAATCACTTGCTAGTAACAATAATATTTACTTCATTAGAAATTGCCAGGTTTTATTAGCCTTTACGGACTTTAAGACTAGATGGAATGTGAAATCATATAAGATGATTGTATTCATAATTGTATTCCACTTAAATTTTTTTCAACTTTTATTAAGAAACAAAATATACATTAGTTATAAATTTTATTCCGATTACTTTGTTCAATATTAGTACAGAACTTTGAAAGTATGTATGTTCATTGTAAATTGTATTAATTTATGGTCCCACTGTCTGACACTTCTGGATTTACTTCAGACAGGTCTTGGGAATTGAAGCATACTCCAGTCCTGAGGCACTCATATCCTTAAATGTCAGATAATTTGTCATTTACCCTTCCCTGTAGATTAGCAAACTCATTTTAGCACCAAAGGGTTCTTTGTTTACAAAGATCTAACTTACAGGTCATGTCACTTACATAGCTGATATAATTATAAAAATACATGTGCAATTGTATTAACACATTCTAATTTCTTTTTATTTTGAAATAAATACTCCCTAACTTTTTACAAGATGGAGATTCATGGACATTAAGATGAACAGTTCAGACAGATATAAAAGCTTCTGCGAGAAAAATTGTGTATAAACCTCTATCTGTTGTTGTACGGTACTATTTCATGTTCCTGGTTTTGGTTTAGATGAGAAGTACTTCAAACATAATAAGCACAATAAGTGACAAAATGGATCAGCTTGTAGGCAGCTGTTTGCCTGCCTCTGTTCTCCCCAGTACAGCATGACTTCAGTGGGTCATGCGTTTGCTTACTCAGCACGAGTGACTGGTCCTGTGCTTCTAAAATAGCTGTGTTGACACTCTCTTCAGGAAAAATAGTAGGGAGTTTTCAATTTTTTACTCTTTAACCCTTTTGTCATGAATCTCTCTTTTCGTTATGTCAGAGTCAAGAAATACACAACACATCAGACTTTTAAAATGAAAATATATTTGAGACTTAGAATTAATCAAATAGTAAGTAAGCATATTATTTTTATACTGACATGAACTTTAACTGCTTATTGATGAGCATAACTGTATATGCTTATTGAAGCAAATTATATTCCATGCCTTCTGACAAATTCTTTAGTCAGACTGGAATCACAGTAAGTATAAAAATTAGGTGGGTCACAACCCCAGCTGTCAAGTAAGCACCATGCAAACATTTATTTGCTCCGTCCCACCTTGGTGAGTGTTATAATCAGAAAGAAAAAGTAAACCTGGTGAATTAAAACAAGGGTTTAATTTAATTTAATGTTAACAAGAAAATTATTAACAATATTAATAATAACAAAAACAATAATAATAACAACAAGAATAGTAATAGTAATGATAAGGAGAGGGAGAGACAGCAAGAGAAATAAGCAACACCCAATAAAATTGTATACCACCCACTGGCTAAAACCCAGCCCATCCCTGAACAGCAATCAGCCCCTCCTGGTCAATCCTCCCCAGTTTATGTACTGGGCATGTCCTTCCATATGGAATATTTCTTTGTCCAGTTCAGGTCAGTTGTCTTGGCTGCGCTTTGCCAGGTACTCTTGTGCACCTGCTCATTTGCAGAGCATGAGACACTGAAATGACCTTGAGTTAAAAGAAGCACTGCTTCAGCAACAGCCAAAACATCATAAAGATATCAGCTTTAGTCTCTGACTTATTCCAAATAACCAAGTACTGTAGCAGCTATGAAGAATATAAACTGTGTCCCAGACAAAACCAGTACAAAGTGTTGTATGAAAACCTGTAAAAAAGAACTCTCTTCATCTGCCTATGAAATCCAAACTTCTTGAGTCAGTACCTCTTAAAAATCTGTGTTGTGTCAAGAGAAGTGTTCATCACACTATCAAAGGAGAAGAGATATCACAGCAGTGATACATATCCAAAACCTGTTTGTTAAGTCATACCACTCCTCCCATAGCTGCTTAGGCATTCCCTCAATAAAAGTACTTAGATTGTTTGGACTGATGTGTTAGAAAAATAATTCCGATTCCTAGCTGGTGATTTACACTGGAGTCAGCAAAAATTGTAGAATGACACTCCAAATGTAAAAATTGAATGAGCAAGAATTGCAACCCTAAGGCCTTAACTAACCTTTATTTTCTTTTTTTTTTCACATGAAAAACCACAGCACTTTGAAAAAACACTTAAAAAGTATTCTGAATTTCGTCTTGTGCTTCAGTTTATACCCTGTTGAGTTTGAGAGCTCAACATCTTGCGTTCAACCCACATTTCTTCTTGCTATGTCATAGACTCTGCACAGGAGCTTGTCTTCTGCAAAGGGGAGAAGCAATTTCTACTTTCTTTATGATGCCGAATAACAGAGGCAAGTCGAATTTTTATCAGTAATTTTGTATGGGAATGTTCATTTGGACCTGGGGAGTTACAGAACCAATTCACTTCCCTATTTGGAGGGTTCAGACCTTTACCTTATGCCTCCTTGGACATTGCCCTTTGTCCAGGCTGCTCTGGAATAGCTGACAGTTTGTCTATTAAGATCAAGTGAAAAATTAATTTTTAACAAAATGTGAGTGGTAAAGCAATCTAAGGGGCAGGAAGGGTAGAGTTTGTGTTGTGATCCAGTTTTTAAAATCTGCAATGGTGTTGAAGTTGCAGATTAATATAAAGACTAAACAATCACTTTTTTTCCAAATCACAGTCAGGTTTGTTTAAGAGAGAGTGCATGAGAGGGAGCAGAGAAATTTGAGCTCTGATCTTGCTGGGATCAGCTGGGCAAGAGGAAGTTCAGATTGTACATCAGGAAAAGGCTCTTCACTGAATGGGTGGCTGGCCACCACAACAGCCTCCACAAGGAAGTGGTCATGGCACCAAGCCTGCCAGAGTTCAGTGTCTGGATGATGCTTTTCAGTCATATGGTTTAATTTCACATAGTCATGTGAGGAGCAGGGAGCTGCACTTGATCCTTACAGCTCCCTTCCAAGTCAAGATACTCTGTGATTTAGTGATGCAGCTGAAAATGTAATACTGAATTAATAGAACTTTAGCTGGATTAGTGTTTTTGTTATGAAATAACTGATGCAACAACATGGAATAATTCAGTATTATTTTATTTATTAAAAAAAGAAAAAAATCCATTTGTTAATATTCTTCATTTGGGTTTGCTAGAATAAACCTTTCATAATCTGGGCCTTCACCTCCTATTTTTACTGGTGTGAGTACTGCCTGTATACCTTACAGAGACAGAAATGTACCAACAAGTTATAGGAAAAAATAAATATGAAAAAATTACTACAGCATAAGTTTTAATTAACGACTTGAAACTGCAGATAGAGAAATCGTGTGGGGTGCTTATACTTTTTTATCTTTTCTGAACTGACAAGCCAGATGCCTTCCAACTCAAACCATTCTATTATTCTATGAAGCCTATTTATAAATTGATGCAACTTTTTCTAAAAATCATTTGGCACTTTGTTTCTGTCTGCCACTCTTGGAAGATTGTATCACTTCTTTTGGTTAGAAATCGTTACCTAACTTTCAGAATGGCTTTGTGTGGTGAATTGATCCTGCTTGCACACCAGGGACCCACCAAGTCACTCTATCTAGTCTACTCCCCCTCCCCAGCTAGACAGGGGAAAGAAAACTGTAGTTTAATGACTTGTGGGTGGTACCAAAACATTGCCATGTTAACCCAATACATCCTGCTTAAAATAATGCATATAATTAGTTCTTGTTGAAGCAACAAGAGTCTTTATCATAAACAATTTCCTTCCCCCCATTTTTGTGTCCATTTCCATTTTCCTCCATATGAGAAATTAACATACTTTTTTTTCCTGCAGTATTTTCTTGTAGTAGGTTTTAGCTAGAACAATAATAATTCAACTACATTGTTTCCAAAGAAAGTCAACTAAGCAAGTATTCCAGAAGAATACTCACTTGTATGATCTATTAATAAATTTTTCTCCATCTTCTTTGGAAATTTTTCTTTGGTGCATTCTGAGTTTATATAATGCACTTAGTTCTCAGTGGCTGTACATACAGCATTAAAAATATCTCCTTCAAGAAATAAGTCTTTATGCCCAGACTAAGGGTTCAGGGCTAATCTATTCTTTAGTGGATTTTGCATGCCTACACTGAAATCTCTTTAACCCAATGTATGTTTTTATTATTTCCTTGTTTGAGAGTGGGATGATGGTGTGCATTTTTTCATCCCAAGACACCTGGGTATTATGGTTATGTGATTGTCAACAAGATTAATGCTTTCAAGGGAGAATATTGAACACATGCCACATGCCTCAAGAACTGATATGAAGGTGCATGGAGTGCTTGATGTGTCGATGTGACAGAAAGGAGAAGCATGTATAACATGCAATGAACTAAACTCAGTGATCTTATTCTATAACAGCTCCAGAGAACAGGCTCTGGAGCAAAATGAAAATATCTTAGCTCTTCATTGTGCAGACTCTCATGTCTTTTTGAGAAAACCTAAGTATTTTATGCCAAGCCATACATCTTGTATTTTGTGATGTAGGTGAGCTTTATCAGTTGAAGAACTTACTGCTTATGGAAGTCATTCTTGCTATTAGTCTCTAAGTACTTTGAACTCTTCCATTCCATTTCTATTACTCCAATCTGATCTGTTATTATTTCCTGCCATATGATAATCTGATCCTACATAGGCAACATTTCTCTGCTTTATAACGTTGGCACATTTTATTAGGAAGCTCCATTTATATTGCAACGAAATGTGTGTTGGAGTACGTGTCAGCCTGTCTGCAGCCTGGTATTTTAAAAGCTCACTCTATCTCATCACAGGAAGGATGTTCTGTTTCATTGTCATTTCAAATACCTTGCTGACTCCTGTAGTATTTCTGGTTTGAAAGTGCAACAAAGCCTCATGGGGAAATTTAGTGTGCTGGATTGCGTCCAGGTAGATTTGGCACAGCTACACACCCTCCATCAACATTATCAGTTAATCCTTTACCTCCACACTGCACATCACTGCCACTTCTCTAAGATGAGGTAATGCATTTGTCTTTGCAGAAAAACTAACTTTAAGCTCTAACTCATGTTCTCTGCAAAGTGACCACATTTTCTGATTTCTTGTGTTTTATTTTGCAATGTTTGTTTGTTTTTTTCTGAAGGTTTAATTCAGCTTTTCTTTTAGAAATTCTTCTTATCCTTTTATATCTTACTCTCTGAAATGTTTAATTCTTAGTAACCACTTCTGTTTTCTGTTCTTCATAAGGAGCCATTAAATTTCCTTTTATGGATAGTTAATTCTCTGGTTATATCTAAAAGCCGTCACTTTTTGTCATGGTTCGGAGACATGTTCACCTTTAAATGTTTTGCTGTTATGCCCAGCCGATGGTAGTCCTACAAGGGTCTCTATTTTTCATTTTTGTAAGTAAGACTATTAATTACAGTTCTACATTTATTCAGCCTTCTAATTTAGGTAAAACTAATACCTGACTAAATATGAATACGAGATTTTAGAGCTAGGTTCTCTGCAATGTACTTTCTTACTGTTAAAAGAAGTTTAAAATGGTATCAGTGCCTGTTGATTTAGTGCTTATTTACTGAAGAAACGTTGGTTATCATCTCCAGATTATCTGAACCTGACTCGCATTCTCTTAGCATGAATTTTAGTTCTCTCTTCAGGATTTCACTTTTCATTATGCCATTAGCATTTACTGCTACCTCAATACCGATACCCTTATTACCCCCGATATGGACGCAGCAGTTTTTTGATAGCTGTCTCAGTTCTGCTGAATATTTCACCAATTTTTTGATTTCACTGCAGTCAAGATGGTTCTACAGCATCAATTTTGTTGCAATACTGTGTAAATAACAAGTTTAGGAAAGATAATAAAATGGATGTGAGCTTGAAGGCTGACAATTTTTATGTTTAGAATTTATAAATTTTATTTCTCTATCTGAAAATGTATGTAGTCTTCTCGTTGTCATGTTCAATTTTTATTATTATGCCACTCTTTTGCTGAATTCTTATCTAAAAATAAAAGAAAATAAGCTTCATCATCCAGAAAGCTTTACAGCTGTTAGAATTTTCTTGGAGCAGTTGAGGATTTTCTTTCCCCTTGACAGAAACTTTACTTTCAAAACCATGTATGTGCTAGTTTAACCTTGGTACATATGCTTAGCTAGAGGCTAAGAAAAGAAAGGTTCACTATTAAATGACTCATTAATCAGCTTTAAATCTGATGAATAATACTTTACAACCTCTTTGACATGTGGTAGGATCCGCAGCAAGTTTGGCATAATGGTTTCACTTAATAAACACCTGATTAGCATTGTTTAACAGGTTTGGATTGCATGAAAACAGTAAAATGGCCACAGTCTATCTAGTTAATTCCTCATTAGCAGCCTTACATTCACTGTGTTTGACAGACTGTATACCAGCTTTGACACAAGGTGACCTCTTGCATGGGCCTGTTCATCACCTTCAGTCTGTCATAAATGGAGTCAGTATAAATGTCAATAAGAATGTGCTATCACCAGAGAATTTTGAGAATTAGAATCCATCTGGTATCATAAAGGTTATTTTTCCAACCTTATCATTACAGACCTGATGAAATTATATTGAGTAACAGGTAAAAATGTAAAGAGATAAAGCCACAGTAAAATGTCTGGGTGGAGGCTTTTATTTAATAGATGTTGTGAAAGCTGAAAATTTGCAGTATGTAATCAATTTCAGAAAGTAAGGAAAATGTATCATAGCTTATAAAAGCATATTTATTAAATTTTAAATAAATAGGAAAATATTTATTCAATCAAAAGCTTTGGTAAACTGTTTTCTACTTTAATTTGGATTAATGCATTTCTAAAAGGTATTATTTTTTTCCTTGAATAGTGATTGCAGTTTGACAGCTCATTCACTTTATTTCCTCATATTGTGGACTGTTCAGGAGCTAATGATATCCTGGTTCTGCCATGGGGACAAGAGGAAAATTTAACTAAAATTACTGGAGAATCTGATGCAGTCAAGTTATTCTCCAATATGAATTAATCCCAACTTCTTCCCTGATGTGTACTCCATCTAACAAAGTATAATGTAATACCAGACAGTGCAGTGGTCATAGAAGATTAGTCACTATCACATTCCACAAATTACATCTGCAAGGTAGGAAATATCCCCTGCAGATCTTCTACTGATTAAAAGTCCTGTGAATTTGGTGAATGAGAAAATTCACCAAAAATGGAGGGAAAAATTATCCAGTGCAGAAGTAAAGATGAGCTCTGCATGATGTTATTAAGATTTCTTGTGTTCTCTGATGAAATGCTTTGTGTTCCAGAAGAGGCCTGGAAATTCAGTACACAAGATCATGTTGTCCAATTTAGAGTACACAATTTTCTTACACAACAGTGACTGTGTCAGCCCTGAGGAGCTTCAGTATCATCAATAATCTTCAGGAATTTTGCTTAACTAAGAGAGACAGTGTCAAGAATGGTCACTAAATCTTGCTTATCTTTGTCCACATGATTATTTTAATTAATTTGATTGAGATTAATTATCTTAGTACTGTGGCTGTCTTCCCCCTCTACTCTGCTCTGGTTTGGCCATGTCAGGAGTGCTTTGTCCAGTTCTGGACTCCAAAGTTCAGGAAGGACAAGGAACTACTTTAAAGGGTTCAGTGGAGGGCTACAGAGAGAGTTAGGGGACCAAACCATCTCTCTTATGAGGAAAGACTGAGGTGGCTGGACCAATTTCATCTGGGGAAGACTGAGAAGGGATCCAATAAATGCATACAAATATCTTAAGGGGATACATTAAGAGGATGGGGTTAGAATTTTCAGTGGTGCTCACTGATGGGATAATGGGTAATGAGCACATACTAAAACCCAGGAAGTTCCATCTGATTATAAATAAACACTCAACAGGATACCCAGAGAGTCTGTGGAGTCTCCTTCTCCGGGGATATTCAAAACCTGCCTGTGCACAATTCTGTGCAGCCTGCTCTGGGTGATGCCCATTTTATCAGGGGATTGGACTAGATCTCCGGATGTTCCTTACAGCCCCAACTATTCCATGACTTTGTGATTCTTCAGAGCGCTGAGCTTGCAATTCAGCAGTTTAAAGTAGGATTTATTAATATTTGGCAATTAAAGTGCAATTATTCACAAACTCAAATATAAGTTCCTAAATATGCATTAAAAGACTAGAACAAAATAATGCAGAGCACTCAGGCATTTATGCCTTTGGAAGTACTCCTGAAGACAACTTTCCTGCAGTGCTAGCAAGAGAGCAAAGAAAGTTGCTGTGCCTACAGAAACATTATTGTTGAACACAGCCTTATAATTTAGGCAATTGTTTTTGACAGGTCATAGTAATATAGAAGTCACCTGAGGCATAAGTTCATTTTGTCATGTCCAGTTTGTATGCATCAGACAAGATGACCTACAAAACCAACATTTCAATGGGACTTTGCTGATTTCCACAAGCTGAGGACTGGACATGTGATTTTTTAGGCTATTTTGTGATTATGTTTAGAAATGGCAAAGGTTAATTCAATGGTGTAATTTGAAGAGCAGAGATTTGATCTTACCTAGTAAAAGTTATACATTAAATAAGATGTGTTGTTTATCAAACTTTATCACAATCACTGGAATCCAAGGCTCTTTCTAGTACACCTCTTAGTGATAATAAAGATGTGAGCTCACAATAGAGTATTCCAGCTGTTGTTTAGGCAGAGATGAAGCAATTGAAACTCCCTCATTAGACTACTTGTGCAGTTGACAAAAGTAGGTGGTTACATGCTCATAACCCAGAATCCATACTTACTTAAAATCGAAATATTCCATTCCAATTTATGTCCATGTAATTGCTGTGTTTCCAGAATTTTTTCAATTTAATTTTCCACCAATTAAAAAATTGTTATGAAAAGCTTTTAAAAAGCAATTTTTTGTGATTTTCGCTTTTTTAAACAATATATATTCATTATTAATATAATGTAACATAACATTATTATCATTATAAGTAAATTTAAAACATTATAAGTAAATTACAAACTAATGGGTTTAGTTTAAATCTTACTGTTTCTCATATTTCTATTTTTATTTCTTCTTTATTTTCCCATGCTGGTATAGAAACCCAACTAAAAAAGAAAAACATAGTGGAGTGAATATTCAGTTTAGATTTTGGACTACATATAAAAAGTTCTGAGATTTTAAAAATAATTTGGGGAAGAATTTTTGAAATTATAAATTAAAAAATATAATATATAAATTATTAAAATTATAAATTATAAATATATATACTATTAAATGATTAATATTGTATATTATTATAAATAATAAAATATAATTTAAAATTTTAAATTATATTTTTTGAAATTATATTTTATTTATTTATATTCAATTTATTTGAAACTTTATTTTATATGTATTTGTACTCTGTTAGGCTTCCCATCATCTGCTTATCAATATAGGAAACCATCATTATTATACCTAAAAATAATTACATTCACAAGGAACTGTCATTACAAACAGTATTTGCATATCTGATTAAAACATATCTACCTAAACTAATAAATTTAAGCATAAAAATATCTAAACTAATGAATCTAAACACAACTATTTACCAAAATATTCACATATACACTAACAATTAATTCTACATCTATATGTAGGAATAGCACTGCTTTTCTGATACTACAGGGTGTATAAGTATTTCAGCATGGATAAATGTAAAATCTTAAAAACACCTATTAATGGGAAATAGAATATCTTAACTATTGTCTAAAACTTGTACACGTGACTGTTTACTGTATCAGGCAGAAGGCCTAAAATAACCAGTTTTATAAATCTATTTTGTATCTTTCCTACAAAATTTGAATGTGATTTTATATCTGTATTTTCCTTCTTAATATCAGATTTTGAACATTCATTCAATATAGAGAGGAATAACAGAAAGTGAACCAAAATTTTTGGGCCAGATACATTTAGCATTTAATTCACATTGTTCATGCATTTTGGCTTCCCTGAGATCCAGTTATTGTATGTAAACACATTCATAAAACAGGAAATCCCAATGGTCTGATGTTTCCTCAATCAGGCATGAAGAGAATGGAGAGAAAATACTACCAAATACTAATATGAATAAGAACATTTTTTATTTTGAGGATTCCTCTTAAAAATGAAAGTATGAAAATTCCTGACATATAGAAATTATTTTTTCCATCCTGATATTCCTTTAGATCTACTATTTTCTTATTTTTAGCATATGTCATTCAATGTCTCTCCACTTCTTCCAGATCAGCCAAAGCATAAGCCTGGTCCACAAGATAGGTATACAATTCCTCTATTTTCACGTATCCACAGGGTGTTCTTCCACATGTTTTGAGTTTGGATCTCACTTGTTGGTTGAGTTTATGGGGGTGGGGGGGCTGGGTGGGGGGGGGGGGGGGGTGGGGTGTATTTTTTTGTTTATTTTTCCCCTCCCTGTTATTGGTTTTTTCTTCTTCTAATTTTTCCTTTAGGCAATTTTCTTTTAAAAGTTCTTGTTTTAACCAAAATCTTAAAGGAGATAACTTACTCAGTGTTAATAGTAGTTACATAGGTGTTCCAGGACCTATCAAAAACACTTTTAAAAGTGTTTTTATTTAATCATTATTTTTTTCACTCATGCCTCAATATACCGTGGAAGTGCATGATGTCAAATAATTTTTAACATACACATCTATTTAAGTAAAAGGTAATTCCTGGGATGTTCAACTTCAACAACAGAATAAAACCCATCAATCTAATGCTTAAAGAAAATACATAATAGCTAATTAAAAAAAAATTATATCTTGCCAGATTCTAAGTACCAGCAGCAACTTATGATGCAGAAATAGTTCTTGAAAATGTTTGAAATTTTTGCATTTTTAATTACAACACAATGTGTCATTGATCTATCAGTTTTGTGATAATTTACAGAATAGTTATATATAACATAATTGACATTTAATAAAAGTAAATTTAAGGTTCTTACAGATATGATTTTTTTTTCTCACAGTCCATAGCCATCCATATTGAACCCAAACATGTAGGAAGACATAGGTGGAAGTATATTAAATCTGACAAATGACCTCCCATGTGCAAAGGAGGAAATAAAGATTCATTCTCCATGTTTGTGAGATCATTTTGATGAAGGCAAGGCTAATTGAGGATGACATATATTCTAAATCTAATTCAAATCAGCATTTTTACATGAAGACTCATCACATTTCCAGTGGTATGCTCTACCATAAAACAGCTTAGTAAAGACATTGTGAATTAGATTCTGGATTTTTAAAAAAATGCTTCAAAAGAATTGACATTTTTAGTAGCAATGAGTCTCCAGTCCTAATAATAATACAAACAAGGTACCTGTGGTATTTCACATCTTCTGTGAGAAGATGCTCTTGGAGTTAATTCAGAAGACAGCCAAAAATATGACTAGAGATATGGAACACCACTCCATATCTCCATATCTCCATATCTCCAATGAAGGCAGACTGTGAGAGCTGGGGTTGTTCAACTTGGAGAAGAGAAGGCTCCAAGGACACCCTCATTGAAGCCTTCCAGTGCTGAAAAGGGGCCTACAAGAAAGACAGAGAGAGACTATTGACAAGGGCATGTAGTGATAAGACAAAGGTTAATGGCTCTAAAATGAAAAAAGGCAGTTTTTGAATAGATATCAGGAAGAAATTCGTAACTATGAAGATCATGAGACACCTTAACAGGTTGCCTGGGGAAGCTCTGGATGCCCCATCCCTGGAAGTGTTCAAGGCTAGGCTGGATGGATTCTGAGGAGTCTGATCTAGTGGAAGTTTTCCTTGCCCACAGCAGAGGGGATGGAACAAGATGATCTTTAAGTTCCCTTCCAACCCAAGCCATTCCCCAATTCTATTTCTTCTTAATACAATTAAGTCTCATGTTTCTGAGAAAATTGCAACTACTATAGGATTATGTTTAATAAACATGACAGAATGCAGGATTTCTTCCTCTAAAAACATTACCACTGTAATGCTAAATTATAGACTTTTTTCCTCTGGCATTAATTAGGTAATCATATTTAAGAAAAAATGGTATTATTTTGTCTTTAAAAATGAGAAGGACTATCATTAAGTCCTGCTGCTTCTCATTTTAAATGGTAAAAAAAATCTTAAGACAATTTATTAACACAAAATTAATAATTCAGTTCCTTAAAAATATTCATATTATAGTATTTTGCTTTGCTAATGCAAAAGATTACAGACTGCATAGGTAATACATACTATGAAAAATCATGATCTCTTCTCACAGAAAGATGAAATTGCATTTTGAAGACATATATGAAATTGTGGTATAAAACTGTGTAAATTTTTGCGGTGAATGAACAGAACAGAACATTAAGGAGATATTCTAACTGAACGCATAGGTAATACTTTTCAACCATTTAAATTCAATTTACATACAAGTATTTTTATGGATGAAAGGATGGTGCAAACAAAGCTGGTCATTTTAGTTATAATAGTTGATTTCCACTCTCACAATGGCCATTCAGACTTCTTTCCATCATGAAAAAAACCCACCAAACTTCAGGTTTCTCTAACATAGCAATATTTTAGAAGTACATGAGTACCAACATGTGGCAATTTTATTATTCTTCTGGAATTTTTTCCTCTTAAAAATTCTACAACTTTAAAACTACACCATAAAATTTGGCAAATTTACTGTTCATATATTGACAATAAAGCTGATAATAGCAATTAGAAATTCTGATTTACCATTTCAGATATTAGACACACAACAGAAAAAAATAGTTCTTCAATGTTAAAGGAAGATTGCTTTTCATGGAGCTGCCTTTTCAATGTAGTGAATAATTACATGTGACTGTAGCCTTGTCAAAACTATTCAAAACACCCCCAAAGAAAGTAGGAATGAGATACACAAATTTAAAAGAAAATTTTTTTAAAAAGTGCAATTTAGCCTACACCTTGCCAGCAGTGAATGATGACTATAATGGGGCTGTTACCCTGAAAAAGGGGTTACAAGCCTTATTAAAGCAACCATCTCCTCAGTAAAAACCAGGAAGACTCCAGGGAGATGAGGACATTTTGACATATGTCATCATCCATTCATATATAAAAAGATGATCTCCATCTGGTGGGTCCATAATAACAGTTGTGAAGTATTACCTCTACTTTGGAATCCCAATTATATGTTATATATTGTAGAAAACATGAAGATCTGAGATTATGCCTTTGGGTCTTTAAACAGTGTTATTTCCTTTATTTTTAATGAATAAAATGCTCCTTTATTTCTTGAAAGTGAGGAAAGGGCACGGATATGTCCAAGTCAGATAAGTATGATTGAAAAAAAAAAGCCCCAAATTTTTTCCTTAAATAAACAGTAGTATTTGCTTAAAAATCATGTTACTTGACTTCTGGATCTCTTCCTGGCTTAGCCTCTGCTTAGCCTCTGCAGTTTGCTTCCACTCATGCTGAACAAATTAAATGGAAAGAAACACCATTCAGTAAATAGTAACAGAAAAAAAATCAAATTGCACTGAGTAGTTTATCCATGTAGGTATTTTCCTGTGTAATAATTTACAACTTCTGTCACCTTCCCAATCTACTATTAGCGACTTCATATATAAGGAGAGCAAAAGGAACTCTGTAGTGTATAACTCAGGCTCTGTTGCTTGTAATGATTGTGTTCTTCTTTTAAGGCTTCATTTATTCTTGACAGAAACAATTATGTAGAATTATGTGGAATAATTATATTGAAGGCAGGTGGTATGCAATGTTCAAGTTAGAAAGTATAGAGCATTGTTTGGCTGCTATCTAGAATATCCCAGACATTGAACAAAAGTTTATACCAAGAGGCAACAATATTACACCTTGGTAATTTATTATTTAAGTCAAATATCACAATGTTCATTGTGAAACTTGACAATATTCAGAAATAATCCAAGCATAACTCTACAGCTAGGAATTACTTTAGATTGAAATTTATACTCCTACCTATAGAAAAACAACAGAGTTTATACAATAAACAATTGTCATGTGTATTTACAAGTGTACTAGAGAAATGGCTTATTTTGAATTTTAAAAAAAAATTTAAAAATAAGAAAAATTGTTTAATAAACCACCCTATTTTTATTCAATGTTACTTCACAATTTTTCATGTGCTTTAACTGTAATAATTGTAGCTGGAATAATTGCAATATAAAACCAACAAACTTATAAGATCAATTTCCTGTAATATTTTTCTAGTAGCAATTCACCAGATCTTAGAATAGCCTGAGTTGGAAGCTGCCTACAAGGGTTAAGTCCAACTCCTGACTTCACACATGGCAATTTACAAGTTCAATCACATGAGAGTTTTCCAAATGTCTTTTGAACACCAACAGAGTTGGGGCCATGACCAGTTCCCCAGGGAACTTGTTCCAGTGTTTGGCCATCCTCTCAGTGGTGGTTTTTCCTGCTATGCAACCTGAACTTCCTTTGACATAAACAGCCACAGCCACCTGTGTCTTATCACCAGACACCAGAGAGCAGAGATCATCACCTTCCTGCCCTCTCTCCCTCATAAGGATGTTGTAACAGCAATGAGATCACCCCTCAATCTCTTCTCTAAGCTGAACAAGCCTAGTCTTCTCAGCAGCTCCTCCTAAGCCATATCTTCTAGTCCTTTCACTATCTTTTTTGCCCTCTTCTGGACACATTACCATATTTTATATATTTCTTACATTGTTAATCCCAATCCTGCACTCAGAACTCAAGGAGAGGCCAAGCAGTGTTCGTTATTGTGGGAGAATTATTTCTTTTGTATAGCATCTGCTGTTCTTGGTGCACCACAGGATAAAGATGTCCCTTTTGACATCCAGAACAACATGATGACTCAATTGAGCCTATGACCAACCAAAAACCCTAGATTCATTTTCTACAGTGAAAGACTCCAGCACCTTGCTTCACAGTCTACATGTACATCCAGGATTACGCCATGCCAGGGACGGAATCCACTATTTGTTCTTGCATAATGTCAATACACACCTGTTTATTACTTATTTAAAAAATATATATATACAATCTAATATAATTTATCTCTGAATATACCTAGATGGTCACTTTTAAAGAAACAAGGGAAAAAGTAGGTATTTTTTATCTCATCAATAAAAATGCAACAAAAAAGGGAACTGAGAAAAGGACCTGGAATTCTTTGCAGGTTAATCTGGAATTTTCCAATATTGATGGTTTGCAAAATATATTTCTAAGGAAAGCTTTTGTTTCCTGTATTCCAAAAAGTATAAAATGCAATTCCATTAAAGCACCTCTAAAATATATTATTATTCTTTCTATTATTAGTAAGATTATAATATATAATAATGCCAGTAATAATAAGAATAATACTAAAAAATTAGAAAGGATATTTATTCTCAGATGGCATGTATAAGGCAAAAGATGGCTATATGAAAATTTAAGAATCAATTACATTCTTGAAACTTTCATCCATTGCTCTTTCTTTTTTTTTTTTTGAGAACTCTATTCTTATTTCAAGTCAAGACTAAAAAACAGAGCAAATAAAATTAATAATGAAGTGTTTGCCCAGCCATACAATCCCTTTTTTTGCCACCTGCAATCTTAACAGAACTGTTTTGAATCAAAAACTGAATGATGCTTGTACTTCAAATACACTTTCGTGTGCATGTGTGTGTAGTGTTCCTCTTTACTCCCACATATTTGCCACCTACATGTCTGCCAGTCTTTTCCAGGCAGCATTACACCATAGGTCTCTTTTAGAATTGAACTCACAAACATGTAATTTAATGTGATACCTTACACAACATAAAAAAAGGCTATAAGTAATTTCTCCTATGAAAAGTGAAACAATATGAGGAAAATGAATTGCAGCAGTATGGAAGTGTTGCTATAGTTCAGAAGTGTGTGTTTCCAGCATTAAGATCTTTGACTCCCCACCCTTGTTGCACTATGTCAAAGCTTTTAAGGTCTTTCATCATTTCCCCATAGCTTTTGATTTCATTACCCTGCCTATACATTTATTTGGTCACTTCCCCATAATTACTGCAGTGAGCAAGTTCATTATATATTTTTTGTAGTCTTGCCTCTGTTGTTTTTTATTACCTTTCCCAGGAAAGTGGACAAAAGACCAAAAGAAAAAAGGCACAGAATTTTAAACTGTATGAAGTGTTAAATAGTACCACCATTTTGCAGATGTGCTTTGAATTGTAGGAATAGCATTATTAATGCATGATTTCAGTTTGTTATTTTCTTTAGAGGTTCTTAGAAGATTGTGTCTACCTTGCATCTTAAAATAGTTTTAAGTTCAACCTGCTTGCACAGAGCTAGGAATATATTAGGAAGACCTGCAGAACTGTGAAAAGATAATTTAGCTTTATATACTAATGACAGAATGCTTCATTTAGATAAAATGTATTGAGTTCTACATTTGATCGTATCTATATTAATTTTAGAAATAAATTTCATTTTTATAATCCATGTGATGTTTTCTTGACAAACAAAATGTATTATAGCACATTACAGCTATATAGATCTACTAAACTACTGAAATATGCCATCCTGTTTTTAAAAAGATTGATCGTTTTTAAGCTACTGCTTCTCTAACTACCATTTTATCGTAAATATTTATATTGTAGTGGCATCTAAAATGTGATATTCACTGTGTAAACAATTAAATATTCACTTCTTATTTAATAACATATTCTGCCATCATTACATGCGCAGACCAGATCAATGTCAGGATATATTTTCACCGTACTATGGGGAATTATGTTACAGTATGCAAAGTGCTAATTTCCTAACATTGTAATTAAAGTTTCTGAGTGACAAACTTTGGAAATTAGATGTAAGTCTCCAGTGTTTAAGAATGTCTGAATCACTTGCCATCATGCTTGAGTACCTTTTCTCCTCAAAGTATTCACTAAACTGACTCACAGGTAAAGGAGGGAGGGAAATTGGTTGTTTATATTTCTTCACTTATGCTTTGGTGGCTTAGAAGTACTTACATCACAAGTCTCAAAGGCAAACAATTTGCTGCCATCTCCTGTGAGTGCTACTGAAGTTATATCTACACATTTTGAAGGGAGAAAGAACTGGGGAAGACCTCTATGAGAACAGAAGTATTTTTTTATGCTTTTTCCCCCCAACATTTTCATGAGATTCCTACCAGCTACATTATTCCTAAGAGTTTCTAAGAGTTTTAAGCTTTTGAAATTTTAAGGTTGAATCTGAAATATCCTGAAAATGAATTTACTTATCTGCTTCAAACAGTTTCAGTGTGTATGGTGGAGAAATGAAGAGTCCAGATTTTCTTTTTTTCCTGTCCCCCTCCTTATTCATGTATTTATTTGTCTGTTTCCAGTTCATAAGAATCAGTAATTAGTTATGCCAGAGAGGTTTTTTTGAAAGGAGAATATTTATTCTTAACCAGAATTCAGTTTTTTGAGCACAGCTCTTATTTTATCAAACTAGGTCTGTTCTTTGATAGCTTGGACAATCTGCCTACGAAAGGAAATACTTTGTGGTGGGGGGGTTTTTTTGTTTTGTTTTGTTTGTTTGTTTTTTGGTTGGTTTTTTTTTGTTTTTTTTTGTTTTTGTTTGTTTGTTTGTTTTTGTTATTATTGTAGAAAGTAAGTTATCTTACACACCTCTGTTTTCAGGGACATCAAAACGACTAATATCCTAGAATGAAAATATGGCATATATAGTTTTTTTCACTAGTATGACAAGAAAGAATAATTATTGCTACTAGACACTTCCATGTACTTAGATGAGGTCAGAATATCTAGCATCTATTTACAGATGGAAAAATTTATATCTGACTTGTAATGATTTATAAGGCTGAGAGGAGTAAACTTCAGCAGTGGAACCTCTATATTCTGATCTTGGCCAGGGGCCTGCTACTTGCGGAGACATAGTGCCTCTTTTGTAAAGCCCTAGCAAATCTGAAAGTTCCTTCTGTTTTAATAGAGCTTTAAATTTCAGTATACAAAATACATCTCTGTAAAAAACTCTCTCAGGCAACTTCTTTATGAAAAAGGAGCTGTACTCATTCTCCAGGAACCAGTAACCAAGAACTCTTCAAGCTTTCAGGTTGATTTCTGTAAAGTAAAAACTTTTATATCATTTTCCTAAATTTTTTTCTTCATTAGTTATTTTATAGTAGGAGCGAAGACTATCCTGGTAGAAGGAAAGCATTATTTTTACTTGATTTGGAGAATTCTTTACTGTCCGAATACAGAATATATAAAAATTTCTATTAAGGCTTAAGTAGTGTAGAGAAATTGTTTCTTTGCTGCTCAGTGACTTTTTTATGTTTATGACAAGGAAAGAATTGAGAATAGCAAATAAGATGCATATTTACAAGAAATATTTCCATTTCCAGTCTAAAAATTAGTTATGTATAATCAGATGTACTTTCACCTCTTCCTAACATAGGTCATTGTACTGTCATTCATTCGCAAGACAGATCAAAATAAATAAATGCCTAACCTGAGACAGATGCCCCAATAGTTTATGGTGGAAAGGAATATTTGAAGAAATTCCATCTAGGCTGCTAATGTTTAATCTGGTTTCTCACTCTTCCCTTTCTAATTTATCCCTGAACTTCAGCTACTTTCACCGCTTTTTTTTATTTCAGTTTAGAAAAGTCATTCTTAAATTATATTTACTTTTCTGCTAAAAAAGATTTTGAGTACCCAAAGCTTTTTTAAAACTTTCATAAAGAAAGTCTTGTGTACCCAAAGTTTTTCCAAAGTTCTACATCTTCTACTCCAAAAACATTTGGTGATACAAAACCTTGCTTCCCTTGATAAAATCCAAAATGTGGTAGAAATGTAAAGCAATGTGGATGGACATTCTAACTGACACTAAAAATCTATATAGTCTAGTGTCTCACTTCTACAGTACTCAAAAGAAAAACTATGTCTAAAGAGAACAAATGTTACAACTTGTAGTGCTCCTCTTCCTGAGGAATAAACCAGCTCATGTCCAACCCCTCATTTCTCCTTCCTCAGCTCTTGGCAGAAAATGAAGCCCAAATATTTTAAGAGTTAATTAAAATATTTACTTAACCAGCATTTATTTCACCATGCCTTTTTGTTTGTTTCTTTGGGTTTTGTGTGGTTTTTTTGTTTGTTTGTTTTTGTTGTTTGGAGACTTTCCTTGTTTGTTTTGTCATAGCTGTGCAAAATTTAGATTTGAGGTATCATAAAATTTGGGGAATATGTAGATTCAATAACCAACAGCCGTAAGACTTTCCTGGTAAAAAACATTAAACATTTACAATTTTTTTTCCTGTTAAAGTCCTAGAACAGCTTTTTGAAGCTTTCTTAATCTTTAAAATATCCTGGTAGGTTTCATTCTGCCTCTTAGATGAGTAGCTCTGTCAGAATGCTTCACCTGCAGATTGTAGTGCCTAAGCACTTCTAACATTTATTTTAATTTATAGTAAGTGTTGGGTAAATTAAATTTCTTGGCATGCTTTTATCTATTGTGCAGTTTTAGCCTTTCACATACTTCAGTACAATTTAGCAAGACTTTCATTGCACAAATTAGTTCTGTATTGCCTAAGAGAAAACTCAAATATTTTCTCATAACACTAAGTTATATGACATTGGAATTTTTAGTTATAGCTCTTTGTTATGTTTCACATGGTGGAATTACACTGAGGTGAAAAGATATGTTAAGCTACAAAACAGCAATGCTTTTAATTTAAGAGGCTTTCCTGTTTCATTACTTTTTTACTCTTCAATGAAGCTACAGAAGATTGGAAATGAAGCTGTAGGAACTGAGTGTTAACTTTATGCATCGTATATTTAGAGTCTTACTATATTTTCATAAAGACCATCTGTAGGGGAAAAAAAAACAACCAACAAACCAGAACCATACAATCTGTACAATAAAAGACCTATATTCTACACTAAACAGTGGTTTTCAAAAAAAGAATTTTCATTTTTTCACTACAGACTCTTATTTGGACCTTTTGGAAGTCTATGAATATGTTTTGTATTTCACCATTCACTTTTTGCCATCCTGTCACCTGAAATGTGCAGGCAGGTGATGTGAAGTAAGTTTAGTGCTACATTCATTTTCAAATGCATAACAGGGAATATAGACATTTTTACACAGGATCAAGCACTTGAAACTTTTAATCTATAGCATAAACTGCTAAATTATTTGAAATGTTCAATTAAAAAACCTAATAAATATTTTTTTTCTGGGTTCTTTTTTTTTTATTTTTTTTTTAAGAAATATGCAATTATAATTAATTTGAACAGTGAAATAAGCACAATTTATCTTGGTTGATGTATTAAGAAATTTTTGTTTTCCTTTTCTTCAGGTAGATATCTTGAATATAGTACTTCCATACTATATTAATAGTAATGTAATGTATTTATACATTACTTATGCAGAAATAAAAAGCATATACAATTTGGGTCATGTATGCTAAATATGTATGTTACATTTTGCTTTTAAAAATTATGAATGAAAGTGATGGCCACATTGAGTCATAAAGTTTTAATTGAGTGAATAGAAAATACAGTGCCATAAATTCATCAACAAAATTTTTTTTCTTAATTTTCTTAATATTTTTACATATCCATGATTGCTTTCATATTTTCTGATTATAAGTGATCTTTTCAAATAATCATGTATATGAATTTAATTCTTCAAGAAGAATAAGTCTAAAACCAAAATATTAAAACCTTAATAAAATATACATTGCATGGTAAATAAAACCAACTTTCTCCTGTTTCTCCTTTTTTAATAAATAGCCAAATGATTTTTAATTGTATTGACATGGAATTACATTTAGAATACATCTAGTCTGCTCTGGTATTGTCTCTGACTCAAAGCCTTACTGCTGCAGCAGCTGTACTTCAGAGACAGATTTTTGGCTAGTTTTCATTTAACCTAAATTTAGAAATCTCCATTTTGGCATGAGAATGAGAGGTCTTGTTCCTACAAATGCTTTTCATGTAACTGTATGTAGAGTAATGGGTGCAGTTCATGTATTTGCTACAATAGGCATTCATAATAGGAACAATGAAAAAAGACCCTCCAAATCTCTCTAGGCTGTTTAGGAGAAGGTAGTTTGGTCGTTGAAAGTTAGGTGAGAAAAATTCCCTTCTTGCTGCTTCAGTGGACAGGCCTATATAAAATAAAGGCTGTCTGAAACAAATCATTTTGATTTGGATAGTTTCCTGAAGGACATGGTGCAGATAGCTGAAGGAGCACCACATCAATTTAAAGATAAGGATCTGCAGTTCTGATTTGTCTGCTTTGTACATTATATTAAATGAATGTGTAAACAGCCTTTACAATAGCTCAGTTCTAAACTTAGGACTAAGCTAACAACTAATACACAGTGAATTAACAAAGACAAGTTACACACATTGGGAGGAAAAGAAGATCAATGACACACTCCATCGAAAGGAATGACAATTAAGATAAATAATATGCTATGTTATTTATCATATTTTCAACAAAGTACATTATACCCAAACTTATATACATTTTTTTTTCTTTTTGACAGTTTGTGACTGAATGCTTTGTGAAGCCATGAACACTGTTGGCACAGATTCTCTGGATCTCCCCTGGGTTATTCTTAGGTTTTTTATCACATTGCTACTAAAGCACTGACACTAAGTGCTGAATATATAACTTGTTTCTAATTAGATACCCTCTGTTTGCAAAATCTGTGACAAAAAAAAAAGTGTTTTTCTAAATCTAATCTGGATAAAGGCAACTCATTATGAGTAGCATGTGATATGTCTAAAGGTTCTATCAAACAAAAGGAGGTGTTTTCAAGCATTCCCCTGGAGTCCTGCTACCCTGATGGTAATTTTAAATTTGAAATATATTATCATTTAAACAGCCTGAAAGATGTAAAGAATTAATTCTCTCTACTAAAGTCAACAAATAATTATGAGAGCAGGATTAGATTGATAGATTAGTGGCATGGTAAATTAAAAATAAAACAGTAAGGGATATATTAAATCAATCTAGCTACTTTTAAATGATTTATTAATACTCTATTTGGGAATTTTAAAAGACTGATACTGAAGGCACAGTCATAGTGTCTGTGGGGATACAAATTTAAGAGACTTGAAAATACAGCACTTTTCCCCTCCTTGTTATTTGTGCTCTTTAGCCTTTTGAAAATTATGAATGTGCCTTCATCAGCTTTTCGCTTTTGATGAAGGTGCATTTCTGAAGAGAATATTATACTTATGGGTTTGGTTCAATCCACAATACAGTAACACGTTACATGATTGCCTTCCTTTAGGATAAAAGTAAACCAAGAATTGCACACTAAAGATTAGTGTGATTAACTTGATCCAAGCACTAGTGGGTATTTAGTCTGTAGGGCTTTGCTATGGTTAATTGGAAGTAAAACCTCCCAAGATGTATACAGAATACATACCAGATCCTCAGTGTCCTCTATTTTGCTTAGTGATAAACTCTTGATGTGCCACACTGATAGCCTGGCACAACTGGGGACCTCAGGGAAGGAAGGATGAAACCTATTCCTGGATGCTTATGACCTCTGTTATCCTTGTGGCTAAAAAAGTGCTTCAACTGAGGTGCATTTCTGTGCATCTTATGTTAGCATTTAACTGTTGTTTGACATAACACAAGCAAAATTATGTGGTACAAAAACATGATTGGCATGATGATCGGGATTTCATACAGATTCACTGACCTCTAGTTTCCTTTGCATATTGCTGCTCTTGAGTGAGTCTGCCCTGCCTCTCGTCATGTCTTGACTGAAACAATAGGGGGAAAAAAAATCTCCCAAAGGTAAACATTCTGACTTTGAAACCATGTTTCTTGTTTTATGAATTGTGAACCTATGCAAGAACCAAATCTGTATTTATAACTCTGGGTTTTAGGTGACTAGATTTTTTTTGTTTTTACAGTATGAATAAGATGTGTTATTGACAGAGCAGTCTTTCACTTTACTCAGTCAAATGGAAGCCTTACTCATTCCCATGATGTACTGCTGGCAGCTGCTAAAAGAGACATTACCCTTTTAGTGGTTTTAGGTAAGCTGCAGCAAGAATATGGGGTGGATTAGCAAAATATGGGGGATGAAATACAGCACTGCTCAACCAAAGGCTTTCTTCTGAGCTCTCAGATGCTAGGAAAATGCTGTGACAAAGAGAGGGCGTGCCTGAAAGGTTGCTGAATGCTTGAGTGGCAGCTCTCTGTATGACAAGTCTTGGGGGATTGGGTACTTAAATCTTAATTACAAAAAACAATCATCATCAGGTATTAAAACTCTACAGGGAAATTGAAAGACTCAGAGAAGAGAATCCCAATAGTGGAGATCTGCTCTACGCAAATTTAATTGACTCATATTATACAAATAAACCTGATAAATTAAAAAAAAAAAGTACCTGTAAGAAATTGTTGAGTGATTCCACTATAAACCAGATGCTGTGAGAAAGATAGGAGCTTGGATTTTGAACCCGAAGAAACTCAATGACTGCTTAATGAAGTGCTAAATGCCACAGCTGACCAACTTTCTTAGAACAATTTGTAATGCACCTGAAAGCAGAAAATCTTTTAGATCATTCAATGTCAAGCATTTGCAAAAATATAAATTGATACATTTACATGTTGTTTAGGGCTTGTCATGCTTGTATGATGCAAGCACATAAAAAAATTTTGAAAATCTATATTGGTGGAAATTGAAGTGTCTCTAAAAATGAGAGGGTTTTACTGTAGAGGTGTAATAAAAATAAGGGTTCTACTATCACTCTCTGGAACTGAAGGAGAGTGGCAGTCATTGTCAGTGATGGATTTTGTGGTAGCTGTGGGCAGGAGTGTAAAGCAGGTCTCAGTTTGGGGGAAATGATTTTCTAGTTAAACAGTGGCCAATTTTAGATCTTTTCAGAAACAATAAGACAGTTCTGTCTTAATTATAATTATAATTAACAGAAGATTTTTTTCTTTCATATTTACTAACCACTTTTGTTATTGTAAATGACTGAACTAGCAGGAAAAAAAATGAAGTTTATAAACAAAAAATTCTGCTTAGAATATACTGCATTTGTTCTGTACTTTCTTTATTAGCCCTATTGACAATAGAACTAGTCATAGTGACAAAAACACAGTAGGTGGCTTCTTCATAATCTTTGAAAAAAAATTTTTTTAAAGTATATTTCTATAGCCTGGACAGACATAGTACTTTGTGCTTCTAGTGTCAAGTCATGGTTCATCTCTACATTTCTCTAGTGACAAAGGTAGCCTAAGAGGTTCCCAGACTTCTGGACTCTGCTGGCATTTCTACCATGATTCACAACTTCAGCTGAATTAAATGTATGTTCAAGAATGATATAATATGGACTAAGAGTGATGAAAGTTGTAAATAAGAGTTATAAATAAAATAACTTCCTTGTGAGTCCTCCCCTAAGACTTCATTGAACACAGTTCTGGGGACTAGAAATGACTGTGTTGGACCAGGAGCAAGCATAGATGAGAGAGGGCTAGCTTTGCAATTAGTAAAATAAAATAACATGTAACTGTTCCCTCTGACATTACTTTTATGCTAGCTTTTCTAAGGCATTTTAGAGGGGGCGGGGGTCAGCCTCTTTCTGCAAACAGAAGGAATTTAAATGAGAGACTTAAACTAGATGGCTAACTTTTGGACACTTAGATGCACAAATGATGAATGACTAATTCATGAACTTTGCAATATTCAGTATTTAACATGTCATGTTTCCTTTAAAATATTGATAACTGTTTCCCCTCCGTTTCATGTATACCTCAAGCTTCAGGAACATATGACTTCAGTTGTAGACTTTGCTTGTAGGATTCCTTTTAAACTCAGTGGGGACTCAGATAGTGGAATCTGTCAGATTAAATCCTCTTTTCTGAGGAAATGCAAAAAAACCCATGATGAATAGGGAGTAGGATATTATACTATTAGTCCAACAAGACTGCTGTTTTTTTCCTAACATTAAGCTTATTTAAAATGGCTATGATGCTTATAATAACAAGATTTTGTTGGAAAAAAACCCAAGAAACAAACAAAAAAAGAGAAACCTTACTCACTCTATTTTTGGCTAAAGCAAAATAATTAATTCTTCACAAGCTGATATGTAATCTATAGATTGTTTAGTTGTTCTCACCTCCAATTACCCAAATGAAAAAGCGAGGGAAAAAAAAAGTATTTAACACTACAAAATATGTTGATAAATGAAGTTTCTGCCATTAGAAGTTGGAAAATTATAGTCATTAAAAAGCCACCTACTGATACAAATTCTGTTAAAAAAATGGAATTTCACTCTTTAGGGCACCTTTAAAAACATATATTGACAGTTTAAATTATCATGAAATTGTAATGTATTTTAAAGTATACTTAGCCAAAGTTTGTTAACAAGAGAATGAGTTTTGAAGAACAAGTAAATAAACAAAATCCTTATCTTTTTTGTTGCCTTTAGTTTTCTTCTTTTAAAATGCAGAGTTAATACTTGAGTTGCATGAATAATATTTCATAGTACGAATTCTCCTCATAAACCTTTCCTTAAACATACTTTAGTGAGACTGTTGGAAAGAGTCCATAGACTTCTGTAAAATAAATCATTGCAATTTCTCTCATAAAAGTATGGGGACAGATAGTCACTTTAGACATAGTTCTGATCAATTAATTGTTTTCTGTAAAACTGTTTCGTCAACTTTTAGTGAGAACCAATATGTATGGGTTGCCTCTTGTGTGTTCTCCTTCAATGCAATGAATAGTGTCATATTACTGGGTGAAGGCTGAGAGTGTTTTTCTCTGAATAACATATAAGCATATGTTCATGAGTTTACCATGCATTCCTTACTCTTGTAAGTACTATCCTGACAAACACTTACAGACACGAATATTCTCACTCTTTTCAAATTACAGTATTTCACCATGCAGTTGGCCCTGCTAAGGATTCTTTATGATCCAGTAAAAAATTACCTTATTTAATGGAAATCTTTCCTGTTGTGATTCACAAAAGAAATGGAATATCAAAATTCTGATCTTGCTGAGTTAGATTGCAACGCATTAAAGTTGCTCAGAGGATTGTGTGCTACAGAAATATGTCTCAATCACCCTGTTGTCTGCTCATTGTTGTTCTGCCTGAGCCAGCTGAGAGAGGAATAAAAGTAAGAACAGCTCATAGCTCTTTGTCACTTAGCCATGCTGTACATGGCACCTTCAACCTAACACTAAAAAGTTCTGTTAAGCACTTGATTGACCTCATAGTGCTGCCTCATTGCTAACCTAATAACTATGCCTGCTTGATAATATTTTTGATGGAAATCTTTCATCAGGAAACTAATTTTCAATGGAATCTAAATAATCTGCAGGGGGTTGCTTATTTAGAGGAATTTTTTCAGCATAAAGTCAAAATATGATGCTTTAATCAAACCCAAATGCTACATTTTGACAGTTCTATTTTTATTTATTTCATAATGATGATGCATGTGTACATTATGTTTGATATTATGTTCCTAAAATACAATATTGGTTATACTACTATAATATTAGAACTTCATTTCAGATATAAAACTCTATTAATTAAAATTATAATATTTAAAAGAAATGCCTAAATAACTCAAACTAAAGCAAAAGTGTTGAGTTTCACTTCAGCAAAGTATATTTCTCATCTGAATAAGAAAAAAATTTGAGGGAGAATGGTCTTCTGATATTAAAATTTGGTATAGTATGGAAATGTATAATTTTTGAATCCTACTATTCTTGATTACACCAGAATTCTCAAATGCTCAAATTTAATCAAATACATTCTACCTTAATCAAGAAACTTCTAACATAAATTCTACTGCTGTTACATATTCTTGTGCTGTCATCCAGCAGAAGAGAGACTATGTTACAGAGAGTCTTGCTTGGTGTAGGAATGCGGAATGCTGAAAAATCTGAAGAAAGGCAAAGAGAAATATTGATACAAGGAACAGGAATATCCTGAAAGAATTCCTTCACTACTTGCAAAGCATAATTTTCTCTGTGCCTAGGATAGCCAACATTACTCTTTAACATTATCCCAGCTCTGAATTTACCCAGGAGGAAGAATGTCATTTACTGAATCATCACTAATGTAGTTTAGAGCTGATTCTAATTCAAATGTGGTTTTCAGCTTTGAAATGAACTGATAAAATGCTCCAAAGAGACTTAGAAAGAAAAGCAGAGATTTGTTCTGTCCCTGGATTTCCTTCTTTATATATTTCTTCCTTAGAGATGTTTAATAGTCAATAAAGGAAGATTTCTGTTCTACTATTTCTACTATTATTTCGTTCATTTGTTTTGTTACTTCTAAAGAGTTGGGGTTTGGTTTTTTTGGGGTGTGGGGTGCATTAAAAATGTGTTTGTAGTCATAATTAAGAAAATGGTTAAACCTGCTGTCAATTAACTTAATTGATTTAAAAAGTTGATGGGTGCCTGGAATTGAAGTATTTTGCCTACAGCTAAGCTGAATACAACAGTAATTTATTTTAATAATGAATGGAGAAGGAAGAATTGAGCAGAAATACTGTGTGGAAAGCCCTCAGAGGTTTAAAATAAACATGTACAATGGTTGGTGATTATTTTTCTGATAGTGGACTGAGATTTATTATACTTGTTAATATTAGAGCCATAGAAAGAGTTTAAAAATAATTGGGTAAATTTTAGATTATAAGAGATCAGCTTCGAATTGAGTCAAATTTAGTGGTGATGTGAAGAGTGTCAGTTTATACAATAAATGTCTGTTGATCAATAAAACTATTTAATACAGGAAAAATAACATATTTGGCATATATATATGATATTCTGTGAGTGTGTAAATTCTAAAGTAGATATAATTCACTTGACTTGAGACTGTGGGGCTGTAGTAAGGGCAATTTTTCCAGTTTCACAGCTTATACAAATGATTTGTCGTAATATGTATTTTGAATATCTAGGGGCTCATGTTTCATTCAGTTGTGACCAGTAATAGTTGTTTTTAACTGGAGGTGAACTAGAAGGAACAGGTTTCTATAGATTACTCTAAATTTCTAATGAATGTTAATTTAATGAAGTTTGAACCTTTTTTACAAATAACACAATTGAGCAGCCATTTTTATCTAGTAAACATTGTAGGGTCTTTTTTTTTTTTTTTTAATTTTATCTTTAGAAATGAGAAAATCTTTTGGGGAAGGGAACCTTCTGTGTTTGGTCATAAGTTCAGGCTGATAATAAAGTCTAAGAACTAGTTCAAGATGGAAGACTTTTAAATGAAATTAGGAAGAGATTATTATTCCCAAATATGTTGTGATTGAATTTCATTTCTAGTTTAAAGGTCTTTAAAGCTTTTTGAAATACTGTGTTCCATAAGAGATAAGGCTGCTGATCAAGAATTCGATTTCTTATTAAAAATGTGAAAAGGAAATGAAATATTTGTGGGGAAGTGTTATGAAATTTCAAGTAATTTAGTATTGCCATAAATGCTATAGACAATTAATAACAGAAAATTTTGTTATTTATTTGAAAAGACAAGTAAAGAGTGAACTCAACTAAAAAGTATATAGTAATAACCTAGAAATTCACCCTAGTAATACCCTAGAAATTCACCCTAGTAATACCCATGGCCACTTTATTTCCTTTCAGAAGAAAAAGAAATCTTTATCTCCTTTCATTAGAAAGGAGAAAGTACCTATGTTTTTCTATGTGTGATTTATTTACAGAATTCTGCTTTAGCAAATTTAGTCTGATGCATTATAACTACAGATTAATAAATTCAGATTAATATGCTTCACACTTGGGAAGCTGAATATTGGTCACTCAGCAGTTCTGAAACATACTATATTCAGGTTGTGATGATTACTGTTCCTAATATACTAGAAAGTCTTCAATACACTTAATTCTCAGTGATACTTTATGATTATTAGATATTTCACCTGTTTATTTATTATTTTAAATATTAATTGAGATATTTCCATTCGTCGTTATTTATCTCAGGTATCCAAACTGCTGTATGTTCAAGAGTAAAAGCAAGGCAAGTAACTTCAAAGAATTGTGATACTACTAAGGCAACATTTCTTTCTTGATTATAAGTGCAACATGTTTTGAATCTTTCAACACCACCAAACAAGCCCATTGTGAAAAGTAGTTTAACCAAACCATATCTTAGTATAATGTTGCAAAATGCACTGAGAGAAAGGAGCATTACCAGGCCAAATGGATTGGCTTAAACATTTTCGACACATGCCACAAGTTCACATAATCAGCCTGAGGCAGTAGGAAACTTAAAAGCTAGTTTGATAGTGTTTCTTACAAATATTCTTTGAATTTTATTACTTGTCTCCCACATGAGGCGTAATAGTTTCAATGTTCTAATTAGTACTTGTGTATATTGCTATTACTTTGTCTCTTTAATCAGGTTATTAAGCCTGTTATGGAGATTCCTTATAGAATCACACTTTATAATAGTGTTTCTAATTTGAATATGTCCTTTTTTTATGTTGTCTGAATCTGAAACATCATAAACTCTTTTTATGGGTCCTTTGATAGTAGTCACTTTCCTGTTTTATGCTTGATTAGAACATACAGTACTAAGTAATAAAGAAACTTCCTGAAGCTTTGGAATTTTAGTACCAGAAAACATTTTAACTTCCTCAGGCTTTTTTTGTCTCTTTGACATTAGGTCAAATAAAGATATGCTCTTGTCATATTAAAATATTGAACAGGAAATCTGTAAGAGAGAAAGCACTTTTGTTAGATTATAATAGATTTTATATAATTTCAGAGATTGATTTTCAGTCTTGTTTTAAATGAGATATATAATAAGTTATCTAAAATCAAACAAGAATTCTGATAATTTTCTCAAATAGTAAATATAGTTACATATAGTTATAAATGTCAATTTAATATATAAACTTTTGGTTTAAAAGCCAATGAGAAGAAATAAAACAAAAACCTGTCTCCCTCTCTCTGTCTTTCTATTTTCCTTTCTGAGGTGCTAAACACACCATCAAATTCAGGGGGAAATCTGTTCATTTTTAAGGAAATTCATTACAATAACTCTCCTAATCCTGATACTGAATTTGATAAAACAGGAGATTAAGTAGGACTTTTATTAAAAAAAAACCCAAAAACAACCAAACAAACAACAAACCAGAAAATAATACTTTGGATAAAATATAAAATCAATTGTACAGATTGAAAATTGTAAGAGATATACACAATGTCATAAGGATTAAGAATTACATAAAAGGCTTCATTTGAGTGAACAACAGCAAAATAAGTTAAACTGGTTTACATAAGAAGGCATAGATTTCAACAAAGCTTAAGCTAACAATTGTCCCAAAGTGTCCTTGCTGGAAGCCTCTGAAGTCATGGTGGTTTCCAGCTTCAGCAGGTTTTGTATCAGACCCCAGCAGTCATTGGACTTCAAAGACTACTCACAGCTCCTTTTGTAAGCATCCTTTGTCTCAAGAATATAAGGAAGCTGGTGAAATTCAAGGACCAGCTTATGTGATGAAGGACTTATTAGTGGAGGTTAAAATATTCAAAATACCTCTTTTCTGAAAATATGATGAACATAGGGGACAGATGGAAGAATTTAGACATGCAGACAATCAGCTGCAATTTAGAAAAGGAAGTATTACCTCAATTCAAAACTAAAATATCTTTAAAGGGAAATAATAGGAAATAATCCTCTCTATCAGATGTTGTACCTTCTGCAATTTTCTTCCCAAGTGAAGTTTGCATTCACTTACAAAGAGTTTGTAAGCAGGAACAAAAATCCTTTTTCAGCACACACAAAAACTCTAGTTATAGGTAAGGTTTATGTGCAAGATCAAAAGAACCAGGAGTTATTTAATGTTAAAATTTATACATATTGAAAGTCCACACCTTAAATTTTCTAGTAGAACTTCCTAAATGAAAGTTCACTCTCTGGTAAAAATTTAATGCTTACTTTATTTTTGGCACTGTTTTCTGTTTTGGTTTGGTGTGCAAGATCAAAAGAACCAGGAGTTATTTAATGTTAAAATTTATACATATTCAAAGTCCACACCTTAAATTATCTAGTAGAACTTCATAAATGAAAGTTCACTCTCTGGTAAAATTTAATGCTTACTTTGTTTTTGGCACTGCTTTCTGTTTTGGTTTGTTTTTTTTTCCTCTTTAGTGCTATCAGTAGTATCACAATGAAAAGTAAGTCAGTTGTCTGCAATTGCTTTCTTACAGAGTTCAAAAGTGGCATAAAACTCAAAACTTCACATCATCCTCTCACAAAGTAACATTTTTGACCTTACAGGATGAAAAAAATGTGAAAAGACAATCTATCTTTAAGAATGCTTGAGAAATGCTGGCATTTTCAAGGAATCTTTGGGGATTTTCTCAGATTTTTCCAAAATAGATGAGCTTGGAAAACAAAAGACCATAGAACAGAGGAGGAACTGTTCTAATGTTTCTCCTCTCTTTCTGTCCAATCTTTGAATAGTTTCTGAGAAAAACACATATATTAAAAAGAGAGAGTCTTATTCCAGAGCTTTCTTCTGACTTTCTCTGTTTATTAGAAACATGGAGCTTCAACTGAAGCATCTCAGATCAGCAGTTTTGTTGGAGTGAATACATAAAAACCATTTTGTGCTACATCCTTACACCCTGAATATAATACAATTTTCTTTGGGATTTTTGTCAGTTTTGTGCATGTAGAAACCTAAGCAAACAATGATTCAAGTGTGAGACAATATTTTGAGATATTATCTACAAGTACTAAATAATTAAATTTAATTTTTTAGGTGTTTTCTAAGATGTTCTTCTAAGGAAAATATATATCAACTTATTGCCTGGCAAGTGAAACTTATTCACACTTTTTGTTCTTTGTGTTGCATTTAACAGCAGTTAAATGATAAACTTGCAAGTTTCAAGAAATAATAGATTTAAAATACTTTGATTATTTATATGAATTTTTGCCTGCCAATACACTAACTGCCATTTAATTGTGATTCTTACTCTAGTCTCCCAAAACAAAAGCACACTCTAACAATTGATGTCAGTGTTCATTTCAGTAGATAGAAGTGAATAAAGAGAATGGTTTAGCTTCTCTGCTTAACAGTGGCCAGTTCAGGAATTCATTAAAGGCATGTACATGCAAATTATTGCTGTTTGTGCTTTATTTTTTCTAAAGGTTTTAAGTAATTTTCTAGCTTATGAGTCCTGAGGGTCTCCTTCTGAAAGGTAGTAATCCTTAGAAAAATCAATATTTCTTATCTGGAGGTTTTTTTTTGGAAGCTTAAGCACTCAAAGCTAATACTTAGACATTCTTATCTAGAGTGTACTCGTCTGTCTATCCCAAAAAAGGGTGTCTGTCTCATGTGTTTTGATTGTAAAGTTTCTAAATATATTCACACGTGGAATAGTTTTATTTGCAGACACAACAACAATAATTGAGCAAAATCTTGTAACTGTTCCATGGTTTTTATCTGTGGTGCTAAGAAAAGGCCTTTTATGAAGTGATTTTGAAAAATAAGTGTTAAGAAAGTGGGATAGACCTCTGGAATTTCGATTTTTTTGCTTGCTTTGCAAAATTTCCATTGAATGGAAATATACTTGACAGTTTCACATATATTTAGAATCTTTCACAGTTATTGCTGTGTTTGTGTACAAGATAGAAAAGCCTGATAAACTGTGAAGCCACTAGCATCTATTATAATTCAACAGCAGAAACAGAAATATTAACATGTGCATAAATAATCTGAAGTAAGAACACGCTATATATAACGAGAAAGTAAAATATTTTTCACTTTTTCCATAGGAAAAAAAAGGGGGGGAATTTGGCAATATGCTTGCTTTAATGTGTAGCAGATAAAAGGAAGGTTTCTACTAAGAAACTGACAACTTTTTTGCAAAATTTTAAGCATTAGAAAAAAAAAAACAACAACAAAACCCAAACCAAAAAAACCAAGTCCAAACTAAGAATTTAAATAATCATTGAAATAGGGTACTGTCTAAGTATTTAAGTTCTATATACTTTCACACTGCAATTTCTGATTAACTCAATGGGAAGTAACTTTAGCAGCAAGACTGTGGTAAAGGAGAAATAATCAGATTCAAATATTATTAAAGAAATAAAAATAAAAAAAAGAAACAGTTTCAAGTGTATTGTGTCTTCAATAAGTGCTGCCTTAAAGTGAATGTAAAAATACAAATCTATATGAGTAACTATTTAGATTCAAATCTTAGAGAATAATTTCAAGCCATTATGCAGCTCCAAAGTATAAACACCTAAATTTAGATCAGAGCATAGGAGATCAGTGCCTATGTTCCCATGATAGAAAGTAAAGAACCAGGTTTAAATTCACAAATGTAAAAACAGGCATTCAATCACAACTGAGATGTTCAGGACATTAAGTATATTTGCATACTATTCAGAGTACTATATTTAAGTTTTTCTTTAGGTATTTTCTTTGTTTAGATTAGGCAGATGACCTTAAATAATCAAGGCATATATATGATAAAATTAATAGGAGGAATCAAGTGAAAGGAAGTATTCGTTTATCTACTTTCAACAAATAATATCAGCTGGAAATTGAGAAATTACAGAGAGAAAAGCATGCTAAAGGAAACTAGAGGTTCTTAATGAAGTACAGCTATCACTAGAACTATTTGAATAGCATATAAGATGATTTACTCACTCAGTTATTCTATGCTTCCATAGTACTTTGGAACACTAGAATAGAGAATAAAATTCTGAAGACCATAATGAGCATACAAGGATTTAAATTTTAAAGCAATAGAAAAAATCCTATGGAAGAACACTTATGTTCCAGTTGTTTCATCATTGACTGTTAATAATTTTCAATTGCAGAAACTGATGAATTCCAAAGTTATCCTAATATGTTGGCTCAATGCACTATTTTGTCTGATGGAAGATGATTTTTAGCACGGTGCTCTAAAAGTAAATTCATTTCCTTTGAGGATATCAGAAAAAATTTCTGGGTTCTTAAAAAAAATATATGTGTTCATATCAACATGTATGTGACTGCCAGGGAATGTTATTCATCCATGGCAGTCCACAGGGAATTTCTCGAATTCCAATAGGTGACAAAAATAAAGCAGTTCCTGTTTTGGCTAATCAGGTTTTGTAACCAGCAGATTATTTTCTTGCAATATCTCTATGAGTAAAGGACTACTGCACTGGAGTTATCTGTGGATTTGTAGTGGATTTTTCTTGTTGGGTTTTTTGTTTGTTTGGTTGATTGGTTGTAGGTTCTTTTATGGCTTTTGGGGTGTTTTTTTTGGTATGTCCACAATCTTTCATTTCAGTCTCCACTAAAGTGTATATCATGATTAAGGTATGCAGTTAGGAAAAATAAAACTGTAGTGTCCAGTATCTAGAGTTCAAAAGAGATGGAAATCAAAGTGTGAGAAAACTGAGGCAATAAAAGACCTAGGCAATGACCAGACACAGAAAAAAACCCACGAAAATTGAAGAAAGGAAGAAATTGGGCAGCTATTCCAAAAGTAATGTGTCTTCCAAAAATAATAGAGAGCTTGGAAGCTATAACCAAGGTGATATGCAGATTGTGCTTACATTTACCATAGGCCCAATTTTACTGTAGATTCCATTGGCATTTCAGAAGCAGAAAAGAAACTCCAAATGTTGGTCTGATCAAACAGTTTATGTTAGATGAAATGTACCTTTGGTTTCACAAAATGTAATGGTTATTTTATCACGTTCTACCAACTTCTGCACTTTTTTGTCTTCAGGAAATAGCTGGACTTGCTTGAGGTACCTGAGCTGAATTTCCAACAACTTAGATTGAACAGTAATTTTGTATCAAACGTAATTAGCAGCCTAGAAAAGCAGTTGACTTATGGCAGATGACTTATGTTCTAGAAATTTTAGCAATGATAAAACTTTTTATTTTAAACTTACAAAACTTTGGGAGAATGAACGGGAATTTGTATGATTTTGCTCTTGTGAAGCTTCACTGAAACTCTGCTTCCATCCTTAGGTTAAAGGTATATCTTACATTTCAATTTAAATCTAGATTTATCTCCATAAAAAACTTACTCCACGTACTTTGAGTGTAAGAGAAGTTCCTTTCTTACTGAACCAAATTGCAAGAGAGAGATTTATTCCTCTATGTCTAATCTGATGGGAAAATACTTAGGAAAACTTCAAAATACCTCTTGGTATTCTATTTGCATATTTCACTACATTTTATTTCAGCAAACATATATTAAAATCTAATGTGTGACAGTGTTAGATATTAATACTGAATTAAAAATGCAAATAACATAAAACATTCAGCATTTCTCACATAACATTAACTCTAAATTACATATCAGTCTTATGGTTCCCATGTCAATTTATTTTCATATTCTGGGTTAATCAGGACTGGGGGAAGGATCTGTTACCCTTTTTAGATTAAATGGATCTGATTTTAGTAAAATAAGAAAAAGCCATACAGCTCCTAAGGAGCTGATGTTCAACTACTGAGGAGGAGTGAAAACGCAGAATGAGAGAAATGCAGTGGGGCAGCATTTCTTTCTTGGAACTTGATGTAATCTGGGCTTAATTCAGTCTCCACTCTTCTTTTGACTGGAGAAACAGCACGCAGCCTTGATTGTCCAGCTGGCTCTGACTTTGCTTAAAAAATGGAGAGTGTCAGGAGATGGCAATCATACAGAATAATCCTTTTATTACTGGCAGCTGGACTACATCTCCTGGGTAGTCTGGCAACATAGATACCTGGGAGTAACCTCAGTGGATAAGGGAGTGAATAGTGGATATCATAGTACAGTGCAGATACATGTCCCAGAAACACAGCCTTCCACAAGAATTTAGGAGATATATTTGCACAAGTTCCTGAAAGTGTGGCTCTAACATCTCCTGAAGTGTAAATACAGACTCCACCATTGTAAGGCAACTTGCATAGGACTCATTTAGCATTGCAATTTGTGAAATTAAATTTTATTTAACTAATGTTTAGGCCTTCTGATGGGAGAATGCCTCTCTGACAGAAGAATAATCCACTCAGAGACCCAAGATAAAGCTGATTTGTACATGGGTAAGACCTTAAGATATTCTAGAAGCAGTAGCTATTTTATAAGGATTCCTTTTACAGAGAAGCTATGATTTGGCCATGAGGATTTATTTATATAGCTTTTGTTTGTGTATTCACCTTATTGAACATGTAAAACATTGGATTAAGGCATAACAGGGCTAAATTATTAGAACATGAGCTAGCCACAGAGGTTAATGAAAACATAATTAGTACTGGTTGTGCTACATGCAGCTGAAAAGAGGGTCATAAATCCTATTAATCCTTCTTAGTTCGGGAATTATTGACCTGAAATACCATAATGGGTATGGTCTGTAGTGTCACTGAAGTGCAAGTTGACGATGTGTTACTGATCTTCATCCATTTCATTTTGAAAATCAGGATAGGAAAACTGAAGTAGTTTTGCATCATTGTGGTGTATCACTGTGATGCAGTGATGAAGCAGAGGAAGTGGTGAACGATGAATGTTTAGTAATCAGTCTTCAGTGCCTTGCATGTGATTCATAAACTGAGCTGTAGATAAATATCATGTGTATCATTCATGACAGGCATCCATTTTAAAGATATCATATGCAGTTCTGTAGTATAACGTGAAGTTAGTAATACCCTTATAATAATGTATCTCTCACACCCAAAAAAGCAAAAAATAAAATAACAAACACAAACCCCAGTAGCTCATGTAATGAAATATGAGCCTTCCAGGTATATCTAAAGACATTTCCCATGCCTAGTCATGGGATTAGAAAAGGAAAAAAAGTAATGTTTAGCTAAAAAGTTTCCAAATCAAAAAATAAAAATTGCAAATAAAAATAAAAATGAAACCAAGTCATACCAATATAACTCTAACTACACATGAATTAAAGTTAAATATATTAGTGTGAATTAATAGTTAGATGTATTAGTACTTGCAGGCTTCCTGCATGCCTGATTCACAGTTTAAGAACATTAAGACTTCTCTTCCTTTAGATTTCTTCTGACTGCTTGCACCTATTTCTCTTTGTGATTTTTTTTTGGTCTCCCTTATTATTTACTACCACCTAATCTGAGCAGGCTAATCCATCGTAAAGGCTAATTTAGGCACTACACTAGTATTTATTAGAAGCAATTATAGAAAAAAATAGGTGTAACTGAAAGTCAGTTTTTGAGTCCGCTCTTTTGCAGGTGTGCTAGGCAGCAGTGATTCTCTTTAGCTTGGTTCCAGAGGAAAGAAAAATCTCTTAATATGAAACAATGACCCATTTTGGAACTTAATGTATTTTTTAGAGGATTTCAGGTTTGCTTGGGTCAACTGTTTCAGCTATTTTGCACAATTGATGAAACTTTGTCCAATTCCTAGAGATGGACAGTTGTCGCCCCAAAAACTTCAGGTAGGTATTTAAGATATCAAAAAATCATTATGTCATTAATGGATTTGCAGGAATTATATTAAGAAATGCATTAGATAATGCATTCGACTAACACATTTAAACAGCAGTGTATTGGTTTTTGTGCCTTTGAGGTATTCAGTTGTTGTGTTCAGCCCTAGGGGAAAATAAATAGTTAGTGAATAAAACCGCCCCTATGAAATTTAATAAAATGTTAAACATATCCCCGGATAGTAATGAAGTGTTAAGCTAAAAGTTAATGTCCTGCTGTATTGCACTGCTCAGCAGGACAAGAGCAGACTCTGGTATGACAAACTGCAGCAAAATAGGGCACCATATAGGCTAGAAACTTCTCCTTTTCCCAGACACCTATCCTTGGCTTTGCTTGGAATTAATAATTAAATAATAACTCAAATAATTCTCTTTCACATGTAGACCTTATGAAATTGATATGATGAACAAAACAAATGCATCAACTCCTTTTCATGCATGCATCCTTACTGCAGATGAGAATTCTCAGATGTGTACATTTGACTAAGCCAAAGAGAAGTTTAAAATCAAATTTATAATTTAAAATAAAGATTAAAACATTTATCTTGTTATGAAGGATAAGTTTTATCTTCTTGTAATTGTAAAAACCAGACCAGATGTTTCCAGAAATCATTCTGCACAACGAGTCTTGGTTGAGTGGAGAAGAACAAGAATTTTACATAGAGTTTAAGAGCAGTAGATATTGACTCTACTGGGAAAAAATTCTGGTCTTAAAAATATTAACCAGTGCTTTCTTTCTTGACTCTATAACTGGTCTTTTATGGAAAAATGATCCTCTATTATGTTTGAAAGCTGAATCTTTGTTCAGTCAAAAGTTGCAATATGCTACTGGTCACTGAAAAGAAAAGAAAAGAAAAGAAAAGAAAAGAAAAGAAAAGGAAAAGAAAAGAAAAGAAAAGAAAAGAAAAGAAAAGAAAAGAAAAGAAAAGAAAAGAAAAGAAAAGAAAAGAAAAGAAAAGAAAAGCAGTGTTTTGAAGTCACTAAAATAAATTCATCAGGAAGGAATACTACAGTGTTTTTGTGAGATGGAAAATACAGGTTGTTCAAAAATATCTTGAGTGAAATCTTGGGCCATTACCTTTCAGCTTTGTGTGAGTTCCATTCATCCTAGCAGAGCTCCAAGGGAGCAGAGGACCTGCATGTGTGAATGCAGCTGCAGGATTGAGTCTTTCTGATGGGGAATTTGTCTTCATTCCTACTGGAGTTCAGCACAGTCCTACCATGCCTGAAGAAAATTATATTGGTAAGACATAGAAAAAGGAAATATATGAACCTGGCAGAACCTGACATAATACTTTTTAAACATAAAACCATCAGCTTAATTAAACTAGTTCTCCACGTAAAATCAGTGTAAGCTTAAAAACATTTATGTGTAAGAAAATCAAGTATTTTATGTTTTATTAATAGAATAATATTTATAATTGATTTTTTCATCTATTTTGCATTGTAATTGTAATGGTAAGCATGTGAAATTTATCTTCTAAAAGGTAATTTAATATTCAATATCTCTGTCATCTTAAGCAGTCTTTTCTCTAACAAATGATAATAATACTCTTTATACCTATATATCATAAACTTATGATTTTCTTATTGTTTAGATAGTACACTTTAAAAAAAAATACTGAATTAATTCCTTCAGAACTGAACTTTATGCCTGAGTGAGCTTCTAAAATTTTGAAGACAGCTTTAATGGTCTTGTTAAATGATCTCTACCCAAAATAAATTCTAGGTGAGTTCACAATATTTCACTTTGTCAGAGAACAGTTCCAATATATAGTAAAATATAATTAACTCTACTAACAAAAAAAAATATGCTAAGATCCACTTTACAATACAGATGGCTTAAGACTTCTGAAAAAAATTTATTCACAGAATGGGAAGTGGGCTCATTCTAGATTTTGACAAGGTTTGAGGGTTTGAATGCATGTAATTTTATTTTTCCCCCTAGATTTTCACCTTCAGGCCCATTTCTTTCCTGTGGATGCAGGGTTCCAGGTGGGGTCTCAGCAGAGCAGAGCAGAAGGGCAGAATTCCCTCCCTGTCCCTGCTGCCCACGCTGCTTTGGATGCAGCCCAGGACATGTTTGGTTTCTGGGCTCTGAGTGCCCATGGCTGGGTCATGTCCAGCCTCTCACCCACCAGCACCCCCAAGTCCTTCTCCCCAGGGCTGGTCTTGATCTGCTCTTTCCCCAGCATGGGCTGATACCAGGGGTTACTCTGACCCATTGTGCAGCATCTTGTACTTGGCCTTGTTAAACCTCAGGAAAAACCCATTTCTTGAACCTGTCCAGGTCCTTCTGGGTGGTGTCCCATTCTTTAGGTGTGTCAAACTCACCACTCAGCTTCACATCATTGACAAACCTGCTGAGGGTGCACTTGATCTCACTGTCGCTGTTATTGATGAAGACACTGAACATTGCTGTTCCCCATACAGACACCTGAGGGACAGTACCTGAGGACCAATATTCTTTGGGACAACAAGCCCTTGACCACTACTTTCTGATGCAACCATAGGAAGTTCCAACCAAGTGTTCTGAGTCACCACAGATGAGTCAGTGGTAGGTTCCTACAGACATAAAACAGAAGAGGCAGCTATGAATAGAGACGAATACTCATCTCTGTTCTGTCTGTGTATATAAAGTGTCATATACAATCCCCAGGCAGCTAGATATGGTGTTCCATTATTTCTCTCTACTCATTACGGGAACAGTTTTCTGAGATGGAAGAAAGGTGAGGAAATAGCTGTCGATTAGTATTGAGTTTTGTCTTGGAGTTATTTCCAAGGTTGGTTTGTGTTTGGTGGCTTTTCCCCCTTTCTTATTTTAAATCACTTTAATTATAAACTAAAGTTTCATTCTTAAAGAGATATTGTAAATTATCTTTGGAGTGTTTATGCATGTGCATATACACAGACACATATGTGAGTTGATATAAAGGCATGTGAAATAAATATATATCTATGTATGAGATACACGTAAGAACAGGCTACAATGGACTGGTTCACAGAATCACAGAACATCTGGAGCTAGAAGGGACCCATCAGGATCATCCAGTCCAACTCCTGGCACTGCACAGCACATCCCCAAAAATCGCATCATGTGCCTGAGAGCATTATCTAAATACTTCCTGAATTCTGCCAGGCTTGGTGTCTGCCTTGAGCCTCACGAAAAGGAAGGCAAAACTGATGCAAAATGTTGAGGGGAAAGCGAGGGGCAGAATCCCTGACTTTTCCTTCCCCCCACCACCATGGCGTGCTGCGGGACACCCTGAGGCTCCCGGGAGCCGATGCCGCCCTGGGGAGAGCGCCCGGCGCTGCAGCCCCGGAGCGGAGCCAGGGCGAGCTGCGGAGCCCCCGCCCGCTCCCGCATCCCGCGGAGAGAGCGCCGGGAGCGCCCCGAGGTCCGGCCGCAGCCTCGGACACCGCGCCTGCATCCCGAGGGATGAACTCCACTCCCCTCATCCTGTCCCAGCAGCAACAAAGGTAGCACAGTGTGGTGGCAACCTATCCTGTGCTATTTCTAACTTTTCTCTAATTTTCTCTTTCTTTCCCTTTGCCTCTCTTACCATTAAATAAAAATATATCAATTTTTTGGCATCAACAGTTAATTTCATTTGGTTTTTATCTTGTTTTTTTTTGGAATGTTTTGAATCTTCCAAGGTCTTTCTGTTTTATTCACAGAGACTTAGTTTCCTTTGCTCTTCTATGTTTAAACCAGTTCATAACACCATTTCCCTGGGGAGACAGTTCCAGTTCCCAAACACCCTATACAGGAAGAACCTTTTGCTGATATCCAACCTAAGTCTCCCCTGACACAATTACAAACCATTCCCTCAGGTCCTGTCACTGGTCACCAGAGAGAAGAGATCAGTGCTCATTGCTCCTGCCTCATGAGGAAGTTGCAGACTGCAATGAGGTCTCACCTCAGTCTCCTCTTCTCCAGACTGAACAGACCAAGCAATCTCAGCCACTCCTCATATGCCTTCCTTTCCAGACTCTCCACCATTCTCATGACCTTCCTTTGGATACTCTCTAATAGCTTAATATATTTTTTTTTTTTTTTGTATTGATGCACCCAAAACTGCTCCCAACACTGGAGGTGAGGATGCCCCAGTGCAGAGCAGAGGGGACAATCCCCTCCCTTGCCTGGCTGGTGATGCTGTGCCTGATGCACCCCAGGACAGGGTTGGTCCTCCTGACTGCCAGGGCACTGCTGACTCATGTTCAACTTGCCATTGATCAACACCCCCAGGTTCCTTCCTGCAGAGCTTTCCAGCATCTTAGTCCCCAACACTGTACATCCAGCATTGCCCGATCCCAGGTGCAGAATCTAGCACTTACCCTTGTTAAACTTCACATGGCTGGTGATTTCCCAGTCCTCTAATTTGTCAAGGCCTCTCTGCAGGCAGTTTGACTGCCAGTAACTGACAGACTCTGTGGAAGATGATTATTATATACTTTGAGTAATCCTCACATTTGATACCACATCGGTATTGGACAAGATAGGTGACAATTGAGAGCATAGGGAAAGTGTTAATTTTCTTTGGTTAAACGTAAGGTTTCAGTGTCTGCTACACAGGAGTGCAAGTTGCAACCTAAACATATTTTGTTCTTAGTCTGTAATAAATGCCTGAGCAGGCAATTTTGTGTATATAGTTTTCTCAATAGTGTTAGATAAAAGTTTACCCAGCCTATGTGGAATCCTCAAAAGTATGATCAGCAGATTCTGCAGTCACTTCTTTTTTCAATACATTATGCAAACTCTTTGGAAAGGAGATTAGTTTCTTCCCAAACAGCAATGAGATGTTGTTTCATTAAAATAAGTTAATGAATTACTGAAGCAGCATTTTGAGGGCAAAGTTTGAAAAGACTTTTTTCACACTATTAGTGATTACAGACTAATATCTAAAGTAGCTTTTCAGTTATGAAATGCTGACTTTCCACGTTTCTTCCACATTCTATTGAAATACTGCAGATCAAAGTCATAGAAATGTCACCTAAATGGTAGCATTTCCAGAAAGTGGAGTTTGGATTATGATCTAAACGTATTAAATATAGGACTAAACCCTAAACATACTAAGTTTACAAGCCTAACTCAAAACAATATTAGAAAATATATGTCTACATTCAGCTCTCTTAATTCAGAATAGGACAGAATTATTGCATTCACACATTCTTATAATGCTCCATTTAATTATCTTTCTTTCTTCCTTCTGACAACATGTTTCTTTAGCTAGCCAAGCTTTGCTAGTCAGTATTACTCAGAGTTGAATCTGTTTAGGTCTTTCAAAAGAAATCAAAAAAAGCTGAAGTTATGCCACAATCTTTTTCTACAGGTTGATTGCATCCAGGGCTGCAATGATTGCAAGACAGAGGCAGATATTGCTTGGAATTCTCTGGTCCTCTTAATGTGAAGTTGATTTGATACATTAGTGTTTTGGCCTCCAGAGAGAATGGTCTGCAAATTTTTGGTGTTAAGACAAGATTTTACCTTGAAGTGCATACTACACATTGTGGAAGACCAAGACTTGCTGTGATCCAGGAGGATGCTTTGTATGTTAAGGACCAATTGCATTCCAGTTTTTTGTTAGCACAAAATTTGTCATAGTATCTTATATAGTATCACACCAGACTATTTATCTGTCCTCTATTAAATAATTGTCTTTTACCTCAACTCCAGAGATAAGAAAGAACACATTCACTTTTAATTGTAAGTAAACCTTCATCCTTTCTGTAATTGTCAATTAGAAAGTAATACAACCACGCACTAACAGAAATCAAGTATTCCATTAAATATACATCAGACAGACTAAAATATAGTTTTTAAGCTTCTAGAATCTACAGGAGTTTAAATTATATTTTGATAAAATGTGTGGAGCACACACTTGTAGGTGGTAATTTACCTGCAAAATATTTGGAGAAATGCAAGTTTTTAACTATCTTCTCCATTACACTGATAAAACACCTTTACATGCTTATATATTATTCATATAAGCAGTATGAAACATATTGACATACATGAGTTTTGAGAAAAAAGGTCCTTAAAAATAAAAAAATACTCTTGCAGTGGTAAAATATGTTATAACTGAGTATATCTCTTTATCTCTTCAATTAAGTTTAGATTTGAAGAGTAGTGTCACGAACTTGTGCATGTCCCAGGATGTTTTCATATGACCTGGTGTGAACAAATTCTAAAGACCACTGCAGGATTCAGTGTACTGATGCAGAACTGCAATTTAAAGCAGTAGCAAGGTCATTATGGGTTATTCGTCAATCTTCCCTAATGAGCTGCTCAGCCTTTTCAGCATTCATGTGTGTTGCTGCTGACACAGGTCTCCCAGATCATGGTTTGTCACAATTGCTAGTCTCACCTGACTTGAAATGTTTCAGCCATCTGTACACATTTCTCAGTTTCATGGCTTCAACCTTGTACAGTTTGCATATTCTTATAAGTCTCTTTACTGCCTGAACTCTCACTGTGTAAAATTTCTTTCCTTACACATTGCTGTATGTGATGTGTACAGTTATGTTCCTTACAACATTCAGTTCACTGGCACTCAAATCACTGCTTTAGAGATCCTTGAGAGCTGAGAAGATATGCATGCAGTCCTGAAAATACTTAACTATGAACACATTGAGAAGACTTTTTTTTCTCATTTTAATGTTAAAAGGCTTATGACACTCAAATCTTAATAGATCTGTTGGCAGTTAAATACCACAGTGCCACTTGCTCTCATTTCTCCCACTGCCTACTCCCCAGATTGGATGGGGAGGAGAACTGGAAAAGAAAACAGTCAAACTCCTGGGCTGAGATACAAAAAAAAAAAATAATTAAAATTAAATGTAATAAGAATAGTAATAGTTGTAATGAAAAGCAGGGCAGAGAGACAAAGGAATAAAATCCAAGAGAAACAAGTGATGAACAATATAATTGCTCAGCCCTTGAGCATTGTCTCTGAGCCACAGTTGATGCCTCTGAGTTAAGTCCTCCAAGTTTATATACTGGGGTAGTTGTCCTGTGGTATGGAATATTCCTTTGGCCAGTTCAGGTCAGCTGCCCTGGATTTGGTCCCTCACAGTTTCTTGTGCCCCTGTTGGGCAGCAGAACATGGGGACTGAAGAAGTCCTCAGCTCAAGGTAAGCACTACTGAGAGACCACTGAAACATCTGTGTGTGATCAGCATCCTTCTCCTACTGAATCCCAAACTGTAGAGGCTGCTAAGAATATGAAGAAGAGAATAAGCTCTATCCCAGTCCAAACCAGGGCACATGATTGAGCTGAGTGACCCATGGTGCAGTTGCCCCATATTCCTATTAATCTCTTTAATGCAAATTGACCATCACAGCCACTCTTAAATTAAAACTAATGTTAAAAGGGAACACATGCCAAATTGTTAATCAACTTTTTTTAGATAGGTAAAAGAATCAAGAGAATGCTAGAAACCAGTTTAAAAGAAAGAAAGAAAGTAGTTATTCTGGAACCACAGAAACTGAAACTAAATAAATTAATGGAAAAAATGCAGTATACAAAAGAGATAAATAAATAAACCTAAACAAAAAAGAATGCCAATTACTGCCTCACGAAGAAACAAAATACATTGAAGAGAAAGATTTCTGGATCTTGATTTTTTTCAAATTTTCTCTCAAAGAAAAGGTAAGGGAGAGAAGAGGGGGGAAATTTCTGAAGGGTGCTGGAGACAGAGGAGCTGAAGTTACATACATGTGTCAGCTCATATGTTTTCTTTTTGTTTTTAATTATTGGTGGTATACATGAAGTCTAGCACAATTTAAATTTTATTAGTGAAAATAGAATGGATTTTATATTTCCCTAATGAAATGCACCACTTAAAAAATATAAAAAGGAAGAATAAAGAACTTAAATCCTAACATTCCTCATCCAACTCCAACTGTTAAAATCTTGTGACCAAGGTACCAGTAATTCAGATATTTGTATATGCTTCCACAGATGTATACTGGTTTTATTGGTATGTGTTCCCTTAATAGTATAATCTAAATGCATTTTACTTGATAAGTTTTTATGCAGATCTTACAACACATTTTTCTACCACATGTTGGAACATTTGTGCAAAAAAATCCCATCTTTATGTTTGAAATTTATGGGAACACAATTAAAATGAGAGGGGTCCAAAGGTATCAAGATAATTACATTTTTCTAATCTTACTAAACAAGATAAATTACCTGCAGGCCCTCTTATAAAAGATGAAATCTTCATAATAAGTGAATTAATCAAGCAGCAGCTTGCTACTGCACATGCATTTATAACAGGAATGATTCAAAGACTTATTTTATGGGGAAATTAATGGAAACAGGCTTTTCATTCTTCTGCACCAATTGAAAACCTCAGCAACCAGCTGCCCACTTGTCAAGAAAACAGAAAGAAGCTGGAAACAAAGATAAATAAAAACACCTTTTTCCTGGCACTTTTGAAGAGAAAAAGCAGCTCTCATTTACAGCAGCCATCTGTTTGTTATTTAATATGGGTGAATTACATGCTGTAATGAGTTTGTTTCTGCATCACTCAGTGCAATGGAACACAAGTTCACTCTCATAATGTGCAGCAGTTTTTAAAAGCTAATCATTTAATTGGACACAATAGTCAATGACAAATGGAGATGTAAAAACTCAGCCAGCTGTAGAGTGAATATGTAATCATTGTGAAATCATATTATTTTACATGCATGAAGACTCTTTAATAGTGGCTGATGTTGGTCAGCACTGCAGGCTGAAGAATGGAAGAAATATGATGAAAAGCAGCATTTCAAAACCATTCTTAATATAATTGGGCTGTATTCAGGCACATGCTGTATCTGCCATTAAGTTTAGGTACTTTATCATCTCGAAATCGTTTAGTGTCCTCTCCCAATTTTTGTTTACATTTGCTTTCAACATTTATGGTTCAGTAGGCATGATCTACAGTGTGTTGGGAGTCACCTGACTAGTTCTCTTCAGACTGCCTTACAGTTCCCACTGACTTGCTGCTTCTTTTATTTATACTGCTACACTAAAATAAATACAGAGAAGTGGAAGAAATGAATCTCAGGGATAAAAATGGATTCAGGTAATCTAGACTTTGGTTTAGATGGTTTTTATCTTGTGCTAAGGGATTTATCTGTTTTCAGAACTTCTTGAGGAAGCAAAGAAATAATTTTTCTTTAGACAAGTCGTAGATTCAGACAGTCTGTGAGCTTTAGCCAGATTCAGTAGAATGTAACCTTTTTCTGAGGTACTAAATTTATGAAATCTTCACTTCTGAAGACTGAGTAAGCATAATATTTTGGCTTCAAAATACAGCAAGAAAAGCAAGTTTAATGCTGATGTATACTTCTGGATGAGGCAGGACAAATGTGCTTTCTTTTTTTTTTAACTATTAAGAGAAGCCATCTTGAGCAAGGATTCAACTTTTGTTAGACGATTCAAAGGTCTAAAGAGATTAGATGGATAAAAACAGCTTTCTGATAGCATTTTTGAATGTGTACTGCTGTACAGTGTCTCATTGTTGCATGATGGGCTGTGTACTGTAAGGTAATATAAACAGATATATCCAATAAGTTTTAAAATATGAAGAGGAAAGAAGTGAGAAACAATACTTATATACAAAGTTGAAGCAATTCAGTTTATTTCCTCCCTCAATGTTTTAAAGAGTTCAAGACAGAAGAAAAATCCCTCAAAGAATGAAAAGATATCACCTCAGCAGCTTTGGGAGAGAGCACTGAAAATAACAGGGATTTAAGTACCTAGAAAACAAGAGAGAATGTGAAGCTCCAGAGTAGAAGAGTGACACATCTCCTTAGACATAGAGAAAAAACGGCTTACTCGTGCCAAAAACATCCACTCAGAACTTACAATAAAGAGAAATAGAAATACTGTAAATTGGAAAAACTTTTCAAGTACACATCACAAACACAATTAGTATGAAGGAAATATCATACAGTTCCTAGAGGATGACTAAAAAGGTGGAAGGCAGAGTAAATTACCAAGTATTTTCAAGTACAAGATATGGAACTTATGCTAACAAGAGCCAAACATATTAAACTTATTAATGATGCACACAGGGTGGAAGGAATAATCACTTGGATAGAGCAAGTACCAGTCAGAATTGCAATGTCCGAACAAAAGCCAAATCTGTTGTAAGTTCCCATGGGGCTGAATTTCTTTCTTTAAAGACAGCAAGAAGTTCTTCACATAATGCAGACAAGCTGAAATTCTCCCCCACCTTTTGCAGTATTACATGGCTTCTGCTGCTACTAAAGTTCAATCCCCTCTTCTGTAATCTTATTATCTTCAGTAACAGTAGTAACAAGAGCCTAAATATAACATTTTTAGTGGATGGTGAATGGAACATAAAAGTAAGTTGTATCTGTGTAAAAGGAATATGGGTTTGAAGTTTAATATGAAAGGAGAAGAGTGATTGTATGAATTTGGGGTGCAGGAAAAGGCTGTGTCTTTTGCATAGTGCGGTCTGACCTTCAGATCTGAATCTATAGGTGTTGTGTTCACTACAGCTCTGGAGAGAAAACCATATTCATAAGAGCAAAATGACCAGTTTCAAAAAACTAATGTTCCTCATGTTTTGGTTTTAATTCTAGATTTCAAATTTTGATAAATAGATGATGAAATGAACAGAAATCTTAATTACTATCTTTTTATTTTCCTACAAGAAAAATAAAGTGGTAACACAGTGTTATCTGACCTAATGTCCTCACCCACTCCATAACGATACCAACTCTGCGTATTACTTAGAAGGTGGACCTGAAGTTGGAAATGCACGGAATGCACTTACATCTTCCAAGGGAATTTCATTTCAGGAAAAAAGTACCAACACCAATCACAGCAGAAAATTCTTAACAAAAGTAGTATCAATTAGTAGAATCCAAATTCTAGGAGAATTGCCCATTTTAGTTTTAAGGAATATTGCTTAATGGACAAATTATAAGGAATCACTGTTCGTCAAATATGGAACTGAACTTTTACTGGCAAGCTATCTGCATGTGATGAATAAATGCAAATAGTGGCAGACATCACTAGGCCTTATTTTATAATGATAGAACTGAAATCTAACTGAAAGCACATGATTTTTCGAATGAAACTGGCAGTAATATAATTGTCTTGCACTCAGATTATAATACTTTGTATCATTGTGTCCTTACTTTGTTTTGCTCAGACAGTAATGTGAGACTATTAAAACAATGCCCATTTTTCAAAAGGCAATGTATTTCAGCAGATTAATTTAGACTTTATCAGATAAATTTAATCTTTGAACTTGTTTCTGAGAATTTCATGCTGAAGAAGATATCCTATGTAAAGATTCTTATGTCAAATTAAAAATTCTATCCATTAATTTCCCCATTTCTTTTAAAATAATTTTCAAATCAAAACACATACTTTACATAATTGCGTTTTTGAATGTGTCATCTCTCCTCTTCTCCATTTCCCCTCTCTTTTTTCTGTCACTTCTGTATGGACAAGAAGTCACTAATAAAGTGCTTTACTCCCACATACTTCCTAACTTCTGCTGGTAGCTATTATATTTGATATAAAAGAATGTAAAAAAAAAGGGTAATCTTCCCTTAAGTGCAATCTTCGAACACCAAGATGTACCAAGTCTCTAAGTTGTCAAGAGCTGAGCACCAATGAGCCTCAAATATTTCAATGATCTCCATCATAAACTTAAATAGGTTCTCCTGAGGTATTAAAAGGCATTAAGATTTCCTCAGAAATCCTGATGGAAATCTTGCACATTAACAATAGATATTCCTCTACTTTTTGATCATACATACTTTTAGAACTAGTGGCCATGACTGCCAGGCACTTCCTGAAGTTATTTGTAGATAGCAGAGAAGACAATAATGTTTTGTCAAAGCTGTGCAGAGATGCTTGTGAACCTCTGCCTCCACTGAAACCAACTTGCATCTGTCAGCATCGAATAAAGAAGCTTTTACTTTGTTACTCAACCTCAACACAGATATATAGGGAGAATGATAAGAGTACAGAGATATACAAACACTGTTCCATTTGTGAAACTTCAGGTATAGGTCAATGGTGGGTAGCACAGCCTTTGTATAAACATCAGATTAGACCATTATACTCTTGGGTTCAATTCAATGCAGTTCTGAGAAGTGGCGAGCTATGAGGTAATCTTGGTGCTCATTTCTGACACTTGATAGTGTTTAAGTGGCTTGATTTATACTCATGACAAAAATATCTTTAAAACAACATTTTTCTAATGTTTGAGCATACATTCATGTGATCTTGAGGAAAGTAAAAGGAATGGAGAGGGCTGGCAAAACAAGAAAGAAGCACAGGTTGATCCACTGGGAAGAGAAAACCAAAAACAAACCCAAAATATAGTCTGCAAAAGTGGAAGTATCTATTAACTACTAGAATATGGAGCCATTTTTCCTCTAGGCAGTTTAACCATACATCCAAGTATTGCAAATGATCCACTATATTTTTTTTAAAACCTCCTGGGAATTTAATTCTTCTGACCGAATGTGGTCATTGGCAATGCAGACATTGGCACCACAAACAGGATTTTTTTATAGTCAGTGAGTGATTAGTGCTCATCATTACTATTTTCTGTTTAATGTCTGCCCAAACACTACAAGTTTTTAAAAAAGAAACTTTCAAAGTGGAAGCTGTAGATATAAATGAGAAAATCCTTCTTCCTGAGTGCCTGATAGCTAATAAAAAAGCTCCTAAATAAGACCTAAATAGAAAAGATTTTTTAAATTTTAAAAAGATTTTTTAAATTTGTCCATTTTTAAAAAATTAATCTGGGATCAGCACTGAAAACAAAAACATTGGAAGCCAAGTGATGCTTCAGAAAATTGTCACTGCTTATCTGTTCCAAGATCTGTTGAGGTAGGTTTTATTGAGTAAATCTGGGAGTTAACTTCTGGGCACCAACATCTCAACCATTTATGCTAAGTCTTGTGTTTGAAGTCAGTGAAGAGGAACATTCACAGCTAAGGAGTGATTGATCTCAACCCAATGTAAACATCTAAAATAGGTCAGCTGAATTGACCCCCCCAAAAAGTGCCCATTTTTGTTGCCTATCTATAAAATCAGTTTAGACTAACTTAGAGGCAGGTGTGTCTCCTGTAGATATCTCAAGCTATTTTAGAGAAATTCACACTGTAGAAATTATATACATCAGCTCTAACTTTGCAGTAGTGTTAAAATCACTTAACTAAGGTGACAAACAAGTGCAGATCTTTTCCTAATCGGTGTGGATTTCAGTTCAAATTGGAAATCTGCACTGTCAGGTTAGAAACAGAGATTATTTAAATTAAATGCCAGGAAATTTCTCAATTTCTCTACATTCTGCACTTTTACTAGCTATGGGGCTAAGATATAGATATTCATTCTACCAAATGCAAGGAGTTAGAGCAAGCAAGCTTTCTAGCTTAGTGAGGAAGACATTAGTCTAGAATGATCAGAAACCTGAAACTTGATCTGGAAATCTTATAATAGTTCTAATATATATAAATAATAGATATATAATCCTTTTACCCCAAAATACAAAAGAGAGCTAGTTCCTTTATTGATCTGGGCCTTAAAATTAAAACCTGAACAAGCTGTGACAGGCAAGGCTCAATAAAAGGGTGAAAAAGACACAGTGATGGGTATCCAAGCTTTTGCAGTCTCCAAAGGTTTGTTGCTGTTGAAATATTTTTTTCCGTTTCAAGATGAGATAGGGATGAATCACCAACAGGACGCTTGTCTAGAAAGACCACTGCTTCTTAAGACATGTTTGAGCAATAACAACAGCAAAACAAAAAAAAACAGAAGAGAATTTATGTATGTATTAAAATATGTATCATTATATTACACTTGATGTTACTGTTTATTATGAATCCGTAAAAAACAGAGCAAGCCTGTTCTAGATAAGTCAGTAGTAATGTTTTATGATATTTGAACTGACATTTTGCAGCCACTACAGATTCAATTAGATTAGCTATTTCAGTATCTTTTGAAAATTGTAAACATTTCCCCAAAATGTGCTCTATATTGTGCATTATGTGACATAATGTTGGCTTTTAAATTCTGGTAAAATTCTAAATAAATGCAATCTTTTGTTTAGACAACAGTATGTGCTGCCTATAAACTTTCATGCCACCTGCATGAATCTGAGAGCAGAATTCATAATGACATGGACACTGCCTAATCTAGGGTAAATCTTTTACTCCCTTCTAGTGGGATCTTTATCAGCAATGACCCAGAATGACAAGCAATCATTGGAACAAAAAGCTTGTATAGAGAGACTGAAACATTCAGTGAGTCTGCCCTCCTCCCACTTGATGGCTACATCTCTATTCTCAAAATGTTTCCAACTGAGTGTTTGGGCACATTATGCTTAAGGCTTACACAGATGCAGAGAAAAGGGAGGCATTGTGTTTCCATTTTCCGTGTCTTTATGTTCCTCTCCTTAGAAGTACATGCACAGAATCTTACCTAATGTGAGTATCTGCAGTCCTAACCAGCCCACTCTGATGCATCTTTCTTGCAGTTATCTGCACAGTGGAATGCAGAGGTTTTACATCCCAATTATTTTTAGATTTTTTTCCATAAACCAGACTTTTGTATACATACACCTACTTGTCTTCTCATATATGTTGACAAAGCATATTTCATAAAACCCATTCAGTGCTGTAACTGAAAATTGTCATGAAGTTACCTCACAGTATTTTATTTCAACATAATTTGTACCTCTGATCTCTGCCTTCAAATAATGTTCTTCTATTATGAATTGGGCTTAGGCTCTTTATTGTTTAATGTGTTCTGAAAACATCCTGAATTACATTATAATATTTGTTATCTGTCTTGTAATTGTTATCTTAGATTTGAAACTATGACTGACCATATGTAAGACTAAGGAATGAATTAATAAACATATACCCTCTGTCCTTCAGTGCCAGCATAATGAACATTAAAACCTAGAAAAGAACATGGAGTGGCAAGTTAGATTTTTACTTGGGGTGAGTAATTCTAGGGTATTGAAATGACATACATAAGGCATATATGGAACCTTAATTCTGTTATCTATAATATGCCAAACAGGGCAATTCACAAGCGGGAGGATAAGCCATGTATTATAGAAGGCAGCAATAAAATGAATTCACCTTATAGAAAAAGGAAAACAAAAAAATAATTGCTTCTGTATGTCCCTGGGCTCATAATAGCACACGACTATGTTTAAAAGCTTGGTCTTACTCTCTTCGAGTTTTTAATCTGTTTTAGCTTCTTTGCCCTTGAACTGAATGAATAAATTTTTCTAATGGAAATAGGGTGTCCAAGAAACTGTCTGACTAATGAGATTACTATAAATAGTAGTGAAATTTTATTTCAATAGTTTTTTCAACAAATAGGAATTAAATAAAGTAAATAAAAATAAGAATAAAATTGTTAAAAGAATACAGAAGACAAAGAAAAGCAGGAATAACAAACCATAATTACAAAACAAAAAGAATCAATAGACATGCTGATCTACTCAGTTTTGTGATAGAACTTCGGGATATGGGCTGCATTTGGGCTATTTCATGTCTGTAGTTATAATGGAGAGATGATAAAGACTACAGTAACTTATGGGGTTTATCTCATACACATGAGTGCCTCATAAGTTATTAGCACCAGAAGCCATAATGAGTTATGTCACACTACTCTTACATAGCCTCCAAAAATTTTAAGTCCCTCTAAGCCATGAGCAATATCATTAACTCAGCACGTTTTCAGTCTTAAAGATTGTATCCAGATTTTGAGAATTTTTCTTATACTTCACCAGTGATGCATGAAAAGTAGTAATGAATATGAGAATGTAAGGCTGATGCAAATACCCTGACCTACATAACTCTCTGTGTAGCCAAGAAAATGTATCTCTTTCTCTTCATTTTAATTCAACCAAAGACTAAGTTGAACTCCAAAAGTTTACAAGATCTATTCTTAAAAGTGTAAATTTTTAAAGAGGCAAGGTGTCCACTCTTTCTCAGTGGCTTTCATAAGACCTGGATATTGTTCTGCAACTAAAAGATTATTTTAATTCTTTCAGCAGCGTGAATTTAGGATCTAGACACTCTGAAATCTAAAAACTTTGACCCTAGTGTACCCTATCTCTGGATGGCCTCTTCTATTTATTATGTCTAGAATATTTTTTAAGCTGCAGTTGAAGACCAAATTGATATATTGAATTTTTTCTGTGGAGGTACACTATGTATTTAAATATAATTAAAGCAGATTTTAAAATATTTATAAAGAAGATGTGTTAGCTAAATTTTCATTAACACTCACTGTACATTACTGTATGTATTTATCTCTTCAGCTAACTGCTAAAGTATAGCCTCAGAGGAATAATTCATGATTTATAAAGAAATAAATGAAGAAAATAATGTTGAGTGGTAGTTTCAGCTTTTCTAAGGCAAGCAACTAAAATTTCTCTTCACTACAATTATAAGTATTTCAGTATGGTGGAAAGGAAATCTAAAGTTTATACTGAATTACACAGGTAGTTATTGTTACTGTTGTTTTATGGTTTTGGGAGGGAGAGTCTATTAGGACATGATTTTACATACGATACTCTAGTACGAGTTTCTAGTTATCCCTTGTTGGGCTTAGGGTTTTTTAAAATTTGTTTTACTTCAGTAGCATAATCTGGAAAAACAAGAAATGCCAAATTATATAATTAATACAATAAAAAACCTCCCCAGCTCTTCAAAAAATTCTTATGTTACTTGGAATTTCTCACCCTTCTCATTTTTATTCTGGTTGTGGTAATTTGTTCTCCATTTCAAAGACCAAGAGCTTATGATAGGTTTCTTGCACTGTTATCAAGTACCTTTAAAAGGACTTTTAAAAATGCATTGACAAAGCAATAAAAAAGTTTTATTTCAGCTCCTTCTCTGAAAAAGGAATACATGACCCAGACAACACAATGTGCAGCTCAGGAGTGGGGCTTTTAATTTTTGCCATGCCTTGCTGAGGAAAGGCAGACTGGCAATCTAATAAGGGTTCACATAACAGGCCAAAAGGGTGAGTGTCATGCACAGAGGATCTGAAAGGGACCAAATATAATTTATTAAATCAGGTACCAAGCATGGGCCATTTCTATGCATCCTGCCATGTTTTCTCCAGAAGACAAGAAGGAATCCATCTGAGTTGAGGTGCTGTGTGCTCTTTGCTCAGAATAATCCTTCAAGTTGCTCTTGTTTCTACTGAAAAACAAGTGAAGCCTCAGGAAACAAGTGTACTACAAGCTTTTACTGAGAAACTAGGGTCAAAAATTCTGATAGTTTGGTCTGGTCTAATCAAGATTAGGATTGCATTTTAATATTTATAAACACTTACGGAGGTAGGAGATTTCAGAAAAGATTACATAGAGTTAAAAAAAAGAAAATTTGTAATATTGCTAGCTTGAAGAGGATCTAGAATGCAGCTCTCTTAAGTCAATACAAAGACTAGTTTAATGTATAGGACTATCTGACATTATTAACAACAATGAAAATATTTCCAGGAACCTTCAAGAAGTTTTTTACAGTATAATCTAAAGCAAATAAAAGAAGAAAATAAAGTGCTTTCACAGATAAATTTGTTAATAAGCCAGTAAATATTTCAACAGGTAGAATTTAAATTCCAGGGAACCTGGAGAATCCAATACTTATAAGACCAGATTCATTTGGTTTTTAAATCAAAATACATTTCTGTCACATTTACTAAACTTTTTGTTTAAATGTAAGTAAATTGAACCATGGATAAGTATAAGAAAAAATTATCAAAGAAGTATGAAGTAGATACACGTGAAGGGGTACACTCTTCTGTGTGCAATTTTACGGAAGAATTAGACTTTTTCATTCAGAGTAAGTGTTAAATATTTGAATATACACAATTGAGTTTCATCTAGTTTATGTTTATACAGAGTACACATTGTTAAGAAAAAAAGATAAATAACTAACTTTTTCCTCTCAAAACCACCAAATTAAAATTTTATCCCATTTTTAGTTTCATTAACTCTCTTATGCAAGACATCAACGGAAATAATAGAATTTTTATAGAGTTAGCAAACCTGGGTCATCTTGCTGTGTGAGCAGATATATATATTCATATGAAGCTTGCCAAACCTGTGAGCCGTGATGAAGGAGCTTAATTAAAGTTCATGGACAAATTAAAAGTGAAAAAAATAGAACATCAAAAAGGCATTAATTAAGAAAACCTGTATCTTAAAAAGAGCAGACCCAAGGGTATCAGTACAGTAATAAGTAACAGCAGGGGTGACCATCAGACAGAAAATAAAATAGAGTAATATGGGGTAAGAGACCAAGCTGTCCAGGTGTAAAGTTCTTATGAAGTCCATGCCTATGGCTCGAGAACAGCACTGAAGTGCTCAATTGAAGCACTGGAGTTGTGTGGGAAAAGCTATCCTTTACCTGTGCCAAGAAAAGGTCCCATGAAAGTATGTGTTTGAACTCAGAATGATTTTTGGTTTTGTTTTTCACAGCGCTACTCTTGCATGTCTTTTCTTAGACTATCAGATCCATTTAAAAAATAAAAAACAAGGTTTATATTTAATGCAAAACAAATAAACAGTATTCTGTTATTAACAGAATACATTGAGAAGAGAATGAAGAGAATATATTTCTGAAACTCTGTGAGATATTTCTTTAGGGTTCATTAGACAATAGGCTTTGCAGGATACTTTTATATTTAAGTATTCACAACAACTGCTCTGATTTGTGTGTTCTAGATTCCCCACACTTTCTTAAAAACTTTTAAAAGGTTATCTCATTTTCTTAACAGTTGGTGAGGTTTTTTCCTGCTTCCCCTCCAGCCCTCCCAACTGTTCCCCCCAGTCCCAACAGGTTGATAGAATCATAGAATTGTTTAGATTGTAAAAGACCTTTGACATCATCAAGTTCAAACATTGACCTAGCACTGCCAAGACCATTTCTAAACCATGTCTCTAAGTACCACATATATGTGTCTCAAGTATCTTTAGGGATAGATACAACACTGCTTCCCTGGACAGCCTAGGCAGATGCTTGGCAACATTTTCAGTGAAGTTTTCCCTGACAGAGAATCTAAACTTCCCCTGACACAGCCTGAAATTTGTCCTAACTAGCAAGATGAACTAGGTTTGTTAGCTCAACAAAAATTCTATTGACTGGGAGAAGAGACTGATATTCACCTCACTCTAACCTTCTTGCAGGCAGTTGTAGAGAGCAATAAGGTCTCTCCTGAGCCTCCTTTTCTCCAGGCTAAACCACTCCAGCTCCCTCAGCTGCTCCTCCTATTGCTTTTGCTCCAGACCTTCCACCAGCATTGCTGCCCTTCTCTGGACATGTTCCAGCATCTCCACGTCCTTAATTTACTGAAGGGTCCAGACCTATGCAAGTATAGAGAGAAAATCCCTTACCTATTTCTGGCCACACTACCTGTGATACAAGTCAGGATGCCATTAGCACCCTCCTGATGTTGACCAACACCTTGAGATACTTTTCCCCTGGGCAGCATTCCAGACACTATTCCCCAAGCCTGTAGTACTGCATCCAAGTCCAGGACCTGGCACTAATCATGAGTGACCTGTCTATATTGATCCATTACTGTAGAATCCACGGATATTCACTGTAATTTCTCTCTAGAGGAGAAATATATTATATATTTGGGTCATTTAATTTTCCTGTATACATATTTCTGTCTGTAATAGGTGGTTCATTAGAGATGTTTACACTGTTCCTGAAGCTCGTTGAGAGGAATCTCATGCTGTTTCATGCTAATGGAAAACTGATGAAACTTTGCCGTTTCAAGCAATTAATATTAACAATTTTTTATCACTACTGTAGTTGTTATTCTGTTCTGTGGTGACAGAAGCTGTAGTGAGACTGTGGTAAATGCAAAATAGGCAGTGGATCAGAAACTATTTTGTAGTCTCTGTTAAATTCTTGCCCTGAATACAACTGCATTGCTTATGCAAATAGATGGCTATGATTTAATATAGGATATAGACATTTTCAGAAATCACTTGAAATGGATATTAATCAAATCAGGTCAAAAATTAATTTTTAGGTGTGGTAATTTTAATAAACTGTTTGATTTTAACAACTAGCTCTGTATCTAGTTAAAATTAATTGCTAAGCTGATTTATGTAAAAATTATAATAAGCATGCATCACAAGTTTCTTTTCCTCATATTCTTTCATAGTAGAGACCATACTGGAGAAAATGGTAAATGTTCCTCAATACCACCTATAGACATTTTTCAGTATTTTGTCTGATTCTGCTTTCACTTTTTGACAATTCTGAAGCAGCTGAAAATCCAGGTATTAGGATGGTGTAGGTATAATGTCCTTCTCAGGCTGTCCAAGAATCTTTCTTAATGTGTTGTTTAACATTTTACTTCATTATATAGTTAAAATAAATAACACTACGATTGCAGATCTAAGAGAACTTATTTTTTAAAGTTTTATTTTCTCATGGACAGCACAAAAATAAACTCATTCTTAAGGTCATGTGACATTTAGACAAATGGGTTTCTTTTTCAATTTGTTCCTATACCTTTCCCCCTTGTTGCTTAAATCCAGTATTTATTTTAACCTTGAGCTTTTTGAGACCTGAAGCAAAAAGCTTCAAAGTGTTATAAAAACTATATCCTTTTAAAATCTAACTAATTTGAATGCAAGTTCCTTCCAAGCTCAAAGAGTGTTGGTTGTTCTCATTGAAGTTTATAATGCCTTAGATATTCAAATCAGCTTTATGCCTTCCATTTGTTATGCAGATTTGCAAACTTTATATATCACATGGTTTATCTACATTAATACGGCTTTCACTAACAGGACTTAAAGGAATAGATGTATGCTCTAAAGATGCACATTTTTAGTACCTTGAATTATCATAACATAAAAATGGTGTGTATTGCTCTACTCTAATCAGACTCATTTTTATGCAGTTGTTGAAAGCCCTTTTGCATTCCATTCTGTGTCTGGAGGTCTGTATAAAACTGATTGAGAAAAAAACCAAAGTGAAGACACCTGCTGGCTTATAACACAAATACTAAAATATCTTAGAGCCTGCTGAAAGGAGAATTGGAACAATATGTCATTACTGAAGGCTCACTTGCAAGTTCTAATGTATTATAATGAAAACAGTATGACAAACCTAATGAGACAGTGAAGATTTGGGTAATTGTTCCTACAATGTGTGGTAACTTTTCCAGCCGTTATTGGCAAACATAAAACCTAATGAGATTTTATTAATTTAAATGCAGTACATCTGCAAAACATTTCCTTAGTTGCAGTCTCCTCTGCTAATCTCCCTTCCCACACGTACTTGATCCTTTTAAGTTAATTGTTCTGCATAGTACACTTTCTAAACAAAACATACAAAGCACTTACCATAAATGTGCATTAACTTATTTTGCCAAGGCTTACTTTTTGTGGGTACACTTCCACATTGGTTGGATAGATTACAGCTTCTTTCCTCTCTGCAAAAATGTGTATAATGAAACCTGTAGTTTTACTTGGAATTTGATTAAGGCAGCATCTTCACACAGAGCCCCATTTTGTCACTGTTGTTCACATTACTCTTCCAGGAGTCCTATGGAAGCAATTCACATTTTGAAAGAGTAATATTTACTGTGACTGAATAAGGTCAATATAGTCATACTTTAGAACTTCAATTATTTTTTTTATACAAGCTTGTTGATAACTAAACATACATCATGTTTATTATCTGGCTTTTTATTTCCTTAGCTTAATAAAGAGAAAAAGTTTTAAGAAAGATTTCATAAATAATCTACCATCTGATGTAAAGTTTAATTGTGTACTTAACATTTCTAACTGTAACCAAGCATGAAAACATCAATAACCAAATTTTGCCATTATCATTTCTTTGAGTATCTACTGATTAAACTGTGTGTGTAACTGTGATCTTCATCAATATTTTCATTGAAATGTTGATCTCAGATTGTTCTGTAAGTTTTGTTTTTGAAATTCTGGTGTCTTCTCACAGCAACCTTATCAGTAGCTCGGGTTCAATGTTTCAGAAAAAGAGGTCTTGTTTGTTCCTTCCAGATCTCCCTTCTGCTGTATTTGAGCTATCAAAATGTGTCAGGTCCAGGAATTGAATGCTGTCATTGATCTGAACTCCTTTACAGACACTTATATTTGGCCTATCTATATACTTTCTGCTTATTAGTCCTAAAAAAACCCACCATTTTAATGCAGCTATGTGTCTGATTAGGTTTGAAAATGTTCAGATAATCTTTTGTAATGATTGCTCTGATAGTTTAAAAAACTCACAAACCTACACCACTACCTTCCTGGAAATGTTTTCAATTGGAATTAAACACGGCACCAGTGAAGATGCTCTGTGCCAATTATGTGATAAGCAACAAGGGTGACCATATCCTTTGATAGGCACTTTTGTTTGGTTAGTTATTTACAGAGAGTTTGGGGTGGGGTTTGTTAGTTTTTCATATTTCTGTCATTTTCTATCCAATTTTTTGGGTTGCAGTTTCCTTGGAGTACAAGCTGTCTCCCTGCCTCATGTTTGTGTTGTGCATGTACGTACGTGATATATAGGGATTAATTTGTCATAAATAACCCCATATGTAGATATATAAATTAGCAATAGATATATAGATAGCTGTACCTATATATCCCTAAGTAGATATACATTAGTTATTGCTGTGTACTCAACGTGAAGCAATAGGTCCTTCATTACAGAAGCATCTAGCAGAGATCAGGTAGATGAGTTGCCTTCTGAAACCCCTATTTCTCTCCACTACTTATAAAAGTAGTAATAGTAGCTAGACCTTGATAGTCCATTCCATATCTATCTATTCATATTTCCGGTGTGGTGAATCCCAAACATAACAATACAGAAAGCTTAACTCTCTTCCTTTTCTTTGTATACAGTTTATTTCTGTAAACAAAGAAGTATCTTTCAAATAAATTACTTTCATCTTTTAATATAATATCTTTCTTTAAAAAGTGTAAAAAGAGGTCTGATTTTAATTATTTTTGTGAAAAGCAAATATATACAAAAGTATATATTCACTTGCCATAATGACTAATTTGTTACTCAGTCACTCAGAATTAAATGCACTGCAGATAGTGCAGATTTCTGGTTCATTTTCTCTGTTGTATTTAGTGCTGGATCTTTTTCAAGTTACAATGTTGTAAAAGGATGACAAGAAAAGTCTTGACTTTGCAGTCTCGGATGAAAGAGCATTTCTGGATGAAGGTACCCATAACACACTGCCAAATCATGGCACAAAAAGCAATAGAGCTGTCATGAAGTTCAAAAATTATATTGTCTCTGCTAGAATAACTGGGAAGAGATCATATTCACTTTCCCCTTGAGTTTTGCAGGTCATTTTGGATTTATATCATGGCTTTTTATTATAGTTTGTAGAACTTTTACGGACTGTAGTAATTTTTATCAATTATTCTTTCACTTGGTCGGAAAGTCCCTGCATCATGATATCACAAAATATGACAAAATTTATGAAATAATTTCTCCTAATTGCTCATCATACTTATGCATGCCCTTGGCACGTATTCTAAGAGGCAGGACACAGATGGGAGTCAAAGCCAAAGTGAGTTGTAGATTTAGAAAGCACACAGCTCCTGTGTGTAGAGGAGGCACTAACAAGAGACGTCTTTTGTGTAGTGTAATTCTTGTTGGAACCATATCTGGCCTTAGCTAGACTCCAATCTGAGCCCTTCACTCATCTGGTAAAACTATGGGAAATAAACTGTTCTGCTCTGACTAATACATTCTCTTAACCTATACAAAAATCAAAATTTCTACAAAGTGTCTGAATATCCTAAGTAGGAATAATTTGAACTCTGCAGTTTGAATTGGGAGTATTTGGGGACCTGACAAATGGTGAGGCCAGAGAATGTCTTTCTACCTATGTTACTAATAGCCATAACTGCTAAGGATTATGCAGACAAGTAATTTACTGCTGTCAGGAAATTCCTAATAGAGATGAAGAGGGATACTACTAAAACTCTCTGAATGAAAGTGCATAAATGCAACCATATCCTTTTATGGTTGCAATCTTTTTTTTAAATTTTAATTTTTCTATGAGTGCTAAGGTAAAATGCTGAATATATTTACAAAAATTAGATCAATGATTTTTTGTTTTAATGATTCTCTTTAATTCTAGCAGTACTGCATATATCTGAAAAGACATCTTTGGGCAAAAAACTCCAGCAGAAGCTCACATGCATAGCTTTCCAGTGAATTACTCTGGATAACCCAGTTTCTAATCTTGCACCATTTGTATGACTGCATGCAGCCAAAGGCAGGGAGAGGAGTGTCTGCCTTTAGCAAACCCCTGTAGACTAATTGTAGAGTAAAGTATATTAAATAACCGGTAGGAAAAAAAAAAAGAAAAAAAAAAGAGAGTCTGCCAAGCAGGACAACAGCCAAGGGAGACTTTAATCAGCAACCAGCAGCCTCCTTTTTACCCTGAAGACTGCATAAATGAAAAAGGTTTTGGAGGCCTGCCAGGGAAAAGGAGTGCTGAGGTTAGGAGAAGCATGACAGTTTCCATTTTTCTCAATCCCTCCCCCTCATAGATTCACAAGATTTCCCTTCTATATTATGCATTATTATGCATTATTATGCATTATTATTATATAATAATAATAATAATAATAATAATAATAATAATAATAATAATAATAATAATTTTATATTGTTGTTGCTAATATTATTATCATAGAATGTCTGGAGTTAGAAGGGACCCACTAGGATCATTAAAAATCATTATTATTATTAATAATAATAATAATAAATTTACTACATAAAAGATAGTAGTTGTAAGTCATGTCTGAAATGTTTGATTCCTAAAATCTGAAAGAATTGCAAACAGAAGAAATTCCCAAGAAAACTGATTCTTGCTGGAATCTATGCAAAATACTGTTGTTCCAGAGCATCATTTTAGTTTCTGTTGGGAGAAAATTCTGGAGGTCTTAAAGCAAGACCAAAATAATTTTTAGATAAGGTTTTTCAAGCTTTTTTCACCAATATACCAACTTCATTTCTGCTTTCATTTTAAAAGGCAACTCCCATAGTCCCCTTCACCTCAGAAATGAATTCTACTTTCCTATGGTTCTTTCTGTGCCTTGGCTATACATTTTGTGATATAATGTTTAATTATATCACAAAATAGCGAAGGCACACATGTTTTTGCATGACTGCATGTTAAAATCTAGTTAATACTGTCTCACTGTCTTTAATGCAGCCTGTCTTGGGTGCATTCTTCATGATTGCCAGCATGGGGCTCAGTCTGTAACTGAGGAAAGGTTTTAACTGTAACCAGGAAAATCCCAACAGATTAGAAACAGGTACTGCAAAATGTCCCATACCTATATAAAGGAAAGATGTGAACAGACAACCCTATTTTTCCTCTCCACCAGCCATGCCAAGCCAGCTGCTCAGCAAGTGACAAATGTACACCTATGCAAGTCAGGCTAACTATGGCCAGTCTGTCTTCACCTATTTGCATCTAAAAGTAGTAAAAGTAGTCCCAGTGGTAATCAATTAGTAGTGGGATTTCAGGTGAGATGATCTTAAGTGCATGATAAATGCAATTTGTCTCTAAGCTCTTTAATTTGTCACGCAGATATCACCATCACATAATGTGTCGATAGCATAACTCTTAGTGTAACCTTATTTTAAACACTAAGGATGCAGTGATTCTACTGTACTCTGATTTTTGACTGTATTTGTAGCAGAGAAATCAGATCTATTTAACAATTGATCTGGTTAGATTTTTCTTTTCTTTCAAGATTTTAGTAAGCACCTTGGCCAAGAGACTGGTATCTGGTTCTTACTAAAATCCTCATTCATGTTCATGTGGCTATGAACTGCTGAGTGCAAAGGACTGTATATTTTCTCAAATTTAGACAAAATTCTGAGTGTTCTATATAAGCCTTTCTCTGTGTGTCCCCATTTTTGTCTCAACCTGATTAAATTATATGTGTGTATTTTCCATTATGTTGTAATATATCCCTAGTCTGGTTTACTTTTAAAGCAAAATCCCCATTGCCAAAACCTGTAAAGCACAACCCTACCTCAATGCACCATATATTCTAGTTTAACTTGTGAGATTTTGAAGCTCTTATTACTTAAAAAATCTGACCTTTATTAGAAAGCAATTTACTTTTCTACTTAACAGGAATGACCTACCAAGTCAAGAGCAGATGATCACATGATACAAACCAAGACTTCAAAAGGGAAACTAAATTTTCTATCCATTTACTATGATGCATGTCATACCTAATTCACATGGTGTTTTTATAGATATAGAATAATGTGCAATAAATTAACAATTTAAACACCACTCTATTCCAGAATAATCAATAAAAAAGTGATTGACAGCTGATTGATTTCTTATTTTTGTTGAAAATTTACACATTGCTTAATTGACTTTAATATTTTTCAAAAGGTGATTTGAAAGTCATTTGTTTATAGAAAGCTAAATTTTTTTAAGTACATATGTACATAAGTACATCCTTTTTAAGAAGGATGACTGATTTTAGCTACTATATATCTCTTCCCTTCTTCCTAGTATAATGTGAGAAAATCCACGATTTCAAATCCACAGCCAGAAAATTCACCAATAAAATTAGAAGGAGTTCCCAAGAACTTTCAGTTTTAAAAGTTTGCAAATATTTTCCTGTTGATTACAACTTCTGAACTTCAGTTGACATATTTCTTTTGAATGCAGTAGTGAATGCCTGCTATACTATGAAGAAAAATAGGTGAAAAACTCTCTTGGGTCCTATGATTGTAGAACCCAGGTACTATAACTAGCAAGAAACAGATGGTTCCACAGCACAGAAGCATTTTAAAATAAACATTAATACAAGTTGGGATAAAAATCTTATAGGAATGCAGTTTTAATCATGTTAACTGCTGTTGACATTGGTACTTTAAACTGTTTCATAGATCCTAACGAAAAGAAAAAAACCTAATTAATGTGAGATATGATGAATGTCTGCCATTAACTGTATTATTTACAGTAAAAAGTCATCTCCTGAAAAAATGAGTATTATTTTAGTTTCATGAAACATAGTCTATAAATATTTTTAATTGCTTTCATGATAGTTTCAGTCTGCTTGTTACTAATGTCTAGTCATTTACTTGTTCTAAAATATGGTTTCTGATTTATAGATCATACTAACCTCAAGTATCTTGTGTAAGGAAAGCTGTGATTCTTTGGCTATGTAATCATAAGTGTTTAATTGACCATTAAAAAGGCAGCCATTTCTTTATAGTCAACTTGACTAGACACAGAAAACCAGAATTTTTTATTAGCATATTCTAATAACAATGCTACAGTACTGAAGTGTAATACTATAATGGATGCCAACAGTGCACCACCTAGAAGGTCAGCTTTAAAATAATCTTTCAATCTGATGTTTTCTCTGTTTAACCAGCTGTGTCACAAATTCACAAATACCACAGGAAATATATTAATCAGTCTCTTTTCATAGGCTATGAAACATAAGATTACATTTTGAAGAATACATTCCTTCTTAGATTTTTTCCATTCTATCTACAAAATTAATATCTAATCTGATTGTATCATTGAGATGATATTCAAATTCCCAAGTATTGTTTTCAAACTTGTGTTTTAGTTTAGGCATATCCAACAGAACAATGGCAAATAATAAAAAAATATCCAGACTCACCTGTCAAATAAATTTATTTATTTAATAAGCACTGTTAAACCCATCAGTTTGAATTTTAGAGCTGAATAATAAGAAGAGAGTCAATCTTATTTTCCCAATGGAAGATATTGGTGTATTTGTGTGTTTCATGTACCAGGGGAAGTTTAGCTTAGATAATAGGAAAAAAATTATTAATAGGAAAGGTTCTAAAACATTGGAACAGGTTATCCAGTGTAGTGCTGGAGTTGCTACCTCTGGAATTGTTAAAAGAATGTGTGGTTATGGCACTTGGAGACAGGGTTTAGTGTTGAACATGTTGGCTATGCTGGGTTGACTGTTGGACGTGATAACCTTAAAGGTCTTTCCAACCTTGACATTTCTATGATTCAATGATTTCTTTAGCTCCTGCTACCATTGCATGTGCCATTCAATTAATGTTTTTTTTATCCTATATTGAGCTACATATGCTTGAATTCAATGAACACCTGTTAATAAGGACAGTATTTATTTATGTTGTCTGTCCAGTTTGGTATCCAGAGCTTAGAAGCAATGCTGCCATTATACTTTCATACTGAGAGTAAAAATGCTTGATTGTTTGTGATCAGTGTGTCTGACTTCAGCAACTTCATTATTTAGTTTGGGAAACTTTAGTCACTTGGGCTCTGAGCTCACCCATGAGTTTAGAACTTCAAGGCAGTCAGCAGGGAGGCTACCTTTGAGTTGAGGGATTTGAAACACCAGTCAACTGGAAACCCACAGGCCAGACTAAGAAAAATAATTAGGTATTTCAGTTTTAGAGAATCATTGTTATCTGGCAGACTCATTTTGCCAGAAGATTCCTTCACTCTGCTGACATGAATCCTATCCATCTGAGTACATGCTGATGTCTACAATATAGATGTCCAAATCTCAGCTAATCATGTTAGATACCTTTATATTTAAAAGATACCTTTAGGGCATGGTTCATCTCATCCTAGAGGAGACATAGATATTCAGTCAGATAAATTAGGCTCTTGAAGTACTTATTGCTCTCCATTGACTAGAAAATGACCCTGTAATGACTAGCTGGAATGTAAAAGTCTGTGTTGCAGGTGTCTACATTTAGATGAAATTAATTTCTTCCCAAGGATGGCTTTCAGCTGCCTCATCATAGTGCCATGTGTGGTTTCTTTTTCTTGCTGAGGCATCTCATAGTGCTGTTAGATATGAAATAGGATGCCCTAAAAATGTCTTTATGTAACCTTTGTTTAACTAACTGAATCCCTCCCCAAAATCTTGAATATCTACTTAAACATCTAGATTGATTCATATTCTATAAGTAGTAAATGGAAATTGAATTTTACACAACCATTCATAAATTGGAACAATTCTGAAAGCCAGAAAAATGCTAGCATACAAATTATGTTTGTCATCTGGAAAATGGACTTTTTACAAACCCAAAGCTAAAGATTTTCTGGAGCTGCCTCCTAATCTTAAAAATAAAATAAAATAAAATAAAAAGATTTGTATATATATTTCAAAATCAAAGTGAGCTTGTTTTTTACTTAAGAGAATAACACACATACGCACACATCTATCTTACAGGAACATTATATGTAACTGCATTAAATTTGCAAAGTTAAAGAGAAAAATTTAAGGAAATGCTGTAAAAAACATTTACAAATTTAGAACAGCTGTCATCTTACAGACATAATGAACTATATTTCTAACTACATGATGCAGTTTCAATGCTGATATTTTTATTAATATTGAAAACTTTCACTAGATTCAATGGCATAGGTGGAGAACCACCTATGAAACATTGAACATGCATGTACAAAGTTTGTTCTTCTTCTTACCTGACCATACTTTAATTTTTTTATTGTAGATTAACCCAAGAAACAAAAAGATGTTCTCACAGACTAAGGAAATTAATACTACTCCAGAGAAGTAGAACCTTTCACTCTCTCTCATTCATGTCTTATGATTGATAAAGACAATTTATATCAATGTCTTAATGTTTTACCACTAATTATGGAATCCCTCTTTCCATAGTGGTGGACTTCTGAGTTGGTATTTGTATTATTTATAAAAATGTAAATGGTTTAGAATTTTGACTAAGACTATGGAAAATGAGATTTACATATATCATGTACCACATTATTTTCAAAACCTGGGATTTTAATGAAAAAATCAGAAAATAATTAAACTTTTTCTATATGTTTCAGTTTTCATTCACAAGGTGTGAAAGCAAACATTAATATTTTGGAAGTGCCATCATTACAACCTCACAGTGAAGCTTAGATGAAAATTTATAATATTGTCTTCAGAGAAAACTATGTAGCAAGAGATTTCTAGGGCTTAGGACCACCTTTGAATGATGTAAGGAAAGAAATATTGAGTAGGTGCTAAAAAATGAATGCTATGTGTTATCTGCATTAATTGAGGAAAGGTTCAATTAAAAAGTAGTAGATGTTTGCATAATTAAGGTCTGTCGCAGGTCATGTTTATGACAGAAAGAAAAGAGATTTAAGGTATGGCATACCCTTAGTGTTGGCATCCCTTAATTTTCAGGTGTTCAGCTTCACAATATCAATACTATGTTATTTACAAAGTCTCTGTGTGTGATGATCTAAACCTATAGATGTTTTTCTTTGGTTTGAATTAATGACATAAATGAAAATCATCATATTAAGTATTCTACAGACATATTTTGTAGAAATATTACTGTGGCATGTCTTTGAATTAGGAAAAATATACTGTTAGGAAAAAGAAATTTTCTGGAAATAATTTTATAGATTTGTGTGTATGCCTATGTTACATTCACATCATATATTTGCAGACACACACACATAAATGTATATTTTTCCAGATAATTATGTTATTGTAATAACATAACACATAACCATCAGCAATTATATATAATCTTGCATAGCAACATTATATTTTAAAACTTTAAAACTCATAGAGTGCCATATTCTTCTTTGAACCAGAAAAATATCTTGGAGTTATGTGTCTCTTCCAAAATTCAATGTCTATTTTTACTCAGCTCAGTTTTTGGGATCTAGATATCCCAGTTTTGATGTTTAAACATTTTTTCAATAATCAGGTGGGAAAGCCTGGAATTACCTTGAAAATATTTAAAATTAGAATGTATGTACCAGTATATATTTTATTTTGCCAGGACATTCTCCTAACATGATAATATAATAAATATATTAGATAGATATAATAAATATAATAGATATAACAGAATAAATATAATAGATATGTGACATATCTATATATGTTTAGTATAATGAATAAAGCATTGAGTGCCCTTCTAACTGGCAAATAATCAGGCATTTATTGGGTAACTTCTAATCCTTTCTTGTGAATCTTCCATTTCTACCACTGCAGGTGATCAGGTTACATGACTTTAAAATTATGACAGTATTAACTATCTAAAAATTAAATAATTTTCTGTTAGTTATAGCAGAGACTCTTAATCAATTTTCAATTAAATGTATTAATTTATTATATATATTTGACTAGACTGGTAATTGTACACAGTCTTTGCCACAGTGTCGGTTACATTTACAATTTCTCAAAATTATTTCCTGCATTTTACAAGACAAATAAAGACACTAGGAAAGGAAATATCACCTTTAACAATTATTCACAATAATTTGTGGGTGTGGAATTAGCCTTCCTCTGAGTCTTTTTTCTCCACCATTTGCTGAAGATGAGTCTTGAAAACAGCTACATCTAGACAGAGAAAACTTGGAAAAATTTGAAGAGATCAGTCAGCCTCAGTAGAGAGAAGAATACATAAGTTGGGAAAGGAACTAGTGAAGAAACTACTGTCAAATTGTTGTAGTCTATAATGTCAAGAAGAGCTACCTTTTCTCCCAACAGAAAAGAGAGATAATTTTCTCTGATTTCTAATGACTCCAAGAGAAAGTTTCCATGTGTTTTTCTAAAGAGCTTTGACCCCCAAAAAGCTGATACAAAAATTGGCATATTTTTCTGATACAGCTTTGAGATCACAGCTTTGAAGAATGTCCAACATGTGCTATATCTTTCCCTTGTGTTCTTGCTAAATAGCCTGTCCATAATCACTTCCAGCTACTAAGATACATCCTTGTCTTGTCTCCTTTCAGTGATTCATCCAGAAAAACTTGTAGAAAAACTGTGCTGCAAAGGAATTGTGAGCTTCTTCTTAAATTTGTGCAAATAGTCAAATGTCAGATTGAACATTCTCAGTTGCTGTGGTGTGAATTTTAATTATTTCAGTAAGTATCCACAGATAATTTCTGCAGATAATACCAGATAGTAAGAATTTCTGAACATTTAAATGTGTTTCTTTAGAACAAGAAAAGCAGCTCTAGAAAAATAAGAAAATCAAATTTTGATGTAAGATATTGGTAGAACTGACCTAAACAAATGTGAAGAGAAAGGGAATGGCATGATTATCTGCTTCCTTCAATCATCTTGACTCAAGTAACAAAATTCTGGATCAGTTCAACTCTTCAAGCCCAAAACTCTTCAAAATCACTTTCATAACAGGGATGGAGAGCTAGAACAACAGTCAGGTGTGTTATTTATATTGTACTCTTTAAAACATGATTTTTTTTTTCTATGGCTCAACCTAAACAGAGCCCTGAATGGGAATGGAACTGTTTGGATGCAATTCTGTGCAATGGGCTCCAGGATGACCCTGCCTGAGGAGGGAGGCTGGGCCAGAGCACCTCCTTGTGGTACCTTCCAACCTTACCCATTCTGTGATTCTGTGAAATACTTGAAATTGCAAACTTTGTCCACCTTCCACTTTATGGTTATATTGGCTTATTTATTTGTGTGTGACAGGACCATCCTGTGCCTATCTGGAAAAATCCAAAATCTTTTTTTCCTTTGCACCTTCGAATAGAACATATAATTGAAGAATACAAGGGGAAAACCTTTTCTAGAAAGACTTCTATTCAGGAGAGCTGAAAATTTAGGCATAATTTCAATTTAGGATAGATTAATTTCGCATCTTTTAAATAAGCAAATAATCTGTTGCCTATTTGCTAGAGTACTGCAGCTAAGTGTTCCTTTCACTGTCTAAGAGAAGGCACATATTTGTTTAAAACATGTTTGCTAATTTATTATTTATGTTGAATGAACAATAGTTATTATCCCCTGAAATATTATTTTCTTATTTTTAGAAACAAAAAGGAATAAAGGAAACTAGGAGGGAAAGCCAGGAAGTATCATTCCTTGTATTTCTGTATTTACTCCTGAGTCCTCTAACTCTCAATAATGTAATGACCAAAGCTTGGAAAAAGACATCAAAGTAACATGTATATATATACACACGGATACACATATAGCAAGGAAGTGATACAGTTTGAGTATTCATTGATAGAGTTAGAGATATCAACCATACTGTCTATGTGTTTTACAATATTGAGATGCATATTAGATTTTACTTTGATATTTTTAGTGAAAAGTGATTTTTATTTGAAGCACAAAACACCAAATATTGCAGAATCCTATTTAGTATAAGACACCACAAAGCATAATGAAACTAGCAGTTTTGGTGCAAGTCACTTGATTTGCATCAGAGGTAATTCAAACAACTGTGCTCGTCTTATCCTGGTTATACAGAATTCTTTCACAAAATACAGACTAAGAAATAAAAACTATCAACTATTAAAGTTCTAAGAAAGTACCATACATGTGAAAACATTTTGGAACTTCCATGAAAGTTTAAATCCTCAACTAGTATATACTAAAGTGTTTCTTTGCAATGATTTTGAATTTTGAACAAAATACATGTTTGCAGATAGACAAGTTGACTGATGTAGCTTTGTTGTGTTAGTGTGTTTATGCTAGTCCTATATTCTTGCAATTCATTTCTTCTTCTAAAAATTTCTGATTCTTTCTACTATAAAGAGTGAATAAAAAGTCTTTTGTAACTAGATGAGGAAAGTAAATACTCAAGAATTTTTTTTCCTGTAGGCTTTTCAACAAAGTATAAGAAGTTAGAACTGGTTAACTGCATGCAAATATTTGTCACTAATAACTTCTGTAAATTTATGGTAGATGCACGTAGTACGTATAAGATATGTGACATTTGTGATGCTTAATATTGAACATGAAGTGAAGCAACAAATATAGGCCACAGGAGTTATAAGAAAATAATTTCTGGTAATCTATTTCTTTGAGGTATGAGATTAAGATTACAATTTTCATGACATATTGGAGGGTCTTTCAGTCATTTTTGGACAATGGAGAGTTAAATCAGGCACATGTTCTTGCATTTTTAAAAATATTCTGTGTACATCTCAGGGTGACAGATATGCTTATATTCTGCAGAAATGTGCTTCTGAGTGACAGGAGCCTTGAAACGTTGTTTATGTGTTTAGCTCTGAATATCAAGGACATGATTTAGTAGGAAGCCATCATGTTAACACCATTAATAGCATTTCACCGACATTTATAATCCAGTACTGAATAAGACCATTTACCTCTAAAACAGAGTCTACAGAGTTTCCACATCTGAGTCACTAGTTTTTCATATGCTATCAAAAGTTAAAAGTTTCTTATTAAAGTAGTCATCCCCTAGTAAAAAAAACATACTTTAATTGATGAGATCTGTATCATAAACATGAAAGCATATACTTTGTTGTTGTTGTTGTCATTGCCAGAAATTCTGCTTGCTTTTTCCATTATTAAAATGAATGTCAACACAGAGGAAAGTATGTTCCTGCTGTCATAGGGTGTATGCTTAGACTACATCTGAACATTGTTTTTCAGAGAGAAGTGTTCGGTGATTTGATCACCTGTCAGACATGTCTCTGTGAAATGTCTTGCAGAGCCTTCAGTTCTCTTTCTCTTACCATCTGTGTAGCAAAGAACAAAGCCCCTTTTCCTATAAGCTATGCTAGCAGAGTAAAAAATCACAAGCATCCATTTGGGGCTTCTGTTGTCCAGGTGGAATTCTTGTTTCTTCCACAGAAACATAGAAAATCAGTATCACAATGGTTTCATCCTGTGTGTTTTCAAGCCAATATCTAGTAATGTATTTCTATAATCTGCCACACATCTTTTGTCTTTTTTTTTTTTTTCAGAGTCTCCGGAATTCTTTCACAAACTTACCACTACAATAACATATAATGCATGTTTGTCCAATGTAATGTTATACAATAAATCACTAAAGATTAACTATTCCAGTAGCTCTTAAACTAGTGATTACTAGTTGAATTCTTTCAGCAGAATAGGCTTTTTCATTTTAAAATTAACAATGACATCGATTCTTGCTGGATCAAGACATAATATTCTAGTGTTACTTGTCCTGATGCTTCATGCACCTGTATCATATTGCAGCTTGTTCAACTTCGTGGCCAGAAGAATATACTTTAACTATATCCTACTATAGTTTACAAAGATGTTTCATATTCTCTATATCAAGAGGGAAAAAAAAGTTTCCAATGCAGCAATAATTCTCTGGGCTTGTAAGATTCTACACTTACTCTTATAGTACTAAAGGCTGCCTTGTTACTTTGTTAATATTAATCATAGAATTATTTCCAGTTTGGTTCAAATCAGATGCAAAAGGGATATAAATCCTGACCAGAACATTATCTAAGTCAGTGGATAAAGGATAATGAGCTCCTTTTGCTGAACTTCCTTTATATAATGCATGACTTAATAACCGTATTCTGAAGATTTTAGTGACTGCTACATAGGCAAGACTACTCCACCATCAAGGGACTTTACAACAGACAACGTATGTTTTTCAGAATTTTCACTAGCCTATATAAGGTAGGTTGATGCTGCCAAATATTGAGGGTAAGCAAAACTGGAACAAAATATGCAGGCATGTTTTGTTTTATTTTTGGGGGATAAACAAAATTCAGCTGTCTGGGAGACTCCAGAGGCTCCAGGACTGGGCTGAAAGAGAGAGTTCATAGAGCACTAGTCATGTCCATTAGCCTCTCTTGAAATAGCCATAGACACGTCAATGTTTAGAGACCTTTCTGTGGGATTCTCTCCATTTTTAACAAGGGATGTTACAACAAATACCACAAATCTGCATTTTCTCAATAGAGAATCCTTCAGAATTTTCTAACATAAAATCCCAATAGACTTCTCTTTATTTAAATAGACTTATTAAAAATTTAAAACAGATGAAAATAGTTTCAATGAAATAAATAAATAATTAAGGCAAATCTGTATGCTTGTCAGAAACTCTGTATTAAGAATTAAGAGAAGGTAGACAGGTTTCTGACAAGTCTGTCTTTGTTTTATATAGTTAAAGTTATTTTTTATGCTTAATATTCTTTTCAAGTTTACCTGGTGAAACCACAAATTAAAAATGTTACCAGATGACTCACACTGGTAATAATCATAACATTTAATCACAGTTAAAATTAATTATACAATACAGTTGTTTTTGTCTTTTTTTTTTAAATAGTGGGCTTGCTAGAAGAGGCAAGTTATCATGCTTCAAGCAATTTTAAACATTGATTTGACTGTGAAATACAATAACAGATTGCACTTTGAAAACTGGTCACTAGCAGTGCATTGTCAGCAGGCCTAGGCAGTAATCCCTGAGTGTTGTAAGACTGCTGCCATTAATAACTGAGCTTGTTAGTTGAAAGCTGACAAAGACTCGAGTGTTTAAGAGGATTACTGCTATAAATCATATTAATTTTTTTTTAAACATTCAAGGTCTTATTCATTAAGGGCTTTTGCAACAGAAACAGCTACATGAGGATATGATTCTGTTTTGATAAATGACTAGGACTTTGATTTTGTAAATGCTTGCAGTGGGCTCTTTGAAGAGTACTTAAAGGAATCACTTATTCAGTTTCTGTATATGAGGTCCATTTTCTTTGTAGGAAGTCAACACACTGGTCAGTCATCCCCAAGCAATGAGGAAAAGATGGATTGAGGTTCCATCCGTTAGAGATCTTGGTGAGAGGCAAGTTTCAAGCACTGTGCTTGCTAGGTAGTCATATATGTAATTCTACTTCAGGCAGTGTACTTTCACCCACAGAAGCAGCATTATTTTAGATCTGGCCTTAACAGAATAAGATCACAAAGAGGCAGAAAGAAGATCAAAGGGCTGAAGAATCTGCCCTATAATGAAATGTTGAAGAATGACAGGATCATTAAATGGTTTGGGTTGGAAGGGCCCTTAAAGATCATCTAGTTCCACTCCCCTGGCATGGGCAGGGGCAGCGTTCACCAGGTTGACATGTCCATAAATTCTCTGGGCAACCTGTTCAAGTGCCTCACCGCCATCATAGTGAAGAATTTCTTCCTAATATCTAATCTGAGCCTGCAATTTTTTGGTCCATTAACTTTCTTTTCTCTCCAGAGGAGACACTGTATTCCAGTACAAAAATCTTAGCTAAAAAAAAAAAGGTGGAGGCTCTCTCTTCATATGGTATCACATGGAAAAGACAAGGAAATATACATAAAAGTTACATTGAGAGAGTTTTCATCTCAATTCAAGAAGGAATTTTTTTACAATGCAAACTATCAATCAGGAAGAGCTTTCCCAGGGACATGGTAGATGCACCATCCCTGGGGTTTTCAAGATGCAATTAAGCAGTTTGCTTACTACTTTCTTCTAGGGTTTCTTTCCTTATAAAGGAGCAGATCAGGTGATCAAGAGTAGGTTTTGACTTTTGAATTTCTTTTACCCTTGTGCTATGATCATTTTCCGGCATGCGTTTTTCAAGGTGAGAAGAAAATATTTTTATGATTTTCCTATATTCAAAGTACTGCCGTAGACTGAATAGCATGTACAGTACTAGAATCTGTGTTTTAAGTACTCCCAACCAGCACCTAAAAATGAGCTATTGAAGTTCTGTGATCTTCTAAGAAGAATATAAGTGAATTTTTCTGTAGGCACCTTACTCATCCAAGACAGATGACCAAGGGATAGTGACATCTAATTGCTTGGCTTGACCATTTCTATACTGCATATCAGCAAGACAAATGGAGGCTATTGCAATCTAGAAATGAATTAAATATGAAATGAAGAAGAAAAGAAATGCAATAGATAAATGAGGCCTAACAGAAGAAGTTCTGAATTTTATTCCGCCTTAAGTGTGAACTTCAATCTTTAATTTTCAGGACTTTTGTGATCCAGAACATTCTTTATCCTATATTTTATTTGTCTCCACCTTTCTTATGCCTAAGATCATGTCTAAATCAATTGGAAAGAATGCTTTCTTTAAAAACCCAAACCCCATGAAATCCCAGCAAAATTTTCAAAATGTACACACACATTCACATAAGCATATTCAGCTGTCTTTTGGTGATAATGTAAAACACCACCAGCTTTTCAGTCAAATATTTCCCAAAAAGAAACTAATTGCTGCTCAGGTGTAGTGGAAGCCATGCTCAGAGAAAACTTTTCTTACTTTGTGTCTTTTCCTCTTGTTATTACATGCTGCCTATCGGTAAGAATGTCAGAAGTGAAAGTACATCAGCACCTGCATCATGTGCTCTTCATTCATCCCCAGAAGGCTGTTGATCCTTCTTTCCAGGGCATCAAACTTATCTATCACTATGTCTTTTTCTTTTCCAATCTTCTGTTTTCTGCTCCAGGAATACAATATTGGGAAATGAAACACTGATGTTACATTATGAATCAGCTGAAGTAACAGTAAAGTTGCAAGACTGGCAGCATTTTAAAGTCTTGTCTTGCAGCTTTATGGGTATTTTCTGACAAAGTAATCATAAGAATTTATAACTGACCTGTGTGTGACCATCTAAATGCTACAAGGAAGAGATATTCCACAGATGTTCCTCATAATTTAATGTAATGAACGTGTTAAAAAGAAAAAAATTGTAGAAATGCCTAATTATGTCAACTCAACAAATCAACAGAAGAACTTGAATATTTATTATATATGGATTAGATGTACTTTTGATGGTAGTTACAATGAGGCATTTGTGCCTATATTATACAGAAAATTTGGGACTAAAGATGAAATAGTGTCTGAAGATACATTGTCAAATGAAATGGGAAAGAGAAAATTTCCAATTTGTTCCTTAGCAAAATAGCTTTGCAAATACAAATAATTTAAGCAAGAGAGATTTTATTTGTCTTTAAATAAAATTTATTCTTTTATTAAATAAATTTTTTCTTTTATTTTGATGTATATACATTTATATATTGTAGATGTGTTTGATATAATGAATATTGAGTTTAAATTTCGTTCATATTTTAATGAATGTTTCAGTCTGTTTATCAGTCAGTAATAACAGAGATAAAATAATCTTTTGTTACATGGATCTGGAAAAATGCAAAAATGATACTTCAAAAAATAGATCTAATAAAAACCATAAATGTGGATTTGTTTAAAATTCTTCAGAAATATTAATTTGCTTTCCTCAATATTAATTCACAGGATTTCATTCATAAATTCCAGGTAATGAGAGCTCAGATTCTGGATTTATCTTAAAGACTTGGGGTGGATTGGTGAGTCTTTATTATCCAAAGCCAGGCTAATTCTGTATAAATTCAATTCTTGAGCAAATAAAATGAACAGAACAAAATGAGACCTAAGAATAATTTTCAAAATTGCTAATGACTTAAAAAATGCTGTAACTGGAATCTCTTTATGAACTTTGAAGTTTTATTGACCTCATTAACTCACTGAGGAAGAAGAAGATAATATATACTCAATTTGGCAATAAAAAATATTTACAAAATTAAAAATTTAAAATTACATGCAGTGGTACTGCTAATTTGGTTTATGATTTCACTCTCTACTAAACTTCAATATCTGACAATTTTATAATTGGCAGAATTTTCAGGTCAATCTTCATGACACATATAATGAGTAAATATCAGTCAGAAATGTTTGTGCTACTTTTTAGACACTGAAATGCTCACTGAACTTCTAATCTTTTCTTCTAAAGATTCTTCAAATCAATCTTCATTCATAGCTGTGTGATAGAAAGGTTCATAAAGCCTGGGTTTTTTTCACCTGCAAAAATCAAATCCATCAGAGTATATTGATAAATTTATTTGGATACATATTGCAAATGCATCTGGATATTTTCTCCAAAATCTAATTTCAAAACTCATCGATACCTCAATTTAAAATAATTTTATATTCAACTGGAGCCAAAAACAAGTGTGAACAATGTGAACAGAGAGAGACACTGTGCATTAATAATGTGATATTTCACTCCTTTGTCTGTGATCAAAACTGACTGAAGCAATGCTTGAATAAGACATATGGCTACAATCAATTTTCATCGAAAATGTTAAATCTTACTTTCTGTAATGACAGAAATAATATTTTGATGTGATTGTCTCCTCTTCCTACAATGGTACAGGAGTGTGTTTTCTTCTACTAGAGTGAAACCATACTCATTGAAAATCCATTTCCAAAGAAATCACATAGAAGTATCCTGAGAAAATGCAAATTACAGAGAACCAGACCAATATGAGGGTGTAAACCCTTGCTTCCATGAAATTATTTCAGAATATTTGGAAGAACCAACAGGAGAATCTAGCGTAGCATGCTATTTGAATTACAACTCCATTTTTTGATTTCTTGTTTAACTGAAATACTCCTTTCTGGGTGTGTATTCAATACTTTATACAATGCTAACTCATCATTTAGGGGTTACTGGGTAACGTTCACATGCGTTTTTATGAGTAAACAAAGTTTCTTCTTTCTGTATTGTGGGAATAAGAAAATCAGAACAAAAATGAAGTGTTCTTAAATTAAATTAATTTTCATGGTGGCTCTTCATGAGCTAGTCTCTTTATACAGAATTGTTGAACCATAGGGAAAATATTTAAAAGCCAATTGTTAGATAGTACACTATTACACTTACAGAATGACTAGAAGACAACTAATTCTTCTTGCTTTATGTAGAACATGGACAACTCTTCTTACATGAACTATCTCCCAAGAAACAGAAAATTAAGTTGCAAGACAGTCTTCTGATGATAAGTTTCACATGATGACTATGCTTAGGGAAACTCATTTATTCTGCATATATGTGTCTGGTACATGAGCCTTGACTTTTTAGGCAAGTTTTAAAATTTGTTGTTACATATGCATGCACATTGTACTAGACCCTTTAGCTTTACTACACATTTTCAAAAGGTACAGGTCTTCTGAACAAAAGCAGAACAGTGGGTTTTTTCATATATGTACAAGGAATACTGACTGTATTTTATACATGCATAAGATCAGGAACCTACTCAGTGATGGATACCAGTGGTTGGTAAACTTACCAACTTGTTGGTATGTTACACTTTTATACATAAAAATTATAAGTATATATTATTATCCCAGTATAAATGAAGCATAAGGAAATATTAAGTGTGACCATGATATTTCAGGATACGTATATGGTGTCATTTCCTTTTAGAAAATCATAATAATTAATAACATAGGATTAATATACCACTGATATAGCATAGCATTTAAAAGTTCTTACAGTGCAACAAAGTTGTGTGCTTCATTTTTACTTCAAAATAAAGATAAATACTGTTTATACCTGGCAGAAAAAAAGATCCAAAAGCCTTCTCAGATCTTTAATGCTCATAAATAGATGGTACCTTGAATTAACTTGCTCTTTGACAGGAAGCACCTTTATCAGCAATTTCCCCTAACCATGGATCTGAAACAGAAATCATTAAAGGCTTTTTTGTCCTTTGTTTTCTAATTTTTCCATTGATTTAAATTGGCTGGCTGCCAAGGTGTAGAATCAGCATGCTAAAATCCAGCAGGACAGGAAGATGAATTAAACAATACAAAATTTAAACAGACCCACTGTGCTGAATCAGTTCTAACTCAGAAGGAATAGCACTGAGTCACCAGAATCAGGATACTATATTGCCGGAAGATTCTAATTTTGAATATTGACAAAATTCAACCTTGCACAGAGATTAAAATATGGCAAGAACAAAGGGCTACATAATGCAAGTCAAAAAATATTAAAATATATTAATATAAATTGACAAAAGTTAACAGTCTGGAAAGAGGCAAACATTTAGAACTTGAGTGGTTTGAAAGAGCTGATATTGAAAACTAAATCTTCAAGGAGGTGACTCATTTCTTGTAATACACATAGGAGAAATTATTTGGTAATTATTTTCCAATTTCAGAATAAAATAGTGAACTTCAGTGTTTCTTCTTCAGTTTTCTGTTCAGTATGTTTTTAGGACTGCTGCTGTTTCACTGCTTCACAAAGATCTGTGCATACATAGATGTTCTCTCTCTCATGCATGCAAACACATGTAAAAACAGGTCATCCACAGAATCACAGAATTAATCAGGCTGTAAAATACATCTGAGGTCATCAAGACTAACCTGAGACCACAGACCACCATGTTAAATAGACCATGGCACAGCTGGTGCCACTTTTGGTCTCTTCTCTCCAGGGACTACCACTCCCCTGGGCAGCCCATTCCAATGCTCAATTACCCTTTCTGCGAAGAAATTCTTCCTAATGTCCAACCTACACATTCTTTGTCACAGTTTAAGATGGTGTCCTTTTGTCCTCTCACTGGTGATCTGGGAGCAGAGACCAATTCCCACCTGGATACAGCCTCCTTTCAGGAAGCTGTTGAGTGTGATAAGATCACCCCTGAGCCTCATCTTCTCCAGGCTGGACAACACCATCTCCCCCAACTGTTCCTCACAGATGTGCTCTCCAGACCCCTTATCAGCTTTGTTGTTTCTCTGAGCACTCCAGCACCTCAGCGTCCTTCTTGCGGTGAGGGGCCCAGAACTGGACACAGGATTTGAGGTGTGGCCTCCCCAGTGCCAAGTACAGGGGGACAATCCCTGCCCTGCTCCTGCTGGCCACACCATTGCTGATACAGGCCAGGATGTCACTGGCCCTCTTGGACACCTGAGTAAACTCACGGCTCATGTTTAGCTGGCTGTCAGTCACCACCTCCACGTCCTTTTCTGCTGTCTACCTTTCCAGCCACTCATGGGGTTGTTGTGGCCAGGACCCATTAATGTCCAGGTATCTGATGGGTTAGCATAAGACAAAAAGGAAAAAAATCATGCAATTGTCTAATATATTTACTCTCCAAAAAGTTCTTGTTAACTATAGTGTAACAGGTCACAATGCCTGCTATCAAAACACTCACACAGACATCAGAAAAAATTTTAGTTCACATTCTTGAGAAACATTTTAAAAATGTATACAATGAAAAATCTGTTGCATAAAGTAGAAACATATCAGGAAAGTGGGGCAATATATAAATGAAAACTGATTCCTCAATAAAATTGAAGCAATAATGGGTAGTAGAGAAACTATCTTTGGAAAAAGAGGAAGAAATGGAAAATCAGAAATATTTTAATTCTAGAACGGGAAAAAAACAACAGAAGCATCTGGTATGATCAAAATAAAATCAACAAGAAGTGACATGTTTTATGATCCTGGAATGCACAAGATGAGTTCATATGAAATGTTTTCCTTTATGATTGACCAGATACTTTGCCCTATAGTGCTTTTTCACTCTTTGCTACTGAAAGTTTTCCTTTCCCATTTGTGGGCTTGGAGGGTTGAGTATTTCACATAATTAGTAAGTGCTGTCAAGCCAGAGCAAAGCAGTGCAGTTGCTGGCTGACTGCCCAGAAGTAGAAACAGAATAGTAAAATCTTGCAAACAGGACATGAAGAGAAGTTAAACAAGAGAAAAATCCTCTATTTTTGGCACATACTCAACTTGGCAAACTGGGAAATTACAGATGGAAAGTGGAAAAAAAAAAGAAAAGAGAAAGTTATGAAAAAATAAGAGTAAGACATGCAATTGGATAATTTTGCAAAATTCATCATTCCATCAATCTTTGGATAGCAGATACAACATATGACAGAGAACATACTAATGAAAATGAATCCCTTTAAACTGGAAATTCCTGAGATAAGTAAGCTAAACATATCAGGGACGTTCATACTAATCCATTGCATTCATACTAATTCAACCTATTCAAGAGAAACAGGAGTCAATTTGTTTCTAGGTTGATGGAGCAGCAAAAGAAGAAACAGAGGTATGCCACCTCAAAGATACAGGTGTAGAAACCTTTTTTAATAAATTACATAAAGAAACAAAAGATTTGTAATTTGATTAGGTTTTTTAATTTTTTTAAGCTGGACATCAGTATAGAGATTGACATTCAAAATAGTATTGAAAATTCTGGGAGGAAAAAGGCTCATTCTATCTATTTTTGTTGCTTCTTTGATTTTCTCCTTCTTCTGTAAGGTTGTGAACTTTTTCTTTCACTTACTTCTTATAAGAAACTACATTATAGGTCTACAGCTTTCTTCTGATTTATTCCCAGATGCAACCAAGCCCCACCAGCAGGCTGGGGAAAACAATCAGGATAAAACTGAGAAAATCATTGGGTTGAGATAAAGAAAGTTAAATAGGTAAAGCCAAAGTCATGCACATCAGCAGTGCAAGGAATTAATTCCCCACTTCCCATGGGCAGTCAGGTGTTCAGCAGTCTCTAGGAAATTAGCATTGGATGACATGTAATGATGGCTTGGGAAGACAAACACCACCCCTCCAAACATTCCCCTCTTCCTCCTTTTTCCTCAGCTGAGTATGCTGAGCGTGATGTAATAGAAGATGGAATATCCCTTTGGTCAGTTGGGGTCAGCTGTCCCAGCTGTGTCCCCTCTCAAGTTCTTGTGCATCCCCAGTCTCCCTAATGGGGAGAGGTTGAGGTCTTGACTCTGTGTAAGCACTGCCCAGCAATAGCTAAACCATTGCTGGGTTTTGATGCTATTTTCACTATTAAACTAAAACATGGCCCCATACTAGCCTCCATGAAGAAAATTATCTCTGCCACCAGAGTAAAAACCAGCAGGAGTTTATTTTGCAGATCACAAAATTATAGAATAGTCAGTGTTGGAAGGGACCTCTGCAAAAGATTAATCTAAAGAAAGTGTAGGAGGAAAGCACATTTTAGTAGCCTAATTTATACATTCCAAACATAGGAGTATATCAGACATAAGAGCCAATGTGTTGACAGTAAAGGAGTTCTTAGTTCACAACCTGTGATGCCACTGTGAAAGTCATCAATAAAGCTTTAACTGTTGAAAGAAATAGATCAAGGAATTTGCAATTTTCTGTACAGGACATGTTCAATACGGGAATTTTATCTCTTATTTTCTCTCCAGTTGTTAACTTTCTTATAAAGATATCATACAAAAGTCACATGTACCTGACCCAACAACACTGTACATTTATGTTGGCTTGTTCAGGCTAGGTCTGCATGCAGGTGACTTACATAAATACACTTGATGTTTACTAGATAAACTTACCCATGTGATATATTTTAAAAGATTACAAATTAAAAACAAAACAAAACAAATAAAACAAAAAAAACCCCAACATGTCTGTGAATGGCTGATCACCAGTGGATGCATATTGTCCAGAAGTTAGATTTGTATCACCTTTTCTGTGCTTGTTTGTGATACAAATGATCTCTGTGTTAGTACTCTGTTTAATAAATCTGTTTAATAACTCTTTTAATAACCTCAAAAAGTTTTGGTAGCTACTTTTACATGTATACAGATTACATCAAGCTATAACAAAAATACTGATATGGATAAACTCATTTGATTCAGAAGTTATCCAAAACACCTGACAATTTATTGAAAAATTCCATCTCTGTCTGAAATTTGTGATTGAATTATATCATGCATGTTGTAACTTCACAGCGCCCCATGCTGTGAGATGTATATTATCTGATTAGACAAACAACTATCCAATCATTGTTCCCTAATAGGTACTATAAATTGTGAAAATAGTTCCACTTTTTTATCTGCTCTTTTTTTTTGTGGTTTTTTTAAATAAAAAAAACTCCAAGATCACCAGCAACTTCAGAGAAAGGCATTTCTGAAACACTTGCAGAATCTTGGCATATGTTTTGATTCTACTCTGTCTGGTTACATTAGACTGTGTAATAGGGTGAAGGTTTTACCTACTATCACACTCAGGAGATTAAGCACAATATGGTCCTTCCATATGGTATTTTTGCCTAAAAACCGATGAGATTAGAATGCCTATGCTGAACATCACTCCATATGTTCATCAGAATAGACCATAGGTCTTGATAGAACCAGGGATTTTTTAAAGATTTAAATTAATATCTTTAACAGTGCCTCAGAAACATCTCAAGCACTGCCAATAATTATTCTGTTTCATCCTCTCCCTCTTCACAATTATGCTATTATGTGTTATGCTAATAGCTATTTTGTTTGCTTCCAGTAAGAATTTTCTATTGTTAAGTTACCACAATTATTTCACTTCTATACTGAGAAATTTATGCTCTATTTAGAAAAAATATCTGGTTTGCGCTTAAACATACTGTACACTTAAAGCAGAAAAAAAAAGTCAACAGTTCACTCTGGGTTTTTGTTAGGTATTTCAGTGATTAGTAAATTGAATCTTTGCATACACATCTAATTTCCTGCCTAATATTTTTCACATTTAATCTTGATACTGAAATTACATGACAACATTGACTTTATCCCTATAATTTATGGAATTAGAGAACAAAGAAATCACAGGTTTTGGAAAGCATGTGTACAGTATTCACAGTACTTTCATGTAGGAAAATTCCTTCTCATCCTCACAGCCTTGAGTAACTAGTGAATCCTGGAACATGAAAATTATTTTCTTAGCATTTTTGATTGTCCAGCAATTTAAGGAAAAAAACTCCAACAAACTCCTTTCTTTTTTTCTGTCTCAGATGAAACACAGATATTTTTCCTTTCCAGCTGGACTTGGGGTGAAACCATACCCTGAGGGCAAGGAGGCTGAAAATAAGGACAGAAGAACAACAGTCAAAGAAGATAGTAATATACTTTGCTCAAGAAAAAGAATCTTTACAGTCCTTAATCTTTGAATAGCTTATATAAGGTTTCAACTTAAAGCACTTTGTATAATTTTATTTTCCAAGTATTTGAGGTTTTGTATTTTGAAGCTTTTTGTGAGGGAAGTCTGTTTTCTTGTTGGTCATGATTATTATTGTTCCTTTCACTTGGTTGGACTTTTCTCTGAATAGATATTGGATAGAGTGTTGGCTTCTCTTCCACTGTGTCCTGTTCACCAAGTTTGTTTAGGATACAGTTTAGGATACATCTTATTTAACAAGGATCATAAACATAGAAGAACACAGGAAGCCAGTGGTATTATTTATGATTACTTTCACTCAAAATGCCTTTAGATGCTTTAAATAAGATATTTAATGGTTAATTGAAAAGAAAAAATTCTAATATTTAATTTGGCTTCTGGTTTTCTGAATTACTATATTGCAGAAGGAAATATCTCTATTCCATTGGCTTAAGGTATTTTTACTTTACACTACAAATCTTACCTAAAAAGGGATTATTTTACACATCATTGCAATCTTTATAACAACCTAAATGGACTTCTTTTCAATGCTGCTTGCAGCTATCATTTAGGAGTAATAATAGAGTGGCTTTAAAAGAGAATATCCCATCATACAGTATCTATCTAGTAATTTTCCTCCTCTCTCTTGTATCTTTAGAAGGATTTGCTTTTTTCAATTGACTGTTTCAACTATGAGAATTCAAACTTAAATTTCTTTTATTCACTCTAGCCTGATGACAGAAAATTGGAGTTATTCATGATTCTGTCCAGCAACATGGTCATTTTATGATATTTTTCTAGTTCTGATGTGTTTTTAATAGCGATATCAGTAAAAGAGATTGAAAGTAACACAAAATAACAGGGCAGTGGAAGCCAAATGCAAAATCAATATAACAGATTCTCACAGAGTATTTAAATAGAAGATAGTTCTCTGTGTAAATAAAACAAACAAATAAGCAAACTATTGTGACTTCATTTTTGCACAAGTTTTTGGCTAGTCTATTTTTTAGAAAAGACAAAGTATGTCTGGTCCTGCTGCACTGTGACCAAATTATGGCAACTCTTCTTTGAGACCATTTCTATTACTGTAGTGGAAAAACCCAGATTAATTAGTGTTATTTATTGTAGTCAAGCTATGCCTTCTTTGAGATCTCACTGTCTCTTTCTGTGTATGATTTTCAGCATGTTATCTTAAAAGTATAAATAAAAATAGAAAATTGGACAGACTTGTAAAGTAAGGTTTCAGGACCTGCTTTCGATCCTAACAGGAAGAATTTTGGGGTTTAACTGCATCTGAACTGCTAAAACTATTTCACCCTTTATGTAAATTATATACCAAAATAAAATATGAGTGTTGTGGTGCAGAGAAGTTCCAGCAATTTAAAAGATAAATTTGGATGTTATATACACAAAAGGACCTTTACTGCTACTTTATGCAAAGAACCTGTCAGCAGTTCAAGAGCTCAAATGCTCCCATAAACCCTGTAAAAGCTCAGTCTGTTAAGAAAATGAGGTCAGAAAAACTATTATAAAGAAAATTGTCTTAGAAAATCCTTCCGAGCTGGAAGTCAACTAGTCAAGCTTGCACATGTAGACTTTAAAAAAAATGAAAAAAATCTTTTATCTCACCTGATGTGTTTAAGACGAGTGACAGGTGTTTAGAACATAGAGTATTTGGATTAACATAAGTGGCATTTCCAGAGTACATTTTCCTGACTAAAGAGCATGAACATGTCAACTGGTTGCATCCAACAGCTTTTAAGTCTGTTTGTACCAAATGTACATTCATAAATTGCCCTCATCTGTACTAGCTATAGATATTGGCAACTATATGCTTGCAGGTGGATCCTCTTTGTCTCATCCTTGTCAACATACACACCTATATATCATACGCATCAACAGAGGAGAAGTCTGGATTCGAACGTACCAGGATTCTGTTTCTTGTTGATATAAAAGCATTTTTAAATGGAACCATACAAAAACAAAGTTGCAGGAGAACTCTGAAGCCATCTAGTCCTGCTGCTGCTCAGAGGAGGCAAACTTTGAAGTTAAATTGACCTGCCAAGTGGTTTGTCCAGCTGAATTTTGGCTGTCCCTAAGGTCAATGATTGCACATATGTTCAACCTGCAACAGTACTTAATCACTCTCATTGAGAAACTTCCTTTAGCTTTTTATCCTTTCTCCGAGCCCTTCTGAAGGAGACTGAGTTTTTGTACTATAGTACTGCTTTAGGAAGTTTAAAACTCCAGTCATGACTAATCTTTGCCTTCCCTGCTCCAGCCTAACCCATCTAACTTAGCCTCTCTTCCTTCATGTTACATACTCCATTCCTCCATCTTCTACATTATTTCCTTCAGTATTTTGATGTATCTTTCCTTTTTTCTCTGTTTATTAAATACTTGTTGTAAGATTTCTGAATGCTTCCTTTTTATGCAATCAGATTCAAAAGTGCAGTGAAAAAATACTTTCAGGTTATGAGCACAATCCAGAAGGAGTTATTCCCTGACCCACATATATACCCCTCTCCCCACCAGTGCATGCATGCCCACAGATACACACAAACATGACCAAATCCATTGGCTTGGTTCCAGTTCTTTTCATGGAGTATCACACACAGAAACTTGACAATTTGTGATCAGACTGTTTTGGGGTGGGGGGAGGAGGGAATATTCATCTGTTTATGAATCCATTTTTCTCTGACAAAAAATGAAGACTAATTTATTCTCAAGTGAAACTCAGTATTTGGATCAATTTGCAGCAGAGTTACTCTTTTTTCTGTGCCAGATCTGTTGAGATAATATATTTCAATATTTAAAGTAGGTAACACTTTGCATCATCTATTTAGTTTGACATATTTATTTGTTGATGTAACTTCTGTATAAAAATATGTAGTTGCAAAAGGTTACATGGCTGCTGTTGTAGGATCTGTTGAGATTTTAAGAAGCATATTTCACACCCAGAGCTCCATTAAAAAAAAAAAGATTAAATAGTAACTACTTATTCCAAAACTAGAGATCTCCTGATTTTTTCTATTGAGTAATGTAGTCTTGATGACCAAAGAGTTAACTTCCAATCCTGTATATATAAAAAGTAAATTAGGATTGCAAAGAGAAAACAAAAGTAAGATTTAAACATCTTTCTGCCTACTCCATAGAAGCTTTGTTTTGTGGTCTGAGGGTCCAAAACCCAGAAGTTTATATTTAATCCATCCCTTCTGGGGCAGAGTAGAAGCCAGGCCTTCTTTCTGGGCTGTTATGCATGGTACTATAGACAGCATTTGCCAAAATCTAATAAGGTCTTCTGTCATGAAAAGTTTTCATCAGAATGCCTTGGAAACCTTACATCTATAGGCACTTTCTGTTTTCATCACAGTTTCAAATTAATTAGTGAGACAACTTCAAAAGCTTTAATCTAGGCTATGGTATTAAGAAACATGCATTAGACATTTCCTGTTTGCATTGCTATCTTGCTGTTTAAAGACATCTTTTACTTTCATCGAAGGCTGTTGAGGACCTTAATGTACAATATTGACAGAGTAATAAAAATAGCAAATTATGTTTCTGACCATGTGCCAACTTCATTAAATTTTCAGCCATATCAAAAACAATATGGAGGACAAAGGAAAAACAATCTTATTCAAGTTTAAACAGGATTGCAACCAAAATGTATTGAGGAGTAACCAGCACATTCTTTTCACTAAACAACTTCCCCCACACAATCCTTCCTGAGGCACATTAATATTCTGGACATCCTTTTTCCTGCATGCATGTTAAAATCATGCGTGGCAGCTTCCTATGATTTTTTTTTTCCCCTAAATATTTCAATATTTCCATTTCTGAAGTAAAGATTGCATTTTCTATCACAATTATAGTATTACAAGATCATATGTTTTGGGGTATCAAACATTAATACCTTAGGGTTTTTAATATTGAACTTATTGTACATGGCAAAAGGCATCTGCAAGTATGAATTATTGCATCTAGAGAACATTTTAAAAATATGAGAACAACTAAAAAAAAATCAAGAAAAAACATTCAAATGTCACAGCTTAATGTAGAATTCTGTATCAGACCAGGATAACCTTTAGAGGCTATGTTTAGATTTCATTAAAGATTTCAACTGCGAGATTCCTACGCAGATGACAGTAAATATTAAATGAAAAAAAAACAAAAGTATGTTCAATAGCTATGAAATGCAGGAGAAATGCTAGTGTGGTATTAAAACTTCATTTATAAGCTTCAAAATACTGAGTGGACAACTGCCTAAATTATCTAGGAGATAATGCAGAGGAAGACATGAATCCTTCAGGCTTGATTGCCTGCATCATATGAAGCTATTTTACTCTTATGGATTTGACAGCCTCATATTCCTTCTACTGCACTTAAACTCTTCAAAAAATTTAGTAATTTCATTCTTTCAGAACAACGTTTCCTACTCCTGAAGCTAATCACATACAACTTTGGAGACTTTGTTGATACTATTTAAGGGGCTTCGAAATTTTCAAAAAAAGTTTATGGAAATCAGCCATTCGTGACAAGAGATGATAATACTCAGTCCTTGGCCCAGGAATGTCCCAGCTTTCATGTGATTACATTTATTTGATACAGAAAAAATTAATAAAGTCAAGTTCTTCTTGATAAAGAAAAAGTTATAGAATAAAAACATTACACTAGAAGTTGTTTTGCAAACCCAGCTTTACTGCATACTTATTTGTTAAAGGTGCGGGAGGAAACCATTAAGGGTTATTGAAGGAATTTTTTAATTCTTTAGGGAATTTAAGATGTACCTAATGTCTCAATTCTGATAGAGATTAGGCATAAGGAAAGCATTCAACTGATTGAAGATTACCAGAAAAAATTGTGACTATGTTTTTCTCACACCAGGGTTTGCTTTTTGAGTGTCACAGGTTCACATTTTCAATCACATCGACTGGGAAAGCTTGCCTCGGTCTGACTGCATTTTCTTAAATCTTAACCTGACAGAGAATTACAAAGATACTTAATGATAGTACTGAGATTCAGGAGCTTGGATTAACTTTTACATTCTAGAATTATATGCAGTATATTTTCCTGCTATATTTTGTAAAAAACTTGGCTACTGAGAATCATATGGCAGCTAGGGTTTAAAGTAGTCTTGTGCATCTAAATCTTCCCATCAGCCTTGTTCTGTATAGACAGTCCCTTCTCATTTAGGTTATTATATTTTGTTTAATGCTAATTTCTGTAACTGCATTGCAGTAGAGGATTCAAAAATGCTTTTGTTGATAAATTATATTAAATTATATTTTAAGACATGAAAACTGTTTTTTTTTCCTATCAAAATGTTTCATCTTTTTTTTCCTAACTGGAAAGAAAAGTGAGTGAAAAGAACTAGTAAATTGGCTCATTAAAAGACAATCGCTCTCCCACATCTAAGGGAGGAGACACAAAAGGCATGCAGACACTATGTGGAGAATTGACTAGAAAGATTTAAGAAAGCTGTCTGCATGGAGCGAAAAGATCCAGAGGTGAATGAGTGCAGAGGTGTGAGCAAGATCAGGACTGTGCAGAGCTTCAAAGCTGGAGGAGAGATTAAACTTCGCGCACAAAGCAAACCAATGCCAAGTTACTACAGTGTTAGTCACCAGGATTAAAACTGTGGAGAACAAGACAACCTACTGCATCTGAATGAGAAAACCGAGCAGCAGATAAGATTTTTTTCCAACTGAGATAAGAATGATCCTATCGTAAGAGGTGGGAAAGAAGAAAACTACACAAAAATGTAAGCCCAAAAGAAACCTGTGTAAGCCAAAATATTAAAGAGCAAGAGGAAATAGCAGAAGTTGTGCATGACTGTTAAAAGAAAATGAAAGAATGCAGATCCAGAATTCAAAGGGAAAAAGAGAAAGAAAAATTTACTATGGCTTAAAAATTCAGATAGGGACTTTATTTGTATACAATATTCTCTAGCTGACTTTGATCATTAAAATAAACTCTTCTGGGGAAAAAATGTTTTTTCAAATACTTGAAAAATTCAGACTTTTGAAAAAGAACTTCATAACTTTGATGCCAGTTTCATCTGACTCTCCCTGGTTTATATTTATTATACTTTATAGTGCACCACTTCAGCACCCTTTTTTTAGAGAAAAGAGAGGAAGTTTTGTGGACTTGCACACTACTTGAATGTTGTCTCTCTCTTTAGAAAATACATTGCAGTAATGAAGTGCTTAGGTTTATCACCAAATGGAGAAATTTTTTTTAATAGATGAAGCTTAGTGGGAAAAGGGAACTAACAGAAAGAAAAATGGGCTCGGGCTACTACCACTTGGAATGACTCTCGTAAGAAAAGTCCTGAAGAACAAAAGGAATTGGAAGCTGTAGTGAAATCTGCAAGGCAGAAGAATGTTTTTTCTCAGGAATAGTTAGAGGTAACCAATAGAAAAAATAACTTTATTTCAGCGAGCAGCACAGAAAAAAATTAAATATACTAGGGACAGAATAAAGAATTTTCTATGAACTATATTTAAAAAATGATTCTACTAATAGTGAAATTTTGAGAGGAATTGTAGGCTATGAATAGAAAATGGACACTATGGATGACAAAATGAAATTTTCCTCTGTAGTGTCTCTGGCTGTGTTAGAGTTAATTTTCTTATAGCAGTCTGTATGGTGTTGTGTTTTAATTTGTGACTAAAAGTGTTGATAACACACTGATGTTTTAGCTACTGCTGAAAAGTGCTGGCACAGCATCAAGACCTACTTTGTTTCTCACTCTGTCCCCCCAATTAGTAGTCCAGGTAGGAGATGGGAGATAAGACAATTGGGACAAATTTACCAAAGGGCTCTTCCATGCCATATAACATGATATTCAGCAACAAAACCTGGGCATAGTTTTTCCGAAGTAGTCACTGCTGAGGACTATTTGTGCACTGTTTTTCTAGTCGTAGTTGGTGAGCATTGCCTTTGCATTTTTTGTTTGTTGTGCTTCTTTTCCCCTTTCCTTCACATATTAAATTATCTTTATCATGACCAATGAGTTTTTCTGCCTTTTTTTCTTCTTTTTTCTCTCCCCCATCCTGTGACAGGGCAGGGAGTAAGCAAATGGCTGGTGGGTCCTTAGTTGCCAGCTGAGGTAAACCCCAATATTCCAATAGAGGCTAAATAAATCTTACATAGAGAGATGAAATACAGAGAAAAAAATAGACAAATAAAATCTTTGTTCTATAGGAGAATAAGCAACTTTTATTTATTACTGATGAGTGCACAAGACTGGCAAAATGCAAACATAATACATACACTCAGTCTTCTGAGATAATCACAGAATCACAGAATAAGTAAGTTTGGAAGTAACCACAGGATATCACCTCATCTAACCTGCCTGCTTAAGCTGGGGCTCCTAAAGCATGTTACTCAGGATGTCTCCAGGCAGATTTGACTAACTAGAGGAGACTCCACTACCTTTTTGGGCAACCTGTTCTGTAATGTTTAACTTAAAAAAAAAAAATCATCTTACGTATCTACTAACCCACCCACGTTTGAGCCATTCTTCCTCAGTTTGCTTTTCGACTCTTATAGTATCCTTCAGTCCAGGAGCAGTTCTGGGAGAAATGTATACCTTTCTTGACATCTGTGGACACTATTACAAGCCCTTCTGGTGAAAACTCCATCTTTTTCAACCAGATCATTGAATTGGCTACGAAAAATGGTCCTCATCTTTTCAGTCAAAGGATACATGGGAATTGTATGAGATGTTGCTGTTTATCAAGACATTGGTGAAAATCTCTCTGGACAACTCCGTAGAGTTTCTGTGCTAGGGAAAAGAGGAAGCCAAACTAAAGCAGCTTCAGACAGGACTAGCAGAGTGGACACTGGTTTATCAGCAACTCCAGACCTGTAGGACACAATACACTACGTGAGCATAAAAGAACCTTTTCAATACAGCTGTTCTTGCAGGATATAAAAGACCTGTTCATATGATGGGCATATTTCAGTGAGGTTTAGGTTGCAAAGGAATGCAGACATTGCAGATGAAAGCTTGATGAAAAACACAGTCTTCAGGGAACTGGAAGAATATATGAACAACCACCTCCCTTTAAGTTCTGTAGTGTCTGTAATGTAAACATGGAATATGACTCAGCCCAAAATCCACTCTGAACAGTAGATGACAAGTTTCTCTGGAAAATAATAGACAATGAAATTCTCTTGCAAAAATGCATTTAAATGGATTAAGAATAGATTTAAGAAAGAAAAAAAGGCTTTATTATTCAGCAGAAGATGATTTGGAACTGTTTAATAATGAAAAAACTTTGAAAATAAAAGAATTTAGTAATTTTTAAGAATTTGATATGTTTAGTAGAACTGTCTTGTAAGACATAAGGATGGATTGCCATGCAATAATAAATTGCATTACCCAGGAGGTCCTTTGCAGTCTTAGATATTTCAGACATAACTAATTTCCAAGTAATTTTTACTAGACATTATCAAAATGCATTGGAATGACAATTCACTTATATATAGAGTTTAAGACTTAACCTTGTTTATCATGTAAATAGCTTGTTTGTCATGTAAATGTTAAAAGCATTTTGTTTGCTTACATAATATTGATATTTTTCAGAAGTTCTCAGATTAATTTTTCCCAGACCATGCTGTGAAGAAATGTAAGTAACTGTTATCTAAATTCTGGTTATAATATTGTAGAAGAAGCTACATCAACTAATTCATGATGGCCTCTCTCTACCTTTTTAAGCTGCTCTCTGGATTTTTCAGCCAAGTCATAATCTTTGCCAGAGATGAATGACTTGGGCTAAGGTTTTATTTTTGCATTTTCAAATTATTAAGAGACATGACTCATTGACTCCTTGAAATGATAGGCATAAAATAATGAGCATATACCTAATCACTTGGCTGCATAGGCTTGGGATGATGAAAACACTGCTGAAGAGATTGGTGAATTGATTTGCCATTTACTATGGGTTTTCAGTAAACATTTCATTGATTTGATACATAGCACTGACCCATGAAAGGCTATAAGCATTTGTCCTGAATTTTCAGCTTGTATTTTTTTTCTCATCATTTTAGAATTCCTAAACAGAAGCATGCCTCATCAAATATAAAGACCAGTGGTGTCAAAGTCATCTCAATAAAGGCAGATAAGCAATGTTGAAGACAGGTTTTGAGTATGTAGTTCTTGTGAATTTGCATTCAAATGACCAGCTATACCACTAATTTGAAGCTCTTGTTCCTACAATTCTGAAAAGCCAGAGCATGAACATCACAACGCTTTTGTGAGGTCAGGAAGTATTGTCTTAGAAAGGGTAAACTGGGACACAGCATTTTAATGTATTTCTCTATGTTCTTTGAATATGTGACAGAAAGCAGTAAAGTGTGATGATTAATTCTTGAAAAACCTATTCCATAGTGGTTAATGCCAAAACAGGATCACTGAGTCTACACTGATGTCTTACCTATCAGAGAACACTACATTTTACTCAGCTATGCTCATGTTGGACTTTGTGATTTGTTTTAGAATATTTCCTTATTCGAAAAATTAATTACCACAGGAAGAGACAGGAGACAGTGAAACTGCACCCATGCTAAGAAATTTAACTCTTTATGAGCACCAGTACAAAAGTGTTGTTGCCTACCCCTGTCAAACTGTAGAGTGGCTTGAAGCTCAGGTTTTCTCCAGGATATTTAGCAATCTCTCACACAATTCCCAGACTTACCTGGGAGTTTCCATGGCTTGGGACCATCATCAGGAGGGAATTTGCCTTTTGCCACTCTTTACTGGTGAAGAGAGTTCAGCAGTGTGGATCTGCACTAGTCTGTGTATTGGAGGCTGATCAGAGGCACATTTGGTTTCCTAATGTATGCATAACCTCTTCCGTGTCACCTGGCTACTAGGAAGTTGATCAACTAACCTTGATCAAGTAACCTTACCAGGAAGAACAAGATCTCTGCCAATCGTTCCAATGCCAAATGTGCTTTTCACAATGTAGTTCCCACCATTGATTCAGCTCTCGTCTTGTTGCGGTCCAAATCCAGTTGCTCAAAGATAGACAGTATAATCCCTAAATCTGAGAATATATCAACAAAATACTCTGTGAGGGGGAAAAGTATATAAAGAAAAATCCCTGATGGATAAAATGGGATTATAATATCTATCATTATATAAAACTTTGAGATTAAAACAGTTTAAAGGTATTTGTATTTCAAAGATCTGTGGAAGGGAAAACACATGACTAGAAAGCTTTAGAAGATATGGTATGGCCAACAGAACATAAAATGTAAAACCGCAAGGAGTTGGGAGTTTTTAAAGGATTTTTTGAAGCTGTAAAAGTATATCAGAGTCTGTAAGGAGGTCTTTGTGTCGCTTGGTAAACAGCTGCAATATTTAATTAGGATTTCTATGAAGAGTTTTTAGAATATTACAAGGCTGAATATGTCCAGCTATATCTCCCATGAACTAAATAAATATGCTCCTTACCAAAACCCTATCCTGTACCCTGTCACATTAGGTACAGGAGAGAATGTAAAACTTCTTTTCTAGGTCTACCACAAAGCTACCATTTATTTATATGAACCTGATTCATGTTTGATACACTGTGGAGACCCTGGGGGGCATCCCCTGGTTGGGGAGACATAAGAAGCTTCCCTCAAAAAGCTCTTACACTCCATTGGCTCCTTCCCCTGTTCCTGTGTCTGTTCCCATGTCCCTGAGCCACTCCCTCCCTAATCCCTGATTGGCCTTTATCTTTGTACTGCCCCGAGACCAGGGTCACCCTCAGGTTCCTCAACAGAGAGAAAGCTGGATGCTCCTCATGTGTGTGTCTGGGGCCTGAACATATTACCGGGAGGCTGAAACAAATGTTTGTGGATACCATGCAAAGGCCCTTTTTGCTTCCTTACCCTGGACTTTGTTAGCAGCTGTTCAGGCTGCAACAAAACACCAGGTGAAATACAGGTCCATGTGTTATAGGTATGTTTTGGCTTAGGGAAGAGAAACCATTTACCATTTGGACAAGTATATTCCAGAGCTTTGACCCTATGTAACAGTGATTTCTGCACTTTTGCAAAAAAGCCTGCTATGCTTCTCTGTAAGTTATTCAAATATCCTCTTTTTAAAGTCCATGTAAAAATATTTCTTCAGTCTATATTTCTTTAAATTTTCAAATGCAGTATTTTTACACAACATTGTTCCACTTAACAATGATATTGAAGCTGAAGGGTTTTGTCCAAGCAGAAATAATAGCCCTATAACTACAAGGAGAACTGTTTACACTCTGAGATATAGTAAATAATTATGAAAATTATCACAGTTCTAAAATAGGAAATATAAATTATGTGATAAAGAGGAGTCTGTTTTGAAGGTATGAGAACTCAAGATTTTTCTAAAATATATATCCCATTGTGAGAGACTGAAACGTTAATAGTGAATGAGTCAAAACAATTGCCCATTTGTGACTGCTGCTGTTTCCAAATGTCCCAGCTGAGTCTTCAGTGCACTAACAAGACACACAGCTATACAAAAGGACATCTATTAAAACTAAGACTTTCTCCAAAACTTTCTCTTTTTTTTTTGTCTTTTTCTTCTCATTCAAATCAGGCTTTCAGGTGAGTATGTTTGCTAATGAAAAACCTTAAGGAACCAATACTGGGAAAAGTAATAATTAAAAATTATTATCTATAAGGTTTCAGTATTCAGGGAATTAATTCCCATTTTATGTATAGCAAGTTTTGACTTTCATACCAAGGCAAATAATAAAATACAAGACATCTTAAAGCTCATCAAGCCTATTTGTTGTACATTTAATGTATTTTTGAATAATCATCCTAAGTGCTTTCACAAAGCTAGATTATCTAGTGAATGATTTCTGATTTTGGTCATTATTACTTCATATTTCTGATCCACCAGTTTGCAGATATCTTGAATTACATTTATCTGAACAAACTAAAGGGAATGATTTCTGATTTTGGTCATTATTACTTCATATTTCTGATCCACCAGTCTTGAATTACATTTATCTGAATAAACTAAAGATATACATAGTGAAAGCAATACATAGTGAAATCACATTAAAAACTCTTATTTCTGTCCATTCACACTATTATCTTAGGTGTAGACATTTAGATAAGGGATACACAAAATGAGGTAAGTCATACTTTTTTCTCTGTTCTGTTTGTTTAGGGTTTTTTTTACATCAACAACCATTTATTTTTGTTTTGGCACAATAATTTGTGAAATGTGATATTTGCCTGTGTATGAGGAGGGTCAGCACTAGACTTTTACAAAGGCTAGACACTTTATACTCTCTTGTGTTTGCTTGAGCTGCTGCAATCTGTTCTGTTTGTTTAGGGTTTTTTTTACATCAACAACCATTTATTTTTGTTTTGGCACAATAATTTGTGAAATGTGATATTTGCCTGTGTATGAAGAGGGTCAGCACTATGACTTTTACAAAGGCTAGACACTTTATTATCTCTTTTGTTTGCTTGAGCTGCTGCAGAAGGGAGACTAAGGGCACTAATCATGGAATTCATATGAATAAAACACAAATAAATTTGTTGAGATTGGCTGCTAGGACATTTCTGTTCCGATCTGATTTAGCAGCAAAAGACTTCAAAGGAAGATATGTGCTTTAAATAGATATTTTCTTTTAAATTTGTTTGTCTAAACCAGGACATGGCTGGAGAAATCAATGTAATTTTTCTGCTAAATTTTCAGAAGTATCATCATTATTAAATATCAGTGAAGAATTTCAAAGTCGTTATTTTTAGTAATGTGATTCATATTTATTATTAGTTGGTTGGGGTTTTCTACATGAAAAGTTTCACATAGAATCAAGTAATTTCAGGCAATATACATGTACAATATGGAACATAAACTACAAAGGCTTTACTACATCTTGATTAAGTAAGCAAAACCTTCTGGTGAAAGTACACTACTCTTTTACACTTATAGCCCAGGAGGATGCCGGTAAACTTTGCATTGATCTTTGTCTTCCACAATAGGAAATGTCAGCATAAGATTTTAGGAATGCCTGAAGTGAGCTGTACTCAAGCTACATCTCACCATAATTTATGGTTAAATTAATTTATCTCATATCCCTGTGTTATCCCTTCTATTCCACTAAAGGTATCTTTCCAAGTATTGTTCTAAAAAATGAGATTTTCTTATTGTTTGGTCTGCTGAATTTTGATTTGTATTGGTTATTTTAAAATTTCTCTTGCAAAGTTTTACTAGAAAAATTTAAGCAGAGTTGCCTGAAGTTCTTACCTGCTAATAATCTAAATTCTACATAAAACCAAAGAATTAACATCTACTTAGGAACAGTCATGCCAATGGCTCCTCTGTAACAGGTTGAGAAAATGGTCCTTTTCAGGATGCCTTATCTTGCCTTAACATCCTTAGAATCTTAATATTAACTTCCTTCCACTGGCTAGAGAGAAAAGTATATGATGTTCATACTAACATTGGTAGCATGAATCCACCTTTACTTCTTTGGAAACATAAAATATTTATATCAGTGATCTTTATTTTACGTTATTTTATTGTTTCTAATCTAGTCTATAATTTCAATCAATCTCTAAATCCAGTCGCAACAGATGTGACCCAATGCATCTATATTCTGGAATGAAAAGACTCTCTATACATATCTTTAATCTTTGTTTCATCACAGTTTTTAAAGAAAGCTAAAAGAACCATAATTTATTTTGAATCTTTATATGTGATTAATTTTCTTTTACATTCACATCTCTTGGAACAACCTTAAAGTGGTTAAGTCAGATATTAAACACATGTAGTTTTGGTAACTGTAACTTTAACAGTACTTCTAAATTAATCAGGAGTTTGGGTACTCTGGGGAAGAATAAATAGCTGAGTGAGGCTGATAATATATTGCAATGTTATACAACCCAGAGAGAATTGAAGACTCCTGCATTGATTATCTGTTGTTTCAAAACATCTTATCTTTTTTTCCTCCCCTTCTAATTCAAATTGCGTATTTGCTTATGCATAGCATGGCCAGTGTTATGGGAAGGTGTTGCTTACTTCAGAGCTTAATTTCCTGGCAAGAAGAACATTACAGAAACACTCAAGTTTAGAGTTGCTTGAAAGCAGGGTAAACTTATTCACCACAAAGAAATGTAACAGGTTTCAGACATGTTGTATTTACTCTGTGAAAATAGCCAATTAAACAAAAAAACATCCCCCACTCAAAAAAAAATACTCGTATGACACATAGAACAAGCTAAGAAATCATGTTCAGTACATCAATTAAATGAATTATTTTTGAACAAACAATTTAAAAAGTTAATTCTTTTAGTTATTCTCATTAATCTATACTTATTAAGAGAGATGAGGCAAAAAACGATGACATTCCTTATTGATAGGAATATCCTCATAATACTGGAATGTTAGGACACTTTGATCTATAATATTTATTTACATAAAATCACTACTAATCCAGACAGAGTTGAGTTAAATTTTAAGTGTTTGGATTCTTTTTACACATATTTAGCAGTATGGATGATGGGGAAAAAATATCATATTCTCAGTTGCTTGCATATTTTTGTCTAAAAAAACATTTTCTGCTGACATGTAATGATTTTTCCTTTTATTTGTTTGGAAATATACAGCAGTGAAAGAAAACTATAATTTGTCTTACAGTCAAGCTACTTTAAGAAGTAAATTAAAACATGCAGAAGTTGCGACTGGTTAAGGAATTTTGTTACTCTGAAAATTTCTGTAAATGGAAATATGAAGGTAGAAGGCATCTGTTGTTCCAATGGGTTATTTCACTTCATATTAGTGCATGAAAAAGCACATGGATTCTGAACTTAGTTTTTCAGACTGAAGTGGACATCAGACTGTATAGCTTTTCTCACTCTCTGTAGAAGAGGCACATGATACAGAAGATATTATGGTAAATTTTTTTTCCAAATTTTCTTTTTTCTCCTATAAAATCAATGCAGTTACTGTAACACATAGTTAACTAATCTGAGGTGAAGGATTAATTTCCTCTTCTAAGTATATAGATTTCTGGAATAATTATCCTTGAAAATGTATATTTCAAGCTATTTATTTTCTGCAATGTCCCCAAGTAATCTTTTTCCCATGTAAATGCTTGCAGTTTTTGGCTTAGTTTCACACGATGCAAATAAATTTGAATTGACAATAATTTTCTCTCTTCTCACACTTTTTTTCATTTCTCACTCTTCTCTCCTATGTGCGGTCTTTTGTCCTTCTTTAAGCCTGTTTAATCTAGGGAATCACCCCTTTTTGCTTTGGGGCCCCACCATATACTTCAGTGCTTCCTACACAGCACTCTGCACAGAGGCGCTATGCAGCTGATACAAATGTATATATGCAAAGTGGACAAAATACATAGAATATATTGTTCTGTGCATGCAGTGCAGTGTACAAAATATGTTCTTGTGTGTGTGTGTGTGTGTGTACCAGAAAGGATAGAAGGATGGATGGATGGATGGATGGATGGATGGATGGATGGATGGATGGATGGATGGGGGGATGTTGCTACTATCAAACTCTATACTTAAATGTATAATTAATGTTAATTGTAAAAATAAAACAAAACAAAACAACCACACTCTAAGTAAAAGTGGTGGTTAAAATTTATAGATTTTTAGATTATAAATCTATAGATTTATAGATTACATGCCTCAATTTCATTACCTCAATTTCACTACTTGCAGAATAAGGCAAATTATGTTGACAAGTAGGAAAAAGTATGGAACTTGATATAAAAACAAAAGGAATTAACCACAAATAGAAAAGAGTTGACCTTTATAAAAAGTTATGGGAAAGGTATATTGAGTGTCATCTAAATCCAAATCTATCAAAGGGAGCATGACACATAGTCCTGTAATTAAGTGGGATGGTGTTCATGCTTAAAGCTTTGAGAGTATCATAAATAGTTAATCTCTATGGAAATTTGACTCCTTAATACAATCAGTGTCAGGAAACCAGCATTGCTTCTGCTTGAGTTCATTTCAGGCAAACTAAGTAAATTTTGATATTTATAAAGTTTTGAGTGACCTAATTATTTGTGAATTTTTGGTTTTACCTGTTTGTTGTGGGTAGTTTGATTTTCTGCCAAGCTTTTCCCTCGGGTAACAAGGATTTAAAACTACATACTGTATGTATAGACTGCCTGTAAAAACCAAAATATTGACAAAACATAACTAAGTGAAATTTGTGCATTATTGTATTATTTTATTTGCATAGTCTTGATTCAAAGCCTGTCAAAATCAAAAGAAAGAATCTATCTTCAAGTAAATTTGGGAGAATGCTTATATGTGATTGCAGCAGGTTGCCTCTTGTCATCAACCATTAACTACGAATCTTGTCTCCTGCTAACAACACACAAGTGAGACATATTTTATTATAACTGAGTTTGAAAAAATTATTCCAAGTTTCTTCAAAGTAGAAGAGTTTCCTTGTCCTGATTATTTTCCCACAGAACATTTGCTTACATTTTTGCACCCTTACCTGGAGAAATTGATAACTCCATCCTTGAACACATCATTTTTCAGAAATGCCAAGAAATATTTTAATATAATAATTCCCTAAAAGGAATTACTTCATTCATTTTTAACCTTGGTACTGAAATATCAGTGGAAGAATACCACATGTCCATGAAAAAAAATTCTCTTAGATCTCAATCATTAAACCAAAATTGGCTGGTCATTGGCAGATCGCATATTAGTTAATCTATATATGCCATTGACAATTTTGAGTGACTGGATCAATTCTTCTAAACCAAAATGCCAAAGAAAAAATGAATTTTCAGGACAGACATTCAAAATTTCCTTCAAAAGTTATTTTCAATGCTGTCTGAAGTTAACACCACCATGCAGAGAAGTAATTTTAGCTAAATATTAAAAATAATTACCTATAAAGGTATAGCACCTTAAAAATATTTTAATATATGAGTTTATTCTACCTTTTTCACATATATTATACATAAAAATATTTTCACATATATCTCTAGCACAACTGCTTTTCTCATTGTCTGACAAACTTCCCTCTTTCTACTTTTCCAGATAATAGTAAAAGATTATGCAAGGCTTATCACATTCCTTATCCCAGAAAAGGAGAAGAAGATACATGGAAAGGTACTAAATGGCTCCAATTTTTTATAAGCAAAATCTTGTAATTGTTCTTGTGCAAGCAATACACGATTAAAACCTTGATTAAGAAAGAATATTTCAAATAATCTGATTTTATACATGCTATGCAGTATGTGATCACACGGGAATAAAGCTCTTTTGATATTAGTTAGAGGTAAAATTTCAAAGCTATGCTAAGATCTTTTACTCCCATTGATGTTGACAGGACTTGCCTGACCAGCGTCATACACTATGTTCAAAATTCACCCTATTAATTAAAAACCAAGACTTCATAAATCTTAAGATGTCCTGGAGTAAGAATCTTTCTATAGAGTCACTATACTGTCTGCAGTGTACTGGGGGTCCTACAAATTTTTCCTTTGACAGTTCTTGTAATTTCAGAGAAAGTGAATGTCTTTAAAAGTTTAAATGGGTCAATCCAGTAACTCTGCCTGAAAAAAAACCCCAGTCTTTTAAATAAATATCTTTAATCAGAGAAAAAAATATTTTGAATGCATTTTTGGATGTGTAGAATCTCAACACAAAAAATTATACATATATTTATCATTTGGGTGCCTATTTACAACGAAAATTTATACCAAGACATCACTGAAAAAGACAATTCTGTGTGGGCAGTTAAAGCATATGGTGTATACAAAAACAGAATATCTTTTCAAACAAAGAAGCTTCTCTTCTTCAACTCTACAGGTAATGTTGTGTAACTTTGCTCAATCTTGGAACACTGGTGTATGTAAATGTGCTTCTATCACTTTTCTCCTATCTAAGTATATTATATTACAAAAATCTTCTTCCAATAGCAACATGGCAGTGTCCTGCTCTGCCTGCTTCTCCCCGCACACCTCCAAAAAGCAAAACAAAACAAAACAAAAAACAAACAAATTAAAAAACCCCCGAAAAACAAAAAACAAACAAAAAAAAAAACCAAAACCAAAACCACACAACAACAAACCATAATTATTTTTTTTTTTTTTACTTTAATAGAGACATGCAAAACAAGCTCAAATATATGACCTCTTCACCTCCTTACTCATCTGAGAGCACACTGACTAAGTTGGACTGTTGCTGTTTTTCTGCTTCACAGGGCCAGGCCATTAGCAGTGCACAGGTGAGTTAGTGAGTCAGAGTGATTCCAAGGAATTGAATCCCCATTTGTAGATTAGTTGTGTTAGCTGCAATGTCCACATATAGATTATATCAGTACAATTCCAATATTTTAAGTTGACCTACATATCTTTAAATTTTGGGTGATCTTTGTGTGCAATGTGCCCTTTGATAATGGTATATCTATACATTTCATTTTAGCAGTTGCTATCAGCTATGAGAGTGAGCAGGAGCTACCTTCATCCAGGCTTACAAACTCTTTTCATTGTTACACTGATGAATTTGTATCTATCAGTCTTTCCACTGGAAACCCAATTATCCAGGCAAAGGACATTTTAGTTATGGTGAAACTGCAAAATTACTTTCAGAACTCCCCCAAATTCTAGTTTTGTTAAGACTTTTCTAGATCACCATGAATGGACAAAAGGATGTTTCCCTTAATGGAATAGCTGTTCACCAGCAAAAGTCATGGAAAAAAGAAAGAATATTGTAATGAAATATTGCTTTCATGTGTTTATCCCCAAGTTGCATCTTCCCTGGTGACAGCAGGAGTAGATCTCTGTCTCAAATACTGTAATAAATTTTCCCAGGAAACCAGTCTGATTTTTATTCTTCTTTCTGTAACCATGTAAAAGAAAAGAATGATATATATTTGTGTCTTCCAGTGAAGAAACCTTTCTTAAGGTTTGGGGTCTTTTTATATGTATTTTGGTTTAATCAGATCTTTTAAGGCAATTTAAATGTCAAGTGTTCTTTTCTTCTGCTAGTTTTATTAGGATGTCAGAGTTTACTTTGGCGTGCCTTGGGCATGTCTATTTATTTATGGATACAATAAGTGAAAGATCCGGAGTGCAATAATACCATCTATCTGAACAGTAATTATTGTTATGATATGTGGTGGAGTAAGTAACTGTAAGTAACTCACCCATTCTGTAACTATTAATACAGCATTAGAGACTTCCAGCATTGCACTGCACATTTGCTCCTATTTCTTTTGAAATTGAGTCTGGATTTTTTTTCCAGGGGATTTGGGCCCCCACCAGTTAGGTTCCTATTAAAGTATAAAGGAAGGAAAAGGAAAACACAATAAACAGGCCTTTTCACCTCTTCCGTTTAAACTGATTTGTGATTTTTTTTTTCCCGTTTATAATTATTTTTATTAGTAATAAAAGTTCAAAAATTCCTGTTGCAGCTTCTTTGATAAGCGGCCAAGACTTTCTGTGAGTCTTAAAATCCATGTTTTTCCAGCATCCAGTTTTTAATGTAAATGTTTAGGAATTCTAATTGTAGAATAATTCATTAAGAAAGGTAGGATTTAGAGAACATCTACCATAGTCATTTGAGACAAATTAAGAAATTATACATCTGGAGGGAAAACCACAAATGTCATTATGATTATTATTTTAAATATTTTTATAACAATGCCTATATTTCTTTGGAGTTCTAACTCAATAATGTCAAGCACTTAAGAAGTAAAATTATCTGAAAAAGGTAAATTATGTTGCTATGAAAAGGTAAATTATATTGCAGGTCACTTAAAGAAATTCAGAGTAGAAAATGAGAGAAATATAGAGAAATAACAAAGGAGGAAGGACAGCAGATGTAAAAAATTAATGTAAGAATTAATATAGGCAGAAAAGGGTGGAAGTCTTCTGTGGAAGCTTAAAGGAAAAATAAAAGCCAAAACATATGATAAAGATGAGGCAACAGAAAGAAATGAGGAACAGGGGCCTCATGACAAAATATAATTCTTAGTACTTATTAATTGATATGGTCTTCAATATTTTTTCTAATCCTTTTTAGCTTTCTACTTTTTTGGGGGTCCCATTCACTTGCTTTCTTTTTGTCTTAATTGTTATTTTCTATTCTGCACTTTCTTTTCTCATTGTTTATTTGGTTTAATTTCAGTCCCATAATCATCCTTTTGCTACCAGCTCAGTAATCATTCTAGAAGTGTCTTTAGTAGAACTTTTACGTTATTTATGTTGAAAAAACAGACTTCAGAGGGAAACAGATAAAGTATTTAAATTATGTGAACAAATATTTAACATTATAATAAAAGTAGCAGACTCAGATTTAGCCAGAATCATGCTTTTTGCAGTACCTCTAAGGACAGTTTCAAATACTTTTGCATTTGTCATAAATTGAATTATTTTAATGACCATACGTGCAATGAGACAATTTAAAAAAAAAATCTCCCATTTCCTGTTAGTTTAATTTCTTCAACCTTTTTGTGATTTGAAGTGAAGATTATCTGGACACTGTAAGATGTGTTTTTTGTCATACAGAGACATTTAAAAAGAGTTACTCGGTATTTTCAAACTTAAAACTGCTTTGTTTGCATAGCTATTGCCAATTTTCGACTACGTTTGGTTTAAAGTGGCACTCATAGACAAAAATTAGAGTTTTAGTGTTCCCCAAAATAGCTTTTGTATTTTAGAATCCAGTGAGTTTTCTCCCTGAGTGACATTAAACCAATGACACATTGTCTACAAGTGAATGCACATTATGACCTTGTCCTTCACATTTTTGTTTTTGCTACCTGTTTAGGTAATCAGTACAGTCTGAATGCTATTACTAATATCAATTAATTCAGGTCAAAAGCATAACAGCAGGAAAAAGAGATCAGTCAGTTACCATATGAAAACCCAAGACGCTAGGGCACCTTATGGTATGTGCAAACAATTCACTATACAATTTCTAGAGAGAGGAAACTGGCATACTGTTGAATACTGTTTTCCTTTGGGTAAAATTTTAATTAAAAAAGCAGCATGGATACAGGTTTTTGATCTTCACTATTCAAATAGCTGAGATAACTGTTTGAATTTTAAAATCTTCTAAAGTATTTCATTAGAAAAAAAAGACTTCTGTTATCTTAACCTTAAAACTGTTTATAATATGATGGAGCTGAATTTATGAGTGAAGTTAAGCCTGAAGTACATCCTAAGAAAACTTAAGATGGAATAATGAAAATTTGCAGTTAGTCATCCCAGGTCAAGCTTCAAAATCCCCCAGAGAATATGTTGAGTTGGCAGGCACCCACAATGATCAGTAAGTCCAACTCTTGGCCCTGCACAGGGCATCCCCAGGAGTCACACCACATGCCTGAGAGCACTGTCCAAATGGTTCTTGAACTCCGTCAGGCTTGGTGCTGTGACCACTTCCCTGGGGAGCCTGTTCCAGTGCCCAGGCCCTTTTTTCTAACATCCAATCTAAACTTCCCCTAATACAGCTTCAGGCCATTCCCTTGTGTCCGATGTCTGCGTCTCCTCTTCCTCTTATGAGAAAGTTGCAGACTGCAATGAGGTCTCCTCTCAGTCTCCTCTTCTCCAGGCTGAATGGACCAAGTGACCTCGGCTGCTCCTCCTGTGCTCCCCCTCCAGCTTCTTCACCATCCTTGTTGCCCTCCTATGGACACTCTAATGACTTCATATCTTTCTTATATGCTGCTGACCAAAACTGCACACAATATTACAGGCGAATACTGTTCTCATATATAAGGCACAAGGAAAGGTAACTCATGTCAAGCACACCTGCTGTAATTCACAATGGCCAAGGATGTCTAGAGTCCTGCAGTGTTCTGACACTCACCTGAGCCTTGAGAGACATACTTCTATCTTATCAAGGAGGCATGCAGCTCCTATATCCATACAGACGGATCTTGAAATGGAAACAGGGAGGAAAGGTCATGGAGGAGCCTTGTGTCCAACTCTTAAAGCTGTATTTCTGGGTAAGCAATTCTGCACGACCTTTTACTGCACTTCTGCTCCGCATTCTAGGGTGATCAAATTTGTATTCATATAATACATTTGTGTAAATAAACTTCCATCAAGATATGCTGTAGCCAAGGGTAGATGTTAAAAAAAGTATACATTTTCTGTAAAGATTATTTTTCCTTTCTCACTTTAATAGGGTTACTAGAGGCATATGAGCACTTAATTGACATCCTTTCAGTTTGTGAGGCACTAGGCATTTCTCAAATGGGTAAAAGCTTCGTTAATTCTGATTTCTAAAGCCTGGGGGTATAGAAGCTAGAAGGATTTATTCTTTTTTTTTTTTCCCTTTATTTTCAAACCAAACAGCAGTTTATGCTTACCTTCAGATATATGAAGATGTGATGTCTGCTTATTACCCACAGAAATGTAAATACAAAACTGGAATAGTTTTGATGGTAAAGGTCAAGCATTTTAAAAAGTCAACATAACAAGAGTTAATACAAGGAAAAAGGAACAACCTACCTTCATATTTCCAAGAGATAATAAATGCAAAATCAGAAATTTCCATGAGGTATGTATAAAGAAAAGTTTAACTTAACAAATTGTCAACTCACAACTTCCAATATATTTTTTGACATTAATTACTCTTAAGATGGATTAATTATCTTTATTTTTGTCATTTAAACTTAGCTTTCTATTTCAAATTGGTCACATATGAAGCATCTCTATGAGTCAGAGTTGGAAGCATGTGATTTTCAGTTGTCTAAACCTGTAGATAAATTTCAGCTGCAGAGGGAACACCTCTGAAACCCTGTGCATGTTTAAGTTTGTGTCCCAGACGTGCCTTGGCTCCATGTTAGAATTAAATCTGATAATTCACTATTGCTCTTTCCGTCATTATATTTTTATGGAAAAAAGTGTCAAATGCATGAATTGAAAGATAGCTATCGGAGGGACCAGGGCTCTCACCTGGGCACTTGGTGGATAAGCGTATCAAGTCACATCCTCACATTATTGACATCAGCTGCACATCACAAATATCATTTTGACACGCCTCCATTTAAGCTTCTGGAGGCACCTACCTCTCTCCATTGATTGTAAATTCATAGAATTATAGAACTATTTACGTTGGAAAAGACCCTTAGATCATCAAGTTGAACCATTAACCCTGCACTGAAACACCCACTGTAAAAACATGTCCTGAAATGCCACTGCTACTTGTTTTTTAAATACCTCCAGGAATGAGGATGCAACCATTTCCCTGGGCAGCCTATACCAATGCTTGACAACTGTTTCAGTGAAGAAATTTTTCGTAATATCCAATCTAAACCTCCCCTGGCACACATGAAGGCCACTTCCTCTTGTTGATTATTTCTTACTTGGGAAAAGAAACTGACCCCCACCCTCACTACCTCCTCCTTTCAGACAGTCGTAAAAAGCAGTAAGGTTTCTCCAGGATAAACAACCTTAGGTCCCTCTGCTGCTCCTATATGACTTTTTCCTAGAGCCCTCATCAGCTGTGAATCTAGTCTGAACTAGTTCAGACTCAGAGGTCCAGAATAGAGTTGAAATTCCCGAGATATCTTTCCTGACTGACACATGTCTTTTATCATCTGAAAGTCTCACACATCTGTTGGAAGTCATCTGGAAATGTAAAAACAGATGTTTAAGGTCACATTACCATCAAAAGATTAGGAATTTAGATATCAGTTGCTCCATATAAATAACTAGTCAGGTTTGAGATAGTTGGGTCCCATTTAATAGTTACACGTCCTGCTCAATAAGTGTGGTACAGATATATGCTATGGCAGATTATACACTATGCAGATAATATATTTAAGTACATACATAGATATATATTAACATTTTTATAGATGTACATATAGTCAAAGATTTTAGATAATATATGTTTTTCAAACTCTTATCTGTGAAGTGATTTGAATTAGAGAAATATTATTGCTATAATAGATATTTCATTCTCATAATGGTACTCTGTTACATATTTGGTACCAGTAAGAGGTGTTTTGGTTACCTCAGTAACATGGGCTTCAAGTCTTTTTATGACATACAGAAAAGAAAACTGTACCAGTACCTGTGGCAGAGCAGGTTATAAATACAGTCCTTCTGAAACCTGTAATATTTCCTTGTGCTTAAAATTTATGGGATCAAGTCTTCAGGAAAACATAAAACTTAAAATTTCATCTTGTAGACAAGGTTTAGTGTCCAGTCAAGGGTCTCTCATGTGTTTGGTTTGTTATGTTCTGGATCTTTCAAGCCCTTTTCTGGAGACAACTGGCATTAAGGAAAGATTTAATTTTGTTTATATATATCCCTCACCAATTTCTTGGACTATTTCCATCTCTCATTTCTTCTATTACCTTTCCTTTTGCATTTCTAACAGTCTTCTCAGTACCTATGTCTAAATATTCTTTGTAATAGTTCATAGTTCCTTGTCTTCTGTAACTACTGTCCTAAATGAAAAATTTTCTATACAAATGCTTGCTTTCTTAAAAATCATGGAAGTTACTAAGCCTACCACAACCCCTTCTCTATGACTATCTTGTAAGTCACATATCCTGTACACAATATATTTCAATTAAAAAAAAATTACTGGTTCTGTGAGAGTATTTTATACTTAACACCTCACATCAAGAAATCTGAAAAAGGGAAAATATTCTTATTTTAGGGAAACTCTTTGATAATGTAAGCAACATAATCACCTACACCCAGAATATGGTTTTGTCACATATTGAAGGTGTTACTAATGTTATTTTCATCTGCTGAATGTCTATCACAATTGAAAAAAAAATATGGATAATTCACATACATAGGCTTATATTTAATCATCTATATTTACATGTTGGATTTTTAGGTTTCTCTAGTTTGGGAGTTTTGAGAGAGAGTTGTATTTTTAGGGTTTTGGGAGGGAACTTGTTTGGTTTCTGTGGAGAAATTATGTTGTTTTAAAGTATAGCTTTAACAGAATTATTTCTAACAGATAGCAACACACAAAATCTTCTCACATTACATGGCTCCAGTAACTGATAGACAGAAATACCTTGAAAGATCTTATCTAAAATGCTTCTCTGACAATAAGACTGAAAGGTACTTTTGTGGAGTTATATGATGTTTAGTGTGAGAAGATAAGACATTGCAAGTAGAAGTAGATTTTAAATGTATTTTAGGAATTTCATAGGTATGCCTTCTAATTTAATTTTCTGGCCATTACGTAAAAATTGTTTTCCAGTATGGAATAATCTGTAGATAGCCACTGTTGCTCTTTTGGGTAGTGCTGTTAAAAAAGCTTTTTCTCTGATAGAAACTGTACCTAGTCAGAGCTTTGTTTATATAAATTATACACATGCATAAACTAAGCATACAGATTTATGTTTTGTGTGACCCTTTTAACTCTCTGTACTTGCTGTTAAGTTGTATATTTTTCCATAGGAGCACTGTAACTCATAAGAAAATGACTAACGCTGAAAACTCAGTTAAGTCTCAAAAATAAGCATTAGTTTTGAGGCCTGACACTCCTTTTGGGAAATCAAAATTTTTATTGCTAGATAAATTAGTGCTTCAAAAGTATGAATACAGATGCTGTTTGCAAATTTGTCACAATCTGTCTTCCAGCAGAAAGAATTTATATTGTATATAGTAATGGAAAACAGAAAACTGCATATTTCACTAAATTTCAGCTGTGTAGGGAAGATTTATATGGTTGTTTTGTGTCAGAGAAACATATAGGTCTGTCAGTATTCACTTCAGTATTCCACACAGGACTCCAGAATTCTTATTTTGAAGTTACTTTATACTTTTTAATAGAATAAATAAAATACAGCACTTTTTCTTGAAAAAGTCATACATAATAACTATGTTTATCAATGTTTTATTGCAGAAGATGACTGTAGTAATTGTGTTATTCTTGCTACAGGTTGACAGACCATATCTAAGAATTTCAGTCTGCAACCCATTTTCATAATTCCTAAGTGTCCACTCAGTGTGGTATTAAATGTTTTAGAGGACTTGTATATCATCCTATGTGGGCAATCCTGGAAGAAATGCCCAGACTAAGTGACAAAGTCACAGTTTCATTTTTATTATAACCAAGTTCATTCATTTAGAGATTGAATATTCTCAGATAACAGAAAGCTGAACCCAGACAGCAAGACTCTTTTTGCTTGCATGCCTTTACATAATGGAGTCCTACTTTTCCTTTCTTTTTTTTCTTTTTTTCTTCCCTACTGTCAATTCGCTTACAGCAACCAGCCTTCAAAACAAGAGCTAACAATTTTTTTGCAGTTGTGAAGTATTGGATCCAATTACTCCCAGTAACAAAAAAACAGAGTTCATTTTAATAGGATTTGTAGTAAAACAAGGCATATAAAAATCAGATGCATAGGCAAAGAATTTTTCATCTTTAATCATTAAGCTACCAGTACAAATTGAGCCCTGCAGTTATTTCATTCCCAAAGGAGAGCAGAGATTTAAAGAATTCAGAGGATTAAATATTTGTGTTTGAGTGAACATGCTAAGTGTTTTTGAGGCTGCTATCATTAAAACTGTATTTCAACACTTTATTTCAAAGGCATACAATACACATTCTCTCTAAATGATAGCTTGAAATTCTTTCTAGATATGGGGCATTAAGGTCACCTGTGTTATATCACCAACCTTCCCACAGATGCCCACATTTGTCTGAGTACTAACATGTTGTTACTCTTTGTCAATATAGACAATTTAAACTTAGTATTTTCTCCTCAATAGCAAAGAGCTACATACTACAATCTGTTATTGCAAAGGCAACAAAAGTTATGTATTGCCAGACAAAAGTTTGTTCTTGCTTTGAACGCCTGAAAATCAAAAAATGTTCTACCCAAATTATTTGCAGTATTTGTTAAATGCCACTGCCTTGCTTTCCCATAAGAGTGTAAACATGGAACAGGTGAAATTTTTATTACACTGCTATTAAAAAAGACTAAGAAATTAATGGCAAGAGAACAAAATACGTTACCATTGTGAGAGAAATTAGTGAGAACTTGTCAAATACAAGGCATCTTCCTGCAATAGGTCAGTTCAATGTTCTACACATGGGGTTTAACATGTATTGCTGAGTAAACGCTTAATGACAATGAATGCCCAATACTTTTTTTAATTTCTGCATATTTAGTATAGTTCTGTATGCAGCAAAGATCTAAAATAGGGTCTAAATAGGTTGTTAGTTCCCCACATAGCTACAGCACCTAGTGGTCTGCTAATCTAGCATTTTAATTTATGTTAAAGCATATTTTTTATGTTCAAACTCTCTTTTTCCTTATGAGTCTTTAAGCTACTACTGTGATTATGGTAAACCTCTAGTTACAAACAAAGTGTAACAAAAAGTCATAATTTTCATGATCTCGTTTCATCCCTTTTTATTAAGACTGTTGATTTAGTGAAGGATTTTTTCCTTATGAGTCTTTAAGCTACTACTGTGATTATGGTAAACCTCTAGTTACAAACAAAGTGTAACACAAAGTCATAATTTTCATGATCTTGTTTCATCCTTTTTTATTGACTGTTGATTTAGTGAAGGAAGTTAAGAAATGCTTCCCATTATAATATATATGCAAATAATCCTCTTATATACAACATTTTTATATGGTCTCAAAAGCCTGTAGTGTAGAGTGGACTATATGTAATGTCTGTATCTAAATAAATGACTGTAACATTTTTGAGGGAAATTCATCCCATTATAAAACAACCATTTACAAGTAGAGAAATTAATAATGCCTTGACATTGCCTGTCCTGCCCAAAGATTATAAAGGCAGGTGGGATCTGTCAGGATATATACCCAGTGTTATTGCTAAACAAAATTCTGTATATTGGCTGTCTATTCAGAACTGCCTTGCCCTGATCTCCAAGGTTGCCTATTTAGGGTTCCACTTCAGCAGTTCAGTTTTCCGGTGTCCACAGTAAGAGAACCCCCCCAATAATATTTGGTGTTTTGAACATGAAAAACTAAAACCTGACAAAAAAAAAATCTGGTATTTTTAAAATTCCAGTTCATATATAATCTTGAAAAACTACTTTGGAAAATGTTCCCCTAAATGTTCACACTGTCATCTCAGCCATTGTCTAGGTATCATGGACAAGAATCTCTAATTAGCAGATCACTTGAAAAACTTCAGTAATACACACCTGCAGTGGTATCATCTTTGCATGAACAGAATGGAACTGATAGGGTTATCCCAATTCATAAGTATGAGTTTTGTGTAAAGATATCCAGATGGACTGGAATATGTACATGTGTAGGAGGGCAAGTGCAGGGTGTGCCTGAGAGATAGAGAGAAGCTGCAGATGGTGTTTGACTGTTGAACTGAGAATATGTATCTGTAATTTATCTGGAAGATGAGGTAAACAGCACATTAATTAAATTTGCAGATGATACCAAATTGGAATGTGTTGCAAACACTATTGAGAAAAGATACAAAGCAAAGTGACCTAGAAAAGTTTAGAAGCATATCCAAAGCTTTAAAAAGTGATATATAATCTTGGGAATGAAAGTTAGTACATTGAGAAACAGACCCTAAATAAACTAGAGATAACTGAAAACCAATAATATTAAGACAATTTAAAGCATGATAAGTCATTGTATCACCAGTTTTGAATTTTTTCATCTTGTCTCTTCACATCTTATCTTGTGTTTCCATCTCCTATTTTCTCCCCTCATCTTCTTTCTCACTTTTTAGCATTTTTAATTTTTGTTGGTTTTTATATATTTGGTTGGTTGGTTGGTTTGGTTTAGGTTTTTGGGTTTTTTTCTTTTTTTTTTTTTTTTGTTCATTTAGGGTTTTTTGGGACTTTTTATTGTGGTTTTTTTGGCTTGTTTGTTTTTGGTAGGGTGTTTGCTATATTTGTATTGATGTATTTAAAGTATGGTTTGTTTCAAGCGCAGAAATTTCACATCACAACCAGAAAGACGCTGTCTCACATTTTTATTTCACTGACCCAAATAGTTACAGTTATAAAAATCTGTGGCATTGGATGAAAATTGTCATTTTCTTAGTGACTATAAGCAAAATAACTTCTTTATCGTCTAAAAGTAAGATGGGAACCTCAGCTTATTAAGATCTTGCTCCCTACTACCATCACCTCTACTGCACAGAAAAGGGGTTCCTTTTCTTACATTTGGTGTAACCAATGTAAATCTAATGAAAATCAGACAAGTTGTTCTCAGTTTGCATTTAGCTTTGAAATTTGCTACTTCTGTTAAAGAATAAGGAAGGGCTGTAAAATATTTTTTATTTCTTCCATTTGTACTGCTTAAGTAAAACATATCAACTCCCTATAGAAACAGCATATTACCTTTGGCACTGTGATTACAATAACATTGTGACTGATATTGAATTAAATTATGAGAGTAATTTAATTCCTGAATATCTAAAATTTGAAGAAAAAAGCACTATTGTCTGTAATTATTACAACTGTCATCCAGGAAGTGTGAACTCAATTGTACTTCCTGCTCTGTCAGAGAATTTGATTTCTATTTTATGGAGTTCTATTTAATGGATTACTATTTATTTTATTTTCAAGTATGAAAATCAGTTTTACAGGAAGTGTTAGAAAACAAACAGGAATAATATTAGAATAAAGACGCAATAAAGGACGAGATGAGTTTATAGTTTACAGGTAATGCCCCTTTCTCTTTTTTCCAAACTCTTACTTACCCAGAGCTGCTGTTACCACTCCAAGAATTGCTTTCAGCTCTTAAGATTTCTCCTCCCTGAAATTTAATAAAGTAACAGCTCTGGAAAATAATATCAACAACCCTAGATAACTTGATTGCCAGGATACCTGTAACTTTTACCTTTTACCTCTATACCTTTAAGTTATAAGATATAGTTCAAATTAAGGCTATGTGGCATATTTATCTGTGTGACACTATTTTATATACATTACACTTATGTTCCTGGTTGAACATTACCATCACCTTAATAGCTGGATTACAAAGTATTCTCAATTTATCCATTTTATTCCTCGTAGTTTTCAAAGGATGTAGCAGGTTTGGTTTTTTCAGGCTCGGAATAAGCAGAGACCAGAAATCTTACTAGGAAACAGATAAACTGTTATGCAAGAGGACCTAAAGATGTTGTATGCAGAAGGTATATTTTGTGCTCAAATAATAAACTACCATGTCTAGTTAGAGACAGGAATATGTGTTTATGAATCCATTTTGCACAGAATTTCCTTACTTAAGCTTTATTAATCAAAGTGAGAAACCAATTCAGATGTATCTTTTTGTCCACTGTTGAGTATCCTGTTGTCATATGCTTTTTGCCATCCTAATGAAATTAATAGATTCCTGTAACATTAAGAAGGCACCTGCCTCTTTTTTCTTTTTTTTTCTCCTTTCCAAAGAAAGTATGTTTGCTTTTACTTTGTCTGATGAAGCTTACTTGTTAAACTCCTAAACCCAGTGTGGTGCATTGACAGAGAAGTTTTGTAAGATTTCAAGGTCCTCTTCTATACCTGGCTACAAGAATTCTCTTAAAATCCCAACCAAATGCCTGTACAAATGACACCTTGATGAAAACTTAAAACAGAAAAACCCAATAGCAAATCCCGAGATTTTTAAGAAAGGTTGGCAAATGCTTAAAAGAGAAAAAAGATCCCTGAATTATTGGCAAATGCATTCTTAGGAAACATTTCTGAAATACCTGAATGCAACCTCTTGAGTAGTGAAAAAGCATGTATCCATACTTCAAAATGTTTGATTGTTTCTGACCAGGAAGAAAGGCAAAGATTTGGAATCCATTTTTATTGATTTGTTTGCAGAATGCATATTGAGTTTTTCCAGTGCAGAGCAATTCCACTTGCCAGAACAAGCAAGTGAGCAGTCACATCAAGAGATCGTGTTTTCATGTTCCATTGCTGAAGACTAAAATAAAATGTTCTGGTTATGACTTTGAAGCTGTTTATTAATCCTTTACACAACAGAACCCTGAGACAATTATAAATTATAAATATATATATATACATATATTTGCCTTGAAGCCAAATAAAAACATGAAAATCAAACAGTGCAACTAATAAAAATGTATAACCACATAATATTGTATAGCCATTAGACCTTATACAAAATGTAAACATTTTACAGAAAAATATAACCCATTTGATTTTGATGCTGTAAGGATCTATGCAAAAAAATTCTAGCTCGCAAAAGGCAAGTTAACACCGAAAGAATGAAAATAGGCAGAATACCTTTCCCAACAAACCAAAACTCAATATAATCAGAAATGGGAGAAGAGAAGACTTTCTTATTTTTGAGGGGAGCAGGAGCATTTGAACAAAATACTGTACACCAGTGTAGACAACTGGAGAAGAAATAATATATGATAACTTCAGCTGCAACTTGACTTAAAGAGCTCTGAAGGCGAATCAAGTTCAGCTCAGTGTAATGTCAAGTACCACAGACATTAGTGCTAAAAAATGTAAACATTATCAGCTTTAGAGTACTGTACAGTGAGATATAATTTAAGAAGTCTAAAAGCACACAGGTTTTGTCTTCATAATGGTGATAGTTAATAAGATACAAAAAGTAACCAGTAACAAAGTACTGTCCTGCTTTATCAGTCTTATGACATCATTATAAAGTCCTAATTTTTGTGGGGGTGTGAATATATATATATATATATACACACACATTAATTTAATGGAAATACTTCTCCCCCAAGTGACTAACTGAATGTTTTTCTTTGAAAGACAGGGATTATTCACCTTGCATCCTTTTACTACCATTGCATTCTCTTCTCTTTACTCTCATTACATTTTCCTTGAAATTGCATTAAGCAATAAAGTTTTGGTAAGAGTATTCTCAGTATCCCTTTGGTTAGCCTCGAGCTTTCTGTTGCCATGCAGCATGACCTTCTATTTTTGTGTATATATCAAAGTTGTTTTGAACAGAGATAAAATCTAGGAAAAAAAAGAGCAAAGATAATATTGCAGAGATATATGAAAGAATTCAAATCTTTCTTTACTAAATTATTATCTGGTTTAGAATAACTATGAGATAAGTGCTGAAAACCTAATAATTATCAGCAATTTATAATCACAATTGTAGCTTCACTATCAGTTCAGTGAAATGATTTTAAATTATTTTCTTTTGAGCTGTTAATGTCTCATGAGTCTTCCACAGTGTCTGATGGTAAAAGTTTGCAAGAGAAATATTTTTTCCTATAATAGACAAAAAGACAATAGATTTTTATCAGATGACAGATTACACAGTGGTGAAAATAATAACAACAAAAAAGATTCAATAAATTTGATAGCTCACAAACTTTTTTTTTTTATTTCAGCATACTGGCTATAGTGGAGTGATCTGTTTTTAAAGATCTTTAAGCTTAAGGGGGCTGCAAAATTGTCCTGGATTGCTTGGTTTGGTTTCTTTTTTTGTCTTTTCCTGGTATTTGGTTTTGGGCTTTTTTGAGTTTTTTTTTGTTGGTTGTGGTTTTTTTTTAATTTTTTAAAAATCTGCATACTTAGACCCTCTGCTGGTGACCTGAATGGAGTTGTGCCAATTTACATTAACAGTGTTGACACATATTTGGCTGCAGATTAAACTAATGCATTTTTCATCTCATACATCTGCCCCAGCCTGTTGTCAGAGGCTGCTGTCCCTATGGCAAGGGCAGATGAATGAAAACCTATTTCTTAATCAAGGCTAACCTGTTAAAGAAACTTGCATTCAGCATTAGCTTACCTTAATAAGACTGGCTGTAAGTTCAAGAAAATGCTGAGGATCAATTTAGCTCTTCCTGTTCCTGTGGTGGTGTCTTCCACAAGTGGAATAGGCAGCTAGGGGCTGGAGACAGATTCAAATGTCAAATCTCAACATGCTGCAGTTTTTCCTTTCTGACACAAAATCTGGTGGAGACAGATTCAAATACCCAATTTCAATATGCCACCATTTTTTTTTCTTTCTGACATGAAGTCTGCTTTAGGAGAAAACCTGCTTGCAGCTGCTAGGGAGGTATGGCTTCTGTTCCTCACAGGTCTGCACTGTTCACATGTCTAACCCTTCTTTGGGCTAGAATGCAAACTGAGAAATAAAAACCAAAAAACCAGAACCAAACAGCAACAATAACAACCCCCAAAAAAAGAAACCAAAAAACAAAAACAAAAACAAACAAAAGCAAAACAAAACAAAATAAAACAAACTCAAAAAAAACCCCAACCAACCAACAAAAATAATTCACAAAAACCCAGCCAAAAAGCCAAGCCAATAAAATATGTCAAATTTGAGAAAGTATTAACACTATGCTAAGAAAGAAGTTGCAAATGGAAGGGCACATCCCACTACTGTGATTTGAGATATATAAAATTTTCATATATGATGAATCCTTAAAACATTGTCCTTTTTTTAAATTTTCATTGCTGTTTGATACCATGTTAGACATTCCTCTATATAAACTGCACAGTGATATGCAAGCAGGTAAGAGATCCTTAATTTTTTTAAAGTAAAAATATGTCTTTTTAAATGTAAAAATAAGCAAAAAAAAGGGCTTGGGAAATTATTCTGAGCCCTTAAAAAGCAGTCTGGGTCATTGTGTGTATTTCTCTTAATACCAACCTCATTAAAAGCTGACTGGTTTAGTCTTTACAGTATTCTAAATAAAACATACTGAATTATCTAAGAATGTGAGAGGACTCTGAATAATTCCCTAAGTAGTGAAAATATATTTTCAATATTAAATTCTCAAATATAGCACAATGGAATTTTACCAGTCTTTCCAAAAGACTGTGTTGAGGGGAAAGAAAAAGCATGAGAAATATCCTCCTGACAGGTAGGGAGATGAAAAACATTTGAAAAATGCTGCTTTGAATGAAAATGCCATTCCAGCCCTAGCCATAACACCACATTCCCACCTCTACAGTTGCTCGCTTCCTCGTGAATATCCCCTGCCTTTGAACACAAGTCCTTTATTATTCATTCAGCAGCCTTCCCAGGATGTTTGTTAGAACACAAGGAGGCATAAGGATTTTAAACAATAAATAAGTCACCTCAATACCACTTGGCTGTAGATTAAACACAGAGGTCACTGAAAGTAAAAACAAGATTTGACCTTCACTATTTCAGTGCACATTGAGCAGGGCAATGCAGAGCAATGTGAGCAGCCAGTCTGAGCAAGCATTAGTACAGCTTGCAAACGGCAGAGGAAGGTGCCTGTGCCATAGTCATTCAAGGCTCTGGTGGAACAGCCTGCATATTTTCAAACTGAATTTTGCTATTATGCTTCACCCCCTATATTGGTGTAAGAGACTGTGAACTGGGATATCTGAAGAATGGAAGTAAAGTAGAGTTGCTTTTTTTAATGTGGTATTTTGTTGTTCTAGATGTCTTGGGGTAGTTTTTAGTTGTTAGGGATTTTTTTCCAACGACTCTTGCTCAATGCCTGGTCACAGAGAGCTAAGGACACAAATGTTAGAAATAGTTTTGCCAAGTTGGAATGGTCATTGTTGTACCTATATAATATCAACTATAAGTCTACCTCCCAGAATACACTTTAAATAAATTCATACACAACACATTACTATATGTATTGTAAGTATTTGATTTGAATAAATTCTTGGAATGCAATACAGTTTGTTGGATTTTTTTGTCTAATTTATCTTTCCGTGTTTCAGAACACACACTAAATGCTTCTCTTGATAATTGTACCCACACGTGCAGAAAAACATGGACAACCTCTTTGAATGATTATTCAAGAATGATTATTTAAGCGTCTGTAGTAGGTAAAATTGCCTGGCTGCCAGATTTTGTGGCTTGCCAGAGAGCAAGAATGGCTCTCTCTATGGGCTGCAGTGGGGATACTTGGTCTGGTATGGTCTTCCTTGAACTGCAGAGGAACCTGATCCAGTGCCTGGAGCACCTTCTCCCCTCCTTCTTCTTTGACTTTTCTGCCTACAGGGCTGTTCTTGTCGCATTTTCTTACTCCTCTCACTCATAGCTGCTGTGTATTTTTTATCCATTCATAAATATGTTATCATAGAGGAACCAGCAGCATTGCTGAACAGCTCTGCTTTGTGCAGCAGTGGGATCATCTCAGAGCCAACTCAAATGGGCTCTAAGGCTGGAACAGCTGCTGATCTTACAGGAGCCACACTTGCATCCCTCCTGCTACCAAAACTGTCCCATAACCTTTGCTGCTGTTCATTTCTATTACTCTTTTTATCTTGATTAACATCAAATTGCATTCCTTTCCTCTAATTTAAAAAAAAAGAAGAATTTTCTTTTTTAGAAAATTTTTAGAATTTTCTTTATCAGTAACAATATTTATATGTTTCCCTGCCTTATCTGTTCCTAATTTACCTTTTTGTCAATATCAAAATAACTCATTCTCATACAACAAGAATTGGCCAATACATTAAAAAAAGAAATTGTCATTGGGTAGCCTCACTCAGAAACAGAAAAGCAAAAAAAATAGCCAATTTTGAATTACAGAATTGTACTTTTTTTTTAAATTACAAGGGATTTAATGGCATTTCACATTCTTATTTTTGATGATACAGTTTTGGTTTCTTGGGGACAGCTGGATGCCATGATACTTTAGAAATATTTTTCTGTTTCTATGGATTAGGGTTTGTAAAAGTATCTTATCTGTTCTGTAGCAGCTGTCATGATTGGGAGCTACAGAGCACACTTATTTTTAATTCTAAACAATAAATAAATAATTGTTAATGAATAAAAAGGGGATAAGCACTTAAAATATAACTGTATATCTTAAACCTGTGAGGTGCATCAAGTCACTTTGCTAATTCTTTGCAAACCAGTCTCAAATAGGAAAACAAACTGGTAGCAAAACAAAATCCCAGAATTTACCTCCACCAGTAAACCCAACTCCACATATGTTTTCCTTGTATAAGATATGAATAAATAATTATTTTATTTATACAGCATGAGAATTACCACAAGAGCAATAAGGGCATAGAAGAAGAAACCAACTGAGCAAGTTCAAATTTTGAGTGTTAAATGTCAAAAGAAAGGCCATGTGCAGATGGTGTGTTTCAGTGAATGGAAAGGATTCTCTTCAGAGACATCTACTGTTTAGTATATGTCTAATATTTATTATGATGTAGTTGTGTATCACCTAATATAAGAAGACTGAAGTAAAAATAATAGAGAAATACAAAGCATCAACTTTATGTTCACACAAATTAAATTGTAAAATTACTGGTTCCCTCCATCGTCAGTCAGCAGTAAGGTAGATAATTAGCAAGTAGGCTTCTTCTCTGCTCCAAAGATGTACCAATCCCAAACTAAAAAAAAATACTTAACTATGTGGGATAAGTTGTCCCTGAGGAGAGACACTTTGTCCTCCACAGAAATTGAATTTCGCTGCACAGTTAGGCATCTAGTGCCCTAAGAAAGCAAGAAATTTATGTGAGAAGCGTAGAGATGAAAAAGGACCTATGGGAGATGTGTGTTCTTCTGAAGTAGAAGCTGGATGTCAGACAGGATAAAAGGTATGTGAAATGTTACTGAACATATGCTTGGTCAACTGGCACTCACTTTGATTTTTTTTCAGAGCAATTAATTGTGTTTCATTCAGCTGCACACTCTGCAGAGGCACCTCATGCCATCTTCAAACCACGCAGTTATCAAAAGCATGTGCACAGGGCTGACAGGGCAAGCATACAGTGTTGTCTGAAATATCCTACATGATTCCGCTTGGCCTGGGACTGCTGACTGGTGGTTCAGAACAGAGGGAATTTCCCTCATTTTTATTTTTCAACCCTTCCTTTTTTAATACAAATATGTTTGAAATCCTAAGAAGTTTCAAATAACACTAGACAGCAGCATTCGGATGACTGTTGGAACTGTTGGAACTCTTAGGCATACAGTGGTCATGAGATTACTTTGGACATATGAATATCTGTTAAATACAATATGAGCTTAAAAACTTGGCTTATAGGCAAACACATTGAAACAACTGTATTTTAGGATCAAGTGTGTGAGGATGGATTTCCTCTTTATTTGGTTTTCTAAATATAGGCATGGTTGGCGTAGCTTATTAAAGCTGTATGTTATTAAAGACAACCAACTCTGTGTAGCAGCCTTTCCATTTACAGGTTAGATAGGATCGCATAGGATGTCACAAACAACAAAAAATAGTCTGTGTTCCAGCAATTAAATTCAGATCTAAATGCTGAGTAATATAGATGTCTTGACTTTCCTGTGGCCAGCATTTTACATTAGCTTGTGAGAAGTTAATTATTTCTTCTAAAAATGTGATAGAATATACACCCAATTCTTTATTAACATTCCATGCATTTCAACAGCTGGATTTGTTTTCAGTGTTCTATTTGTATTATTAATAACTTAGAAGATAATTATTTTGTTTACCTTTGTTGTTGTTGTCACTACAGTCTTTGTTGTGTATAAATGTTTTGGGATAATTCTGTCTTTTGAGCATCATAAACAGTAACAAATGCTTTTTGATTCACTTACAAATTATAAGAGAAGAGCCATGAAATTTTCCTAACCTTTTCTGCAGCTCAATAAATCACAAACAGACAAGAAAGTTAAGCACTGCTTCAGTGGAAAATCAGCAGACAGATGTAGCACATATTCCCCTCAAAATAATTCAGAACCTGTTCCAATTTATCAAATGCCTACTTTATCTGTCAAAACAATGTCCTTTCTCAAATAAAGGGCATTGTTTCTGCAGCAAGAAAAAGGTTCTGATGTATTGTTATCTGCAAATGGATGGTGGAATAATGGAATAACAGGCAGCATTTCAAGCTAAGAGATCAAAGGGCAGAATACATTACAATTCTTGTTAAAATAAATTAGACTGAAATTGTAATTTTAATAAAGACATTTATAACCTTAAACAATATTTTTTTGAGTTCCCAGATCAGCAGAAACAATAAGAAAATCCCTTTAAATATGTAAACTGATGCATTTCTTCCCATTGTGAGAACTTCAAATTTCAGAGCTGTAATGTATATTAGCTGGTATCTTATGCTGACATGACACTATCTTACATTTGCAGAAGAAATATTTTCAATTGTTTTATTAATTTTTTACTGTATTTTCATATTATCATCATACTACAAAAGCATTTTTAGATTTGTAGATTAAGAATTTTGGTAAGCAACATTTGGTATCTTGAAATCTGCCAGGATAATCTTGATCGTTAAATGTTCAATGATGTATTATGATATTAAGTCACAATATAGAATCAAACTCTTCCTTAAACCAGCCATCCTTTTCAAATTCCACTAATAAAATTAAATCAAAAATTACATCCTTTTAAATCTCTATCCTCTCTAGAGTAAATTAGAAAACAACACCAAAAAAAAGCAAACTGTTAATAATTGTCAATTAACAGAAAGAAGCCAGGAGTTTTAAGTATATAGCAAATCTGTTTACTCAAACCTAGTTCTATTATCAAGCTATTGTAATGCTCACATACTTTCTTTAACCTCAACATGTCAGATATTTATGAAGAGTCCTGCAGCCAGCTTGATCCTGAGCTGAACTGTGACAACTTTGCACTGATGTATCTGTCTCCTCCATGATTGCATGTGGCTCTTTCTTTCTTATATTCTTCCATTTTTCAATTCTTCTTTATGTAACTGTGACCTCTGTCAATTATTAGGTTTTTCTCCTTATTACAATTTTTTTACACAGAATCCTCTAAAAATACGCTTGAATCAACTCCTTTAGAAAATTACTCATTTATAATCAGCTGAGATCTTCAAAAGTTAACAATATTTATTTTTTTAATAAACACTTTACTTACACCTTGATGTTAATAATCTCTACAATAGAGTCTCAAATATTCTATGAAAAGAAACCCAAGGATAAGAATCATAGCAAAATAAAAATAATAATAATTTGCTATATTTCCTCTGTGGTTCCAGTCTAAGTTCTTATTCTGGTGCCATTCCAAGACAAGGTAAAAACTAAGCCCATCATCTTTAAACTCAGACATCTGTTAAAGCTCAGTTCTGCCAGCTCTTGTTCAACTCTGTAAGTAGATGTCTGTGTTTATAAATCGTCCAGCTGAAATCAATTAGTCCTTGTAAAGGACAATACAACTGATGGGGAATTCTAGAAAATTTTTCTGATTAAAATTAGACTAATTTAGAAAGATTACTGATATCATAACAAGCTTTGACTGGTGTGAACCTGAGTACAATTGTGGAAGAGTCATTGTATGCCCGGTCATTGCATCCCCAGTTATTGCACATCATCAGTCTCTGGCTCGAGAGACACTTTTGCTACCACCACTGCGAGAGAGCATTTTCTGTTGCTTTGCAGGCTGGATTGAGCAGTTTAATACAGAAATTTGTACCAGTGCAACTGATTTTGCCCACACTATGCTAGGGAACACATGCATGAGCAAAGTTAGTTACTGAAAATCTGCAGGATGACTGCCAGCTAGTGGGTAGTGAGAAGAAACCAGGTGATAAAAATTGTCACTTCTACATAGCCCAAATGAGAAGGGATTGTGTATTTAAGTCTCAAAAGTATGCAGGATTGGGCTAGCACATGCAGACTACAATTCATTGAGAAATGAGGAATTCTTTTACTGCTCCGTGCTGCTGGAACCATTTAGAACAGCATTAGTTTGTCTCAACCAAGCAATAGCCCATTTCAGGACAGTTTTGTTGTATTGATCAAACTAAATTTAAACCAACAGATAAATAAAGACTATTGCTAGGAGAGTAAATAAATACTAATGTAGTGACAGCTAGACACACATATTCAAGAATCTCTTCAAAATCTTCATCCTGGCTATATTTTCAAGAAGTATTTAACAATAGTTCTATCATTTTATAAGCACATAGATGAAAACTCAAAGATGATTCTGTTTAAGGAGTTATGTATAGATACATTTTTATGGCTGATATTTACACTCACAAGTGATGAAAATTAAGAATTGAGAGACAACTAAAATATAATGTTAATTTAATAAAGATATTCTATAGCTATTGACAAAAGAAAATGGTCATTAAATAAAGATTAATAAGGAATTGAATTAAATTCAAAAAATGTGAAGATAAAATAAAAAATGTATCTGGAGAAAACAAGCCTTTCTCTTCCAGATATTCTTAATCAAAATCAGAGACAAAACCTAAATTGAAATGGTTAATTAGGACCCAGGCCGAAATCTCTAGGCAACAAGAATGCCAGCTGAAATTACTGAGGTTTGCAGATGCACAGACGATTAGGAGCAGGATGATCCCAGATCAGTGCAGTTTATACACAGGACCACAATCTCTATTGAAATCTGACTTTGGGTTGCTCTGGAAGCAAGCTGGAAGAATAGAAAATATCTAATTTGAATATCAGCCATAAACTATCTGAAACCAAAATCAACAGAGATACATCAGAGTAAATGGCTGGCAAAGAGTAAATTGCCATAATTCTCTGCAGAGCTCTAGCAGGAACCTTTCCTCAGAGTCATTTATGATGCTGAGAAAGCAAATTAGGACCTTGTTAACACTACTTTCTGCTGCCTTGCCCATTACATACTCACCCCTCTCCATGAAGCAAGCATAAAAGTACGAGTAAAAATGAATAGATAATTCTAATGTGATAGCACATTTCCCAGGGGAAAATGGCATGACAAAGCACAGGAGACTGGGAACTAAACCTACTTTATTTAGGACATGCAAAGTACCCCATATCAAGTGAAAAAAGAAAATCTACAAACCCACTAATGTTGTCTGTGGAACACTTTCAGATTCATGTTTCTATATTACATACAAAAGAAAATCACACAGAATTTTTGGTATGGCACAGTTTCCTTTCTTTTGACTACATACTTCTTTTTGTCAAGAGAGAATTTTTTTTCCCAGCAATAGCCGGAAAATCCAGTGCATGGGAAACAAAGTGAAAAATTTGTTAATTTGTTAATTAAAGTGATCAAGATTATAAGGGGTGCATTCTATGTGAGAAAAAATGCTCATAGAAAAAAAAAAGGAATAAAAATTTGCCTTCTTAAGGAAGTTAAAGTATTCAGGAAATGTTTTATTCACTGATAGCCAAAAAACAGGATCTTGCCTCTTTACAGTACAAAGTAATAAAGAATAAAATAAATTATATATAAGTGATTTGACAAAGCTCTTCCTAACTGTAATAAACTTTCACAAGGTGGTCAAAAACCACATTGTTATCTACATTTTCCATTAATATAATTCTGCTCAATTATCGTTTTTGCTTTGAAAGCTAGATTCACTTTTTTGCAGATGTGAAAGAAAAATGAAGCCATGTGTGTTGCTCTGCTTTAAAAAAAAAGATCACCAAAGTGGTTTGTGGTTTGTATTTCCATCCTCTTCTAACAGAAATTCATAGGAAATCAAGTGTGAAACCAAATAGGCACATCATATCCTTATTTTCCACTTGATATTCACATGTTGATCTTGTAATTAGGGAAGGAAAATCAAGACAGTTTAATCTGGTTTCTCTCAGGAAAATGAGTTGAAGAATACAAATATCTGTGTACAGTTATTAATTTAGAAGGTAACTATGACTAATACTTAGATGAACATTCAGGCTTACAAAGCCTTGATCTTGTCTGCTAAGTAGCTTTGTAAAAGGTAGTCCCAAATGGAGCTCTTTTTTCATCTATCATTTAGTTTGAAAAGAAAAAACAACTCATTTCATTTACATTTCAACAAATTATGTTGACTTTGGTAGTGTATAGTATCAAATTAAATTGCTACACATCATATTTTTCTCCAAAGTTAAAATTAATTGTGACATTGAGTAGATAGTTAAACACACAGTAAAAATGACAATTTAAAAATGAAATATTTAATGCTTAATTTAAAAAGGTTATGAATAACTTCCCATTTGAACTGTTTTACAGTTCTTTATCATTTGAGATACACATCAAAACATGAAAATAAAAACTATGGATCTTCCAGTCTAATACACAGCTTACAGTAAAGGGAACTTTGAATATCCCCTTAGAGATTTCGGCAATGATTTTCCACTCCATTACACCAATTTCATACTGGGGTAAGTCCATTGATGTCAATGGTGTTACATCAGCTTAAAAACAATATGACAGAATAGAAGATCAAGGTTATTCAAGCTCTTATTTATGGTTATGGAAAATTACACATGTCTGATGTACATAACAAGACTATGTTGTTTTGTATTTCTTTGATAATGAAAATGTCCTCATATACAAAAAGACAGAAAACTGAAGTTGAAACATAACAGATATTTACCAGCTAAACATACATAGGTGTAGACAGCAAATGCTGGTTGTAAAATAACCATGTAAGATGACAGCTGCTCAGCTATACTAAAATTAAATGTGAGAAAAGTTTAAATAGACTAAATTTTCAGAATTTATGAAGTGCTAGGGAACAATAAATCAGGAAGTAAATAGGTTTAGAGTTATAATTACTTCTGCAGTACTAGTATTTTATTTGTATTTATTTACTTTAGTATTTTATTTGTATTTATTTTATGTTTCTAGAAAGGTTACCAGACTGATTATTGAGAATTTGTGAAATTCAAAGTTGCTCTTAAAAGAGTAGTCACATAAGTAAAAATGCTGTCGTACTCACAAAGTTAATCTACAAAGACAATCTCCTTTCTGGATCATAAAATTGGTCTAACTGGCTGAATTTTCATCATAGATAAGAGACTTTACCTGAGAGCAGTCTGAATCTTTGGTTACTTCTAATACACACTATATAGTATATATAACCAAATATATCAACAAGCTGTTTGCACAACCTGTCTAGCATGTGGCAGAGCATATCTGAGCTTTCTGTGAAAAAATCTGGAGTGTCTGTGGTGGGGAATCAACTTCTCTTTTCTTCTGGATGCTATTGCCTTCCACAAGTGCAGAAGAGACAGTTAGAGGCATAGGATTCTTCCTCTTCTAGTACGTGCTACAAGTAATGCTGAAAACCCTTAGGGATCTGTAGATTTACCCACAAAGTTTTATAAGAAATATACAAAGACAGTCAACATGGATGAGTAGCTGTTCTATTCCCAAGGAGATCTAGGTGTCATGTATTCATGGAATACTGTGTTGCCTCATTTAATTTTCCATTCTTGCAACTTCCAGGTTTTTTTCCTACTGAAGTAATACCTAGCAATACTTTCACTTACCTTCCGTTTGTCCAGTAATTTTTTGTCTAAGAGCACATTGTAAGTAATTTTTACTTACTGAATTGCATGCTTCTCCTTTAACACAATAGCTTTAATTTATGGGGGGTTTTTTGTTTGTTTGTTGTTTTTTGGGGGTTTTTTTAATTCTAATGCAAAAACCTCCTACATCCCCTTCCTCTGCATCTTGGTGTCATGGGGGGTTTTTTTGTTTGTTTGTTGTTTTTTGGTTTTTTTTTTAATTCTAATGCAAAAACCTCCTTACATCCCCTTCCTCTGCATCTTGGTGTCGTATGTGGGGTAAGACCCATTAAAAGCATGTGCTCTTAAATCGTCAAAATCAGTAATGGAACATTGAGATTACATAATTATCTTCTGATTTTTCTCTTTCCTTCATTTCTCCAATATTATTGTGACCCTCTCTTTAACACTTTGTCAATTTTTTTCCAACTAGGCCATTTTTGCCATAGGAAAAGGTGACATGGAATTATGTCTATTATTAGCTAATTAGCTAATATTAGCTTAAAATTTGCAATATTCATTACCTGTTAATTCTCACAAAGCCTGCTCTCTTGGAAAAGGAGAAATGATGTGTTGTTTGAAGGTAAATATGTGAATTGTTTCTTGTCACCTTAATATTACAATTTTTTATGTAGCTGGATTTTGGCCCAGGTATTTTATTTACTTTATGGGCATAAAGAGATACAGGCTTGGAATTCTATTATTACAAGGAATTGTGAGTAAGGCCACCCTATAAATGCAGCAGTGTCCACTAGCTGTTGTATTTTCTTCTGAAATACTCTGGGGAAGAATGGACAGTCTGACATCTGGGTATAAAATGCTTTTGCTTTATAAAGGATCATATTTCAACATCTAAATTTAGTGGTTTACAGAATAGGTATCAACTTAATAGAAGGAAATCCAATCTATTTGCCTAAATATACATATATAATACAATCCAAAATAGAAGAGCTAGTGTGACAACACTCAACTTTTAGCTTCAGAAAGGTATTTCTTTCCAGTACATTATTTGTTATATATTTCCTAATTAAAATAAAGCTTGGACATGTAGATCACACGTAGACAGATGCACTGTAAATCCTAAATTTAGGTATTTTGAATCTATGCTTGAACTCAAAATAAATATCAGATTAATTTAACTGAACTATCAATAAAACCCCCAAAATAAACAAACAAGCAAAACTCAACCCTCAAACCTTAAATACTGTTGAAAGAAACAAAAACCAAACAGTAATAAAAAATCTAAACTCAGTAAGAGATTGTATAAAAAAATTGAAAAATATTGATATAAACAAGAATGACAGAAGTCTATAAGAAATATACTACAGAGAACTTGGATAGGAAGATACATATTGATTTAAAAAATACTTTGAGTTAGTACAAAAGAATGGATAGTTTCCTGTTTCTCCTGGGTAAAAGGCAGGGTAAATCAGATAGGACACCCTCAGGTCTTTTATCCAGTTACAGACTTATTTTAGGCTGAACTGAGCCACCTTCTGGAAAGGTCTGACTTTCTTCTTCTATTTAGAATTAAAGTAGCCAAATCTCTTACACTAGCAGCCATTCAGAACTACAGTTCAGTAAGATTAAACCCATCCTGTCTATTCTCCTACTCCAATTGTTTCATAGAATTTTAATCTCGTGGTTCAAAAGTTACATCAGTGGGGTGCCAGAAAATAATTTCATTATTTCCTAGATTAGCACATTGATCATTTTTTTATTTATCAATGGTTTATTAACAGTTAGCAAGCTGTCTCCAAAATTATTTTTTCTTATTTAGCCCTTTGCAATCTTTGACAGTCTGAGAGAGTTGGGGGTGTTCAGCCTGAAGAAGAGGGCTCCAGGGAGACATTATAGCAGCTAAGAACAGGCTGGAAAGGAACTTTTTCAAGGGCATGTTGTGATAGGACAAGGCGAATGGCTTAAAACTGAAAGAGAATAGATTTAGATTAGTTGTGAGGAAGAAATTCTTTTCAGTGAGCCACTGGAACAGGTTGCCCAAAAAATTGTGGACACCTCATTCCGGGAAGTGTTCAAGGCCAGGCTGGATTAGTCTTTGAGTAACGCCTATCAAGTGGAAGGTGTCCCTGCCCTTGGCAGTGGGATTGGAAGCAGATGATCTTCAGGGTTCTTTCCAATCTAAGCTATTCTATAAATCCCCAGAAGGTTTTGAGGATTAGTTTTATTTTTATATTTGTATTAAATTTCTATGGTTGGTCAGCTGCAGATATTGGAAACATAATGTTTTGAACATCATTTTTGATGAAGATAAGTTTGTAAACTGCGGTAGTTTGTTCTTGGCTGGCTGTCAAAAGCCCATCTATCTGCTCTCTCACTCCCCATCCTGAACAGGATGGTGAGAAAAACAGGTGGATGAGTGGAAACAAAGAGAGGGAGAGAGGAGAGAAAAATAAAATTAGTTTAGGCTAGTGATAAGATATAGAGTTCTCATAAAGTGAGAAATAGGGGCTCTTGGCCCATGGGATTTTAAACCAATATTTCCAACAGCACAGGAGAAAGTCCTACCTACAAAACACAGTGCAGGAGTTACGGACAAGGATATGTGAAGCATGGGGAGCACTTACTACACTTCTGTGTAAGCTCTATTGCTCTCTTGGGAAAAATTATTCTCACAGAAGTTAGGGCATGATTCTTATTTTAGTAGATAAGACACATGCCTTGGAACTGTATACAAGAATTTAATTATTTTCTTTTGAATGGTTCATACATTTTATAAACAAATAATTTTGGCTGCAAAGCAGAAATACCCCTTCAAATTAAAAAGCATTCAAAGGAGACCAAAATGTTTGTGGAAAGTCTCTTTTACAAGATGTGTAAGCAATCTTCTGTCAGATTCAAAAACACGGATAAATAATGCACCTTTTGTGACATTTGAACTATTTAAAAATCTGTCTAGATCCTTTGCATTTACTATATAGTAGCTATTCAGTGTTAAATAGCATGGACTATTTTTCATATTTACTGTAAAACCATGAGATCCATACAGATTGGAAGATTTTTCTGTGAGATCGTGTTCCCTAATTGTTGCTTATTTTTTATTAATTATTTTTCTGTGTCTTTCTTCTGAGGACAGTTCTTGCAAGCCCTTCAAATAAGCACAATCACATTAGAAATGCTTAGGCTGTATCAAAAGCTTGCAAAATGGGAATATTCTTACCGATTTCAGTGGCTTTGTTTACAGTTAAAAGACATGCAAGTTGAAGTCCATTATTCATTGATATGGTCAATATGGGATATTTCTTTGAATATGTAGACATATTCAGATATTTTAATGCCAGTGCTCCTGATAAATAAACCTCATCTCTTGTACATGTTACTAGACAATTTCATCAAGTCAAATCATATATGCAGTCAGCACAAAGCATTCTTCATTTTCCTTATATATTTAAGGCTAGACAATTGTTTTATGTCTTTTCAATTTTGTATTTCTCCTGTTGATCCACTGTTTGTCTTAATGCATATTGAGTTCAAAACTGCAGAATTGTCTCTGAGTCACTATAAACCAGCAACTATAAACTTGTCTCTTAAAACCTCTTAAAACCTTCTTTATTTTAGTAACACAAGAATAAGACCCCCATGCCATCCCCTTCTTATCTCCTTGAGCATCTGTTACACATGTGAAGGTTTCTTAAATTTTTAGAGAATATGTTTCAACATAGAGTTTAAAAGTGGTTAAAACCCACAGTGAACATCTTTCTCATATCCTTTGTGAAAACTAGTGCCATGCACTTGCATGCTCAGAAGAGCATTTTCAAATGGGACAAACTGAGTACTTTCAATTCTTGTGAGCTGGTGTGTGAAAATGTTCCTAAGTATTTTCTTCCCAATGTATATACTTTTTTTGTCCTAGAAGTTGAGCTAAAGCAAATTTTTAATCCACCAACAAATTGATTTTATTCACACAGTTACATATTGTAAGTGTTTATTTTAGTTATTTGGTTATTATTAATTTTATTCATTCCATTAATAGGAATTCAGAAGAGGAAAGATATTCTTTCAGCTCAAATCAACAGGAACACTTCTAAATACAATTTTTGCACCCAACACCTGGCAGAATTTCTTTCAATAATTTTTTTATTTCATCCTCAAGTTTTTAGCACTCTAAAGTTTATTATATTTCTTCTTAAAAAGCATCTAAAATTTAAAATAAATTTTTGTGTTGCAAAAAAAAGAAGAAAGAAAAATGTACCTTATCAATGCCTTATTTCAATAATTATAATGGTTTTTTGTGGGTTGTTTTCCTGTTTTCAGAGGCTTACCTCTTTTTCACAAAATTTTGTAATATTCTTATAACTATAAGGAAACATATAAAAAGTGAATTTTCACAAATACAGCACAGTCATAAAACTAATAAATTTTTCCCAATGCTTCCAACATTATTATCTGGTTCTCTCATGCTATATCTAATGCTTCAAATTAATTTTGAACTGACTATCAAGGCTTATTCATTGGTAATCTTAATCTTAATCTGATCTACTGATTTTGTTCTCATCTTTATTTCAGAATCCTACAATTTTTCCTCAATTAACCTTTCGAAATTTCAGCATAGTTTGGCCTTGAGCATACTATACTATTTCAGTGTTTCCATGTTTCCTTTACTTTCTAATTAAAACCATATTTCTTGTTATATTTTTCCTCATAAAGCACTTCTCCCCTCTTTCATTTTAGGAATACAGTTTTCATTATTTTCCTTTGTCTCATATAACAAAAAAACAAACAAAAAAATTAAATGCTCAACAGTTTTAGAATGAAAGACTTTTTAAAACTAAATATGCTTCTTACCTCCTTTTTAGCTGGCACTTGTTTTGGTTTTGTATAAAGGGTTAAGTGTTTTCTAAATGACTTACAATTATTCTCTTTGTGAGGTAACAGCATCACCCATCTCAAGGTAATTTCCTTAGTTCACTAGTACTCCAGTTAAAGTGCTACAACAATTACTCAAAACCAAGTACCAGGTCTAGCTGTAGGTCCTCCTACGAACAATTCATCTTCTCAAAAAATATGTACAAGAGAGATAAATATTCTTTCCAAGAGGCCGCCTTCCCTCTTTTTTTGTAGTTTTGTTTTGTTTTATTTTGTTTTGTTTTGTTTTGTTTTGTTTTGTTTTGTTTTCTGTACAGAAAGGACTTGATACAATTGCTCACACTTCAGCATGAATTGACGTTTGAAATCACTGGAAAGGACCCTGTGTAGTCCTGTGCTGTTCCCACAGTCTTCTGTCATCCGTTGCAAAAGTCTCAAACATAATTTCAACGACACTTGACACATACTTTAGGCTGTTCTATAAAGATCATAGTCCAAACACTAGCTCCAAATTGACATCTACCTTTGGTCAGGTTATTTGGCAATACTGACTGAAATCTGGACTCAGTTTCTGGTATCAGTCCTTGATTTTGTATTTTACAGTTCACTCGTATTTGCTGCCTTACTGCCAATATATAGACCATATTCTTCCAATGTAGTTATAAACAACAAGAAGCTCTCACAAACTGGAAATAATATCCTGACACCATAAAATAAATAGGGATGAGATTTATATTTCTTGAAGTTCAGCACAGAAATCAATTTCTTAAACAGAGACATCCGGTGAAGTGTGATATAACTGAGGGTATCTAACCTGACTTGCAGTTCCTCACTAGAAGCAAGTTTCCCACAGATCCTGTGTGTTATATACCAGCTGCATGCACAACACCTCAGATGTCATGTGTCATTTCAGATAGTTCTCACTATGTGTGCTTTGGAAACTTAATCACACCACTTCAGATGCGTAGGTAAAATCCACCTTCTGTGTATTTATTAAAATTCAGCCAAATCATTCAAAATAAACATTAAAAACAATTCTGGGAAGTTTGTGTAAGATCTCCCTTAAAAGCAGATACCCATACTTCAGTTATTTTCGTATGCTGATGATACAAAGATTAGTTTCGTCTGTACCAGAATTAAATGATCGTGCTCTCACACTCTTCTTCTGAAGTCAGCTATTGGTTAGATCTGAACATTTTGGTTTAAATTAGAACTTTTCCTGTGCACTTAATCAGAAAGGGACTTGAAACAAGGGAAAGAAATTATGATTACCTTTTTTTTTCAAATTTAATTAGAAATCCCATAGAGTCAGCATGTCCATACCTTGAGGGAGGGACTCATTCATATCAGTTAGCAACAAGCCATCTGGTCTCTTTAGAAGAAATACTGATAGAGTTTCAACATTCCTTGGCCAGAGGAAGGGACCATGGTGTTATATATTTATTGAGAGAGATGCAAGTATCACCTTATCACCAGAATCATACTGTCTATGCATCTTTTCTTAAAACTCCACTTTGGAGAAAGATTTATGAGCATTATGTGCTCATAAAGGTGATTCCCAGTCTGGGTGTGGCCTGACAGGTGCATAAAAAGGGAAATTCATAGGAGGTAGGCCACCTCCCATACAAACACTGCCTCTGAGATTGTCACATCCACAAGGTTGCCACTGCCTCTTCACCATTCTCGGCAGGTTTGTGAGCTCTGGCAGCAAGGAGATCAGAAACCTGACTAGTTTGTGTCAAGGCAGAGCTGGTGATACAGAGCTATGTCAGCTCACTGGTGCCAGAATCTGAGGCAATGGAAAAAACCAATTACTTGTGGCTTGATTGCTTCTATTTTTGTCTTGAGTAGAGAGAAAATTTATTTATTTTTCCCCCAGTACATCTGTGTTTATCAGGGTTTATGTGTATTATAACATCACTGAATTCATAGGAAAAAGCAATACATAAAATTTGTGAATCTCTTTTTTTTTTTTTCCAAAGCAAGCAAACAAATGAGGAAGAAAGATTTCTCCAGAATCTTGTGTTGTATGTAACTTGAGAAGAAGGAATTTTTTACAGGAGCTCTGGTGACTAATCAAAGAACATTTATTGACTTTACATCTGTTAATATGTGAATTCTTAATATAACCCAGTAAAGTATTTGGTTGATGCAAAACTGAGTGTCAGATTCAAATTTCACCAAAGTCCAGGCTCTGCCCAATTTCACTCCTCATATTGACCTCTATTTTCATCAGAAGTAAAAGCTTCTTTTGTGTGTTTAGATATGTATCTTCATGTATGACAGCATAAAATAACTATTTCCATTTAATTTTTTTAGTATTTCTGACTTAATTCTAGTTAAGAGAAAGTTGCCAAGTTTTTGCTGCAAAACCTTTTTTCCTGATGACAATGATTATACAATAAATAATGAATCTCCCACATTCTAAGATGAGAACATATATTTCTTTTCCAATAGAGTAAATGTGGTAGAGGAATCAGCAATTATGAGTTTTAAAAAAATACAATTTTTGTGAATGCAGTGTTTGAAACAAAAGCACTTTTTAATATTTTCATACACCTTGTTACAGAGAAGTGATCCACTGTCATACAATTAATTTGTTTTCAAACTTAGTGAATTTATATGAAAATACAGTTTTAGTTAATAAGCATAAATGTTGCTACAGTACACTAGGTCATATGAGTGTATTCCATATGTTGAGCTATTAGAAAATAAGGGTGATGCAAATTCATTGTCTCATTCTATGTAATCACACAAAAAGAAAAGTAAATGCAAAATTTTTGGTGAAGGATTTTCCTTTTGGAGTATCATAAAGGTTTGTTCTTAGTGTAGGTTATGTGGAGGTTCTCTTCCTGGTCCTGGCATATCAAGAAATAAATACAATAATTACAAATAATAATTGCAAAAATTTTCAGGTAATTAAAAATTTATAAGTACTAAGCAGCAAAAGAAAATGTGCCAGTTATGTGGAGAAGACATGGACTTTTTGACAAAGAGGATCATATGAATCATGGATATTTAAGTGTGTTTTAACAAGTCATAAACACAGAAGTAAAGAATGCAGTCACATCCAACATTCTATTCTGAAATTTATTGAGACTGAGGAGGATTTCTAAGTCACAAAAGAGTGCCATTTTAGCTACATATATATGCTGCCTGTACGAACCTGTAGTCAACAGAAACAGGATATCAAAAGCTCTCACATCCTGTACATGGTATTCAAAACAACACTAAAAAATAACTTTAGAGATTTCTGCTTTTAAAGGTTTTTTGTTTTGTTTTTTTTTTAAAGTGTGTATAAAGATTGGGATGTTTCCAAAATAAGTAAGCAACAGGAATGCATGTGGCACACAGGGACAGTTTGGCCATACAGAAGAAGGTCCCAAAGCATTTGGGCTGCATACGGAGCCACTGAAAAGCTTGGAGGGTGTGCAGAAAGGATTACTAACCCACATGGACACATTGAAACAAATAGAACCCACAAAACAAAGCAACACAACACAACAAAAAAACCCCAAAACAACAACAAAAACCAACCAAACAAACAAAAAAAACCCCACAACACACCCACCAAAAAAACCCCAAGAAACCAAAACAAAAAATCCCCCAAACAAACAATAAAACAAACAAACAAAAAACAACCCAACAAAACAAAAAAAAACCCCATCTGTATACATCTGAGGCTCCTCAGGCCAAACACAAGTTTACAGGAAGGCACACAGCCCTTGTGGGTAGACTTAATCTCCCTAACTAGTTAGGGAACCCTTGAGCGAACCGGACACACACAATTCCATGGGCCTGTATCGATTACATCCAAGGGTCCTAAGAGAAGAGACTAATGTCATTGTTCCTCTCAATTATCTTGGAATAGTTATGATAAACAGGAGAAATTCCAGAAGCCTGGAAGAGAGAAAACGTTACTCCTGACTTCAGTGGTGAAAAGAAAGCTCAGGATTACAGGCAGGTCTGTCTCACTGCTGTCCCTGGGAAAATGATTGGGAATATCTTTCTGGAAAGCATACAAATACAGGAAGGAAAAGAAAGCAGGGGGTAGTCAGAATGGGTTTAGAAAAGGGTAATCGTGTTCAATCAACCTGATAGGCTTTTACAATGAAGTGAATAGGTTGGTGGGCACAGAGAAAACAATGGGTTAATGGGTCATACTTTCACAGCAGATGTGATATTCAGCCTTCTCCACATTGTGAGAGAACCATAAGCATCACTATTTATCTAAAGTGCTGTAATTCACTATGTAAATCTAACTTAAAATGTTGTGACTATAGATTTAGAGATAAATATTCAGAACTAAACAGTGCATCTTTATTCCTGAAATGAAGGCAATTTAATATATCTCATATGAATGTTCCCATTTATACTCTGCTTAGAAAACTTAAGTCATTGTCAACACAATCATTGAGTGAATGTCAGAAATGCTAGGATCTTACAGCAGTCCAGAGAAAATAAAAGTTTCTCATATTCAAGAAAAACAAGATATCAAAAATACTGAAGCTTTTCTTTACTTTGGGAGCCTGGAAATCAAAGAATTTCTCTCTAGAATAGAAAAAAAATGTAGAAAATATTAGAAGAAAGAATAACCACACTGTCAGAAAATGCAAGTTGTGTCTCTAGACCTTCTTTCCAGTTATCATTACAAGATATTGGCCTAGAAGAACTATCATAAAAAAAATTTAGGATTGTTTGGGTTGGATGGACCTTAAAGATAATTTAGTTTCCACCTCTCTGCCGTAAGCAGGGACACCTTTCACATCCAAGTTGCCCATCCAACCTGACATTTAACACCTCCCAGAATGAGACATCCACAACTTCTCTGGGCAACCTTTTTCAGTGTCTCACTACCCTCACCATAAAAAAATTCTTCCTAATATCTAATTTCAACCTGCTGTCTTTCAGTTTAAAGCCATTCTTCCTTGTTCTGTCACTACATGCCCTCAGTAAAAGTCCTCTCAGGCTGTCTTCTAGGCCCCCTTTAGACACTGGAATGTGTTCTAAGGTGTCCCCAGAGCCTTCTTTTCTCCAGGCTGAGTACGATTTAAATATTTCTGCCCTGTATGTGCATTTCACTGCTAAATCTCACAACTATTTTTTTTACTTTTTTGATGTATTGCACTACAGAAATCTGTAGACGTATGAAACAATATGACTTTATTAAAAATCCTTAAATGACATAAATTGTCTGTATTCTGTCTTTGCTGCATGAAGTCACAAGAAACTGTGATTGAAGATCGTCTTTGCTCCATTACAAAGGTCTTCATTTGACAAGGGTGAGTCCTTGAACCTGAGAGGTGTTAAGTTGCTTTGGAAGCTCACAAACACATTTGCTGTTGAATTAAGAAGCTTCGTATTCTGAATACCTCAGATTAGAATCTCTCTCACAGTTAGTGCATTCAGCTTGCTGAGGATCTTCATCACTTCCACAAATGAAAAGTAGATTACACATTTGTTTTGTCATAATTTTTGTGGTCTGATCCACACACTAACTGGAGTACAAGGACATTTGGTTGGATAAGCTACTGAAACATTCTTTGTAGTCATGTTACTTTTCATTAGGTAGGAGAGGATATTTCTGTTTCTTCTAACAGAGTGATAAAATAAAACACATTTGGGGGTTGAATTACATGGTCACAGTCATTACAAAAGTAATTGCCATCAAGTAGCTGTGCCGCTGAGGGTCTACAGTGACAAACAATGCACTTTAAGAGTACACTTTTGTCTCTTAAGTTGGGCTTCTTCCATAAACCATCAGATGAAGATCTTTAAACAAGTTATCAAGGTCAGGGTTGTTTTGAATAATGTTTCCCTGATAATTGCTTGGATTCTGCCTATCTATTCTTTAACCTAGTGACATGGCTAATAGAAAGTTATTTGTGTTTTGATGCAGAGTTGTTACAGTAAGAGCTACACTCATGCTTTTCTAACTCCAGGTTTATTCTAGGCATGAGGGAATTGTGCTTAAAGAAAGCGCCTATAAAATAAATAAAACTTCTTTTTCAGTCCATCAGACCTTTTCAATAAAGGCCTTTATGTTAGAGAATATCTTGAATATAAAATGTTATTTAATCAGTAAGTCGCAGCTTTTATTAAAGCTAGCAATTTTTGTATGATTCTTTTTTCTTGTGAATAGGTGTATTTTCTATGATAGGCAATATTTCATCTTGAAACTTGTTAGTAAAACTATGTATCAAAATAATGTCCCTTTTTCCCATTATGTTCAATATGGAGATGAAATATTTTATGAATTTTCTCTGCACCTGTCAAAATAAACAAAATATAATTTCCAGGATAATTTGTAATGAATTTTAAACTTTGTTTTTTTTTCTTGGCAAGTTACATTTTCATCTTTACAATGTGGAAATAAAGAAGATTCATGTATGTTTTTCTTTGGATATATAACATGTCATATTGACTTGAATAAATGAGTAAGCTTACAGCAAGGTACATAACGTCTACTAAGTAACGCAGAAATTATTATGTGTACACGTTTTGGAAATGAAATTACACGTTTTGGAAATGAAATAACTTGCATATTACTTATACTTCCCCACTTATTTAAACACTATTTTCAAAATATTTTGTTTTGTACAAAAACCTCCATGTAAAGCCTATATTTTGACTTATGATGACAAAAAGAAAAAAAAGATTCATAAGTTTTCCTCCGTCTCTGACAGAAACAGCATTTTTATTCTTTATGTCATTGTTAGAATTCTAGCTCCTTATTTGTATGATATCCCAAAGGTTTTTATGTGGAATGAAGACATTATTCTGTATCTCTTGATTATGAACATTTCCATTGAACTAGAGGATTTGGAAAATTTCTTCCAACCTGTACAGTTCTGTGATTCTGTGATTAAAAGAAAAAACAAAAAACAAAAAAAAACAAAAAACCCCCCCAAAAAACCACCAAAAAACAAAAACAAAACAACAAAACCCAGAAAGTACAGAAAGAGAACACTTGTAATTGCAGTATCAGTTCTGACTAAAATCCTTGTGAGAAACATGAAGAAGGGCATTAAAACATCCAAAAAAGTAAAGTTTTGGAAGAATTGTCCAAACCATAGTGATGCTAGCCAGAAATTGATGAAAAATGAACAAAACACTCTAAATATGAAACTGGGAGAGTGTTTACTGGGAGAGAGTTAACTGTTTGAAAACAGAGTGTGAATTAATTATTTGTGTAATTTGAATGAAATAGGTTGGAATTATCTGAGGAATGAATATAGCCCAATTTATTAAAAATATGGTACTGTAAATAGTGCACTGTGTCAGATGTACATCTGTTCAACAACTGCCTCAGCTAAATAAATAACAGACTCTTTCCCCTTAGCTAAAAGCAACTTAAACACTTAACTCAGAGTGTTCTGGTGTGCCAGGGTACAGAAGTGGCCTTCAAGCGAAGCATCTCTGTATTTTTCACTTGGAATCAAGCAGGCAGCTAAAAATGATATAAAGAAAGAAAAGAAACAAAAATAAAAGAGAAGAAATTACCAAAGATCAGAAAGGAATAAAAGAAGGAGGGCAGCATGAAGGGGTATTCAGAATACAGCATTCAGTCACTAGCAGTCTGATCTTCAAAGGATTTCAACTAAGTCATTAAAATAGGAGGTTAGTTTTTAATGAGAAGGTATACAAGATGCCTAGTATAATTAGACAGTGGGCTCTGAGGATTTACAGGACATTTTTTTTGAAAGAAGAAAAAGCTGAGCAAACTACTGAGTTTGGCAAGTACTATCCCTAATATTTTGCAACCTGCACATCTGTAAATTGTTTTAATGTTATTGTTCTACAACTCCAGCTGGCAACCAAGCCCCACACAGTCACTTGCTCACTCTCTCACCAGTGGGATGGGAGAAAGAGTGGAAAAACTAAAAGTGAGAAAACTCATGAGTTGATATAAAGATGGTTTAAGAGGTAAAGCAAGAGTTGTGTGCACACAAGCAAAGCAAGACAAGGAATTCATTCACCACTTCCCATGGGCAGACAGGCATTCAGCCAAGAGAGAGGGCTCTGTCACATGTGATTGTGACTTGGGAAGACAAACACCACCACTTTCAGCAGCCCACTCTCTCTTCCTCCTTCTTCCCCCAGCTTTACATGTTGAGTATTACATCATAAAGTCTGGAATATCCCTTAGGTCAGCTAGGTCAGCTGTCCTGGCTGTGTCCCCTCGTAGCTTCTTGTGCACTCCCAACCTTCTGCTAGTGTTGTGGGGTGAGGGGCAGAAAAAACCTTGACTCTGTTTAAGCCCTGCTCAGCAACAGCTAAAAGATCCCTGAATTACCCACACTGTTTTCAGTACAAATTCAAAACATAGCCCCATAAAACTTACTGAAAAATAACTGTGCCCCAGCCAAAACCAACACAAATACATATGCTTTAAACCTTGTGAGGCACTGTAAAGCAAGTTTCTTCCTCATTTGCAGCTTAATTGGAAAATCCTACCATGGGTTGCATTGGATCCTCTTGTCTTCTCTCCCCACCATTCTCACAGAGTGAAAGCTATTCTTTTTTTTACCAGACGATCCATCATGTGTACTTATGTACAAAAGAGTTTAGTAGGGTCAGTGAGAGCAAGGCCGTGCTTTCATGAAGGATTTTTTTTTTCACCCTGTTTATTGCTATACAGTTAAAAGGCTCAAGTTTTACACAAACACATCATTTACTTGAAATGCTGATAAATTCTCCTGGTGATCAACACCTCTAAATTCTAGATAGTAACAAGCATTTAAGGTAGAGTAAAAAAAGAAAAAGTAAGGGTTATTTTAGATAGAAAGAAACTTTAAATTATATCTTTCTCATACAAATATGAAACCTACAGAAGCATTGTTTAAAGTTATGCTTCTCTCTAGCCTAATCTAATAAATCTAGTAGAGATTTTTTTTTTTTTTTCTGTCTCATGGACACTTTTCCTTTACTTTGGTTTTGTTTGCCATGCCTGGTTGTGGTGGCCTCCTTCTTGAGACCCCTGCCTCTCTCTTTTTTTCCATATGAGAAGGCTTTTTGCATGTAAGCATTTGCAACCTTTTTTATTTTTAAGAAATAAAAGAGCTGAATGCTCGTTTTAATACATTTTTAATGGCTGTTGCTGACAGACAAGAGACTTTGTTGGTATTGTCTTACACTGCTATTATGTTAAAAGACTTTTATTTTTATCAATATCTATTGTGCCGTCTGGTTAAAATGACAAAGACTCCCACGCTGAGCAAATTGAACAAGCTTTTCACTTCATTGAAGAAAAGGAGCAGTTCTGGCTGCAATGGCTTTTTTTTTGGAGAGGGGGAGTCATTGTTCATGTTCTATTGACTCTATAGTTCCTGTTAAATAATGTTCATGTATTATTAAGAGAATATTCATCTTTAGTGTACAAATAACTTTCTTGAAAACACGGTTCCCTCTAGACTATTTCCTCATGAGACTTGGTCTTCTGCTGCCACCTATAGCAAATATCACGTATTGTTGTATGGAGTGTTATACAATGCAGATCACAGGGACATGTTACACAGTTTCAGAGACATTCCTCCAGTTTTATGTCTCAGAATAATTTTGTTCATAAAATACCTTGGAGAAAGTCATGTAGAAATACTGTAAGAGAAATCACAGAACTGGACAAAACCCTTCTCATTGACTTATAGTCAAAAAGCTTTTGCTGTAGGATGAACATATTCTCATCTTTTTATTGTGTCTCCAAAAGTGGAGAGTTCCATCTTTTAACTACATACATCAGTTTTGTGTTTGACCATTGTTTGTTGTGTCTCTTGTATTCAAGACAGCACTTAGTGACAATGTTCTCTTGCATCTCACTCTAAGCTGGTGAAATAGCCTTTTGCTTGTCCTTCATGCTCCTCATTCTTTTGCTGTATCATATTGTAAGGAGAATTCAGACTGGCTTCCTGGAACTATAAATCTCACAACAGGCACTGCACAGATGTGTGTCAGAAGGAATACCAACTTTTGCCTCATTTTGCTGAACCTCTGTGGGCACTGTGAAACAAAGCTCTGCTAAGAAATTGTACAGCACAATGAAGTGTCTATAAAGGTGTAAAAATTAGAAAACCTAAGTACATTGCCCTTTACTTAAACATGATGATCTAACATCTACAGAGGCTTGAGATCAAAATTACTCTTCTTCACCTGTTCCATCTCTGGGGTCTTGTCCCAGCAGCAGAAGCAAGTTCCTGATAAACATTCAGACTGTAGTATATTGCAGCAATATAGCTGCAATGCAGCTGGAGTCAACTCTTTCCTATGCAGAAGAAAAACAATAGTTTAGGCTGTAACCACTGTAAGGCAACAGGTAGGGTTGTTTTTTGTTTTTTGGGGGTTTTTTGTGTGTGTTTGTTGTTTTTGTTGTTGTTTTGGGGGTTTTTTTTGTGTGTGTGTGTGTTTTGGAGAAAAGGAAGGATAAGTATCAAAATCTGAACTTTTGAATACTCAAGAGGAAGCCTGCTGTATGCTAGTTAAGACTGGTAAAGGCTAGCTGTAATTTTCTTTGAATTTGACTATGCATAAACATCACTTCCTGAATCCTCCAGTTATTAAAGAGGCATGAGACAGAACCACCAGCTAAGACAGTAAGCAGATGCTATGTTTCTGCATTTAAACTGCTTAGGCTGGGAAAACTGAAGATGGAAGTTCAGGAAAAGTAAAGGAGAGGGAAAAAAAAAAAAAAAAAAAAAAAAAAAAAAAAAAAAAGAGAAAGCGGCTTCAGGAAACAGGAGGCAGCCTGGAAAAAATAAGGTGAAAATCACTGCTGGAGGAAAGGTCTGAGAAGCAGGCAAAGATCCCAGATGTCAGACAGTTACATGGAGAAGGTAACATGGGAATGGTCAGAGGCCTTCTCTGATGTCCCTCAAGGTGGCTTGCTGTCAGCAAGCATGGTGTGAAGAAGCACAACTTCATGCCTGATTTTCCCAGACCAGCTAGAGCCCCAAAGTGACAGTGGGAAGCTGAAGTTGAACCGAGAGAATATAACACAGGAGAAAGAGAGCAGGTGTCATAAATGAGTGGAGTGGAAGCTCTAATATTGATGGTTCACTACTTTTGATGGTTCTTAAATAAACATCAGTTTACATATGCACTATGACTTTTATTCACTCTGGTCTCCATCAGCATGACAGACCATCTCCTGTGCAGGAGTAAAAGTTACAAATACACAGAATCCCTAATAATGTCCCTACAAACTCAGTAGATCCCAACTATGGCTTGTTCTGCTCTCTGTTTTCTTTGAAATAAAATTTATTCACAACCCAAGAAATAAATCCCTTAAGTGTAATGCTTAAATTGAGCACTGCAAATTAAATTGGTCTGGTCACTGTGTTACTGGATCAGGGAGCTTCTGAGGAATTTAGACCCGAAGAATCTTAGGCTTAGATGTCTGTGCTTGGTGGGTACAGAGAAACTAAAACCCATTGTGAATTTACAAATATTTTCATACAATAGAAGATGTTTTCTCTCCTGATGAAAAAATAATTGGTGGTGACTCTTTTCTTGTTAGACCAACATTGTTTTATTCATAAAATAGACCTAAATTTAAAAAATAAACAAAAAAAAATCACCTTTTACTCTCATTATAATTTTCTTTCTCGCTCACCTCCTCACTTTTAAAAATTTCAAGGCCTGAAAGACCCATGAAATTTCTGACTGACCTTCTACTTAGCACAATTTTTAACCCTGTTCTGTGCCTTCTCACAATAACACATTTGCATAACTATGTTTATCAGCTACAATGACCTTCCTCTTGCCTTCTTCCAGTCATTGTAATTTAACACAAGAGGTACTTCATATACTACAGATTTTAATATTCCTTTTGCTGAAGAAGGTCTCATTTGTAAACACAGCCAGAATGTAAGCTTTATGGTTAAATTTACTCATAGATGTGCATCATGTCTATCACAACTTCAATATATCCATTTGCTGATTTTTATTTTAAGTAATGTCTACCTGCAGAGAAAACAGTTTTATTTCTTTCATTTTATTCTTAGTAGTAAAATATAAGAAAAAATAGTTCAGAACCACCAATAGCAGATTTGTCATAGCAGACCCTTACAAGTATAGTACTGTTGATTTGTGCTTTATCTTACACTCAAAACTAGGAAATAGTATGCCAACTCACGGGTAGAAACAAATTACACCAAAAAGTTAATAGGGCAAATATTTTCCAGATTATTTCTACATATTAAAATGCAAACTGTTAAATAAAACATTGCCACATTTCATAAATCTGTCCTTTGGGTTCTTTTTTTCACCCCCCAAAAATTACACCAGTTTCTATTTATTCTCTCTCATTTTTATTAAGTGCTGATAGCAATTACAAGGGCTAATTGCTGCATACTTTCATAAACACATAAGCTACATATTTTGATGTTGCCATTTTGAAGTAAATTGAACTGCTAAATGAGAATGAGTAATGTGTACAAGAAGAATCTGAACTTTTCATTTTGATGGAAAATGCAAAACCAATGTTCCTTCCACAGGAAATAATTATTTTGCAAATATGAAATAATTAATGTCCGGACTCTAGTTCTCCTTTCAGATTATTAATATGAATTTTTACAGACTCTTCAAAAAATACTGTGAAGTTCAAGTCCAATATAAAAAATATTGGGTTTTTCCTGTGTGAATAGAGTAAATATATATTAAAAACTTTATTCCTTATGAGCTAAAATGCTCATTCATTACTCACCCCCCATTGCCTTTGCCTGAGAACATGTATCTTTATTTATCTTAATGAAGGAGCTAACAGTATCTCATTGGCATGGATTGCTACTGTGAAAAAAGTCTGAAAAATCAATCCTGGATTAAGGATTGAAGGATTTGGCCCAATCTCTATAAAACATGAGAATATAATTCTTTTTCAAGGAAGAAGAATTATCATCATCTATTGTCTGTTGATGAACTCTGTGATGACTGCATTACATGGCACTCTTGATAGCAGTAAATGACTATTGTACTTGAGAAGTCAGATTTATTTTGCACATGTAAGATATTATTTTCATTCTTGGTCTTCAAGGACTCTTTGTTCAGAATCTAAAATGTTCCATCAAACAATGTAGCATCTGTTAAAGTCATAATCACTTGCACCAAAATTCATATTAAAAAAATATACTGTACTTTACTTCCTTTGTATTTTTTGTCCCACCAAAATAGCTGTCTTAACAATTTGAGAGAAATATAGTTGGTTTATATGGTGAAAAAAAAAGTGTTTCACTATATTTTTGTTTTTAGCTAACATTAGAAGTGCAATGTTAATTTAGAAAAATAAATAGGCTTGAACTGTTTTTATTGACCATGCAAAGACAAAGCAACCATGTAGGCTTTATTAATCTATCACGAATAGTGTTATTAGCATGAAATATATTATGCAGACTTTAGTCAATTTGCAGGGTGATTTGTGAGAATTAAACCACAGCTTTTTAGTGTGAAGGTAAAGATAAATCCTAAATTCTACTAGACCTTGCTGTTGAATCTTAACTGTAGGTAAAAAACTCAGAAAACCAAGAAGAGATGAAAGAAAGGATCAAAGAATGTCAAAGGTATCTACTGCTGCATGGCAATTGTCATTTTGGCATCCAGTGTGTTTTTAAAACCACACTAAAAGCATGAAAATACAAATATTAGCTTAATAGTAACAGCCTAATCTCTTTTGAAGTTCTGAGTCTCCTTTTCATTGTCTTTTATGTCTTTGTTCACTATATCATTCTGTGCATATTTATTTTTAACCCTGGGACATGCTAATAAATGACAAGGTAAGAAAGTAAAATCTGCTCCATTTTTTGCACTATTTTTCTGGTTTTCATATATTTTTTCTTCTCATTTTCTCTAAGAGTCATGAAAATGATTTCAGTTTCTATTTCTTTATGGAGAATCAGCATAGCCTGGAAACACACTAATTTTCAAACTAGTTTCTCCCTGTACATCCAGAAATACTGTCTTGAATGGTGGGAGAGACAGGAGGGGAAATTTAGTCTTACAGAAAATCTCCAGGATTTGTACAGTCCCTTGACTTGACTAACAGAGCAATTCAACTTAACACATTTCTGTTTGAGAAATACCCACTGATATCTGGGGTTGAAAACTTCTATTGTATAAACATAAGAGGGGACTTGTATGTACTTCAAAGTTAGTTCAAATTGAAAATATTTAGTAGTAAATCAGTACAGAAGCCATATTTTCTCTCTAGGTTTTTTTTTCCTTAGAGGGAAAAAAAAATTATTTATTGAAATGACTTTGTGAAAGAATGCTGTCATTTTGTTGGTAACCTGGGTAGGTAATAAGTCTTTTACACCTGCCAAAGAATAATCAAAATCCTTGTTTAACAAAGATTCTGAAGTTCATTGAAGTATTATCAGCAAGTGAGAGAAAAATAAGAAAGTAATATGGGTTTGTGGCCTGAACCTCAGTGCTTTACATACAAACATGGACACAAAATACAAAATACTAATAAGAGCCTTTTGTCCTACTTGAGTATTACACAAGTGTAATTAGGCCACTCAGTTTAGAGCAGACCTAAGCATAGTACAATGAGGTTGTACATGACCCTATGAAGTGATGATCTTATTTTCTACTTATTCTATATTCAATTTGATTTTCAAAAATTGATGTAAATAATATTTTTAAAAGTTAAGAAAAGCTTGAGTACATCAAAATCTCAAAAATAAAATGTGATACAATTAAATGGTACATGTGTCATATTACAACAATTGGAAATGCATCCCAAGAGGACAAAAAAAATCACAAAAGATTAGGGACATGTTTCAAAATACATCACTGAAGCAATCAACAATCATTAAAATGAACAACATATCACCATAGGGAGTCCTAAATTAAAAATCCTTCATACTTCAGAAGTCAGTATAGTTAGTGTTGGCAATGGTACACTTGGGATTATTTTAATATACTATAGGATCTAGCTGTTTGGTTGATATGCATAGTTACCCCTTTGATCAGTTATCATTTGTAATTTCCGTTTGATTTTTTTTGTTATTATTTTTCAGATAATGGTTCCAATGATTTATCATCAGCCCTCTGTTTTAATGGAAAGGTTATTTTATTATTTATTACATGAAATAGTTTTAGCTCTCAGATAGAGATGGGATTATTTTGTAATTTTTTTTTAGGAAGAAGAGGTAGTTTGGATATTTCATATTGCCCAGCTTCTGTTTAATAGTGAGGACAATTACCTAAAGATACTTCCTGGTGGCTACACTTCAAGTAGCCCTACTGCAGAAGAAAACAAGTTTGATACAGCATTTTATTCTATATATATAAATATCAGCATCATTCAGTCCTGGCTTTACATATTTAAAACAAACAAAAAAAAGGGTTTGTGGATTCAGGATTTAATCTGTGTCTTATTTGCAGATACTGTTTCTATGACTTTCTTTTTTTTCACTTTAGCAGAAGTTGAGGTAAAAAGAGGGAGGCATTTTCCACTTTATTCCCACCTAATAGAAACAGGTGAAATTTCAGGAGACTGAATTACGTAGATATTCAGAAGAATAAATATCTACAGCATGGATAATAATGTATTAAAAAATGGTGCAGATACAGAGTTTATTATAAAAAGATGGTAGCAGAAGAAAGATACTTCATAAAAATATAGTGAATGAAACTCGAGGAATATTCTGAAATTTTGTTTCATTGTAGCTATAAATAGTGATGAAGATGATTTTGAAAGGACTAAATTACCTAAAAAATTATATGATTGAAGATAAATAGTTGATATTAATTTTAAGAGCTAAGATTTGGACAATCCAACCTGTAGTTATTCAAGTCATCAGTGGTATGTTGGTGTTGGGCCGGAAGGTTCTATCATTCTGTTTGCTCTTATAGTGCCATTAAATTTTACAGAAGAAATGCTGGAGCTGGAAGTAATTTCTGCTTGTGCTTCTGTTTTGATTTTATTAAATGCATTCTATGAAGAACAAGACTGACTGTACTGAAATACAGTGGTAGCCTTTTCCGCAAAGAGCAACAATGATCTCTAGTGGCAGCAGGTTTTATTTCAAGTTTTGTGAAAATAAAAAAATGTATTTTGCATCCTCACCTTATTTAGGTGGAGTGTGTGATAGTGAAAATGTTTTCTTTTAAAAAAATGTTCTAGTATCATAAGTTGATGAAACTTGATTCCATGTATTCAGTATTTCTCTCCTTGCAGTATGCATTCAGGTTTTCAAATCTAGCAGCCCCTTTGAAAATAACCCAGTTTTACACATGCAACTGCTGCATATTTTAATATCTGCTATATTTTTTCCAAACTCTTTCAGATATACTATTTTATAACACTTTCAGCTGAGTCCTAACAACTCTGAGTTACTCTTGGTATGACAATAGAAAACAACTATTTGCTAAATTCACTCTCCCCTATACACAGAGTAGCTTTATACAGTCTTTATATGTTTGTAATTTATTTTCCTTCAAAAATATAAGGTTTTGACCACCCAAACCAGCAACACATTGTTAGCAGTATGATTAGGAATTCTTGAAAAATTTTTTTATTTAAAAGGGACTCAGGATTATAAAATACAGGTCTTACATTAGTTCTGAAGAAAGCAAAAGAAAGAAAAAAACCCAATCAAATATCAAAACTCTATCCTTTCCATATGCTGTCCTCATTTGGTTTTAGAAATATTCCTGTGGGGCCACTTCTCGAGCTTGTTCAGGCCTCTGAGGGTGGCATCTTGTCCTTCAGGTGTGTTAACCACACTGCTCAGCTTGATGCCATCTGGAAATTCCTGAGCTACTGACCATTTCTGTGTGATTGCAACAGTCAGAAGATGAATAAAATGAATAAATTAGAAGATTAATAAGAATTCCTTATTCATCTAAGACCCCATACAGTGAACCCATCTCTCTCCAATAAATGAGAAGAATGGTGTGGACGACTCTGTCAAAGGCTTTACAGAAGTCCAGATTAATGACATCTGTAGTCCTTCCCTTGTCCGCTGATGCAGTCACTCCTTCATAGAAGGCCACTGGGTTGGTCAGGGCAGACCTGCAGGACTTGTCCCTGGTTAAGCCACACTGGCTTTCCCAAATCACCTCCCTGATCTCCCTGTGTCCTAGCAGAGCTTCTAGAAGGATGTGTTTCATGATCTTCCCACAGAACTGGACTGACAGGTCAATAGTTCCCAGGGTCCTCACTGCCACCTTTTTGAAAGATGGGTCATGAATAGTAAGATATTCTCTTTTCTATCAGTATGCTTAAGTAGTGCATGTATTTATGCTAGATATATGATGGAAATCTTGACTTCTGTCAGGAAGAGAGCATTCAGCTTTCTTTTTCTACTTTAGCTTTCCTCTTTCCACATGCTTTTTTACTTGGGTCCAGTTTTTCCCTTGTTTGGTTTTTGTTTGTTTTTTGTGTTTGTTTTTTGGGAGGTTTTGTTGCTTGAATTGGATTGGGTTGAGTTTTTGCATGAAACATAGATTATTATTATGTTCCAAGGAAATTAATTGTATTGAAAAAATGCTGTTGATTAATTGTTTATCTGTCTTTAAGAGCAAGGACCTCAGTGATGTAAAAGACACGTGTGGTGAAACATATTAGTAAAATATATCAAATGAAATCCCACATCGTAAGATAGGTGCTAGGAATACATACAATTATAGACAGAGCACCAAGTTTCTAAATTGATTCCAAAGTAGCTTTTAATCTGAACAATGTTTCCTAATGACATAGTCTGCTTGGACTTAAGCAATGAAGAAATGGTGAGAGTCAAAAAATCTGCACTTACATTTCAAGATGAGATATTTTTCCTCTTTTGTGATGAGATTCTATTCTGTAAAAACCTAGAATCTTTCTCCAAAAGCAGAAATTCCTGTTTAGTTTATGCCCCCTTGTCATATAGTAGAGAAATAGCCTTCTACCCAGGACTGTGAAAGAAAAACTTTTCAGACTACAATGCTGTAACCTGTCTAAGCAGACAGAAATCTTCCTTGTAAGATTTCCAAAGTGCAAGCTATGTAAGAGAGAGCTTTACCTCTTATCTTTTGAAAATCCTAATAGCAAAGAAAGAAAGAAAGAAAGAAAGAAAGAAAGAAAGAAAGAGAAAGAAAGAAAGAAAAGGAAAATACATGATAGAACACAGCTATTTTAGCCTCAACAGCTTGTGACACACTGTAGCAATGATGCTGTTTCGCTGCAAAAGTTCAAAATAAAAAAAAAAACAAAAGAAGTTTTTGTCTTGGTTATATTTTGTCTCACTGGTACTATTGGCAAGAGAAATTTCCAGCACAAAAGTTCTACTGGCAGACTGATGATTTTATTTAGATTTGTATTTATGTGAATTTGACATAAATTCTTGTAACTACTGAGTATATAAACTTGTACACAGACATTGATATTTTTCTGGCTTTCACACTGTATGTCCCCGCAGAAAGAAAAGTTGTCCACACAACTTTTGCTACTTTGAAAAAGATGAGGAAAATACATTTAGTAAAGAAGTAAGAAGTTGTTCTCTTGCTTAGAAGATGTAGTCAAAACTAGCTTATTACTACAGGGCTTCCAAGATACCACTATCTCCATATAGTTTGTGGGTACAATTCAAGGTGTTAATCTTTAACTGCTCCTTAGTATACTGCATACTAAGGGTTTAGTTCCTTGGAAGCCTATTTATTTTCCTTTGTATTAGATGGAGATCACTTGATGTAATATAATTTCAGGTCCCTGGATTTTTGATGTAAAAGTTTTAATGTAAAAGTTTTCCAATAAAGATTGTTTGACTGCACATATATTTTACTGATGATCCTCCCAGCCAGCCATTTTCATTCAGTATTTAGCCTGAAGCACACTCTGGTCTTTACACAACATTTTATACTATGAGAGCAATTTGTAACATTTTTTGCTGCATGTTTCATTTTTCTTAAATAGTCTGTGCACACACAGGTTATGCAAAAGGGCAACCAGAACAGAAAAGGTGTAAAGTACTTCCATTCACTCAGATAGCCTAAAGCTTCTTTTCCTTGTAATCCTTCCTTTTCACTCTAATCACCTCCTGTCACTGAAGTGGCAGGTGAATTCTTCTCTCACAAGAAAGACTTTCCTTTTCCTTCCTTGTTTTTCTCTCCAGTATAGCATCATCATTTCGGACCAGTAAATTCCTTTCAGCCTTCCTTATCCACCACCTGTTCTGTAACCACTTCCTATATCACTGCAGAGCCTGGAGCTGGCTCTGCCAAACAGCCTTTCGACTACAAAAATTTTACATAAACTTTGTCATTCTTTCTAGCATAATTGCTGATCGTAGCTGGTTGTGCAGGCATTAGGCACATGTGTGCATGTATTTCATTATACATATTAGTCTAGTATTGCTTAGATTCTAAAAGAAAAAAATATTTGAACATGGACAGCATATTACCATCTGGGATATAGCAAGATGGAACATATGACATCTGTTTCCCACTGGAAGACAGTCTAAAGGCCTAAAGGGTTGTTAATACTTCAATTAAAATCTTTTCCTAATAGAAACAAAAAGACACCAAAAGTCAAAATTTAACAGATGTTTATCCCTTTACCCTGCAGAATTCTAGAGTCACATATCCCATTTGGCTACATCCAAGAAAAGGCCTTCAGGTATTGAGGAGAAGGCTCAGAGGAGGAACGGTGTGTCTCAGAATGATTTCTAAGTTATTTATTTGCATGAACCATAAGACAGGGAATTTGATATGCCTGATTTCATATAGACTGATAAAAAGTTACTTGCAATAATTCAGCTAGAGCTCAAATCATGGACAATACCACAGGATCAGTCACCCTCAAGAAATTTCTTGACTCATTCTGTAACTGTATATGGTCAAATGATTTAGCTTCCAAGTTAGTTTGTAAAATGTTGAACCCCCTTAATTAAATAAATAATAATCAATTGTCCATGCTATGTAGACATGGAAAAGGCACTTAAGTGTGTAAATCATTTCTCACAACATGCACCTGCAAGATCCAAATTAAAATATTTTTACTTCTGGGGAAGGGATTTAAAGGCATATCTCCTCAACTGCTCTATTATTTTAAGGTACAGTTCTTAAAATTTTACTCACAGCTGCTCCCCTCTATAAATCGTAGTAACTGAATCAGAGAAACAGAAGAATGGTTCAACATGGTTTGATGCTTCAATTCATACTTGATTATTTTACAAAATAACCTGAATAGAACCGAGTGTACAAAATATACTTGGGATGTCTTTGCATTACAAGCATGTTCTGATAATTGCCAGTCCCTATCAAGAAACACATGGAGACAAACAGAAAACTTATTTTAATAGTAAACATATAAAAACCAAGTAATAAATATAAATTTGATAATTAACCTGTAGTCAGGAGAAATATAGACAATTATTGATTAAGGCACACACAGAATTAAGCAACGTTGAGAGAGGGACTTGTGAGCTCTCTGGTGCCTTGTTTTCAACTCAAAAGAAATTTGCCATTGAGGAACAAATGCTAAAATTACTCCGGACCTAAAGTGTGCAAGCGCATATCTCACCATAGTTTTATGAAATGCACTAAAGTTTGCAGTATCCAGCAATATTAAAAGAAGAATATTTATATATTAGATGCAATAAAATCTGATCACTGCACATTAACAACTATCCTACAATAATGATTTTTTAGTTTCTCTTGTTATTTCAGTTGTTGGGGTTTTTTGCCTTTTTTTTGTTTTGTTTTCTTTTCTTTTCTTTTCTTTTCTTTTCTTTTTGGTTTGTTTTGTGTGGGGTTTTTTGTTGTTTTTTTGTTTTTTTTTGGTGATGAAACAACCCCTCTTCAGGTTCTGAAATATTCTGAGATGTTATAGTAATACTATTGTGTGAAAATCTTTTTCAACCGTATACAGACAAATAATCTTGCCAAAGAAATATTGTAGAAAGCAACTATTTTCAATGGCATTTATTTCATGTACCTGTTTGGCTGGGAAATAAAGAATAGTATTGTTAATTTTGGTATTTTACTAAAATGGATAACCAGTATATCCTAACATGGGGAGCACACATTTTAAATAGTTTTAGTAAATGAAAATTGTAACGACTTTAAATATTCATAGCAAAACAGCTGTTGCTATTTTTGTTGAAATGTCAAAAAATACACAATTGTATTTGAAAAAGTGACAAAATAGTCCTTTACTACTTTCTCTGACTTTTTGAAAGGCATCTTTAAAATTAAGAGATATATAAGTAAAAAAGCATGTAATTTTAGAAATTAGTATTTTCAAAAACCATTAGATGTGTTTTGTCTGGTATATATGGTAGCAGGTGAAAAATAGAAGAAAAAAATTCAGAGACAGATGCTGTATTTAGATAGGAAAGAAGTATAAGAGAAAGCACAAACAAAAGAGAAACATGCACTAGATGGATTTCTAATCTATGGATACTGCTTAAAGTTGAACATGCTACCAAAATCAAATTTCTTAGGTGGCAACAGAAGTGATGTACTCTAAATTTTTATATATATATAGATATATATATATATATATATATATAAAATCTTCTAAAACCTATAAGAATTTAAATTATCCAATTTTCCAAAGTGCTGAGTGTATGAACTTTCACAGAAGAATTTGGCTATATTGTCTGTCCTTCCTTTTATCTGTCTTCTGAAACAGGATATCTGAAAAATGAAATTAGTTTGATTGTTCATGTCAAGCTGATATCTATATCGGAAATTATCAATTCAACATTTACAGCACAGACAATGGAAGGTCCTTCATATATATATATAAAATAATGTATAATAGTAATATATAATTGTGGGAAAGTGAGTTGATAATTTATTCACTATGGAATTTGGGTTCTGGCCTTATCTACTGAAAAGTCATACAGTTCTGACAATTAGAAGTAATCACTTTAGTTGGAATTCAGTCTGGGTTTATGTCTACTTAGAATTGCATAGAGATGCCTGTACCTGAAATAGCCATCAGCAAAGAAAAGCAAAAACTAATTATAATTGCTAGATCCTCAAAAGGGCTAAGATGAGAGTTAGTGTAGACAGAAAGAAACAGATTCCTTTTAATATCTGTGACCTATTTTGTGATTGTTTTTATCCTGACTCTTGCTAATGATATTTTTGTTGGGAAAGTATCATTATGTTAAATTTTGCAGTTCCAGTGTAGTGTAAATCACTGTCCCTGTGGAAAAATTTTTCAGAATGTTTATGAGTGGGTTTTGACTACACAGGAACTCCTATCTTATATTAGATCAGAAAGAATAAATTTTCTGTTGAGAGGATAACAATATTTGTTAGGAATTTTGTAGAAAGTCACAAGCAGCAAGATCTATAGAGATACAGAAACCAGCATGCTGTCAGGTAAGACTATGGCTGGGATGACATCATAAGAACTTTTGGAAAATATGGAAGAACACTATTGTGGAACTTAAACTATTGGGACAGTGAATACCTGCGTAACACATGAAACTTAATGAGTACAGGTAGAATAGCAGATCCCATAATTAAGCCAATGGAAATATCTCAATCATCTTCATCGTCAAATTGTAGAAAAGTTTGGGGGGTTGGAAGGACCTGAAAGATCCCTTAGTTCAAACTCTCCTGACATGAATGGGCATACCTTCAAATATACCAGTTTTCTTTAAAGCCCACCCAAGTGTGAACACAATAAACTAAACTCAGTCCTCTAAATACTTTTGTTGTGGTGTGCAGCAGAGGAATATGGAATATACAATAAAACCATTGTGAAATTGGATATTAACTTATACACCTGTAATGCTGGATTGAAAAAGAAAGATTTTTCTATATTAGTGTTATTTTGTCACAGTTTGATTATTACGAATGAAATCCACACATAAACAGAATTTATATTGCTTTAAAAAAAGCTGAAATATTAAGTGTTCCATTACCACAATCAATATTATGAAATAAACAGATTAAAAATCACAAAGCCAGCCTACCACCAAAACCATAGGAAATATAATAAAATCAATCCCTTTTTAACCTTGATTTATGCATTCTTGCTGTCTCTTTGTTGGATTGTTTGTCTGAATATACTTGAATACAAGCAACTAACTGCTGGTAAATCCAGTTGTGCTCAGGGATGCAAAAAAGATTGGTTTTAGTCAACATTATTTGCTTGCTATGTATTTAAGTCCCTGAAAACCAAAACTGACTGTAGTGGGTTGACTCTGGCTGAGTGCCAGGCCTCACCAAGACATTCTATTCCTGCCCTCCTCAACTGGACAAGAAAAATGTGATGAAAGGCTCATGCTATGGAGTTATGGACAGGGAAGGATTGATAATCAAGTACTATCATGGGCAAAACAGACTCACCTTGGGGAGTCTGATTAATAATTAATGTATTAGCCACCAGATCAGAACAAGCTCACGATAAATAAACCATCTTCCCTGTACTCGTCCCTTCTTCCTGGGTTTAAATGCACTCACTATTTTCACTACCTTATCCCAAATGGCTCAGGAGGATGGGGAATGGGGTTGTACTCAGTTCATCTTGTAAATTTTTTGTCTGCCACTCCTTCATGCCCATTCTGTTCCATTCATCCAGCATGGGGTCTCCCCCATAGGAGACATCTCCACAAACTTTTTCAAGGTGAGTTTTTCATTAACTGCTCCATTGTGGATCCCATCCACAGACTGGAGACCTTCAGCAACAAAATGGTTCAGTGTGGGTCCCCCACACAAGATCACAAGTCCTGTCCACCACACATGTTCCAGTGTAGGCTACTGTCTCCATTCAGCCACAGGTCCTGGCAGGAGCTTTCCCAGTGTGGCCTTCCCACAGGGTCACAGTGTTTTTTCTGGCATCCATCTGTGCCATCACAGGGTACCCAGTGGGTTGAAGAAGAATTTCTTCTCTCCCCTCCATGGGATGCTGGGGCATAGTTGCCTCACCATGGTCTGCAGGGGAATCTCAGCTCTGGCACCTGGACCCTATCCTCTGCCTCCTTCTTCACAGACCTTGGTGTCCGTAGAATAGTTTTTCTCACATGTTTTCACTCCTCTCTTTGGTTGACATTGTGTAGCAGATTTTCCCCCTTCTCAAATCTGTTTTCTCAGAGACACTATCACCATCCCAGATGAGCTTGGCCTTGGCCAGCAGTGGGTCCCTCTCAGAGCTGGCTGGCATTAACTTTGTTGAACATGGGGCAAACCTCTGGCATCTTCTCACAGAAGTCACCACAGTAACACCCCAGCTACCAAAACCTTGCCACACAACCCAGATATATTTTAACACTCTACTACTACTCATAATCCAGCAAAAGTAAAATTAGGAGTGACTTCACATAATTTTAGAACCACTCACATTTACTGTTTCATTTTCAGCTCATCAGGTACTACCTGTTAATGTGAAAGATTGCCATTTGAAAAGTTAAGATTTAGCCCTTTATTTTGCTATTTCATTTTACCATGTAATTTGCTTGATTGTATTAAGCAACACTGGTGCCTTCCTTTCCATGTTCCCACCATCAGGCTGTATACTTGGGAACGGTACCCAAAGTTTCATTGTTGTAGCCTATGCAAAATGGACATAGAACATCAGGGGAATCAGAAGAAAAAGTCACCTAATTTACAAGGAACAAGAAGAACCTTTGCAGAATAAGAATTCTGTGCTATATACAGAGATAAATCATATGGGACAAAAGTACTTGCACTAGTTGAAGACATGCCAAATACTGTTTCAATAATTCAACAATCTAAGTGACTGGGTTCCAGATCCAGAGAGCATGGCCTAATATTGTTTAATTTACTCATATAGATCTATGTGGGCTAAAATGAACTCTAATGAATTTTACTATATATGTGAATGCTACATTGAGTTGAACTAGTTAATTTACCTTCAAGGTTGGCAAATTCATGGCACAAAAATGTCAAAACAAGTACCAGTTAAATTTGGTCTTTCTGCATCTAAAGACTCTAGAAATAATGCTGATGAGCAGAGATAAATAGCAGATCACTAGCTTCTGAGCAGAAGCAAACAGTCAGGTAGATGACTTCTGGAAATATGGCTACAGGCACCCCCTAGTACAATATCGACATGTTGTTCACTGGAAGTAAAGGGATACAGTTTGCATCACTTGTCAAGGTTTTCCATAGTAGTGCAACAGGCACAGCATGTCACCTTTCAGGATATTTGTACAATTTTAGACTCTTAAATTTTAAATATTTGGCATAAATTATTACAGATTATGTCCAGCTCATTACAGCTATGCAAACAGAGGCATGTATCTGTTATATTATTTCTTTTCTAAGGCTTCCTTTCAAAGGTCTTTGTGAAGCCCAGATTAATAGGCTAAAATAATCATGTTCTCATCTTAGTGCCAATGTTGTTTTGTTCAAGGCAGTGACTCTGCAGTTCACGGTGTGAATGTTTGTTACTTACTCCAAAAATCATATAAAGATACTGAATACATTTTTCTCAGAGACCAGTAATGTCTGAACACAGAGCTACTGTTTCTGAGTCTGGGCAGCTCATAAGAGAGAGTGTAGATACATGTGTTAGAATCTAAATGAAAGAAGGCAAGGAATGACCTGGAGAATTGGGCCTTCGATTATCCACATTGCTTGGCTATCTTACTCACTAACTGCATAATACCTAACTGCAAAATAAGGCTCGCACACAGTTCCAGAGCAATACTTCCACAAGACAATATAGCTTATGTAAGGTCACCAGGATTCATTTTTGGTTGCTAGGAAATGCAAAAGTGTTATTTTATCACAATTGTCCATTAAACACAGTCTCAGATTAATGTTTATTCCACTCAAATAGGCATGTGCATTACTGCATGAACAAGAAAGATGTGCTCCCACATCTGAAATATTTTAGTTCTGAAATACACTTCCACTCATAATCTTTTAGTGTCCACATTATTTCAATAGTAGTTTTACTCTAACATCTCTTCTGGAATAAGAAACTTTTGCCCAGTGCAGCTCCAGAAACTGAGCTATATCAAGCTTTGACTTTGCCTGTTGGATTTATTTTCTTTTATAGTCTTCTGATACTCTTACAGCAGCTTAGTACCCTCAAATGAATCCGTATGACCTCATGCAACATTCACCTTCAGAGCCTTATCATAAAAATGCCATTTTATGGCTTCAGTCCAAATGGTATTAACAAGTGTGTAGACAGCTGTATTTAGTACACAGACCAGCAGCCACACGCATTTTTATTTAAAGTTACAGCCAAGAATGATAGACATTTTTTCATGTGATGTGAAAGGATTGACAAATATTTCTGGAACACTTTCCCAGAAAGTGAAAAAAGCTGAATTCAAACCATTGCTCTTTGTGGAAACCTACAGCACCGGGAAAATTTCTCTGTGTTCTCTGGGGTGCCCTGACCCCCCAGGGGAGCACTGACTTTCACCCTTATTCATGGAGAAAGTTTCCTAAACTTCAATACAGACTAGAATCCACAAAAGTGTGAAATAAACTATAGAGAGTAGTGTAGGTGTATCACTTGGTGAGAAATTTAGGTTTTGGGATTTTTAGTATGTTGTGGATGGAAGCAAGATGGAGGGCACAGGATGTTATCTTGGGTTTCTTCTTCATGCTTCTTCTTCCTTCTTCTTCATGGGTTTGGGTGGAATTTTGTAATTGGGCAAAATTGTGGGCTCTTTGGGATGAGTTATTGGGTTAAAAGGGAACATAATCCAGGTGTCAGTTCTTAATTGGATAGTTTAGTCTTAAAAGACCTTGTAACAAGTAATTGTTACCTATTTTGTGCCTTCTAATGAAAAGGTACTGAACTCATGATTGTGAGACTGTTTTACTGCTAAGAAATAATAAACACTTGAGTCCGAACATGAACTACTGTCTCAAGTGCCTTCAATCCAGACCCAGAGAAACTGACAATTGGTACCCCCACAGCTCTTCATAAGGCTTTCCAAACCCACATCTTTCATCCCCATCTACTGAAATTGTGTCATTATCACAGTGTGGCAAAAATCCATCAAGGATTCATCAAGTCAGTGAGAGTACAAGAAATCCAGAATTTGATTCTGTAATGTGGCAGTCTGGAAAATTCCCGTGAAAAGTATGCTCAGACTTCTGGATGACTTCCAGAATTCTACAAACATATTTCAAAGGTGTATTTAATATGAAGAGGATGAATGCATGAGAAACCACACAAACAGAGATTACAACGTAAGATCCTTCAGTTACACAAGCTCATTGTCAGAAAGGCTATGGAATTAGCCTTGGACTTTTTTCTTTGTCCTAATCTTGCAGTTCTTACTGGCAACACGGTGGCACAGCTTCAACAAGAAAGACAACAAGCAAAATTCCAGGCCGGTTCTTTAAACAATACCAGTACATTAATGAGGAACTGCTGTTCCTGTGAAAAAATACTGGTGTAGGTTTTTGTTTAGCTGGACTTTGTTGGTTTGTTTTGTTTTCCTGGTCACTTTTTTTTTTTTTTTTTTTTTTTTTTTGGTTTGGTTGATCGGATAGTTAGGGGTTTTGTTTGGTTTACTGGGTTTGAATCTGAGAATATTATCTAGGTTTACACATTTCACTCCTCCAGCGACCTTGGCCTCTAGCTGTAAATTTGGGCACCACTAAATGATGTGGAAGAGAGCTGAATAGGAAATAACTGGAGAAAGATGGTCACTCATAAGGAGACTGTGCTAATCAAGGTATGAGATTATAAATATCATCGAAACACTTGATTTGGCAGCTGGTTATTTTTAAGTTTTCCTACTGGTAAATACGGGGGAAAAAATAGGACATAGCTGATTATGGAATTTTGCTGAATCTCTGAAGTTGAAGGAAGGTCTTGTAAAGGATACAGTCATAAAGCATAAAAATTGCAGTACTGGATATAACTTGAAGGTTACTTTTCACACATTTCTGCTAGGACTGTAACTAGGAGACCTACATTTGCTTCAGAGGACAGAAAGAAATAATGATTAAAACAATTCTCAGGAACACTGTATCTTCAAAGTAGTGTTTACTGCCCAGTTAAAGTCATTGTAAATTCTGAGGACATAGTTTATAAAACTGAGTTAGGAAGAAAAACCTGAAAACCTTATGGAAGCTGGTTTATTGTGGGAACTCAACTACACAAAATACATTATTTTTGTGCACTTCTGCTTTATTCCTTCATGCAACAGACAATTCTTTATCTATCCACAAGATGGCATCAGAAGACTGAACAAAATTTAGTCCTCTGCATACCCTCACACACCTTGAATTTTCTGCATCTTTGCTTCCAAAGTGGGAGAAATATGCTATGTATGGCACAGACCCAGAAATTTACACCTGCCAAACACTTCAAAATTATATATAGTTTTAATAAAGAGTAAATGCAGTACTCATCTTAGATTGATTCAAATAGGAATGTTAGATCAATACCTAAAAATATAATTTTGAGAAAATACTTCAGTCATGGTTTAAAAAATAAAGGTTAATTCCCAGGTAAGAATATTTCTTCAGTAACATGATTTGAGTATACTACTCAAAGTGTCTTTTAAATGTAGAGTAGCATACATTTTATTAAATAGCCCTAAGTTTCATAATATTAAAATATTTTTCAAATGCAATAGAAATTAACATAAATTTTAATAGATTTCTGTCTAAAGGGAGAAATTTTTTTTTAGTGAGGCAACCACTGAGTAACATAGAGCTGATGAAACTTTGTTTATTTTCTACATTTTTGATTCACTAAATCTTAGGAAAAGTTTAGTTTCTGTAGTAATAATAAGTCTATAATGCATGTTCAAATTACCCTCGTCTCGGAATCTTCAATATAAATATGTGTGATTTGTAAATTGAAATAAGAATTTATTTATTCATTAGTTATGGTAACATTTTCAAAAGGGTTCTTTGAAATTTTTCAAGATGATTAAACCCTAAAACTCGTACAAAAATTGAGCTTTTACGAAAGAAAAGTCTTCTACTTTTGTAGAAGCAAGATATATATTTAAGTTACAGAAATAATCTGATTTACTTCAGAACTCAGGTGTGTTTCCTTTCCTCTTATAAAAGATACAGTTTATGTACATAATGTGTATAAAAGGTATTTTAAAAAAAAAGACCCTAGGAGAAGAGAAAAATAGTAGCCCAGAAAATTTTAGACCTTATGTCACAGCACTCTACAAATGCCAATAATATGTAGATTATTTGCCACAGCTGCAAAAAGTAAAGAGAAGCATATAATAAATCAGAGATATATTCTAGTAAGGTCTATATGCTGCATGAGTAATTTGTCCTTCTCTTCCCAAAACTCACAGAGAATTGGCTGATGTAGTTGCCAAGTCACTCTCCACAATAATTGCAATTGCTAAGGTGAAGTCCCTGGTGGTTGGAAAAAGAGAAACACCACACCCCATCATTAAAATGGGTAGAATGGAGGCCTCTGAGAACTACTGACCTGTCAGCCTCACCTTGCATAGTCCCTCACAACATCCTGCTCTCTAAATCAGAGAGATACGGATTTGATGACTTGTCTGTTCAGAGAATGGGGGATTGGTTGGATACTCCCATCCAGAGGGTAGTGGTCAGTAACTGAATGTCCTAAAGGGCATCAGTGACAAGTGGTGCCCTCAGTTGTCTGTACTGGGACCAGCACTGCTCCATATCTTCACTGATGACTGACAGGGAGCAAGTGCATCCTCAGGAAATTTGAAGATGACACCAAGCTGAGCAGTGTGGTTGGCACACCTGAAGAAGAGGATGCTATCCAGAGCAACCTGGAGAAGCTTAAGCTGTGGGTCCATGGGAACGTCATGAGGTTTAACAAGGCCAAGCACAAGGTGCTGTACCTGGATCGAGGCAATCCCTAGCATCAACACAGGCTGGGGGGTGAGCAGACAGAGACCAGCCCTGCTGAGGACTTGGGGGTGCTGATGGATGAAAGGCTGGACATGAGGCCATCAACATGCTTGTGCAGCCCCAATATATCCTGAGATGCATCAATAGAAGTGTGGCTTGTGGGAGAGAGTCCACAGAGGGCCACAAAAATAATCAGGGTGAGAGAAAACTTCTCATATGAGTGTGAGCTGTAAGACCTGGGGTTGTTCAGCCTGGAGAATGCTCATACTGAGGCCTTTCAATACTTTTTACAAGGGGCTGTTGTAATAGGATAAAGAGTAATGGCTTTAAATTACAACACTAGACAAGTTAGAGTAGCTATAAGGAAGACTTTTTTACAGTGAAAGTGGTGAAACACTGGAATAGGTTTCCTAGAGAGGTGGTAGATGCCCAGTTCAGGGTCAGATTGGGTGCCAATCTGAGCATCCTTACCTAGCTGAAGATGACCCTGTCCATTCCAGGAAGGGTTGCACGAGAAGACATTTAAAGGTAACTTCCAACCCAACATAACTTTTATCTGGTAGTCAATGACTACATCATATTTTGTCAGCATTAGATATCAGACTTCTTTTTTAATCTAAAATTACTAAAATAGTATTTCAGAATGAAAACAAGTCAGATATTAATCTGATTTTAACTCTGTGAATCGCAGATAATTTAACTAAAATTAGGGTAATGTGTAAATTGCACTCAGAATTCATACTGGCGTAGTAGATGGCAGAAGAGAGACCTTAGTTAAAGTTCTCTTTTCAATATAATTTGAATGAGATTTTAAAATTCAAATTGTTTAAATCCTGTTGTGAAGTCATAGAAATAATCTAACAGTTTTCATACTATATTTTTGACATTCATGCTGTAGGAAAGTCTGGTCTGAACACACTTCTTTTTTAAAGATGAAGACATCAGCATATTCAACAATAAAAAGTGTTCATACATTTCAAATATGATCACTATGTAGTTTACCCATGTATCATTTGCATGAATACATGCTGCTCATCTTTCTTTTTTTTTCTATTTACTAGAAGATATGTGGATTTCCCAGTCTGTGTCACCCTGTATATAAATAATTTTGCATGGGTGTTGTTAAAAGGTTAATTTCTGTTTCTGTGAAAAAGGGATTGCTTTTGCACCACTAACTACTTGTAGGAAATCTCAATCTTTTCGTAGATTAACTCAGCTGTGAGCTTCCTGAAATGTCCCACTGAAAGGGACACGTTTTAGAAAATGCTGTCACCTTGGCTGCACATTTTTAAAGAATCACATTGAATTTCTGCAGACTAATATCATAAAGGGTGTTTCTTAAGACATTTTCTTAAAGGGTTTCTTAAGAGAATGCATAGATTTTTACTTCATCAGTCTCTAGAGTCCATATAGGCAAAGTACAACAAGTGCCACTTGAGTCATTGTCTTTTGATGTTTTAAAATAGAGGGTAATAATAACAATACTAAAAGCAAAAGTGATTTGACTTTCATAAACATTATACAGAACTTCAAACTCATAGCCTTTATGACTTTGTGTATAAAAACCAGTGCTAAACAATGAGAATGCAAATTCAGGCATGAAAAAGCTAGGAAGTAACAGAATGAATGTTTCCCTTTGCCTTGAATGTTTCTGTTCAATAAGTGTACTAGGTGTATGCCTTTAACTGCATTCCATTTTCTTGCACTTCCCTTCCTTCCCATTTGGCACACAGGACAGATGCCACTGACAGGTTGTCCTTGTTTCCTCCTCTGTTTGAGATATACCACCATTATATAATTTCCACATTTTGTTCAAGACATACAATGAAGCCAAAATGTCTTATATCCTGATATTCCCACTCATCCTTTTTGTTCTTATTGTGAGAGAATTTAAATGCTTCATATCTACTAAGATGCAGAGGTATCCAACACCTCTTTGGTGCTTGAAGAAGAGGTCATCAACCTGCTTCAATGCTACACATACTGTACTCTAACCTCCTTTTAGAAATTAAATTTGGATGCAAAGTGCTGCAGGATGTGACACTCTGCTGTTGTTCATGATGGAAAACTTCAATTTATTATCTCTTTAAAACCCAAAATAAAGTCACATTCAGAATATTTTGTATGTGAAAAAAACCTGAAATTCCAGTATTGTTTATATATTTTTCATTTTTCAAAGCTGAAATGGTTACACCACCAGAGCTCTCTGAGCACAAGAAATTCACAAAATGTCTTTTTGTCTAAATATCAGGTGCCAGATGTCACAGCAAGTAAACTATACCTCAGGTGCCGGTGGGTTAGCAAATTCCCTATGTTCAATATTGCTTAGATTAATTGGCAGGACATTTGCTTTTGACGTGCTGCTATTTGCACTGCAGGACAGGGCACACGCTCAGCTATGTAATTACATCAAAGTCTACCAAAAAAAAAAAAAAAGCTTCAGCTTTAGCTACTATAGTAATTTTAAAAAAGCAACAGACAAAGCCCCTCCAAAACAACATGCATATTTATATTCTTCAAACATTTCTTCTGCATATAACCCACAAATAAAAATGCTTTCAACAATTCTGTGTGAAGATATTTAAACAACCAAAACTGTTTTCAAAACCTCTGACTGTTCATTTATAAATCAGAACTGGTATTCTGTAGTTTTGTAGAACTTCTCGCCATCACTCAAGAGGAAAAAATGTATATGCAATAAAAATGTGAGCTGGGAATATCCATGGTAATCTGAATCAACTAGTAAAGTTTGGTACCCATCTATTTATTTTGAGTCAGGCTGTTCAAGGTCTAAGGGACTCAAGTAACCCTTTTTCTATAGCATCAATCATAAAATAAGCAAGTAAAACTGTAATCCCTGTGTCCTACAAAGCATTAAATTGCTCTTCTAGTGCATCCTCATGTTTGTTAGGCAGCATCACAGAGTCGAACAGCAATATTATTTTATTATTCTACAAAAATATAGGAAAATAAAAAATATATTTATTTTCAGACTCTGGATTGTATAATTTGAAGTGAAAATAACTTGAAATTTCACTAATTGAAATACTAAACAAGTATTTAATATATGATTCTAGTTTCACTCCTTTGAAACAGGGTGAAAAGGAGAATGAAATTGAAGAAATTCAGTGGGGAAAAATAAGGCAGTAAACAAAAATAAATTTTTTTCAGGAAGAAGGATCATGATTTAAAAAAAAAAACTTAAATGAATATTAATTTTTAGACTATTCATTTAAAACCAATGTGAAACTAATAATTCAGACTCCATCTCTAACAGTTTTGCTGGAAAAGTGCTAATCTAAATGCTGACTCTGTAAGGCTTCTTCATGATAAGCAAGAGAAAAGACTCAGAAAAGCTTTGGAAAAGTATTGCAGTCAGATGGTTTACAGCAGCAGCTATCTCCAGGCTGTACACTGATGCAGCATATGTGTTTCAAACCCAGTTGGGAGCTGACTAATACAGACAATTTTGGTCCAGGAGCAGCCTCACATAAGGCCAGTTCCATTTCATTGTTATAGAGCCTTCTCTCTGTCTCCTCCGTGCTGGGTTTGGTGCTCAGAAAGCCCCACAGCAGGTTGGTGCTGGTGGTGATGTTCATCTCACGATCCAGAGAAGCCCTGGCACACACAGAGGCCTGTCAGGTGGCTGATGCTACAGCTTCTTTGCCTCTAGGCACTTGGGCTCTGGAGCTCTGGTGTGCCTACCAGAGCACCTGCATCTGCCCTGCCACTGATCAAAAGGAAGAAAGGAATAAGGCCTAGGACACACACAACCTGATCAAAATCTTGCACTTCAATGCCTTTCAGAGATTTCTCTGTGATACAGGTACTACAATGGCAAGAAGAATGCTGCTATGTGTTCGTTCTGTCAACTGTAAGACCTATATATGTACAGCATGGTTTATTACATTATTCCTGCTACACTGAGAAGAATGTTCCTAGCCTGAGTCCTCTAGACTCAGTAAAATCCCTGTTCAACTATCACCCAGACAGAGACATGTCCAAGAACAAATACAAATATTCATCACATTCCTTCCTAGAAAAGCTAAACTGTAACCTTGACATGACTGTCTCAAACCCAGGGTTTGGCCAATGTGAACAGAGAAAATATGTTGCCATCCTGATATGTTGACTCCTGATTTTATAGACCTCTATCATATTTCCTCTAACATTTTTAGACTAAAAGTTCTTAATTTATTCAGTCATTCCTTCTACAGAAATTATTCTGTATTTTACTGCCGTCTCTGGACTGTTTCTAAGTCTATTGCATACATTTTTAGAGTCAGAGCAGCTTACATTATTCAAGGTGTGGCAAAGTCAGAAAACAGCATTATAGTGGCTTCTGTCTTGTTATGTCTCCTTCTCCTAATTGTCCCTAGCATTTTACTTGCTTTTCTGAACACTGGTATTATAAAACTGGTATTTCAGGAAATGGTTTTTTACACCCCTAGATACCACTCTTGAGAGGTAATGGTTAGTTCAGAGCCTATAATTTTATATGTGAAATTAGGATTGTTTTTCTCCCATGTACATCGCCTTGTATTATTTACGCTGAATTTCATTTGCTACTTTTTTGCCCTTCAGTCCTACTGTCTTCTTTTAATTCCTCACAGTTAGCTTTCAAACTTTCTATCTTGAATAATACAGTATTGTCAGCAGCCTTTCTCTTTTCAGTAATCTTCGGCTTTCCGGGTCAGTGATGAATATGTTTTACAGCACAAGCCTCTGCTTACCAGCATTGATGACCTGTCCCCACTTCAAGGACTGACAACTTACTCCTATTTGTGTTTTCTTTCTCCTAACCAGTCATTTATCTATGCAACAAATGTCTTTGCTCATGCCACCTAATTTACTTAAAAGCTTTGTGTGAGATACTTTGTCCAAAGGCCTTTTGAAATCTGTGAAAATGAAATAAATTCCCCCTCCTCTCCCACAATCACTCAGTTTCAGATAAGTCTCCTGTTGAGAGCAGCTCCCTAATGGGAGTCTCCTCTCCCCTTTTTCTTCTGCAAAGTTCACAACTGAAGCCTCTCAACAACAATCTTTTTCTGCTTCTTTGTTTTTAGCGTACCTTTTGTGCTCTGATCATCAAATGGCCATACAGACTTTGTGATCCTGATATATGTGAAGAAAGAATATTAGTTTTGTTTCCCTTTGCCACTCGCTTGTTCTTCTTAATTACTCTTTATGCATTCTCATTTTATAATCCTTCCTAGTTTCATTTGATGCAAATGTATAGCTTCAGCCTTTTTCTTAATTGTTTCTAGAAACCTCCCTTTTATTGCTATTCAATTTTTGCTTTATATCTTATGATCTAACTTGATTTACAGACATATTAAAAATATTGATTCTTTTTTATGAAACAAGTTGCATGTTGCTATTTTTTCTTCACCTTGGAAAACTGACTTTCTGAGTTGCTACTCTGTTTAAAGTGGGAAATTAAGAGAAACAAAAATGACATTTACTCTCTCCAGAGTGATCCAGAGACCACTTTTCTTATGAAAATCATCTATGCACACAATTGGAAATGGCCTTCTTATTGAGTTTATTGCTGTTTTGCTAGGGATGGTAAGGTGATAATTAGACTAGATTGGCTTAAGTGCATTGGTCAAATTTGTCTTGCAAAATTTAAAACAAGAAGCAGAGATTTGAAGTTGATAAGAGAATGAAAGCCTAGACAATAGAAATTAATCATGATTTGCATTTCTGGGCAAGTAGTTGGGGAGAAACTTTATCCCTTTTGTCATGTGCCAGGAAGTGTATATGAATTTTCTTCCTTGCTGTAGATGTCATGAGTGAAAGACTTAGAGAAAAGGATGTTTTCTGAACATTTCATAATCAGGTCTGTGTGTTTAATATTCTTTCATGGGATCATTTTAAATACCACTTTCTTTGGATTACTGCAATTTCCCCAGGCTTAAGTTGAAGTAATTTACAGAAGATTGTGACATATTTCTTAAAGGTTACAGAGCAAAGAGAAAAAGATCAAAAGATCAAATTTCACAAAGAACAATTAAGCGTTAAATCATGGGTGATGAAAATAATCAAAAATTAAGGCTTTTTTCCTCCTAGAAAAGCCTGCATTTACAGTCTTTCATATAAAAAGAACACTACCATTCTAGATCATAACTATTTATCTGGAATAATACTCTATTTAAGTATATACCACTGTCTTTTTTTTGTTGTTGTTATTTATATTATTTTATTATTTAATTTATATTATGTTCATTATTTTATTTTTTGAAAGTAAGTGCCGCTCACATTTTTCTTGGAGTATGACTAGTGTGACAGAAAAGAAGCCATTCATCATTTAATCAGAAGTTGTGTATTTCTAGCGCCATGCACGTCAGTTGCTGGAAAAGAGGCCCTTCCATTTGGGACCCTTTTATGTAGTCACAACAAATAAAAAGAAAAAGGGAGACTGAGTAATAATGAACTACATAATGCAAGGATTAGTATTGTATCTGTACAGTCTATATAATACACTTACTATTTTTGCACTGTCTTAGTTTTTACATTGTCTTGTCAAGTATTTTACTTTACAATGTGTATATGATAGAATAACCCGATAAGTTGTTAAAACTGTGTCAACACTTCCTCCACTCAAAAGGCTTTGACTTCAGCAGGGTCGAGGCTTTACCTGACAGGTAGGCTGGGTTCTGAATAAGCAGCTCATATAGTAGTAGAAAATGAAGAAAGATAATACAATTCTTCAGAGACTAACAAAAGATAAAGAGTTTGGTCTTCTTTCCCTCTGCTCAGAGGGGCATATTAGATGGAACCTCATTCACTGTATGCAGTCTGTTGGCCCATTCTGACACCTCTGCTCCAGTTAAAATGAGTTCAATTAACTAGAAATTCAGCTTTAAGGTCTTTCCTCTCAGGTAAAAAGTGTTTGCAATTTGCCTCTGGCAATGTAGTGTGTAGGGCCTCGGTAAACACTAGAAGTGAGAAAATTCGTTTCTTAGTTTCCAAACCTCCAACTTGACTGCCAAGAGTTACCACAGAGCCCTGTCTCTACTCATCTACCGGTTAGGTACATGACCTGAAATCAAAGGAACATTTCAGAATACTCCAGCCTCTCAAAGCTCTGTAAGTAAAAATGTGTGTTTCAAAACAACAGGATTTTCAAAAAAATACTGTTTTCTCCTTTTAATAGAAGTATCAATAACAATAATAATATGAACTGTTATGAGTAAAATAAAATGTAGCTTAAAATCATCAGAAAATAATTGCTAGCTTTTGTAGCAGATTAGCCTTGGCTAACACCCAGACACCCACACAACCACTCTCTTACTTCTCCATCAACACTAGAGAGAAGAAAATAGGCTGAGAAAGCTCAAGGTCAAGATACAGGTACAGCGTTTATTTACTAATTACTCTCATGGGCAAAACAGCCTTGAACAGCAATTAAAAGCAAATAAAGTACGACCCTTTTTGAAATTTCAAGGGCCATTTAGAAATAGATATATGGAACAGCCTTAGCCTTTTGTAAAATTGTATTTCTGTGTGTATTTGTTTGACATTTACAGACTGGTACTCAAGTGAAAGGAAATCTCTTAGATAAAACCAGCCAAACCTCAACACATGTACCCTTTAATCAAGTTTCAAAATATTTTCAATTTTATTTTTCAATACTATAGCTTTATTTTTCAAAATGAATAAGAAATGCTCAGAAAGTTTTGAGTAGAATGTCCTTAAAAAATGAAGGTTCATCTGTCACTTAATAGCACTTGAAAACAGCAGATACATTGCACAACTCACTCTATAAAAAGCTTTTTTTCCTCCCAGGAACAGCAAAGAGTAATGTAGTAAATATGTAGACAAACAAAGTTGAACAAAAAGATAGTCTTGACAAGTGTAATGGGAGGAATTCTAACACAAATCCGTACACAATTCAACAGTTGTAATGCTGAATTAATCTTTTATTGCCCACAAATATTGAATGAGAACATATTTAAGTACGGTGAATTGTAGACTGATAGCAGGTGAAAAGAGAAACTAAAGACAACAGACAAACCTTTAGTAATATTTAATTTCAACTAGTTAATCTATCTTGCTCACATAGTCAACAATGCCCAAGAGGAAAGTCATGTCCAAATTTATATTTCATAGAACATACTAGATATGAAATATAGTTCTGTGAGTTTAATTTAAATCAAGTAAGAGGTCAATTATAGCAAAAGAGTTTTAGATTGATGAATTTGATATTTAGTTTTCATTTAATACATACATTGCAGTTAATTTCTTTCACATGCCCTTAGGAATGTAGCAATGTAATATTTTAAATTTATTTACAATTTCATTATAATGTAGCAAACCTAATATGGAAATGGTTTAATATATTCAATTTTCTTAAAGTCCTTAGTGATAAATTGAATAGGTTCCTATTTATGCAAAATTAAGCACTTAAATTTGGCATAGGCAATTTCATACAGGTAGAAGAAAACATGTATAAGAATTTGAGACTCTGATTTAGTTTTTCTATTCACATATCAACTAAAGTGACAAGACTGATTTGAATTTTGAAATGTGTTTTGCACACTATTTTTAATTTGTTTACAGACAAAGGTAATTCACAAACTATATTTTCTGGACACTGTAAAATGATTAATACATTTTAGAATGTTCTAATTTGCCCACAGAGTATTCAAGAACACAGAGAGGTGAAATTCAATGAATAAATTAGAAAAAAAAGTTTCTCAGCTTAAGGTAGAATGCAGAGATCAGCAAGTTTTGTCATCTTTTTTCTGTGCTTACTCTGATTAATATATCATCCCAGCATTTTTTAAACTTGCATAATCTTAGGGATGCTGTTTGTAGTTGTTAATATGTGTCAGTGATTGCTATTGTATATTAATAACTGTCAAAGTAATTTTCTTCATTGAAATAAGGCATCACAATTAAATTTTAAACTTATTTCACTGATATTTTTTATATCATGAAATGTATTCTACATGTTATCTGGCTTTTTAAATATGGAACATAGAAATAATTAAAAAGAATACTGATTAAAAAATTAGTTATCCCAATCAAGCAATTCTTAAGATTAAAGTAAAAAAATCTAAAAAAACTATACAAAAGAATTTAAGAATAAAAAGTAATTTTCATACCCAGATAATACTTGAAGTGTTCCATATAGGGTAGAAATTTACTTTGAGCTGAGTGTGTAGCTAAGTAGTGGTTAAGGCTCATTTTTAGCTGATAATTGGATCTCATGAAAATGTTATGTTGAACTACAGCTCAGGTAATTATACTCTTTAAAATAAACAATCTGTTTCTACTGAAACAATTTTCAAGTCCAACTAGTTCAGTGGCTTAAAATTGAGCAAATCTGAACATACCCATTCATTTGGGAGAAAGAACATATCTGTTCCATAAAAATGCAAATTTTATGAGAATGTACTACAGCTTGCAAGAATACAAGCAACTTGGGTCAACTAGGAAGAATAAGTAAATAAGTTAAGTACTAAAATTGAATTTTCCTCCTTGGTGTTATTCAAAGAGTGCTGGTGAGAACTGGTGGTTTTAATGTTTTTTTTCCAGAACTCATTATTCCATGGGTAAAAGCCTAGATGAAGGTGAAAAGATCTTGAGATGAAGAAATAATTTTGACAATCTAAAAAGTATTCATCCATAAGTGCTAAGCACTACAGCCCTTTCTTTATGATAGATGTTTAAATAATAGAAGCTGTCTTTCTGTGTGATTGGTAGGAAGGCCAATATCCAAATCTCATGTGAGAAATAGTTAAAATATTTGTATTAGTTTATGTATATATGAATATTAACTAATGACAAATATTTGCTTGATTTAGCAAGATGATCACCTTGCCAGATATGAAATATGATTACAAAAGGAAACTTTATGATAAATGAAAAGACCCATTACTTGAAGAAGACATGTTATTAGAGTGCAAAAAATTGTAAATTCATGGACCAAGATGGGTAATATTTTGCTTCAGATATTTATGGAAATACTGTGCTGTCTATATTTGATGATAAGAGGTTGTTGAAAAGCTGACATGTCATTCTATCCAATTTTTGATGCAAGACTATATTAACCTTGAGTTCAGGGTGATATTAATACGTCTTGTACTCTCCTCACACAATACAGCGGTGTGTCATCTGCAGCATGGATACTTGAAAAAATCAGGAGGAATTTTCAGGAATATTGACAAAAATGAGAAAGTGAAAAAAAAATAATCTGTCCTGAAATGTTATGGTAAAGACGGCATGATTAGAAAATAAGCTAAAGGGTGAGATTAGATTCATTTAGTCAATGAAATAGAAATAGACTGTGTTTTGTTTGTCTGTATTTTTGTTTTTAAGAAAACAACAACTAAGGAAGGTTCAGGGATATTGCTTATTATATTTTTAGTTTTATCTTAATCAATTGAGGCCTGAAGAGGACTTAATCATAAGTTGAGTCCTTATAAGCATACATTAATAGGAAAAGTTAAAAATCCCCCAATGCCCAAAATCAAAAAAGTTGAATACTAGCTTATATGAACAGGTATTTGTTTCATTGAAACAAAAGAAAGACAACTGATGAATAAAATATTTTAAATCAGAATGTCTATCACAACTGGTCCACAGAAATTAATGATGGTAATATGCAATTCCACTGTAGAAGCAAAAATTACAGTATGAAAAAAGAGATGGACAGAAGGGGTAGGAGAGAAAGAAGGCAATATAGAGTTATAACACTTTCTAGGAGTATGTAATAGAATCTCTTTTATTTTATGGACATTCTTGACAATGCTTTATTTGAACATGAAATTACTTTTCTGTGCTCTCTCAGAGATGTGTCAGAGTACAAGAAAGATATTATTTAATATGAAAATGAATATTTTTTATATGTTACCACTTTCTGGGATAAACAGATACAGCCTCCACCACAGTCCACAGACTCAATTTCATTCTACTTTTGATAATTTCATTTTGTGTGTGGAAGACCACATCCAATGAATTGAAACCAACAGCTCTCTATCCCACTGGACATCACTAACAATGATGTGTATCAAGGTTCCATACTGGGACCAGTCCTGTTCAATGCCTTTATTAGTCATATAAACAGTGGGACTTCATATTCTCTCAGCAAATTTGTGGATAACCAAGATGTGTGGTATGGCTGAACACACATGATGGATAGGATGCCATGCAGAAATTTTGTTATTTTAAGTTTAGCAGGAAATTAAGCCCCCCACACCCACTCACACACTGGAGGGAAGAATCAGAAGAATAAAATTGAGAGCACTCATGGATTGAGGTAAAGATAGTTTAGCAGGCAAAGCAAAAGCAGTGCACCCAAAAAAAGCAAAACAAGGAATTAATTCACCGCTTCCCATGGGCAGGAAGGTGTTCAGCCATCTGTGGGAAAGCAGGGCTTCATCCTGCATAACAGTTATTTGGGAAGACAAACGTCATTAACCCCTTCTTTCTTCTTCCCCAGCTTTATATGCTGAGTCTTGTGTCGTATGCTATGGGATGTCCCTTAGGTCAGCTGTCACGTCTGTGTGTCCTCACATCTTCTTGTGCACTCCTGTCCTCCTCGGTCACAGATTGGGCTGAGAGGCAGAAAAGTCCCAGACTGTGTAAGCACTGCTCAGCAATAACAAAAACATGTCTATATATCAACATTGTTTCCAGCCTAAAACCAATACACAGCCCCATACCAGCCAGTGTGAAGAAAATTAACCCTACTGCAGCCAAAACAAGTACAAGAGGGATCTTGACAGGTTTCAGGAGTGGGCACACGTGAATATCATGAAGTTCAGCAAGGCAAAGTGCAAAGTCCTGCATGTGGGCTAGGGTAATCCCCAGCATCAATACAGGGTGGAGGTGGGTGGGTGGATAAAAAATTGGACAGGAGCTAACAATGTTTTCTTTCAGCCCAAGACACCAACTGTGCCCTGGACTGCACAAAAAGATGTGAATCTGCCCCTGTACTCTGCTCTGGTGAAAGCCAAATGGGAGTACTACATCCAGATCTAGGGCCTCCAGCCCAAAGCATGGACTTGTTGGTGGAAGGGATTGAAAATCACTCCTGTGAAGACAGGCTAAGAGAAATGGGCCTGTTCAACATGGAAATGAAAAGCCTTTAGGGAGACCTTATTGCAGGGTTTCAATATATAAAGGGGAGTTATAAGGGAGAAGGAGACACATTTTTTACCAAGGTCTACAGAGCAATGATTTTAAACACAAAGAAGGTAGGTTCAGAACTAAGAAGATGGTGAGGCACACGAACTGGCTGCTCAGACAAGTCGTGGGTGGTCCATCCTCAGCAGTGCTCAAGGCCAGGTTGGGTGGAGCTCAGAGTAACCTAATCAACTACAAGATGTCCCATGTAAGTGAGGTTGGACAGGATGAATTTTTAAGGTCTCTTTCAAACCAAGGCATTCTATAATTCTATAAGCACCATACAAAGAAATCATTGCTTTATCAGTAAAAAACAAAAAGTATTCTATGGAGCAATTAACAATAGAAGGGGAAGACTATGGTTGGCTTCAGACCCAACAAGATGGCATTTCTTGTAGAATGTGTATCCTAGAATCATAGAATCACATAGTTGGGAAAGATCCTTTACATCATCGAGTCCAGCAGTTAACCTAACACTGCTGAGACCGTCACTAAACCATGACCCTAAGCACCACATCGACACATCTAAATACCTCCAGGGAAAGTGGCACAACCACTTCCCTGGGCAGGCTGTTCCATTGCCACCTTCCTGGCAGTGTAGCATAGTGACATTGCTGACTCTCATTTTACTGATATCTTTAGCTCTTAGTAGTTGATTATCATCATCAGTAGAAATTATTACAGATAGCCATATAATATTTATTGCTTTATAAATCAAATTATCTCAAAAAAATTGAAGGAGAACTGTGTGATTTGCTAGCAGCTACAAACTCACTGTGAGTTACATGTTCCAGCTGTTTATTAGGCATTCAAAGTACATTTGTATTTGAAGACATAAAATGTGTGGATTCATTATACATTAGATATATTATGTATTAGATACTACTTTATAATTTTATTTTATTTAACAATGGTTAATTTAATCTCCAGATTTAATGAACCCATTCACCAACAGATTAAATTCTTCTATGAAATTTTCAGAAGCAATGTAATGAAGTCACCTTCCATCTGGAGTTATCAGACCACAAATTAACATAGTGAAATATCCTCATTGTTTCAACATTAAGCATGAAAGTTTTTATTGAAATATTTGCCCTAATAACTTAAAGAAGAAGTTATAAACAATGAATGTCTTTTTTTCTATAGTAAAAAGTTAGATCAAACTATTAAGAAAATACAATTCGTCATTCAGAATTCAAATAAAGTATTTAGACTTAATGAAAGAGAATGTTCAGGTTCAAAGAAAACTTAGTTTTAAGCCACAATTTGAACAGAACCAACTGGGCACAGAGAAAAATTTGAAACGATAAAGCACGGATAAATTATGGTCTTACCAGTGTGAAAAACACATATGCAAATTTTATCTATTAAATGCAAACATAATTTTGTTATAAAAGTGAAAACCTATTCACTGTAGTTACAGTAATATTTATTTAATTCTAAAAAATGGAATATGGCTTTGCCAGATAATCTAGTAATTATAGGAGGAAATCCATACCAAACTAAAATTGAACATTGTAGCACTCTGTTACTATCTAATTAACATTGCTGCCATTTGTCTAACAAAAATATTAGGAGTGTGATCTGGTGATCTGAGTAGTGGGCTGTGAAATTGGCACTTGTATTCTCCACCTGGATGTGACCTTGAGTATTCCACTAAAATGTAAATCTCATTGTATATCAAAAGCACAATTAATTGAGAAACAAGTTATAAATATATCAAAAACTGAATTCCATAAAAGGTTAATAAAGAAATAAGTCAACATGTTTGAAAATGTGTGATGTGTGTTACCTTATATATCAAATTACTGTCAGTTTTATCTAAAAATAGGATATCAACAAAGACTTGTATAATGCAGAGATCTAAAATGTGTTGGATGCCACATAAAATATCAGGAAAAAAATTCCGCACTTAAACATTAACATCCTTGATCTAGTAACATGGCATGAAAATTTATTGTTTGAGGTTATGAGTTCCTCATCATACAACCATGTAAAAAGTTATGTGAAAAGTTCTAATCTCCTATTTTCATTCTCTTTAACAAAAGAAATATAAAAAAATCTTTCTTCTCACTGGTTTTTTATTAATTTCAAAAATTAAACTTCTGTGCCTTAGAGAGTTAATGCTTTTGTTCTTTGCACTTCCTTCCGATACTAAGTGCTACCTGTATTCAAGTACATCCACTGTTTACAACATTTTTATATTACATCAGCTTAGAAATATTAGGACCACAAAGTCCAAGTAACACCAGTAGAAACCTCTGAACTGAATTTGCATTACTATTTGAAACCAGTTTTTTATTACCACTCGAGTAGTACCACCTGAGGCTTCCAGCTTTCCACTGAAATTTCACAAAACACAGCAAAGGGACTTTGTGCCTTACAAAATGTTTTATAGGCTGACTTTAATGTGAAGGACAAAATACTTCCAAATCTTCCTGCAGTCTGGTCTATTTATAACAGATTAATAAAGAAGTAGTAAAATGGTTTAACGGAAGACTTCTGATATTAAGAAGGAATACAATTCTTAAGAGAGTTTTAACAGTTATTACCTGTTCTAGTTACTATCCATTCTAGTTATATATATCTGAACATTCTATGGCAAAAGAAAAAGAGAATAAACTTCCTTCTTGCCATCAGAGGGACTGTGAAGGACTAAACATCTGGGTTGCCCAAAATACAAAGATAGTAGATAAATGTAAATTTTTCCTGGAGGAGTAAATCAAATACATCCAAAAGCATTCCCCATCACTGAGCTCAAGCAAATTATCTGTGGTGATAATTTACTTTTAGGCAATGTGACAATGTACAATAATAAGAAATAATGTATATAATAAAAATTATTACTTTTATTATTAAAAATAATAACAATATAATAAGAAAGAAGCATGGAGTCTCATCATACCTCATATATATATATATGTGTATATATACATATATATCTATATATAGGAATTAATTAGAAGAAGACTGGTTTTCTTGGGTCACAAGTATTTATCTTATCATTAGTCTTTAACTTAATTTTAGGTGTATCTGTAACTGCCTTTACCTGTGAGAATTTGTAAAGACCCTCTATTTATACCAAAACTATTTTAGACACATTTAAACATAAAATATGACAAAACTGTAAGAAAGTAATATACTCTATTCCTAGAGTGACCTATGTCACAGAATGGGAAACAAATCATAAATGCATAAATTGATAGATTTAAACCATCAAAAATTTCCATAGCATAGGATTTAGACATTATTAATGTTCTTGAATTCAAAACAATGACTCAGCCTGCACACAAGTTCAGGCTAACCTCAAGGGAATGTTAAATTGACTGGTAGCTTATTTTCGAGGAGCATAGATCTCAAGGCACCGGAACTTAGGTATTTATGTTAGTGCTCCAAACCAAATTGCTAGAAACTCATCTCTTGCTGAAGTATCAGGGCCATGCAGAGACAACACAAAGTATTGCTGAGGTGCACAGGGGAACCTATCTCACCTGTGTTCAGAGCTTTCCTAATGTCCAGTGACAGCCCTGAGTTCGGCGAGACACAGAGCAGTCACAGTCACTTCACAGGGCACACCTGTTGGCACTGTCACTACCAGCTGACTTCTACAGTGGTCTATTCTCAACATTATTTACTCAGCAGATGTGGAACAAAGATCCTCCTATTGCCTCCACAGCATGGCAATATATAGTCAAACACCGAGCTCTAAGCCTCCAGATAGGCTAGACACTCTCAGATGAAGCTGTCCCTTTTAGAGTTTCAAATTTCATGTCAAGCTCCTGTCAGGCTTCATTGTAGATATGTGCTTCTGTTCCACAAAAAAAAAAAAAAAAACAAAAAAAAACCAAAAAAAAACCCCCAAAAAACCCGAAAAAAACCAAAAAAACCAAAACAACAACAAAAAAAATTGAATAAAGGAAGATTTGGACCTGAGAAAATAATGAATGGATTTTATCTCCAAATATATGCCACATACTCAACTGAATGATCTAAATATTTCCCTGAAATTATGTCAGTGTGACTCAATGCAGTGAGACTTTCAGAAGGGTACCAAGCTAGTCTAAAAATATCTAGAGATCTCTAGTATAAAACATGAAGGCATATACTCAAGAAATTTAAGGATAAAAATCCAAAACTTGCCTCAACTGAGGACTGCAAACTGCGTGAGTCAATGAAGTTATGTGATGACCCTAATATTGCAAAAACTCCTCAGTGAAAGACACTGAACACTTTTCTACAGAGCTCCAAACCCATTTCCTAAGCATTGAAGGATATCAAAGAAAAATATGTGTGAATAATTTTTAAGTTCAAACATGGGGAGGGGGTGGGGTCCTAGTTTTCATCCCTTAAATTATCTAGATGTGAATTTGAAGGATATATTTTATTTTTCAGTTTAGGAAAAAAACCACAGTTTTTATATCTTATATTTAAAAATTGATACTATTCCTTAAGAGAAGGGATGTGTTCGGAGTTTCTCTTTTCAGTTCATAGTTCTCTTTCAAAAATTTGAAGCCAAGTTGCAATATTTTTGCAGTGGATGCGTTTTGCAATCTGGGAACTTTTTCTACCAGTTTCATATGGTGTTGGTTATGAAAACCTATTAAGCATCTCCAGCAGCTCTGAAAATATTTCCTCCCTTTGTGTATCTCGTTTCAAAGTTTTAATATATTAACAGGAGACTGGGAACAAAGAGTACATTTTACCAGAATGTCAGGAAATCCCATGAGTTTTCTCTCATTGTATTTTCAATTTCATTGTGCAATTTTGAGATGTGAAATCCTTTTTTTTTAACTGCAATTTCCTAATATAAGATATGGCTATAATAACATGATATCCTGGTTTTTATGGCCTGAAGGCGGAAAGACATCTATGGAGTTTAAATTATTAGCACTTCTCCAGTTCATGGGGTAAGTGTTTATCTTTTCAATAATACTTTTAATTCTGAGTTAGAAACAATATTAAGTCCTGTTTGACTTCTTGCACATATGAAAATAAAACCTCAAGCCTCCATAGACTTTTAAAACATATCACCAGCTTAATTGAAATAGTTTTACACCCCTTGAGTTTTAATTTAATAAACCTGGCTTCTTGAAAACTGTATGAAAAAGGCAAAATACAAAATGAAACTCAATTAATAGGATCTTCAGATTGCTTATGAGGTCACCAGTGCTTTTTTCACCAACAAATCACCACCTGTTACCTGTTTCATTTTCAAGCCAAAAATAGTTTATTCTGATTGTTGCTAAACAGTCCTTAAAAAAATTAGAATCATCAGATAAGCATTGTCCTTCTCATTCCATGAAAGTCTTGATACTTCTAAACTGTCGTATTGTAAAATCAGGGACTGAAATCTGCACCAGTTAGAGAAAAAGATGCATTGAAAATAAACATGAACTGTCTTTCAGTGAGTAAAAGCTAGGATGCTTTCCTTTAGGATGATTACGATTATTAACCTTATGACAATACTTTAGTTTGGATACGAACTACTGTTCTGAAATAAGTCTCACAGCCATCCCCACTTAATGGGCTTGCATAGTGTTTGGAGCATGTATTAGATTGTTTTATTAGAAAACTAACCTGGAAAAGACAATCCAGGAGTCCAGAAAATATGCACCAGCTGTATAAGGACATTCAATCATAAAATAGAATGATAGAATGATTACAGTAGGAAAAGATCTCCATCATAATGATTTATCATTTAAAACATACAATGTCTGACTGATAATATCAAGTTAGTCTGACATTAAAACAAAACATGTTTATAGTGTAAATATCAGGTCCTCAGTACCAATGTTTACTTCTCTGATTTGTTTCTGTCTACCCCAGTGTGATGACTTAGAATTAAATTATCATTAAGGCTGATCAAAGCTACCTAAAAATAATTTTAAAAATTGTGGTAATAACAATAACTACAACAACAACAAAGAATGTTACATATGCACCAATATTTAAAAGAAGACAACAATAATGATTAAGAAGTAATAAAAATATATCAATTTAGTCTTTCTGAAACCTTCTAAAACATATTGACACTGGTGTAAGCCATTAACATTATATTTCCCTTAACTTTGTACCCATTTATAATCACCTTGGGCTGCCCTTCATAAAATATAAGAGTATTTGATTTGCCTTTCTTCTGAGAATAAATGGAAATTTTGTATCAGAAAAAAACAAGAGAAAAAGACCTCAGAAAAAAGACTACACTGTGATGTTCAATCAGACTTGCATTTCCTCACCAAAAAAAAATTAAAAAGAAAGCTAAGGCTGGAGGGAGGAATTAATAGGAAAGCAGGAAGATATAATTCTGTTTCACTTACTCTTGAGGAATCAACATTTTGTTCAAACTCCTTCATTTATTTTGCCACCAAAAGCTAAGAAAAGGCTCCTGAGCTACTCTTCATGACGTGTATTAGATGTATAAGATGAACACAGTATTTGTATACACGTGTGTATTTCCCTTTGGAAACTTATTAGTTACACATATATATGGATATAAAATGCAAATATACATATTAATATATGTGTATCTACACACATGTATATATACAGATATGTATAAATTAGTGGAATCCATGTTATAATAGAATCAAAAAGTAAGCTGAGTTGGAAAGGACCCATAAGTATCATCAAGTCCAACTCATGGCCCTGCACAGCACCATCCCCAAGAGTCACACCATGTGCCTGAGAGCACTGTCCAAATGTTTCCTGAACTCAGACAGACTTTGTGTGTGACAAATTCCCTGGGGATCCTGTCCAAGCCACCCTCTGGGTGAAGAATCTTTTCGTGCTATCCAACCTAAACCTCCCCTGACACAACTTCAGGCCATTCCCTTGGGTCCTGTCACGGATAATCAGAAAGAAAAGATCAGTGTCTGCCCCTCTTCTTCCCCTCATGTCGAAGTTGTAACTGCAATGAGGTCTTCCTTCAGTCTTCTCTTCTCCAGGCTGAATAAATCATGTGACCTCAGGCACTTTTCCTAGGGCTTCTCTTATAAAATCCTCACCATCTTTGTATCCCTCCTTTGGACACTTTCCAGTAGCTTTATTATTTCAATAGAGTTATCTGATTGATATTCTGCAGTATATTTTTATACAGAGGGTGTGAAACCTGCAGCTGCCTCAGCAGCCAGCAGTATGTAAAGATTAATCAGACAATTCCAAGCCGAAGAGTAAAATGTCTCCAGTCATCAGCCAGGTGACAGAAATTGTGAAGGCTGTGACAGCTGGCAAGGAAGACAGGGAGGCTGCGTTCCAGGAGGCAGGCAATTTACTGTCACACATTTACACCACTTGATTCAAAGTCCATTAATATACTAATATACTGTCATTATTCATGCAATTTGAAAATCAGAGTACTTAATCCTTTTTTTATTTTAAATTGGATTTTATCATGAACATCCTAACAAGAGTGGGCTGTGGGTTACTAGTCCATTAGATTTACAATGAACAGTGGCATCCAATGAATGATTTAGGAGTTATCTGTCCCAAATCATGAGCACATTTCTGACGAGATGAATTGATAATCTTTGCAAGTTTCACAGTCGCTGAGTTTTAGATGCTTGTGCCTCACATACTTGTGAATGCATAGGAGAAAGAAAATGCAACACTGAGTGGTGGGAAACACTTCCAAGAGGAAAATGCAAAATGAAGATTTTGTCATATAAGAAAGAGAATATGCTTGCTTTCCCACTGACAAAATGCAGAAGTGTTTGTCCTGTTCTTCTACATCTGACTGTTGGTCCAATATCCCCACCTCCCTTTCAAATCACCTTTAATGTTCTTTAGGCTACATATTAGCTCAATTTTCCAGAAATATACCTGATAAAAGAAACTATATAGCCATTACAGAGAAAAAGTAGAATTTTGTACTTCATGGTGTCAAGAATATGTCAATTCACCATCATTACAATCATATCTGGTTTCACAAAGTAATATTTGCTCTTGCAAAACAAGGACTGTTTCTGATAAGCTAGATGGTTAGACACAGAGAAAGTTTAGATTAATCTTGCTATAAATAGATTAAGTAATAGATTAAGTAATAGATTAAGTAATATGACTCTTCAATTTCTTCTATTTTTTCACTCAGATGGATTTTTTGCTATAATTATTATAATTTTGACAAGGGGAACCATTTCTGAACCATTTTATTTCATCTGGAGTAACAGAAACCTGGAGGAAAAAGGACCAACTCTAAGTCTGCTTAGCAAAGCACTAAAAATTTTATGGAACAGAGCACACAGCATGTGCTCTATTACTTTAGCACATTCTGCATAGACCATTCTGAAAACTTATCAACAGAGTTAATCTAAGAAGAACCTCATGCCCTTGTAACCTCTAAAAATTCCCAGAATGCAACATTGTGTTGGTAACATACTTTAATTCCCTTCCAAAAGCAAATTGTGCCCATCAGGCTCAAGACAACCTAAAACTCACAACCTTGTATGTTTGAACAGCTGCATTAAGCTCTGGCATTCTTGACTCATTGAACACTTAGCTTTTGAGAATGCACCATTCCCAAAGAAATGGCAAGGCAAGGAATGGGAAACATTTTCCAATGGTTACCTATATGGTGTCAGCTAGAACTTTCATGACTACCTGAATGTCTCCATTATGTACTTAGAAAATAAAGAACATGAGTTCTTTACTTTATCTTGAAGAAGGCAAATTTCTTCACATTCCTACTCTTTAGTGAGGGAGCACTAAGTTAGATGCAAAACTTTGAGACTTCATTAAATCAAACAAATGAGACATTTTGTAGATTCATGATTTCAGAACATATTTTGTGATTTGATAATACTTTTTTATTGACTAAAATATATTCAACATACAAAAGGGCATCGTGTTCCATGTATAAAGCAATATTTATCTCCCTCTTTTATGTAACTTCTAAAGTCATAAGAATGTTCCTCTTTTTTTTCTTTTAAGAATGAGTAACTGCAGTGCTTGAATGCACTGCATTCATATTCACACTTCCAAGTATCACTAACACTTGTAAAAATAGTCCAAGAAAAAGTAATAGTCTGAATAATGGTTACAAGCACTATCAATTATAATGTTTAATGCAAAAATTAGGATAACTTGAACTTTACTCTATAACGCTCTATACTTAGACTTCTAAGGAAAAACCACAATTATCTCATATTCACGTAGAAGAAATTCAATTTTCTGAAGTAATTTCTGGCTATTTGGTCTTCATTAAGTTGTATGTCTGAAATTATTTAATTTACATTTGACAGCTGAAATCTGTCCATAATTCTTGGAATTAACCATTGTAATTGTTCTTCTCCATCAAAAAACTATGCAGATAAATTTAACTCTTATCCACATTTTAAAATATCTTGAACTCATTTGTGCAGTTTAGTAGATATTGCATTATATGAACAGAAAATTTGTAGTCATCAAGATGACTAATTTTGCTATATAAGTCTGATTTTTATTTAAAGTGCCTTTTATTCTTTTAATTTCAAATCATCATGGCAAAATAAATTGTATACCCCTGGTTTAAATTTGTGAAAGACCATATCATCCTTAATTAGGATTTATTTAAAAATTAATTTCAACTAAAAATGAAACAATCTTATTTAGTAAAAAGATACTTACTAGAAATTATCATTTAATTTGAACAAACTGAAATATCTGTCTTGATTGTGTGTTCTAAATTTTTGATTTTAAAATGTCAAAACCTAGCATTTCTTTTTCTAACTGAAAGAATATGCATTTAACTATGGATCAGCATTACTGATGTAATTTATCTTAGAAAAACCTTCTTCCTATATTCTCTATTTTACTTATGGCATCAGCCTTTGCCTGTGAATGCACTATAAATGATAGCAATTTTTAAATTGAAACATCCAATTGTGTATCTCTTTCCATTTGGTAGAAGTTTATAATTTGTATTTAACCTCTGTGTGTCATTACTTTGTTTATTTCTCTATTCTCTCAATATCAATGTGTATAGAGAACTGCATTTCTGCTGGAGCTGTAATAACCCATAACGTGCATGTTACATTTCAGAGGCTTTCTCTTTAGAATTATTGGCATGAAAAATGAAGGAGCTGGCATCTGATGCAGCAGCTAGAGATTAAGTTATACACACTACCATCAATCCATAATAATGGTGGAGGGAAATTCCTCCCATCTAACTTCAGTAATCTATTATGTAAATATGAACACCTTAGGTGATAACTTTAGGCTTCTGTCAGAGCTGATGAAGAGAAATAGGCATATTTAGTTATGATATATCCACCATGTAAAATGTCTGTGTGAGAATAAAATAGGTGATACCTCATAAGTGATTCTTCTTTCTCTTCATTAGCTATAAAATGCCTTAGGTATCTATTTGAGGTTCATACGTTTGTGATATTTCCGCAGTTCAAAAAAATGTGTTGCATTCTAAATGTCAGAAAGACATTTTAAGAAATTAGCATAGATTCTGAAAAATATCACTGGTAATTTTCCATCTTCACTGTCTATTTATTCACTACGAAAATAATACAATTTATATTTCTGGGGTTTTTTTATTTCCATTTTTGTTAGTGCCAAGATTAAAATGAGACCTGGAGTTTTAGCATTCTACCTCTAATTCCAGGAGAAAGCTTGAGGAGAAAAGGGATTTGCTATGACTCCAGTGTTGCCCAGAACTGCAACTGTAAACATCTTAATGTAGGTGTCTGTTTGTGAGCTTCACTGAATTTAAATGAATCAAGGATTTCCATTTAAGTTGCCCAAATACATCCTTGGTTTCTAGGAACTGGTCCAAAATAAAGTGGATCTTCTGTAATTTCTCTGCCCTATCTTCAGCCCTGTGAGATATTTCAGTCATCCTAGTAAAGCTCAGATGACAATAGATACCTAGAGAAATGTAACTGATTTGAGTCAAAATAAAGGCAGGGAGATTGCCACTTGCCATCAGAGGCAAACCAGACTTGACTTTGGGAAAATTACTGTAATTTATTGCCAATTGACATGGACAGTGAGAAGCAAAGACAAAAACACACCATCCTACCAATCTTTCCCCCCCTTTTTTTCCAGGCTCAACTTCACTCTGTCACTCCTGACTCTTCTACCTTCTATCACACCAACAGTACTGGTTAATGTAGAATGGGAGTTGAAGTCAGTCTTTAAAAGGTCCTCTCTGCCACTCCTTTCTTCTCATACTTTTCCCATTCTCTGTTGTCCAAAGGCTACAGCATACCTGTTCTGGAATGATCCCATTAAAAGACTGCAGGGACATCTCCTTCCCTCCTTTTTCTCTCACCTTGCTCTCTGCAGTGCTATGTGAAACAGCACATATGTGAAATACACACATTCCTCACTTTTCCTTCTGATGCTGTCATGCAGTATTATTTAAATGTTTTTAAAATATGTTTTAAAATATTGTTTCCTAAAGACACTTTCCCCAAGGTCCCTCCACCTTGGCTGTGGGGTTCAGACATGCTCTGAGATAGATTGTTTTGTTCCAGTGGAACCAGCTGTGTCCACCATGGGGCAGCCCTGACCAATCCTCGTAGAAGTTCCTGAACCCACGCTACCAGTCCCAGGGCATCTGAACTCAATTAAAGGTGAAAAGCCAATAGTGTTTCAGTCTCTTCCAGAAAACTGTGATTTTGGAAGCTTGCCTCACTGTAAAGCTCTTTTTTGGCATTATAGTAATCAAAATAAAGTAAAGTAGGTGATGCCTGATAAGTCTAAAAACCTATTGTTATAGACATCTGAGTGGAAGTACTTTTGTATGCTACTCACATGATTACCAAATGCAATATTTTCAAATACATGCTGTATGCTTTTTCTGTTTAGATTTGTCTGAAAAGTAATGAAAGCAGGTGGGACCGCTTGTGAAACATGTTTGAGGAATCATGGATTTGAAAAGTAAAGAAGAATAAAAGAGTATCAAGCAGAAAATTGTTGACGTCATATGTTCCAAATTATTCTCCAAATTATTATTTGCTTTCAGTAATTGAAGCCTCTGTGTTTGAATGAAGTTTCCTAACATTTTGAGATGGTTTTTAAGGGTTGTGGAAGTTTCTTTGCTTCTTTTTCATGGAAGAAGAGAGTGTGGTATAGCAATTTTTTACTGAAGTTGAAGCTTCAGGTAGGAAATATATATGTATCCATCAACAGTTAAAAAGTGTGGCATTTCTATTTAACTATAGAAAAAATCTAAGTGACTTCCTATTTCAGCAGAAAAATGTCAAAGTTTCTAACACATATAAATTTGGCAGATATGTGATATAAATATCACAGCTAACTCTAAATGACGAACAACTAATACATCCCCAGAAAGTGACTGGTTGAGATGTATAAGAGTAGCAGTATATTGACTTTCTTAATGTCTGAACATCATGATAAAAAGTTTGCAGCAAATGAGAAAGTAAGAGCGATGTATTGAAAATTGAGTACATGAGAAATGAGAATGACAAGACGCTCCCAAATAAGAATGTGCAAATGCTAATGTATAGGCAGAACTCAGGGGAGAATTTGCATTGAGTGGAAGTGATGTTGCTATTTTGACTGTGCCTGCTGCATAGCAGGTGATTGCTTCATGACAGAGAAGAATGATTCTTCCATCTCCCATCTCTCTAGGTAGTTACATAGCTGTCATCACTTCAGTACATGAATGTAGTTTCCTCTTCCTTCATTTATACAACACATCATTTATCTACTTTATGTACACCATTTAGAACGACTTGCAGGAAGTCTCTGTGGCAACCTTTGCTTGCAATTATGTTCTGTCAAGTTAATTTCAAAAATTATAAGTCATCTAAATTTCTCTTGCATTTTATCAAAATCTGTTCCCTTTAGGATACTAAGATGCTCTTACAGAAAAATACTGGCCTTAGTGTCCACTCATCTGAAGCTATTAATTGTAACTTTCATTAATAGAAGAAAAAACTGCTAAATGGATAGTAATAAGATGTAAAATTGTTGTTGTTGACAGATCTTTTTCATTTTACAAGTGAGTCACAAACAAAAAAAATTATAACATTAAAAATTTTAAAATTTTAAAATAATAAACTAAAAAAATAAAAACTTTCAAAAGTCAGTCACAATCCTAATGCACTGATACAATGGCTAAGAAAAAAGGAAAGAAAATAGTAATCATAACCATTATCTGTTCCTGAACTAATCCTGAACTAATTTAGGTCATTGGTAGATGCCATACTAGTCAATCTTGAGGGGAAAAAAAAAAAAAAAAAACAACTAAAAAACCCCCCACTAGTCAATCTTGAGGGGAAAAAAAAAAAAAACCAACTAAAAAACCCCCAAAAACCTACAATGTAGTAGGATTTACCATGAATTAAAGAATTCCCTGCACTTAATATGTCACAATACTTTATGACCCTTTTTCAGATTCTGTGTCAATTTCATCCCTCCCTGTGAAAGGCCACAGATTTCAAGTTTTATAACTTAGCAGAAACTGATGCACAGGACATTCCATTTGAACCTAAGGAAGAACTTCACTGGGAGGGTGACCACACACTGCAGCAGATTGCCCAGAGATGTTTTGGAGTTTCCTTCACTCCAGATGTTCAAGAACCATCTGGGTTCGATCCCTTGCCATGTTCTCTAGGATGACCTTGCTTGAGCAGAGATTTTGGACCAGATGACCCACTGTGGTCCTTTTCAACCTCATGCATCCTGTGATTCTGTGATTAAGAGAGAAATTATGACAATAACCAAGGCACCACTCCTTAGGCACCACTCCTTATAGTTTTAATATTTGTAAAATTCAACACCTCCAATTTTATTGTCATTTAATAGAAATGCAGTTATGCTTTTATTTGAGTAGATCCCCTGCATTTTCCTACAATGGTATGAGACTTTAATTAACATATGTTTGGCAATTATTAAAGTTTACCACCTACTCTTGTCAGGCAAAGTTGTAGGATGGAGCAATCAGATTTTGCTTCCCATTCAGGTTCTGTTCTGTTGTTTATCTACCCAGGTAAAAAAAGTGAATTTGCTCCAAGTGTGAAGACATAATTTGCCAACAAACAGAAGCAGCATGCTTTGTATAAATGAAAATCTTTTTTCACTGATTTTTTAATAAATATTTTCTACTCTAGCAATTAATCCTCTCTTCAGCTTTGTTGAAACCATAGTAGCTATCATTGTTTTATCCAAGTTTCCTGCAAGATTTCTTTTCCTGTAATTACTAAACATTAGTTTAGGCATTCTTTCAAGGTCTTAATTATTTAAAATTAATTATGTTTTCCCAATAAAAACAACCTCAAAAACATATATGTATATCTGTATTTGCATTCTGTTTATATATCTGACATTCAGTAAAACTCACAAATATTAAAAAACTATAATTTGTGACCAGACTAAGAAAAAAGAAAGAGAAAAAAGACACCTTTTAAAATGTACTGTATTATTAAAAACACTAAGAACTGCTTTTTGATTAGACCACAATAATTTACAAAACCTAAGCATGCTGGACCCAGGAGGTGAACAGCCTTCTGTTTTCTTGTACGCTGCCTTTCAACTATTAAACTGTATACAAATTTGCAGCTGCCAAGTGTCAGGTCATTGATTTTCCTTCCTACTAGGCAACAGCTGCTCTACTGAATCTCTTCAGAAATCTTCCTCTCCAGATGACATTGGGAGTGTAACAAGAGACTGCATTACTGATTAAATAAAGCCTTGGACTACTCCAAGAAAATTATAAATCTCCCCCAAATTTTAGTGAAAATGTATAAATGAATTGCAGAAGAGATTGGTGGGAACAAATGTGGTACTCATCTGGGGTCTAATCATACAAATCTCAATTTTCTTATATACCCTCCATTATACAAAAATTTTCTTTTTTGCTAGTAAAATAAAGAGAGACTCCAGTTGTTGTGATTACTCTTTTATGAAATTCTTAGACAATATTATTGTCCCCCATAATGTGAAAGGATGATTTTATCTGTTTAATGACGCATTTAAAAGAAAAAGTGAATGTTGACACAGCTCTAACAAGTAGATCCTCTTGCATTTAAAAATGTTATCTGGTCAAAATTTCTCTTCCATTTTCAATTTATATAAAAAATAGAACAGATGTTTTAGAAATTATTAGAAAATTAACTAAGAACAGAATGGAACACATAGACACGCACAATTGCATGATACACATATAATTTAAACAATACATGTGCTCCTGGTCACACTATTTGATAAAAGACATAGCAAAATGAATACATAAGAGAGAGCAGCACAAGTGTAAATCACACAATGACAGTTACAGAATCCCCCCTGAATGAAATATTTTCAAAGTGTCCATTTCTGTGTAACAGTTTCCACATCTCTAATTTATCAGATTTGCACTACCTTTGGTGGAAAAGGATCAAGTCAAAGTATACTTAGGCAAACAGGACATAGGCAAGTCCTTGTGCTCTCATGAGATACACTCATAAGTACTGATGCAATTTCAAGGCTACTTGAATTGAGTAATGTTTGAATGGTCATGCTGAGTAGAAGAAGTGCCCAAAGGATGGAGAAAAATGATGTCACTCTTGTCTTAAAGAGAACAAGAAAGAAGAATCAAGAACCTAAAAATCAGTTAGCTGCACTTTGACTCTCATAAAGGTAAGGAAAGAACTAACATGGAACCTGTTTCCAGGATCACAAAGGACAGGAAGGTGACTGGAGCAGTCAGTATGGATTCATCAAGGGGAATTCATGCTTGAACAATGTGATAAACTTTTGTGATGAAATGGCCTTGTAGAAGCAGGGAGATGCAGTAGATATTGTCTAATTACTTAAATCTTTTGACACTTTCATTCGTAAGGTCCGCATGGAAAAGTTGAAATATGGGGTGGATGAGCAGACCCTAGGAATGAAAACTGTCTGGGTGACCAGAGCCAGAATGTGGCACAAAGTCTAGTTCAAGGTTAGTAATTTGAAGCATACTCTAGGGGTCAATACTGAGTCTGATGCTGTTCAAGATTTTCATTAATGCAAGCATGCTAGTTTATTGTTGAATACTAAGAACTTAAAGAATGTTGTTTGGGTTTAGTTTAGATTTTTTTTCCCTATGAGAAAACTCACAGAACTATAACTCATTTGTTACCAGTTAAGACTTTTTCCATTGCTCTTCTGGGTCTAGAATCCAACAATTATGTTCACCTCTGTCACCTTTAAACACCTCTCAATGATAGATTTAGCTTACTTATTAAAATCAGCAGAGAGAAATAAACATCTCTCAGAGAGTCATTTCTTTGATCTGTTGAACGAGTTTACATGAGGAGGTGATCTATATAGTGGAAGTGTTCCTTTCTCTTCACTGATTATTAAGAGAGGCAAAGGTTTACGGTTCAGATGCCTGTTCCAAGAAGCTCCTATTTCTGGTGAAGGAACACCAATCAAAATATATATGTACTTAAGTATTTCCTCTGGCTAATCATACAGATTCCATATTTGCTATGTAATAAATAGTTTCAGAAAAAAGTAATTTTCATTAGCTAAAAATAAAATACACAAAAATGAAAATATGTACATTTTTTATTAAGTGTCATTAATTTTGCCATGCCAAATGATACATATCATTCGTAGGTTGGAAAAATAGCCAGAAGAATAAACAAAAAAATTACGTTCCACATGCATCTAGTAGCATTAAAAATTATTAAGGAGACAATGAATTTCCTATGCTTGTTAAAATAATTTGTTTCAATTTTGATATAGTCAGTTTTCAAAGCTTAAAATAATTTCAGTACAAAATTTTCAAGTTAAAATTCCAACCCCAAGACTCATTATCCTCTTAAAGACTTTTAATTTGCACTAAAATTAGGCATACATATAAAGAAAGCCAACAATCTATTAAGACAATATATTTTCATGATTGATGCACAATACAGATTAATAAGCAACAAATCTTCCAAAACTTGTTTGATCTGGGCTTAGATAAAAGTGGAAATTAGGGAAGGCAGATAAAATATACCCTTTAATAAGAACGATACTTGCATGATAAGAAATATTACATGAAAATTAATTGTAATTACCTCATACATTAAAACTGGTTCATAGACTGAAAGATATTTGAGGAAAAGTAAATGAAGAAGAACAAAGAACAGCAGTATGTAAAATCTGGATATGCAGTGCAAAATCAATAACTATTAGAGTCTGTAAGAAGCAGTAAGACAGCAATTAATATCTACAAATAATTTTAAGCTGGAAAATAAGGCAAATTATAAATACAGGGGAGACAGAGAATATGTTGTCAGCTAACAAATTTAGTGTGCTCCCCCTCAATAAAAAAGGACTATTTCAGACAGCTGGAATATGTATTTAAAGGTATTGTTTTAAGAAAGCAGTGAGACTGTAAAGCCCAGAAGTACCACAGATTAAGAATTATTCTATTACCTTTATATGGAAAAGAAGTAAATAAACAAAAGGCCCAGAAGAGACTTGCTAGTGCTAAATTGCAGAAACAATTGCAGAATCTAAGTTTCCAGGTAGAAAAAGGACACAGTCCCATTCTCAATATGTCTATTGTGGAAGATCCAAATAAAATGCAATTGTGAGCAGTGAAGGATTCTTCTTAGCCAAAATTGACTTTTTTTGTCTATTTTTGTCACCACACTGCCTTCTAAGATGAGACAGGCAGTATGGCTTAACAAACCTAGTCAGAGAAATGTGTTGAGTGAAAAATTCACAATTCATTCCAGGAAATACATCAATTATATATTTATCAAGTTGAACTCTGGCTAGAGTACAAAACACAGATTAGATTGGCCAGTCAGATAGTGCTCTGAATTGAAAACAAAAAGTAAACCCTTCTCTTAATCCAAAACTTACTTAAAGAAAGGTAGGGACTCACTGAGGCCTTGTATTTCAACAGAGCTTCCATCAATATAAGACAAGAAATGTCCAGAAGCTACTAAAGCATATATAATTCTGACATGGGCTTGAGCACAACCTTTGCATTGAGTTCAGTCCCAAGCATAGATACTTCTGTTCTAGTCCTTCAAATTTCTTATTAATTAATGGTTACATAATAATTACTTCTGCATCTAAATTGCATATGTATCTGTACCCAGAATGAAACCATTTTGAAACAAAAGGATCTACAGATAAAGATTCTAGAGATGAGTGAACAAATCAAGAGGACACTCAACACGTATTTGGTTTACTTTTTTACCTTCAGAAAAAAAGAGCACATATTTTCTCCTATATTTCATGAACAAATATATCTTTTTAGCTAGTTCCAGCAATAAAGAGGTCATGCAAAAGTACCCTTGAGAAAAGATTTCCTTGAGTAGCTTATTGCATGCAGTTAGACTGCAAACTTAAATAGAAAGGCTATGTAAGGCAAGAGTACAACCTGACTTCTCTTATTTCTCACTAAACAATCCATACTGAACATAGAGTTTTTTAAAAGAGCCATATATTAGAGACATCAAGTGTCTTTCTTATAAAATAGGACAATAATATTTTTAAGTATTTCTGTAGAATTTGGATGCACAATTCCAGTTCTTATTAGACCTTATGAAGAAGGGTTAACTTCCATTCCTTATTTCCCCACCTACAAATTGTCACTGACATTATAGTCAGTTCAAATCCAGTGAGTGTACAAAAATATTTGTGTTTGAAACCTTTCCTTAGCTTGTATCTTTTGCAAAAACATTCAAAGCTTAGATGGAAAAAATTTGCCCTTTTGGCTCAAGGCTTCTTAAAAAAAAGTCTAATGGAAGTTAAATGAAAAGTTGTAGTCCTCTACGTAACCTCTCCAAATAGAAAGCAATAATAGGTTTACTTGAGTGATACCGTGAAATAAATACATTTAGAGAGATCTCATTAGATACAGACTTTCTTTGCCTTTAGTCCAGTCATGTACCTATAATTTTCCTTCAAGGTCATACTGTAGGATGTTCGATCTGAAGCAAAATCATAGCATTTCTTTCCACTAAATCCTGGTTTCCTGAAGCTCTGAAATGCTATTTGAGCATTCCTAAGCTCTAATGTGCCATGAGCTACATCATATGTTCTGTGATCATTTATGAGTCCAATTTAATGTCAGATGCTATCATTGCAATGTTTACCTTTAGGAAGTTAACTGGAATTAGGCAGTTGCCTGAGAGATTAGATGGTATCACATAGTAATAATATTAAAAAAAAAAAAAACTAAAAAAAACCCAAATCAGTTTTTTAAAAAGCTACTATAAATCTAGATAAAAGATTTAGTAAAGGCTTATACTAAGAGAAGAGAACTTTGGTCTATTTTGTAAATATAATCTAAAACCACAATATATAGCATCAGCTAAAGCTGTTATTAAATTTTCTGTGCAGCTTCAGTGTCAATATTCTGCTAATGAAATGAGCAGATGCTTTCTAACCTTACAATTCCCCTGCAAAGATTTTCTTCAGTAGTAGTAAGCTGTTAATCAGCACTATTTGGAGCCACTACCTAAAAATGCTGCAGACATGTTGAAAAGGCTACCAAGAGACCATGCTTTTCACGTTGGCATTAGCCTTTGATAAAACCAAATCTGTAAATTTGTGGCTTCTGAGTAACATCAACTTCTGAGTAACACCCTTACAGAAACCTGCAATGATGTCAGGAAATATATCCATTATATATAAAAAAGTAGAAGCTCAATGTTCAGACATGACCTATACCCATATTTTTGTATATTCCCTCAAGAGTTAGGAACATAGAGACAACTAAAAAGGATTTTTGAGTAGTTTTCTCCTTTTCTACAAGAGAGCTTCTGAAACTTGAGAGAATAACATATCCTCTAAAAAAATTAGCTAGCTATATTTAAATTTTGAGTTATTATGTTAGAAATTACTAGTGTAAGATTTCTTCATTCACAAAGTCATAAGTTAAAGCAATAGTGTCAGAATTGTTTTTATATCTAGTCTTGGTTGTCCTCAATCTTTCTCTGAACATTCAAAATTCCAATGCTAAGAGACAAATATTGGAGGAAAAGGAAAATTGATCATTGGTTTATATAGTCTGTGCATGGCATATACTGCTTTGAAGTCAAAATTCACACTGCAGTATTTTAGAATCACTTTTATTTTAATCACATTGCATTCCAAATTGCTATAAATATATTTTTATATAGCTATCATCTGTAAGGAAACAAAGTCTATGATTTGCTTTACTAGGAATTCCTTCTTCAGTTTTTAAGCTTTTCTCGTGTTACACAAACATATCTTTTAACATTCTAGATGTTCACTATCAAATTATATTATTTTTACAATCAAAAAGTGCTTTCAATCTGTCTCCAAACCATGCTGTAATTTACAGAAATTAATGCTGGAAAAGAGCTCATATTCTTGCCCAGCATGAATTCTCTTTCCAAGATACATTTAATTAATCATATGTTGCCTTTTTTATACACTTGAACTGAACATTTTGATCTTTACATGATTTAAAAATAGAGTTTTAGAGATTTCAAAGCAACAGATGCAGCATGTTTAATGTAGAATACTTTTTTTGTATTCTTTGAACAGTATTTCCAGGGATCTAGGAGCCTGTGAGGGTTAAAATCCTGTTCAAATTTCATTTAATTTCTGAAAGATTTTGCTTCTCTAAAGATTTAGAATTAATCATAGTAAATAATACAAGAACACCTAACCTTTAGTAACTAGAACAGATTAAACAACATTTGTAATTAATAAGCATTACTTCATTATTAAATGACATCAGGGATGACTGTTTGATAGCGATATTAACATTGACAGAAAACATTAAAGTATCTAAATGTCAAGCCATTTTCCTTAGGTTTCAACCATTCTTCCATTCTAATACATAACAAATTGGTCAAGCTACAGCATTTAAATACCAGAAAGGTTATTAAAGCATCAGCATGATCCCATTCTAACCTATTCTCTACTGAGGTCAAATATTGCTAATGTTAAAAAAGTTTCAAGGCTGTATTCAGCTATAAATAGCATGTCTGAGTAGCTATAGGTCTATAACTGAGAACAGATTGTATAAATGCTTCTGGAATGTTCGTATAAACAATTTTCATCTCCACAAAAAACACTCAGAGTACTATTAAACTTTAAATGAAATGTAAAGTTATAGAAGCTACTCATAATGGTTCCATCAAATCTATTGCAACATTATCTTGAGGACATATGAAGTAATTCCTTCTTACAATCCAAGAACAATTATTGTTAAAAAAAAGACAATTTCCTAAAATTTTACAATTAGTCATATGATTCTCTATTTTTTATCTGATTGGTAAAGTTCCTTAAATGTTCAAAGCAAAGGTAGTACAATATATAAACTGGATGGATTCCTTTATCCATCACCTTCTAGCACAGAACATAATCCAATCAGCTTTTAAAGATCCTTAAAATTATCATTTATGTAGACTTATTAATACAGGATATGATAATCACTCCAAAAGCCATCTTCTTCAGACTGTCATTCTTTTCCATACAGCAACATTAGGACAGACTAGCATTAATCAAACCTCAGTCAACTTTAAGTAAATTAAATCTCCTATGGAGATTATCAGTTTCTGGCACATCTCCAATTTAAGGTAATCAAATGCATTTTACATAATATGACACCACATATAAATGCATTTAAAGGGCACAGGTATTTCTTGTCTACTATGAATATGCTTACAGAAATAACTTGATAAAGGCTTCATAGATATGAATATGATTTTTTTTAAAAGATAAATGTTTAAAAATTTAAGGTGAAATGGTCAGAGCACCATCCTGCCCTTGTTTCAGAATTGTTTGGACAGGCATACAGTGTGACTCTTGAGGATGGTGTCCAACAAGTAGTTGGGCTCAATGATCCTTGTGGGTCCCTTCCAACTCAATGTATTCTGTGATTCTATGAGATCTAAGAATTTAATACTGTTGCAGCTCAGTATAGGTACTTTTTACAGACTATATGTTTCACAGTGAAAAGTGTGTATAAGAACTTGTAGTGAAACAGACTCCATATTTGGTATGTAAAATTGCTCCTTTTTTGAAGAGTTATTTCATCTTTATATTTTAAGTATATGTAATAATAAAAAGGAACTAGTTTCCTGGAAAGCATCCAAGCATACAAGTCTACTGAGTACCTGTATTCTCACAGAATGTAATTGTGCCATTTATATCACTATAAGATAAGGACATAAAATTTCAGCCTCATTATGTTTTAGAATGTGTAAGTTGTTTTCCCTGTATTACATATAACTTTTTTTCTGTGAGAATAAGAGACAAAAATTGCATAATTGTTTGCAAATGTTAAATAATACTTAGTTAATCTTTCTTGGTAATACATTGAAATACCACAAAACCCTGCGGGCAAAGTTAATGCTTTGCTGATTTTAGTGTATGGTTGATTTTTGATAACAGTATGAAGAAAATGTGTTAGTGTACAATGGTTCTAGTCTATATATAAATAAATATATGATAAACTAACTCTGCTAAATCTGTTTGTGTTTCTATTTATAGCACCTGCTCATTCAGATCCATGTGTCCTGCAGAATTTTGTGACTATCACATTGCAGTGTTACTGTAAACTACATGAAACTTCACTGAGTTTCTAAGAGATTTATATATCTGTTTCAGTATGGACTAGCCTACCTACATATGCAACAGGAAACTTTATAACCTGAATGCTATGACTAGTACTTGGAAGTGAAAGGTAGATTGAAGAGATATCACAAACAGAATCCAAACAAAAACTTGCTTGAGAACCAAATGATAATCTGTCTGGATAGGGAAGGGAATTATTTTCTTTCCCCCAAGAAACAACGTCAGAATTTCATAATTATGTAATACTGTTAGTATTGTATGTTACTTGAAGATGCCTGTTCCAATTACTTGTGAACTGAAACCCAATCAACTTTGAGTATATAACTTACCTAATTAAGGCCAAAATAATTTCTTTACTAATGATAAGGACTTCAAAGAGCAGAATGTAGCCTACTGATAATCCTTTTAAGTTTCTTTGCTCTTGTCTTGGACCATGACGGCAAACAAAGAATGTGAATCAAAATACTACAGAAATGAAGATCACATGAGACTTTCAAGGAATAATCCATAAAGCAAATGAGGAAATATTTAGTTTTTGGCAAAGAACTTAAGAAAAGATTTGGAATATGCCAGAGAAACATAGGGTCACCTGTGTGGAAGTGAATGTGTTAACAGCAAATGGCAAAGCTGCTGAAGGTAAAGCCTGGAAGCAGCCTATTTGCTTCTGCTATACCAAGTTTGTTTCTTGTATTTGTTCTTTTCCTTCACTGATTCAGTTGAAAAAGTCAGTGACATAGAAGCAGCTTTGAAATTTGTTTAAGTGAGAGTGAACTGACCTAGATGAGTGCATGTGGGAATCAAGTTCACACATGACATTTAAAAAGTACAGCATTAAATAAATGTCAGTCATCCATATATCATCAAGAAGCTCCTCAAAGACAAGTTTAGAGTAATTTGTATTACTCAAAGCTCCTTTGAAGAGTTCCAGGACAATTAAATAACTAGGAGCTCACAATATGCCCCATTGTGTGAATTGCCGGATAAGGCTAGTCTGAGATTATTAGAAAAAACCTACCCCACAAAATATGGAAGAGACATCAGAATGAGTATTTTCCTCCAGCTTTATGTTCCTTTACCTTAAATACATCTGAAAAAATCTTGACCCAAACTTTTTTCTAAACTTTCTCTTAATCTCCTATCACAAAACACCAAACTATTAACCCAACTTGGACAAGAGCTATGGCAAGTCTTACAATATGACAGATAATTTCAGATCTAGGAGAAACATGTCCCTGCAACAACAGGAAAGTCACAATGTAAGTTGCAACATTTATCTTATTAATTCAATGTTTATTTCAAAATAATAATTAAATAGTACTTTACAGTTTAATAGAAGCAACTAAAACTGTCTCAGGTACACATTTTTTTAAGCTCTTCACTTTTTTCTATCCAATATGTTTTCTGATACCTCACACAAAAGAGAATTTGACTAAAATTTCATTTATTATACTATAAACAATTCTTAAATACATTTTTGAAGTTTTTCAACTCATGGTGATGCACTTCTAAAGGAAAAAAAGGCAACACAAAACCACTTTCATAGTCTACTTTGTTCTCCATTGATAAAATGTCTTAATATGATTGAGGTTATTATAGGAGATTTGTTTAAATTAGAACCCTTTCTTTTCACTACTTTTAAACATATAAATAGCTTATCTTGATGTAAAATCAATAAATGTTTCATTTCCACTTCTAATTACCTCTGGTCCTGCTTATAAAAAATTCCCTTTAAAACAGACAACCTGACAAATTCTCTAGATGAAGTTCTGCCAAATCCTGGCAAGGCAGGGATAAAAAAAATGTTCTGTGAAAAACCCAGTCATGCAGTGAATATTGTGTCTGTGTCCATGATCCTTTGTAACTGAAATTGTTTATCAAGCTATCCAGAGAGTGAGTGTTATCATGTGCAAAGTGGTAGCTGAATTGAATACATGAAGACTTCCAGCTGTGACTTTGATGTTCATCTGTTACTGTCTAACCAATGAGACAAAATTCTAATTGAAGACTTTTGTTCCATTACATCTCCAATAACGTTAAATCATAACATACTTGAAAAATGTTATGTGAGGCCGTGGGTTGGAGACAGACCCACGACACAGCACACTGATCATCATCGGCAAACAGCAGTGAGTTTATTATGCCTGCCCTTTTCATAGGGGCTTTGAAACTCCTGGGCCTCTTTCCACCCAGCTCTCTGGGCAGTGGTGTGTCTGCATCTAAGCTTGAGCAGGGTTGGCTGAGGTCTCTGTTACCTCTTTTCTAGAATGAGCTAGGTCAGCTGAACTGGATTCTTGAAGGCCAGATTTATCTTGTTCAGCTACAGACTAGCTGTACTGCAACAGAGAAACATTGTAAATTTTTTGTTTCCAAAATAAAAAAATAAAAAAGTAGTACAAGTCAAGAGTTATATCATGGGTTATAAATTTTTATTGAGGTTATGAATTCATTGCTCCATTTTATAAACTTCTGGCTCTTTTGGAGTATATTAAAACTGCAGTAACAAGACTAAGATTCTGTTTGAAGAAACGAATTGGGAGTAATTTATTTTTGACTTTATCCTTTCATATTTCATTATGAAGGAACAGCTTCTGCCTATGCCCAATCGCTTATTGACTACTTGTGCTTCTGCCCTACATTGTAGGAATGCTCTGTGTCTTCCTAGCAAGACACAATCAGCTGGATAAGAATATTGTAAGATTGAACAAGGAATACTAAGTATTTCATAATGGTACAAAGTCTATACAAGGGCTACAAAGCCATGAAAGCCTGCATGATGACACCAGAATGTCTGCATTTGGACATAGGACTTCCTTTTTTCTCATAGCTTCCAGGCATTGGCAATGCACAGATATTATTAGCCTACGTTCTGCAAAAAAAACACAGTCGAAGCTGTAGTACTAAATTAAACCAATACCAAAGGTTTGTCACTATTTAAGAAATATGTGGGGTTTTTGTCATTTTTCTCTTGCAAAATTACTGCATTATCCCAGAAATAGTACCAAGAGGAAAAATGTCTGTACAAACAGTTTGTAGTGAGAAAGTTATTGTATATCCCAGAAATAGTACCAAGAGGAAAAATAGTGAGAAAGTTATTGTGTCATCTTTCTATATTCATAGTATATCTGTAAGTACTGTGTCAAAATCTGGAAGCTTGGGAAAGTCAATTTGTCCTTGCAAGTTCCTGAAGTATCTGCATTTACTTTATAGAACTGATAATCCAACTGTTTTTCTTACTTGGGCACCTTCATCAGAAACATAAAGCTTATCTGAGCTACATCCTGGCCTTTATCTTGTTCAGAAGGGTGCTTCTTTTATTGCGATTACTGTATTTTACTGTGAGGTATATCAATAAGTTCAGAGAAGTGTCCATGTAGAGAGACAGAGTAGGAATCCAGTCTACATAAAGGTCAACATAAAACTAGATGTCTGAATTTACATTCTGTTGTTACTGTTCTGTTGTTGTAATCAGCACTCAGTGAGGTTTACCCTACCTGTTCAATCTTTTGAATACCTCTCTAGAAACCAAGAACTATATTGAGTAGGTTCCTAAGTTCAGTAAGAGGAAGTAGGATACCAAACCCACATAGATGCACCTATAATTTAAACACTCAGAGTAATGATGAGACAATCTCACCAGCAGAACTACAGGTATATGAAACCCTGAAACAACTGTAGTAGGAAAGTACAAAATAGGGTACTAACAGTGATCAGCATGGGTATATGCTTAGGTTAAGCTGACCACAAGAATTGGCTAATTTACTAAAATGGAAAACCAGATAAGTTTCTTGCATTTCTCCTTTTAATGAGCTCAATTGATAATGGTGATTATGAGGAAAAATATACGAATGAGAACTGAAAAAATATTATTTGGTACTAACAGTGATCAGCATGGGTATATGTTTAGGTTAAGCTGACCACAAGAATTGGCTAATTTACTAAAATGGAAAACCAGATAAGTTTCTTGCATTTCTCTTTTTAATGAGCTCAATGTTGGTAATGGTGATTATGAGGAAAAATATACCAATGAGAACTGAAAAAATATTATCATGATTTAATTATAAAGCAGACTTCTTTGATAATCTTTGACAGCAAGCACATGACAAAAATGTGATGAGAAAAAGAAATTGAAAGTAAAGAGCATGAAGGAAGTTAAAATAAGTGCATGACATGATATATGAAGTTGCTTAGTATATAGAAAGAAAATTAACTTCAAGATGTGGGTGTTAAACCTCTGGAGGATTATATGACCTGTATGTTTAGCTGCCCAAAGGGAAAGAAAATATTTTCTTTTGCCTATTGTGGTCAAATTGACTGACCACCAGGTGCTCACTAAACCATTTTATCACTTTCCCTCCTTGACAGAAAAGAGGGAGAAAATTAGACTAAAGGCTCATGGGTCAAAAAGCAGAGGGAGAAAAACTTACCAGTTACCATTATGGACAAAGTGGACAACTTGACAGAAAATTAATTAAATTTATTGCTAGTTAATAGCAAAGTAAGAAAGTGAGAAATATAATCAACTGAAACCACCTTTCCCTTAAATCTCCTCTTCCCAGGCAGAACTTTAGTCCTGGCTCTTCTGCCTCTTTCTCACAGGTAGCACAGAGGGATGGGGATTGGGCTTGTGTCCACTTCATCATGTACTTTCTCTTCTGTTCCTTCCTCCTCACACTCTGCCCCTGCTGCAGCATGATGACCCACAGGATACAGCCCTTCATGAACTGCTCCAGTGTGGGTTTGTCCCTCAGGCTGTAGTTATCCATAAACTGCTCCAGCATGGGGTGCAGTCCTTCAGGAGCAGACTGACCTAGCATGTGTCTTCTACAGTCCTGCCAGAAAACCTACCCTTGAAGGGGCTTCCCTCCATAGATGACAGATCTTGAAGGACTCCACTTCAGCACAGGGTCTCCAAGGGCTTGAGATTCCTTCAGGACACATCCACCTGTTCTAGAGTGTCTCTCCAAAAGCTGCAGAGCAACCTGATTCAGCATAGTCTTCTCCAAGGACTACAGGCAAATCTTTGTTCTGGTGTGTGGAGCATCTGTTTGCCCTCCTTTCATGTTGCATGTTTTTATTGCTCTTGGTTTCTTCACTCCTTTTTCTCTCTCTCTCTTTTTTTTTTTTTTTTTTTTTTTCCGTTTTGAAGTCTTTTCCCAGAGGTAGTATCAGCATCCTGGCCAGGCTCAGATGTGCCCTTCAATAGGTCCACTGGAGCCAAATGGAATTCTCTGTGTCAAACACAGCAGCACATGTGCTACCAAAAGCTTACAAGAGTCACACAATACACTGATGCGTGCAGAGAACATAAACAAAGAACAGTTTCTCAGAAGTGAAAAGGGAAAAGAAAATTAAACTTTGCTATGTTTTGCATTATGTGTTCCAAACAGAGCAGTGTTATAAATCCGTGTCTGAGGAGGTTTTTGTTTAGTGATGTTACTCCTTCACCAGAAAGCACACACAACTGGGAGGTTAGTCCTGGAGCAAGAGATAAAGGAGGGCGAGTGCTGTGCTTGTGTATTCAGTCCATGACTCTAATATTTGATGCTGTCAGAAAACTGGGTAGAAAATGTGTATGTGAGTTGTTTTAATGCCATTGAATCATTCTCCTTTAGTATTTGAGTTTTGGATCAGGACAATAGTTTTGAAGTGTATCTCCTAATTGTCTCCTATGATTCCCACAGAGGAGTGGTTCCAGCCAGGAAATCATTAAAATCTTTCTGGCCAGAAACTAAACCCCTGCATGCATTCCAGGGACTCGTGTAATGCACTCTAGCTTCTAAGTTTACCTCCTAGACCAAAGTAAGCTGGGACAGAGTAAATGCCCATGAAACACACAGAGTGATTGTCATTTTTCTCATCTTCCTCTCTTGGCTCTATTACCTGATAAAATTGTATTTTGCCACTTACTGATGTAGATGTGGTCCTCATGGCCATGAATCACATATCCGAATATAAGTGATAAATTTTAGTGTTATTAAAAGGAGAAATTATATACAAACCTGTCATAAGAAATTCAGTAACTGCAGTACGTTGTCATAATTATTTATTTCTTACTCTCTGAACTATTAAAATCATGCTGTCTTAATCAACCAAAACAAGATTTGGGCTTTTATTAAAACAGCTGTTCAACACAGTTTCCTTCCATAGAAGCATACAAAGAGGAAATCTCACTTACACAGTTATTAACACAATTATTGTCTCAGGGAACAAATGAAAAATGATAATTTCAAATAGCAGTTTGTGTGAGAATATCACCTAAATTAATCACTATCTAGATTCATTTATTTCATAATTAGGAAAATCTTTTCTTCTGCATGAAAAAAGTGAGTCATTAATAGAACAGACATCCATAAAGTCAAATGGCTTTGTTCAAGCATGCAGCTTTGTAGATGTATAATCTTTATAAGCATAATTTAATTTCTTGATTTAATAGAATACAGCAAGATGAATGTAGAGGAAAAAATCCCACAGAACCACAAAATAATTCAGGTTGGAAAAGACCCTTAAGATTGTCAAGTCCAATCATTAACCTAATGCTGCCAAGTACACCATTAAACCATGCATTTAAGTCCTACATCTACACATCTTTTAAATCCCTCCAGATAAGGGACTCAACCACCACCCTGAGAAGCCTGTTCTAAGGCTTGGCCACCCTTTCAGTGAAGAAATGCTTCCTAATATACAATATAAACCTCCTCTGGTACAACTTGAGGCCTTTTCCTCTTGTCCTATCCAGACAGATTTTTTACTTACTGAAGAGTGAGCCTGTCCAAGCTGCCAGTTTCCCCAGGAGAATCCTGTGTCAAAGGCTTTACTAAAGTCCAGGTAGACAACATTCACAGCCTTTCCCTTATCCACTAGATAGGTAATTATGTCATACAAAGAGATTAGGTTGGTCAAGCAGGACTTGCCTTTTATAACTTGCTTGTCTACATATCCTGGAGAGACAATCAAACTTCATAAGGTGAAATCAGGTGAAGTATTCAGGGTTATGAGTATCTCTAAGAAATAAGGCACTTTACGTAGTCTGACTACAAATGTCTGTTCTAAATTACACATCATGTTACCAATTAAAAAAATATTAACAAGCTGCCACTAGTATAATAGTGATGCATGGATTGAAAGTCTTAGTTGGCTAAGTAATTTGGATTTGACCGTTGTTACTTTTCAATGCAAGAAATGAAAGCATAAATCAATAAGAAACTTATGAGACTAGTATGCAAAGGTTTTATTCATTGAGGGAGAGATGTTCAGCCTTTTTGAAAATGATAATTAGATTTTATTCATGAGTATCTTGCATTCTTAGTTACTTTTTGTTATTACCTATGTATATTATTTCATAGGTATTAATTTTAATTTTATTTAAATGCCAAAGACAATGCAAGTTTTTTTTAATTAAAAGAGAAATAATCTCTGGAAAAGAAGCCTTAGCACCCTATTATTTTATATATATATATATAGGTATGTATATATATATAGGTATGTATATGTTATAATTTTTATGTTTTCTGGATTATGATCTATTTAACGTAAATTAAAGCCATATGGGAAAAATTCAGATATGTAAGTAATAAAATATTGTTGTTTCAGTGATCTTCTCTCATCTGAACAATGAATTCTGAGTATGTTCCCGAACACTATTTGAAATACCAGAATAGTATTTTAAAAACCATGTCCTATGGTGTCAACTTGTAAAAATCTAGAAAGATAAACCTAGACAGTTGAAACAAATTTAACTCGAATTCAAATGCCTTCTTTTCATGTTGATTTCATGTGAAGTAAAAACTTTCCTATGAACAAAACTCAAAATGTGTTGCACTATTTGAATCTTTAGCTGTAGGATATCAACCTGCTCAGTAATAAGTGGGAGAGTCAGTGAAATGTAGAATGTCACAGAAATGCTTTCTCATTTGTTTTGCTTCATCTCTTGCAGTACTCTGCATCTGACCTGCTGTCATCAAAGACAAAAATAAATTACTACTGTTATGTTAAATCAGGTTTTCTTGTTTGTTTTTTTTTTAATTGTTATTAATTTAATTTTGTCACATTCCTTGCTAATGGTTTATAAGAAGCTGAAACACTGCAAAGATTGTTTCTAAAAGCTGATACAAATGTGAGTTTTATTCAGTTTTGGTTTCAGAATGGGGTGCTGGCTAATTTATAAAACAATCTTATATTCCATCACATTTTATTTATTTAATATTTGCTTCTGATATGGATTCTGAAATACATTATTTTCCAATACGCATAAATGAATTTTATTATACTGTTGCACACTTGTCATGCCAATACCTCCACTAGCACCAGTCCAAAAAACAAACCAGTAACCAGATATTTCATCTTTATGAATCTTTAAATATTTAAAAGTTCTATAAAAATAATCAATAAAATGCATCTCATGTTTTAAACTCAGCATTAAATATAAAAAATAAAGGACAAATTAATGTGTTTATAGTGTACTTATGCATTTGACATTCAACTTAACTGCCCTTTTTTACAGATTTGTCTCCCTGTAATAAAGCGACAAGTGAAGAATGCTGGGAACATTCATCACCATCAGGTCTGATGTTTCAAACTAATATTGATAAAGGAAATTATCTTCCCATTACTTTTTTCAGACCTTATGACTTTAATCCATTTAAACAAATTACATTAAGTATCTGAGAAGAAATAGATAGTCTCATCAGCTTTCACTCAAGTTATTTTTGACATGGAGATGAAAACTACAATTATTTTCTTGATAAAAGTCCAGAAAATTTGGATTCTCCTCTGAAACAGGAGAGAAAAGATTAGGAGAAATTAATTTCTATGTATGTCCCAACACTGGGAGAGCACAATCTGCTCTCATGGTGAATCTCTCTTCTTTTATACTGCATACAATATACTTTTTCTGCAACAAGGGTCTAAATGGGCAAAACAAAAAGTGATTTGGATGTGTTCAACAGTCAAATAATCCAGTCCTTCGCCATTTTTCTTTTCCATTGATTGTGCAGTTCCCTTTGGAGTGACATAGTAGACACAATAGGACTTTTATTAAGGGCTGCTGAGTCATCAAGAGTGTTTGCATTTGTAGATGAGATGTGAGTAATAGCAAGACAAATTGTCTGGTGCATACTCAGCTGGACTTCTGTGACATTGTGCAGGCTAATTTTTGCTCTAATTTTTGCTCATTTGCTCATAACTTTAGCTTTCTTTAATTCTATGCAAGAGCATAGCCTGAAACACACTAAGAGAATTGTCTGTACCCACAATTTTTCAACTCCATGCATAAAAATGGAACTTACCCTTACTTTGTAATTAAAAAAAAAGAAGAAAAAGTAAAAGGAACAGAAGGAAAAACCTAATGCAACCAAAACTCAGGTATATATTTCATTTTTTTTCCTGAATAAAACAGAAAAAAAATAAAAAGAAATTAAAAAGTGAAGAAATGTGGAAACTAGTACAGTAGATTTTTATATTCTCTACAGAAGTCTAATACTGATGTCCCTAGTGATTATGTAGTATAGTGAGGGTTTTTTGTTTTTGTTGGTTTTTGTTTTCTTTTATAATAACAGTTCTTATAAGAAATTGCAATTGAGGCCAGTAATTGTTAAATTCAAACTACTTTGAAATATCCAGATATTTTTGTGTCATTACACACACCACAAAGAAGAAGGGAATATAGGGTACCCAAAAGACATGGATCAGAAGATAAAGCAAAATTTATGTAGATGGTAGACATTTGATCTCTGTTTTTAAAAAATTATGATCTAGAATCTAAACACTTCATATGATGGGAGAATGCTTTTAAGCCTCTACTTATTACATTTCTAAACCTATCACTGCATAAGCAAATCTGTTTTTAGTGGACAAGCCCAATTATAATGTAGAAACTAGATGAAATTCCATTTCCATTTGCCAGTCCATTGTGGTTGGCATTTTGAAAGTGCTCTTAAGGACTAGCTGACAATACAAAAGCTCTGTAGAAGAATGCATGTGTAACTCTCAAGTTCAGTTTGGGGAGAAGAAATCTCAAGTAAGAGCTAAAAATAAGACTGTAGCAGTCATTCAAGAAGTGAAAAATTGTAGTCCTAACTAGGATCCTCATAGCCAAACCCTAGTCAAAATTTCACCTTCTGCCAGTCAAGAAGTTCTCATGTGGGGCTACAGTTTGTTTCCCCTCATCCCCCTGAGAACAAAACTGTGAACTTCCTGGTGTGAGAAAGGAACTGTTAAATCAAAGAACATGATTTCCTGAGACATTCAGCAGGGAAGAAGTACACCTGGCTTTTATCATCAACCATTAAAAAATTGTGTATGGTTTATGTGTAAACTACTTAACTTGAAAAAAATAAGTGATGGTAGAATAAAAATAATAAAACTCAGACAAACAAACAAAAAACCAACTAAACCTGACAGAGAGACAAAAAGAAAAATAAAAATAGCCACTCTGGACATATGACAACTATCCCAGACAAGATTTGTTTCTACATTTGTATACATTTGTTTCTACATTTGTATTTGTTTCTACCTTCATTCAGAAACAGTACAGTAAACTCAGACAGACTGGTCAAAAATCACATTGATAATAACTGTGTTTGGAATGAGAACTGAGGAATCTTTTATTCTGAGGATTATTAGGCTATTAATATCTTTAGGAATAGTACCTTAGTAGAGCCTCAATGAATAACCTGGAACTCATGCATTGATTTCCATAATTATTTCATATTTGATTTATATACAATTTTAACCTATCTGAGTTAACACCAAGGAAGTAGTGAGGGTGAAGGACAAATTAAAAAAGCAAAAAAAGAAGGAACAACTGGGATCCATTTGCTTGTTGATGTCTCTCATTTTTCTCCAAGGACAAATAGCAACACTTGCTTTCACAGATGTGGAAAGAAACTAAGTCCAGTAAGCCTCAAGAGCTTTTGTCTAAGAAAAGGACATTACATATAAGGTTTGGATAAGTCAAATTAGCCACTGAGATGCCTGATTGAGTGGGTTCTGAAAGAGATTAATTTTTGTCAGAAAGGCTGAGACAGACTGCGTAATATGACCGAAAAAAATGGTATGGAACAAAATATGAAGATTTAGATGTGAGAAAAGAATGCACTAGAACTTTTAAAAATATTTAAAGTGTTTGGAAGTAAATAAATAATGTTTTAGGCCGTTTAAACTAAATTTGAAAAGGAATTCCTTTTTTTCTGCATTATTCTGGCAGTGTGGAACCTCAGTGAAAGGAAAAATATTAAAATGCCAAATAGCTTCTTTCTTTGTTCTCTCCAGTGCAGGAAATTATGACTTCAGTATTATTACTATCAGTGTTACCTGCTGCAAATGTAATTGCAGAATGATCATGGAATATTAGAATGACTGGGCTGGAAGGGACCTTAAAGACCACCTAGTTCCAATGTCCCTTCTGCAGGCAGGGACACCTTTCTGTAGACAGGTTTCTCAGAACCAATCTAACCTGGTTTTGAACAAGTCCAGGAATGGGGCAGGTAGGTACTTCAGAACTTGTTTCTTTTGGTTCATCCACTGTACACTTGTCCAATCAGAAATTAGGTTCAACACGTGTGAGTTTAGTTCTTTACCCACCTTAGGTTTGCATCTCTTCCTCTTTTCACTACTTTAATGTATAATTTATACTGTGACAGTACCTTCTTTATTTCTTGATTGATTTACTTTGTGAACACATGATTCTGGAAACCTCAGTTTAATGACTGTATCATTTAAACAGCACAAAAAAAACCCATATAGTTTTGAATGTGACTGATAACACTAAAAGTTTGCATACACAGAACTGAAAATGAATTCATATTATGCAGACTTTCAGAAGCAACCTGGCTTCTGAAGAGTAATAAATACATCTAATGACCTATTAGGAAAGGATATTCAAGGAAAAAAATATCCAAATAATTCAACAAACAGTGACTATGCAGCACAATGTAAAAAATGAAATATAGAGAAGTAAATGTGTTTTGACAGCCTAAATGAATTTTACTCTTTCTTCAAAAAAATTGCTTTTTTCTTATTTATGGCTTTCCTTATGGAAAATATGCCCTTGTTGCATATTCCTTTTTAAACACCCTGTAAAGCCATTATGACACCTGCAGTAGACCGACTTGATTGGTTTATGCCCACATAGATAGAGCCATAGTGTTGTAAATTTTAGAACTGCCAAACTGTCCATGTACACTATGCTGGAATTGCCTGTGATTTTCTATTATTTTTCTTTAAATATTTTATGCTTGTGACACAAATCCAATATTGCTTGCATGACTGGATGATGTTTTTAGATTCAAGGTCCTTTGCTGTGGCCAGGGATCATGAACTCCATCAACTCCCCCCACAAACATTTTCTAGCTCTGTTTCAGTTATATGATATTATATTAAAAAAGGCATCTTTCTCAAACATAATCTGAAGATTCTGACATGAGCAGGGAAAATGTCAACAAATGAATGAAATGGAAACAGTCAGATAATCCTGAATTCTTGCTCCCATTGGTAAAGCTTTTAACTTTTCTGTCTGTCACATGATTGTGAAAATCTAAAGGTCAGCAAGTGACTGTTTAGCTTTCTGTATAGGACCCAAAAAATCACCTGCTTCACAGGCCAGTTTTCATTTTATGTCACTCCAAGCTATGTTTTAATAAATCTCTAACACACACTTCCCTCCTATTCCAAATATTAAATAAATAGTTCAGTCTTATAAGACACCAGCCATCAGAAAACAATTTTAACCTATGAACCTGAGTATAAATCTTGGCCTAATTTTCCATCTTCAAAACCCACTTGAAAATAGATTCTGAGACTCACAAATTTGTTGATATTACAAAGGACCACTGGAGGTAATCTGGTCCCACTTCCTGCTCAAGAACCTAAAGTCCAGTTCTCAGGACAGTGTTCAAATGGTGTTTGAATATCTCCAAGCATGGAGACTTCACAACCAGTCTGGGCTCTCTGTACCATGGCTCAGACATTATCACAGCAGAAAAAAAAAAAATTTCCTGATATTCCTTAGGAAACTTGTGTGTTTCACTTTGTAGCTATTGCCTATTGTTCTGTTAGTGGGAACTACTCAAAAGATGCTGACTTCATCCTCCCTTTGTGTATTTAGACGCATTAATAAGATCTCCTCACAAGCCTTCTCTTCTGGCTGAACTGTCCTAGACATCTCAGCCTTTCTTCATAGGATAGATGCTCCTGTCCCTTAATCATCTTTTTGTCCCTTTGCTGGACTCTGAAGTATATCCATGCCACTCTGGTATTGAGGGGCCCTGAACTGGACACAGCAGTCCACTGTGATGTCATCAGAGCTGAGTAGAGTGGAAGGATCATCTCCCTTGACTAATGCCAGTATTTTATCTAATGCATCCCAGAATACCATGGGCCTTTTTGTCCAGGGAACCTGGTCTTGCTCAGAGTACTGTCCATCAGGATTTCAAAGTCCAAATTTACTTTCCAGCTAGTTGATCCCCAACTTATACACATGCATGGGGCTGGTCTTTCCTGTGTGCAGGACTTTCCCATGTGGAACCTTGTAAGATTCCCGTTAGCCCATTTCTTCAGCCTGCCGAAGTTCTTCTGGACAGTCACAAGACCCTCTTGTGTATAATGAACTCATTCCCAGTTTTGTGTCATTAGCCAACTACTTAAGGGATCACTTTGCCCCAGCACCCAACTCCCTAATGAAGATTTAAAACAGCATTTACCCTTAGGGTACACCACTTGACTAGTAGGCTCCAGCTAGAATTGCTGCTCATCATCACTCTGGACACAGCTGTTCAGCTAGTTTTCAATCCACTGTGAGGTTCTGCTCATCCAGTCACTATTTTTTCAGCTTCTCCATGAAGACCATGTCAAAAGCCTTTCTTAATTCAAGATGAACAATAATCAGCATTGTTCCCTTCTTTATCAAGGTAACCATTTCAGGGTCAGAGGTTGTCAAGTGAAAGGTGTACTGAATTCATAAGGAAATGTTTTTGCATCTGGCTGCAGCAGGAGTAAAACCCTGAGGAAGAGGTCAGGGTTTTTCCTTTCCAACACATTGCCAGTTCCAGCAGGGTCTGCAGTGGATCCAACCTCAGAGGACTTGGTGGGGCCTTTGTAAACTATTTTTAAGAAAGGTCAGACAATACTGCATAGAAAGGAAGAAGGAAAAAAAAAAAAAACCAACAAAGGGAACACCAAGATAGAGCAGGAGGTGGGTACATGACAGGGTAGGCATACCTTCCAAAGGCATGTCAACTCATTGGTGAGCCCGCACTGGAGCACCCCAGTGGGAGTGAGTCCTGTGGAGCACGTGTGTTGGAGCATAAGAAAAGAATGGGAAGGAAGGAGATGTCAAGAGAAGTTGCTACATCCTGACTGCAACCCCCACCAACCAGGCCAGTGCCACCTGTTGACTTGGTGAAGTTGCTGAATCAACTGAGTGAAATCTATGATCACAACAGGGTGCAGAGGACAGGTGCTTGGAGTGAATCTGAGCCTTTTGTGTTATTTAGAAAATACATTTTTTAGGTACAAAAGGGGATAAAAGGTGTAAATATAGTTTCTTTTTTTCCTGTGGTTTTTAGAGATTTTTTGTTGCTGTATTTGTTTGTTTGGTTGGTTGGTTTTTTCCTCCACTATTCAAATCAGTAATTAAATATTTATTTTAATTTCCAATAAACAGTGTTAATATCTGCATGTTACCTGTTTTGCTCACTACAGCAACTGGTGAGTGAGCTGCTTGTCTTAATCTTGACTCCACAGCTTTCTTGTTCGTATTCTTTTTATTTTTTAATACTTACTGCACTGCTTATGTTCTCCAATTAAACAGTATACAGTGGTTTTTTAAACTGTTTTATGGCGAACTTGGAGCATTTTAAGAACAATTAGTATGCTTGCTCCAAACTGCTTATCTCAGTGTGCATCACTACACCTACGTGATATGAGACTCAAGTACCATAATATAGTTTGTAAATGAAGTAATTGAACTCTATCTTTATACCACTTAATTTTTTTTTCACTAATGCATCTTTATTAATCACCAGCACAAAAAATTTTGATTTTTTTATATCTCACATATTTCAGGAATAATTTGTAGCTTAGGTTTATTGAACAATTACAAGGTATTCTTTAAGAGAAAAATACAAACTAAAATATTTCACATAATGCATGCAAAGGCATGGTAGTTTATATATTAAAGCTTACAAAATGGAACATAATTATCATGTAGCAGCAGTGTAAATAATCATCTGATTTATTTTCAGAAGTATCACCTACAAAAAATGGTTAGCAATTTTTAGTAATTAATCAATTCTGATGGGAAATCCTAATGATATCATAAAACATGACAGAACGTTGTAGGTGGTTATTTAATTACTATCCTCTACAGGTGAAATTTTAAAGTGAAGGAGATATGATAGAAGAGAGGAGCTAGAAATGGTAAGAGAGGAAGAGTGTAATATCTCTATGTAGGCTCCTGGAGAGACTTGAATGAAGTACGGTCCTCCAAGGAGAGTTAAATATTATTTTATAATATTCTTTGTTTCATTGCATCATTTATTTTAGAAGGAGACCAGGGATATGTCTAAATATTTTGGCCCAATTTTGTATTCAATCCACTGATTGTTCCCACTAACTGCCGCTTCCCAGCTAGCTGATGACAAGAGAAGGAGGGCGGCAGGTTCCCCCTGGAGCTCCGTTGAATCCCAGTTGTCAATTGTTTCGGCGCAATATAAAACACAGGCGGCGCAATATAAAACACAGGCAGCGCACACGGGTCCCAGGGAAACTTTATTTGATGGTAAACTTCCCCTTTTCCTCTCCTGGGACTCTGATCAAGGGGCAAATAAAGAGTTATATGTGGGGGAAGGTCAGGGGTAGGCACAACTTTCAACAAATCAAGAGAGTTGGGAGTAAAAATTCTAGGTGAAGATAACAGCAGTGAACCAATACAATTCCAAGGGAGGAAAAGCGGTTTCAATAAACAGCTAAAGTTTGGAGAAATTGAAACTAGAAACTAGCTGACGAAATAACTGGGAAAAGGTGGAGACAAAAGGAAAACAGCACCAACTAAAACCACCAAATCACAAATCAAAGCATAAACCTACTAATAAACCAAAAAGCATGATACAACAACTAACTATGTTGCATTCATGAAAAAGTTTTGATGCATATAAATCAATTACTTTTAGAGGAAATGGAACTGCAAGCTCTTCTCTAAAATATGCTGCTCACCTTAATGGAGAAAAGTGACCTTTTAATCACTCACTGGATTTTTCAACATCTTTGGCCAAGTATTTGAAAGATGTTCAGTCCTCGAATTAGACTACACCTAGTGACAAAAAACACTAAAGTAAAAATTGTGTATATATAAGTAGCTTAGAATCAATCATTTCAATCTTCTGGGCTTTTTCTATTGAGCCAAATTGCTTGGCACTATAAACTTTGTCTACAATGAATACAACAGCAGGCTAAAGGTACCATGTAATCTGAAAATTACAGACCATAAGGGTACATTCTTTACTTTTAAGCTTTTTCTTTAGCTACCACAGCCCATAAAATGCTCCACTTCCACTCTCCCCTCAAATATTCTGACAGAATGGTTTAATTTTTCTTAGTTATCTAATCACTCAGCAGTAACCCTGTTAATATTTCTGCCAAGAATTTCCAGAAGAAACAGACTTTTATGAAGCATTATTTTCCTCTTCTAGTGCCCTTTTTACCTGTCATTTTAAAGACTCCTGCCATGCAGAATGGCTGCCTGCCATCTGTTTTCAGGAAGAAAGCATTTAATAATTCATCGGGTGGATGAAAAGCAATGTTTGACATTTTGCTCTGATTGCAATGTAGTTAAGAAAATATTTTGCATGTTGAAATGATTCTATCATTCAATGAGTAGGAGATTTTTACTTGTCACTCAAATAATCCAAATGCAAGAAGATCAATGGAACAGCAGCTTTTCTAAAGCTTGTTGTGATTTTTTTTTTTTTTTTTGACATCAACAGCCCTATTAATTCTACTAGTGGTTAACATTTTCAATTAATAATTAAACTCAATCAAACTTCATATAAATTAGAAGAGGCCTAATGATATGCTATGGTCAAGCTCAAATATACAGATATTCAGCACAATGAAGGGTTCATTTTCATAAACTGAGGAAAATAAATCTGAGTTATTTTATTTAGCAGTAAACTTGACTAGAAAACAGACTAAATAGAAAACAAATTCAAGTGAAAATAGTGTTTTTCAAATTCAAGCCTGTGGAAATGAGCCAGCATATATAAATTTCATTAATATTTCGGATTTATGCATAGATCACATGTTCTAGTGGCTGTCAAATAATTGTGAAAATTTACAAAGCCTGATAATGCAAAAAAGAGTCTTGTTGGGATAGGAGATGAGATTTTACCATAGGATATAATCTATCACATCCCATATTTGCCTGACTTATTAAAACATTTTTCCCGTTACCATTAAAATTCACATTCGCAAATGTTTGTTTATCTGTATTTCTCTGGATCTTCTGAGGATCTGTGTTTCTTCAGTTAGCAAGAGGCACACTGACTTGAAATACGTACAGTAAATTGTTCCAAGCTTCCTCTTTGGATTCAGAGTTCAAAAGTCACTTTTGAAAAAAAAAGTTTGTAAAAAATTTCTAAAACTTTCTTTATAGAGAAAATAAATAATTTTCATGCTTACTTACATTACAAAATAAAATGCTTCATAAATTAATAACCTGTCCTGTCTTGACTTGTATATTCATATTATTTGAAAGTAGAAAAAAAACCAAATTGTATGCAAGTAAAAGCACACTTACATCATATTGTCAGCTGGCATATAGAAAATTAGAAATTCATTTGTTATAATTTGTATTTAATTTATGACTGAGTTGTAGATACGATAAAATAGGACATAGTAATCAACTAACAAATATATCAAAAAACTCCACAGAATTTTAACTCAGAATAAAAATGTATAAGAGACTCACAGATTTTCAAAAAATAGAGGGACCTGTAGAACAAGATTTTAATTTGTCAAACTCAACCATTGCAAGTGCTTTTTAACCTTTTATTTAATGATTAGGTGAGATGTTTAAGTGCTTTCAGATAGATTGGGTGCTAAATGCTACCATAATCTTTCACTGTCATTTCTATTGGCAGCCTCTCAATGATTTTTCTCAAAAGATGATAATCCAGAGTAGTTTCTGGATGCTTTTTATATTTTTTTTACAAAAACATTATTAACAGCTAAATACAGCTGACTTTCTTTAAACTGCTCTAACATTAACTTTAATTTCTTGCTTAATAAACATAGTTGAACAATATTTTCAATATTGAAATAATATCCATAGCAGTTCTTTAATAGTTCATTATTTCTGGTACAAAGATTGCTTAAATTGTGAAATTGTACATGTGAGCAAAGTTATAAAGAAATTAATACTCTGCTTTGTTTTGAAACATACCATTAAAAATATTTATTTCAAAGCAATTCTATTTATTTGCCTATAATGTTTTCCAGACAATATCAGCATATGTGGATTTTTTACTGTTTAATATCTTTGCATTTAAACATTTTTATTTATTATATCATTAACTTGTATGTTTACTGAAATATCTAAAAAACTTCTTATTGCTTTTCAGTTTAAATTAGAATCTAGTTCTATGGCACAATTTTGTTTGTGATGTCTAATTTATGTCAGCTGAGTTGCAATGTTTATGACCGTATAATCTATAATGACAATTGTTCAGAATAGGACAGCAGGCATGAGCTTGCATAAGGACAGAGCAAATAGTAAGCTCCAAATTCATTTTTTGTTGTTGTTGCTGCATGATCATGGGGAAAAATATTTAGTCATATATCAAAGTACAGGGATTTTTACTAAGGCTTAAGTGATAGATCATTTTCCTGCTGGAAAAACCTTAAAATTACTAAAAGTCAGTTGTCTTCCACATATCTTGAAAAAGACAGCTCATTTGACAAAAAAATATTTCTAGAAAAATAAAAGGGCAGATGAAGAAGTTTTGTTTGTTCTCTTTGTTGTTAATTTTATTAATTTTAGCTGGTTCATGCAAAGAAATAAATAAGCAGAGGAACTGCAAATTTTCTCATTCTCTGCATCATCCAAGGCACCTCATTTTGAAGATGAAAATAATTGCATTTTAGGAATACAAACTAGATGTTAAATGTTTAAGATTAACAAGATTTCCTTTCTTCAAAGTTTTTTAGGGCTTTTTCATTCTTTGGGGGATTTGCCTTTCATCTTGAAGCAACCTGTTCAGAATGCATTTCCAAAGCTGGAAATGTGATAATGAAGTTAACTGAGTAGAATCCACTTTTAAAATCCCATTAACCAACCTCTGTTCCTCATATTCTTCACTAAAAGCATGTACTGTTTCTTATATTTTATTTGCACCATATTCCACTCCAGTGGATTTGAATATTATTTCATAACAGACTTTCTGTGTTATATGCCTTAATAAAACCTAAATTCTTAATGGTATCATTGGTTCTTATTTACATTAGTAAGTTTTAAATAAGGGAATGACAGATAGACAGAAAGTTTAGTTTCCTTCTAAAAGAAGTAAATAGAAGATTTGTTTTATTTTTATTTCATACAAATGCATTATTATAGCTTCCTTTACATTTCATGGGTTTCTATGTTGCCCAACAAATATGCATTCAAGTATCAAAAATATCCCAGGTTTCTAAGCACACAAAAAGTTAGTTTGAACTGACCTTGATTTCTTTTTCTTCTCAACCTTATCATCAATATCAATCATACACTGTCATTTCTTCTTCCTTCCAGTCTTTGTATCCCAGTTCATCATATTTACCCTGGCACTAATCACTACTAACCCATAGTTTCCTCAGATTGTAAATATTTTTTATGTCCTTTGTAATGATACTTTTCCACCCTTCTTTTATATAAATTGTACTAATCTGTATTGACATCCCAGTTATAAAAATCTTCTCACCAGGTTTGAGTTATGCCTACAAGATCACAATCACCATCATTTAGCAATCTATATTTTTCAGTTTTCTTTGCTTGTCTCTCATTCTACAATTGTGCAAAGGCACTCTAATACAGATGTCTTTTGATTCTTCAAGTTTCATTCTCTCAGCAAATGTGTTTTCTGATTTATTACAGTGTACTAAAGGTGTCAAAAGCCTAACAGAACTCAGAGGACTAGATTTTTATAACAGATATTATCTGACACATAATAAAATCTCCAGTTTTTTAATGCACAAAAAAACCCCTACAAACCTTCTTGCTTCAGGATTTAATCAGGTGCTAGCTACATCTTTTTAGACATAAAATTTTCTTAACTTAGAAGTACTTGTTAGGGAATTTAAAGTTCACTATTTCTCCTGATAAAAGGTGTGGAATGTAAGGTGTGGGACCTCGGCACTTTTGAAGCTAGGAGCTATTTGCATCCCTAACCAGGCACCTATTTTTTAGGATTTTCACCTACAAGCTAAGTACTTTTCTAAAGTTATGTAGTAAAACTAATTGACAACAATGTAAGTTATGTTGTGATATGCAAATAAGAGGAAGTTGACACTGGAACTTTTCTTCCCATAAATGTTTTTGGTAGCATTGTTGATGGTCCATGTGCAAGATTTAGTATTTAACAGTAAAAGATAGGGAAAAAAAAATGAAATTTGGAAATCCAATTCCTGTATTAGTAAGAGTTACTCCTGAGCAACACCAAAAGTGATTCTACTCAGTGATAAGGATAAAGGTCTTTTTTTCTTTATATTCACTTTTTTTATGCTTACAGTTTTAATTTATTTTCTCAGATACAGTATGGGAGTTAATTTATTCAAATATGACTCTACAAAGTATGGGTATTTATATCCATATCTTGTCTGTCTCTGTAATTTTTTATTTTACATAAGTAAACTATTTTCATATTTAGAGATTCTATTCACTGTAGAATATTTTGCTTCTTACTATGGATGCAATTTTTATCAAAAGTAGTTTTTAGCTGATTGTTGTGGTTTGTTTCATAGTCAAGGCATAGTAGTCATTCAAACAAACAAAATATTTTCTCTGTAAAATTTATTTCATTTACATCATTTATTACATTTAAAATCACTTCATTTACAGACAAAAGTTTCAAAGATAACAGTAAAATATTTTTAGTATAAACCTCTATGCTTATTTTTTGAGTGTTTGGACATTTCTACATTAGTCCCAAACATCTCAAAATTCTGAACCTGAATTCTCAATTTAACATGCATTTTAACCTGTAAATTATTGGGGGTTTATGCTACATATAGATAAGTGGATGCATTTTCTCCTTCCATTATAAGGTAGCTACTAAACTATCTTTCTACTGAATAGACAGTGGTGTCTGGTCATTCACCATCCTGGATTAGATTGAAGTCAGTACTACCCTGTTCATTTTCCAAATTTGTATTTGTCACTCATCCCTAAACGGAGACAAAAGACCAAATCTTAAACGTACTCTATGTATACATAGAAAATAAATGAACAGATATCATTAAAAAGCATGAGAGAATTTTGAAAGTCATCTATGAATACAAATTGTGGAAAACCAGGATAACTCAGGCAAATTTTTTACTGAGCACAGAGTAACTAAGCTGCTATTTTTGTTAGCTTTAGATAGTTATCAAAGGTGAAAGTGATAGAACAGATGAAATGCATATATTAATGGGTAGGTTAAATTAATAATAATAATGTGATATAAATCCAAAGGGCACAAAGTTATGATGACATTTCTGCAGTACTTTAGGCAAGAGTATGACTCTAGATATCCATACAGACATATTTGCCTACCTTCTCACTTGGATCAATCCTGCTGATAAATTACCACATGCAAATTGACTACTATAGAAAAAAATTTCTAAGGTTAATGCATCCCTTGGCCCAGGTTTAGGATAGCACTACGAAACTTCCTAGTCAGGTTTGGCCTTCACACTATTCCCCATTATTGCTCTTCCATGTGGGTGGTGATGAAGTTACAATGTGTAGTCCAGGGCAATCAAAAGACACTTTAGTGCCTTGGGATGGTTGGCAAGGGAATCCAGAGAACAGGTAATTTCCCCTCTATCTTTCCAGTTGCATGCAATGATATGTGAAGAAACAGATTAACTCAGTCTATTAATGACTCCATGGCTGGTGTCACCACCACGGGGTGGTTTTGGGGTTTTTCAGTAATGGGATGGTACCTGGCCTGCTGACGTGTGGTTGGATTCACCTTTCTCAAATGGAAAAGAGGGTCTTTGACAGAGCTTTAAACTAGACTTGAAGTGGGAAGTGGATAATACCAGTCTTGCCAATGATAAATACAAATTAATACATTGTTCCAAATGGATTTGCTTTTTGTTGCTACACTTACACTTAGATGTCTTACAGTATTTAAAACACAGTAAGATTTTTTTGTTTATTTCTTTTTTTTTTAAGGAATCTGCTAAATAGAGTGGGAAATATCTGCTAATTTGAGATGGTCCTTTTACCCATCATACATAGTGAAATCCATATTCTGTGCATTTCCAGTGCTGCAAATTAGAGAAACATGATGATCTTTTATCTTGTGGTATAAATTTGCTCACCAAAATCCTATAGGTAGCAAAAAGTTGACATTTTCTTTGCTCCAGTTAGCAATACTAGAATTTATTTCACTGTTTATGTTTATTTATGTTTATGCCTATTGATATTTTGCAGCTGATGATATTAGTGATGATGCCTCAATTCTGTGGAATGGCAAAAAAAAACCAGAAAAGTGAATTTGAGTTTTTCTTGAAATAAAATTTAAAAAAAAAAATTACTAGCACACCCAAGAAACTGCAAGAAAGGAAGAGCGAACTATTGATTTTTTTAGGTATCACTTTTTATTCCTTTATAAAAATCTACAATCTGTCAGAAATGAAATAACAACCTCTTCATCTGGGAGAAACAATTTTTTACTGATTTCTTTTTTTCTTGCCATTAACTCTTTTCATCCACGACAGTCTGTGCTTGACTAAATTTGCATTCTTAGGATCACAATCTTTAATCTAATCTGCATTTTGCTCTGTTGAGTTCAAATCATACAGAGATGAGCTCAAGCACTGAAAACAATACATTTTCATAAAACACTTAAATCTTCTCCAACATCAAGAACTCTGCATCAATTTTTACAAATAATTCTGATCAAGTCTACTAAAAAGTATTAAACAATTAACTACTTTTGTCAAGAAAGCAAATAATAGGATTAAAATATTATGTTCTCTTTGGCTACCTGTAAAAACTTTGTATATACCCATCAGACAAAATCATCATTCACCAATTTCAGTTTGTATTCTACTTGATTTCAGGCATTAAAATAAGGACATATCACACAACAAAAACCACAGAACAATCCAGTTGTGAAGACCTCAGGAAGTCTCTAATCCAACCTCCTGGTCCTAACAGACTTAACTCTGAGGTCACTCAGAGAGCTCTGGGCTTCATTTAGTTGGATTTTGAAAATCTCAAGGGATAGAAACTGTATATCCTCTCCCAGGAGCCTGTTTCGCTGCTTGACTCTCTTCATTGCTGTGTTAAGGACATGGGAATTTAGAAGAAAATAATGCTCTTGCAGTCCAGCTGATCCAGAGAGATCAGAGGGGCTGGGTGTGGCTGAGCTTAGTTTCTGATTATAACCAATTTAACACTAAGAGTCTGGTGAAGTTCAAAAGGCCTTACACGAGAACAGGTGCACAAGTAATGCAATTTACCCCCAGCCCTATAGGTCTGGTCACATTCAATAAGGACTTTGCACAATCCAGACTCAGGAATATTTGAAACTGCAGGAAATCAGGTTCAGGATTCCTAAAACACTGTTAATATGTGTTGTGACAGAAAGTATACCATGAGAGATTCTAATAGCACTGTGTATGTTTAAATCGATATTCCTGGGTGTGCTCCTATGTAGTTGGAGGTGCAAAACTAATCTAAAGGGATTCCTTCATGAGAGGAGAAGCAATACAGTCCATTGACTGATCCCAAACAGGCAGTGATGTTTTTGCCTTTCAGTCTTTTCTGCCCTGAAGCGCTCTTGTTATTCTGTAAATTTTGGCCTGTCCCAATGTGACTGAGCAATCACATGTTATAGGTGGGGTTTAGTGACTTTGGTCACATGTGCATTATATATGCCATGCTCTCCTTCACTTGCATCCCAAGGGTTTCTGTAAGTTAATACTGTGAATATGTGCTAGTTACCAAAAGTGTAAATCAGCTCTCCATTATCAATCCCTGATACAGGTGTTGCTTCTAATCTCACAAAAATTTGACAGTAATTTTACATCTGTGCTTTACTAATTAAAAAAAGGAATACTGGTCCTATTTAAAACTGAATTCTGTTACCAGTTCAGGAAAACACAGAGGGAAGAAGAGTTAGGGTGGGAAGGCTACAGTAGAGAATTACCTGTAAAACCACAGAAATTTAACTGAACATAATCCTCCCATCAAGTATTGCAGGAAGTAAAAGTTCTAGATGATGAGAGGAGAGATATGACACAGAGAAAGCTGAATACTGACATAATTTGTCACAGAGATAGTGGGGGATGCTAGTTTAATGGCTTGCTTTCTGTTGAGGACACTAAGTTTTCAACTATTTCTTGTCAAGAATTATCATCCTTCAGCAGATATTCCAAGCCTTCATACTCATGGAATTTTAATGGTTGGCTGCGCCTTGAATTTTCATTCCCAGCAATATCTGTAATTCAAGGTTTAAAGCATAGACGTAGTTTCCAAATAGCATTCAGATGTATAAAGTCATTAGAATATTTTAGTAGCATGCTTTATCATTTAAAGCCAGACAGAATCCTTATAGGCTTTTTTAACTGTTCATGCACACTTAGGTCAGCCACTGGTTAACGAAGCAAATAAGATCCTTGGGTATCTTAAAAAAGCAATGGAAAGTAATATAGATAAGATTATTTTAATATTGCTTTACATTTTTAAAGCAGCTAAGCATCACACTTTGTAAATGCTTATGTACTCTACTTAGCCACTAGTTGAAATAGTAAATATGATACCTTTTGCGTGTAGAAAGCAATAGCACAAGTACATCACATTTTGTATGCTGTCATGCTGCCTAATCCATGAAAATAAATCATTATCATTGCTCACATTTATCATTTGTATGCTGTCATGCTGCCTAATCCATGAAAATAAATCATTGCTCACATTTATCCATGGTATTTATTCACTGAAGCAACTTGGAATCTCATTCACCTTTCTTTACCCCTGAAGCACTACTTGTGAATTAGTATTCTTTAGCACAAGAAAAAATGTCAGAGTAAAAGAATACATTCCTCCTTTAAGTATTATAAAGTATTTTATAAACATGTTTTTTCAGCTGAAGGAGGGAGGTAAAGCATGTTGTTTCATGTACTTTCATTTAGGTCTTTGCGCAGTTCTAGTCTGGAACAGAATTTCTGGGATAATAGGTTAGTAGCAACATTGGCTGCAGTGGGATAAGATAGTAAAATTCAGAATGCTGAGAGAACGGACTACAGCAAAAAAGCAAAGTCTTAACCATGTGCTTCAATGGAAAAGTTTTTCCTAGTCAAAAGATTAGTTTGAAAGTATTAGGGAGCAAGAAGGGTTGGCTGCCCAACAAGGAAAGTTGAGTCAGAAGAATTGTGTAATAAAAAGGCAGATGCAAAAGTGACCACACCAAGGAGGACCCAGGTTTGGGAATGGCAAATCAGGGTCAGTATCAGAGCCGGAGGGTGTAGTCAAAGCCAAACATAGTTCAGTGGTCACTCAACTAGATTGTAGTTCTGTATGAACAATTCAAGACCAATTTGAACAATTTTGGATGGGCATAGTCTGTTTTGAGTTTGAACAGAAGGAAATCCTCCTCTTAGAACAAAGGTTCATGGTATCTGAACATAAATTTTTATGATGCCCTACCAGTTAGAAATTACAAAACACATAAAAAAATCTAGTAGCATGAAGGTGAGATTTTATCTCAAAATTAATGGGGACAGAGGTAAGAGAACACTTTCTCATTATTATTTATTTCTGATTATTTTGTGATGAAAATGTGTTGTAAAGCAGAGTTTCAGCCTAATGCAAGGAACAAGTAATTTGTACACAGAAGCCGTAAGCCATGTCACTTTGAATGAAGGATACAGGTTTTTGTCTTCCCCAGCCACTGCTGACCATTCATTCAGTCTTCATCCTCAAGTCTGGATCTTGCTCGTAGCACTGAATGCTTCAAACTGCTTGTTTACTGACAGGGTGCTGAAGGATGCTGAAATAATTGAAATGAACTTTGCTTTTTGGATCAACTGCTAAGGAGGCAAGATGACATAAAAGTGACACTTTGGAGGCAGAGAAACCTTCTTTGAATACATATTAGCCAGTATTGCTTATATAAGTGTAAGTACAGTGCAGATTTTGAACTACATTTTTTTATATGACAGTAATGAAAGAATAGAAACATAACTACAGGTATGTATATTTGGTTTTTTTGGTTTGTTTTACCAGCTCAGTTAATGCTATTTTTCCCTAAAATTTGTGACATTCTGTAGTATTTATCAAGCACTAAATGTTCTCCTAGGAGAAAACAAAACCAGAAAACAAAATTGTATTTTACATTTTAAGGTGGGTTTGCTAATGTCTGTTTCTAGTTTACAGATATATAAAGATCTGATATCAAACTGTTTAGAATTTCTTAAAATACATAAATAAAGCTGGGCATTTTTATTTAGTTTGTTTTGTTTGTCAAGGAAAAGCAAAAGGCGATGTGTAGAAAAGAGGAGAATGAGTTATACAAAATAGCAGATAACCTTGCTCTATTATAATTTCCAGTTAAAATGACACGTATTTCCCATATAAAAACAAACAAAAGGGAAATACACAGTTGATATTACACACTTACCTGATACTCTTTTTCAGTGTAGTTAGGTTTGATTTAAGGAAGGCAAAAATTCAGTGTATCTTGCATAGTCTGCTTCTACTTTGGAGGGGAAATGGGCTTCTGCTCTGGATATTGGATGGACAAAAATGTTGTGATAAATATGACAGAAGAAAGTTTTACAAAAAACATTCTGACTATCATTAAACCAGATGACAAGCCCAAAGTCAGCTTAGTTTCTAAAGTATTTAAACTCCCAAGGTAGCCTTGTTCTTAGGCAAGTACAGAATCAGGGCAAGGGAGAAAGCCTGACCCCTAAATACTTCCCATTGTTCTTTATTTATCCATTTGTCTCATTCCTAATGGAAATACATGTGGAAATATTAAAAAAAAAATGAAACTTTGAGGACTAAGTGTTCATGTATAGCAAAAGGTTCAGATTACAACATTAAAAAGGACAGTTTGTGGGCTTATAGGCCCAAAAATAGGATATCTATCTTTGAGCAACATGGACAGTGTCACTGAAAAAAATCATAATTACTTTAACTACTACTTGGAGAGAATTGGAAAAAAGCTATTCAACTTCTTGTTTTTAATTGCCCCTAGTCCAAGGTTAAAAGCAGAAATATCTGAATTAAATTAAAAGTATTACCTCCTAAAGTTACCTCTTATTAAGCTTTTGTAGAACACACCAAGTAATAATTTAATATCACACATATCATACTTTGTTCAACAAAGATTTCCATATGAGTTAATAACAGACAATAAATCACAATTAATTAATAACTCATTTCACACACTTCTCAAACATATCAGCTTTTGCAAAGAATAGAAAATAATTTTGTAATAAGATTTAGTCTTGTAACTGGGTAGAAGCTTTGTAAACATCTCAAAGAACTTTCAAAATGCTATTTTCATATAAGCTCTTTACCTATATCTAAGTGATAAAGGCAATAATCCCACGGCTAATAAATGCCATGTTTCGCATTACCTTTATGCCAAATTAGTGTAGCCAGACATTTTACTCTAGGAAAATCATATTGTATGATAAAAACCCTAAAATAACTCTCTCAAAAGGCAGAATAATTTTTTAAAGGAATTTCATATTATCCTGTTAAGGTAAGTATATGTATTCCAAATTATACATCAATGTCATACATCAAAGCCAGACTTAAGGAAAATTTATAGCATAATTCATAAGAGAAACAGATAAATTCTAGACTGAGTAAAACTCTCCAAAACTGACCAAATTATTCAATACTTACGTATTGATAGTTTATATCCAGCTTTTGTTATTGCCTGGATTATGTGAAGTACTGAGCTGTTTTACAGAAATCAAATTCTACTTCTATATCACTCATAAATGCTCATTAATTACTGATTGCTATTATTCATGCCTCAAACTAGTAATTTTCTTCCAATGTATGTTTGACAAGACTGCTACATCTGCCCTGGGAGATAAAAGTTTCAGAGATTTGTGCTCCACAGATCCTCTGAGTAGACAATTGTGTCTTCTAGCACAATAGTTGAGAATTTGCAGTGTAAATAGCAAAAAGTATTGGTCATAACAGGATAACAGGATGTCTGCACACATTTTAAATTTGCAGGAGAAATTATCAGCAGAGTTTAATTGTATAATTCTCAGTACCTTACAGATGATGCTATTGCCAAAATTTGGTCAATACTAACATTGCTTTATACAACTAAAGACTAGAAAAGAATATTTGAAAATATGAGGAACATTTGCATTAGAAATTGATACCAAAAATACAATATGCATTCACACTCCCATGTGGACTTTAATACATGCAGAATTAAAACTGAAAGAAATTGCAGAAGGTATTGGCAGCTTAATGGCTTAGTCTGTGCACAAGCCTTAATTTTCTAGAATAACAGTATTGCAAACAAATAAATCATCAGGGGCAGGAGCTGCCTGGTGTTGTAATTTAATTGTGTTCAATTTGTCTCAGGCCAAGAGTCTGTGCTTGCTAGGTTGGTTCCATAAAATGACAGTCCCAAAAGGTTTTGGGACATATATCCAAATATCCGTATATCTATATCCAATTATCCATATATCTATATCCAAATATCCATATATCTCAGTTTTGATGAGGCTAGTAATTTCGGATTTGAATATATCAGTGTTAATTTGATCATACATATTTACATGAAATTTATAAATTTTAATCAGACTGTTTTATCTACAATAGAAAGATAGAAAAATGCATGTGTAGAAAATTGTATGCAGTTGACAATAATACATTTAGATAGTACAAAATGACTACTAGGTAAGGTAAAATTTAACAGTATCAGGTTTGTTAGCAATAAAAATATATTACCTCTTCTACAAAATTTAACTTTGATGACAAATATAAATATAACAAAATAAGTATATGTAATCTAAAAGCATTTTACAGGTATAAGTATTACTTTTCATTGATAAAAAGTCAGTGAACAGCTGATAGTTTGAGTATCACTCACTGCATCACTTCAGATGATTCCTCTCCTTTGAGTTGTTTTGATGGTTTGGGTTGGAGGTTTTTTGTTTGGTAGCTTTTTTTTTCTGTATTCAGAAAATCAGAAATTAACAGGCAATATCTTATGAAACAAGAAAGATGACAAATTACTGTATCCATGGTCACAGCATTAGATTAGTGAGTTATGAAAAAATACCACACGCACATGCTCTGTATCTTTTCATTTACACTTTCACAAATTAAGAAATCAATTCAACTGTTAAAGCTTAGATATTTATATAACTGAGCACATATGAGTCTAAAGTGGAAATAATTCACTTCCTCATGTTTCAAAACTATTTGTGGATGACAAAGTATTATATCAGCTATGTTAAGTTATAGGTAGAATGATTGCCTAACAGAGGCTGATATTTGAACATACAGGCTTCTATAAACTTTCTCATTATTTTGGATTCAGAGTGTAAGAGCCACATCAGGTTTGCCAGCCTTTCCATATTTTCATTATATATACTACAGTGCAATAGATCATAACATAATGCTTCTCAGATGCCTTTCATTAATTTAGTTTATGTCTGTGTTGGCTTGCAAACCACATTTCTGAAAAACAAAATTAAGGATATTTATGTTAAAAATCTCTGTGTGGTGATGTTAAAAGAAACACTGGACATAACTAGATGGATACATTTAATTCTGTGTCACATATATGTTGCTATTTCTTATTAAGGCAATGTATCCGTTTTCAGATATATGCAGAAGTTTAGGTTTATCTGTTGATACAAAGAAAAGAAAAGAAAAGAAAAGAAAAGAAAAGAAAAGAAAACTAAGTATAAACCAAGGTACAAATAGTCTTCTTAGGTACCTTGTCCTGATGAAATAGCAACTTGAATCAATAGGCTATTTACTCAGTCTGAACATTATTTCAACTTTTTCTATATATATATCAGTATCAGCATGTGCCATAGTTTACTTCCTCCTAGCACATAATTCCATTATTTAATTATAAGGAAAAGCAGAAATTGTCAAGAACGTTATTAAAACTTGAATCACTATTTCTGTGATATTCTCTTTCTAATAACACAGCAGTGGCTCTAGACAGTTAATTAGTGTAATTGTTTGGAGCATTACATGTCATTTTCCAAGTTTTATTTCAGTAACTGTTTCTATCAGTCTGCATTTGATACAGAGGGCCAGCAGTGACATTTCAAGTAGAAGAGCTTGAAAATCATATTCTTGGAGTTCAGAATTTTATTTGCCATCCAAGAGTCTCAAACTCTGACATTTTTCCCCAAGACTTAAATGGTTTTCTGAAGAGAAAATATAAAATATATTTGCCTCTATGTACCACTGAATGCTGAAGTGCTAAAAGCACCCTATTTCAAGAAATATAGGTCTCATTCTACTGCAACTAGCTTGCCAAGACAAACAAAATAATATGAGACTTCAATTGAAAAAGACATATAAACTCAGCATTAAATAATAAATCTATTAATGCTCTACATCTATCCTATGCAGTTTATACTGATGGTAAAGATCCAGGTGTTATTTGGTACTGCCTTATTAAATCTCTAATGGCTTTTCTAAATTTACTAATTCAGCAGCACAGATGAAATATTTAAAAAAAAAGTCAGCAAAAACAGTTGTAGAGGAACTCAAAATCATTTTCCTGAGTTCAATATGGCTCATAAACTATTTACCACTGCTCAGAGACACTGCATTCTCTATACACAAACTCCTAAGGGAATGGAGAAGTAGAAAGGTAAAGGTGGAACACTCCTTCCCAGTGGGATGAAGTGTTCATCCCATGAGGGAATTGCTAAAGATTCAAAAGAAAATATTTTATTTTCAGTAGACATAATGCAGCTATTTGATGGCACAGCTGAGCCAGGAAGTGTAATATGGTGCCTGGAAGTCTAGGCATGTTCTCTACCATAACTATATTTTTGACTGTGTGTCTTCAATGTAAAATTCATTGTTACTGTAACAGAAAGTGCATAAAAATGACCAGTAAATATTGCTCAACTCCAATGCTTGGCAGGAGAAACTATCTGAAGGTATATTTCAATAATTGTCCTGCCATAGTAGTATTCCCTGTCCACTTTGAAGATGTTTTCCAAGTAGAAAATAACTTGTCTTGCTTGTTTCATGTAACATTTAGTAGTTCACAGATTAGAGATGGCAAAGGACCTAGACAGTTTGAAGTATGTGTGGTTGTGTGGTCACATCTCCTGTTCTGTTCTTGTCACTGTCCTTAGAGAGGGAGTGTGTCTTCTCAGTCTTTATTGGTGTGGTTCAAAGAGTAATGGAGTCAAACAACACATTATAAATCAAGTTTTACTGAGACAGTAAGAAAGATGAGCAAGAACATTCCCATGCAGTACCAAAATCACAGGATCATAGAATGGCTTGGGTTGGAAGGAGACTTTGAAAGTTCATCTTGTTCCAACCTCCCTGCCATGGACACAGACATTTTTAATTAGACCAGGTTGGTCAGAGGCCCATTCAACCTAGCTTTGAATACTTTTCCAGGGATGGGGCATCCACAACTTCCTTGGGAAACCTGTTCCAATATCTTACCACCATCACAGTAAAGACTTTTTCCTAATATCTAATCTAAATCTACTTGCCATCAATTTGAACCCACTCATTCACCCTTTTTCCTGTCACTGCATGTTATTGTAAATAGTCTTGCCACATCATTTCTGAAAGTTCCCTTCAGGTACTGTAAGGCTGCAATTAGGTTAACCCAAAACCTTCTTTTTTCCAGGATGAACAATGCCAATTCTCTCAGCTTTTCATCATAGAGAAGATGCTCCAGCCCTCTGATCAGTTTTGTGGCCCTCCTCTGGACTAATTCTCACAGGTCCATGTCCTTTCTGTGCTGGGACCCCAGAGCTGGATGCAGCCCTGCAGGTGGGGTCTCACCAGAGCAGAGCAGAGAGGCAGAATCCCCTCCCTGTCCCTGCTGCCCACGCTGCTTCGGATGCAGCCCAGGACAAGTTTGGCTTTCTGGGCTGTGAGTGCCCATGGCTGGGCCATCTCCAGCCTCTCACCCACTCTGTGGGTCATACAGTGATTCACCTGACCACACACAGCAGGTACAGGATGGTTGGTGACATCATGGCTCTACTGGAACGGGCAGACACTTAATGTGTAGATGAGCCAACAGTAAAAGCCAGTGGCACAAATGCTTTTTGGATGTGGTTAAGAGTTGTGCTATGCCTTGGGTCCACCACAGATTACAACTGGAGAAAATCAGACCTTACATGGCAGTAGTGTGCCCTACATGTCAATGGGTTGATGTGAGCCTGCCTTTCTGATGATATTGGTCAAGGGGCAGAGTGTCTGTTACTTTGGCCCTCCTGGAAATTTCTACATCCCTGCTCCTGCAAGTATTTTCTGGACTTTCTTAATTAAAATGAGTTGAGTTGGTGAGTTTTAACTGTTTAAACCACTGAGGATAACTTGGTTAGTTTTGATTGCACCAGGTTCAATCAGTTACTTGTCTGCCTTTTTGCTGTGCAACAAAGAAAGGCTATCATATATAATTGAGACAGAGAAAGTACAGGCTAGGCTGACTTGATAGCCTCTTTAGCTCTATACCTCTGCAGCAAAGCAGAGTACATAAACACCATTTGAGAATTTTAGACAGATTATGGGAAGTATTCAGCACTGACTTAATTTTTTAAGCTGTCATTTTACCATCACAGAATTAGAACTGGACTTTCAGAACTAGTTTAGAACTGATTTGTTCTGATAAGCCTCACCTCCAATATTTATTGTATTAACAGCCTGAAATGTCATTTAAGATAATGAAATAGTAGGTTTACTTAAAGCTGCAGTCTTTGTGGACATATGTCATTAATCAAACTACTTTTGCTAGCAGTCATCATAAAAATGCTGTTGGCATGCCAAGAAATGTTAAACTTCCTGAATAATTTGAATAAAATAAATTTAAATGAGAGCAAACAAAGAAGCCTTAAAATTATGAGTAATGTCCAATAACTTAAAAGGCCTAAAGGGCATTTATGAATTGAAATAGCTATAGAGCTACCTAGTGGCCAAGTTCTGAACGTGAAACCAACGTAATTTCAAAATGTCTTTTCAAAATTCTCACAAAAAAATAGAACAGTTTGGCTCTTTTTAAACCCAAATATTATTTTAATAAAACATGCTATTAGGAATCAATTAACTCAAGATGTCAGCTTTGGGGCCTGAAGACTATTTTTCTAGGGACATCATATCGTCTAACGAAAGGCTTTACTACGAGTGTTTACAATTATTATTCCTAAGACTTTCTGAGCTTTAGCAACTTGTCCCAGGGCAGAATTTTTTTCTAAGACCTTGTGGCGAGCTAACAGGCCAGTGACTAAGCCACTCACTCATCTTCTCTGCTCCCATTGGGATGGGGAGAGAATAGGAGGAACATAAACATGGAAACATGAATGAATATACAGACTGTTTAATAAGTGAAAGAAAGACATCTCCCATATCAGAAAACGACAGAAATATAGATTACTGTGAAGGAAAAAAGGTGAGGAAATAGTGCTAAAAAACCAAAACAAAAACCCCCAAAAAATGAGAATTCAAAAGTGAATTCTGGTAGTGACTTCAGTGAATTCAGGATATGAACACAAGAGTGTATTGAGCTCCTGTCTTGAACTTTGTTTACTTCAAAGAGGTGAAAGAGAACTGCTAAAAGAGAGAGTCTTGCTGCATAATACTGCTAACAAAGATGTCAAAAGTACTGATTTGTAATAGAAGTCACCAGCTAAAAATATCTTAGTTTTGCAAATTATTTGTTATATATTACATGCACGTATGTGTGTATGTAGATAGAAAAATGTCAATGCAAAAATAGTCATCTTGAATTTTTTTTCTCACAGTTATATTAAGTCCCAGAAACTCACCTCTCTTTTTCTGAAATTTGATAATTCGAAATACTTGAAGAACTCATTTGCATCAGTTTTTCTTATTTTTATTTAGAAACTTTATAGATTATGCAATGGCACAAGAGAATTCCCAAACCAGTATATTTTTAGTATAAAATATCCTACACAACAGTTTCTCTGTGCAGTATTAGCACTTTGACAGAGCTATGCAAACTTTAAATCCCAAAAACATAAGCACTAAAATGGCACTGTAAACTTCAATTTTAAGGAAAATAAACTGTAATTTTAAGGAAAAATGTTTAAATTGATCACATGCAATGTAACTATGAAAGAATTGATTGCTCAGAAAACCTTATTTTATAAAACCAGCATAACTTGAAAACTTGTCTGCATACTGTAAAGAACATAGTGTGATACCTTGTATGGAATTGTGATCTCTGAGAAATTCTTTTATTTTGTAGCTATAAAAGCTCTACTTCACTGCAATCTGTGAGGTTATTTTTTTAAATGTATATTTATTTCAAAGTTCAAGCTGAACTGTTGGTCCTCATGCATTTCAGCTGACCACAAAGAATGTGATTGATTCCTAATAACAAAAGAACTATAATGTTACTTGTCCAGATAGTATTTGTGGGCCACAAAATGAAGTCAAAGAAAAAACTTAGGAAACTTAAATCACCATGGAGGAAATATTGCAATATCCGCGTTCAGTAAGACAGGTTTACTGCAGTCACGAGAGATGCTAGGGCATAGAACATCAGATTTCATAAGTTTCACTGCTCTTGAAGCAAGACCATAATTGTTTTTAGGATAATGTATACAATTTTAGAAATAAGCAAAACTTCTAGACATATGTATTTTAATAATATTAAACACAAATCCCAATTCTTTTCCTGAAATGCTATTATTTGTTAAATTATTTTAATAAAAATCTAAGTTAAACAACTAGAAGTTATATAACTTACTTTACAGCTAACTCAGTTTTAAATTATCATGTGACTGAATTATTTGTAGGAATTTGTCTTCAGTTATTGTTAGTGCACAATGTAGAGCTGAAATATCAAAGCAGAAGTTGGCTGTAAGTGCTGATGTAGTACTTCTTTTTTGTCTCACTGTCTAGTTTGCAAAATAGGGATGGCAAAGTGATTGCTACAAAAACAAAAAAAAACAAACCCCAAAAACCCCCACCTTTCTTTTTAAATTAAAAATGGTAAAATCCACGAGAGCCAAGTAGATAACTAGATTAAACCAAATCTTGAAAGCAATTGAGGATTTGCTCTAAGATAAGCATATGCATGTTCAAAGGTATGGAAACTAAAATTTTCAGTATTTCATCATTTCCCGGATTCAGAATGAATGCTGAAAAAAAAATTACTTTAAAAAATAATTTATGACAAAATCATAATATATGGAATTCACATATATCTAGATGTGTGCACACATGTATTTGTGACTGTTTGATCATGAATATTTATATAAACAACATTTTTTTAAATGCCCGTTGTGAGGGAATCAGGATGAACTAAATGTATTAACTACTGCTCAATAATTTTATCAGTGTCAATGAGTTCTGAAATATAATATTGTCTGTACATAAGATAATACAAAGTACTAAAAAGTTGCAGAAAAGTGTCTATCTCTGCTTCCTCTTTTTTTGCTCATAGGTGTTTCAGACATCACAGTCAGGGAGGAGCCAGGAGCTGAGTGTGGTGGCTCTGTCTGAGTAAGCTCAGAGGCATCCCCGGTCTTCCACAGTCTGGTGCCCCCAAGGGTGTAGGTCATGCTGGAGTGGTTGGAATGGATAAACTTTATGAGGTGGGGACCATCTCCCAGAGTGATCTTTACTTGTTGGCAGGCTGCTTCAGGGTATTGCTTGTTGATAGGCGCAGTGAGTCAATGTGCAAACATTCTCGTATAAATGTAGTGCTGCTGTTCCTGCCTTTCACACGTGGGTGGTATTTTTACAAAATACCTTCCTAATTGTGCTTTAACCAGTGGAAACTCTGTCCCTGAAAACTGCTTAGCAACATACCTCAGGCCTCCAATATTAGCCTGATTACTTAAGTGATGTCAGCTCAGGAGTCAAAGACAGGGAAAAAGTTAAATGAGGTGAATTCTATCCTGGCATTCTTTTCCTGGTTTTTTTTAGAAGATCTAAGGTTCCTTTCATTCTGTACAGACTCACTCTGAAAAATGGTTTCCTTGAGAGTATGTTGTGTACCCTCTTTCTTTCAGCTAGTGAGATCATCACCTTGCAGAGTTTGTCAAACTGACTGCAGCTCCCTGTAAAAGGTCAATGTCACCGTGTCCAGAGTAAATGAGATATTTCTTCTCCTTGTAATAACTTCTATTCTTTTTATAACACTGCACTGTAAGACGGCTGTCATCCATACTGAAACATGAAAGTCAAACTTTCAAACCACAGCTGCTGGTTTTTGGGGTTTTTTATGATCTGATTTAGATTTTATGCTCTTGTCCTACTTTTCATATTCTAGTCAACAACTATGATTTTCTTTTTTTCATGCTTCTAAAAACTAATTTTGGGGGTCCATTAGTTTTCACCAGTAGAGATGAACAAATTCTCTTTTTTGTTAAGCAAAAACCTGTCTGTCTAAATGGAAAATACACAATATTATAGTCAAGTTAAATACCTTATATTTTATTCAGCTCTTCAAAGGCACATCTGACTTTAAGTGTGCAATTATATGAAAGGTGTAAACAATGTATTATAGATTATCTTGAGTTAGAAGGAATCCACAAGGATCATTGAACCCAACTGCTGAATCAACAAAGGGCAACCTAGAAATTATACCAAATAACTAATAGTTGTTCAAATGCTTATTGAACACTGACAGTCTTTGGATGATGACCACATCCTTGATGATCTTATGCCTGACTACTGCCCAATAATGTAAATATTGTAAATTCTCAAAGTGACTAGAAGACTATATATCCCTTAAAACTATCCACAGTCATTTGTAGTGATTGAGTAATTACAAATATATATAATATCAGACTTTTTCCTTGTATTTCAGAATTTATAAAAATCAATCCATGGCAATTCATGCTTCACGATTTTAATGCTCTCTTAATATAGATTTTGCTCCTTTAATAAGTCATCTTTTTAATATGCATTTAGATAATATTACATAACATAGATAAGTATTCTGGAATTTTAATCCATGTTTATTTTTCTTACTCTTCTATTGAAAGCAACATTATGTATAAAGTGTGGTTTTCAAAAAGCATTCTTCTTAAATATCACTTTAGCTATTATAGTTTGAAATAAACTAAGTCACCTTTCCTGTTTCTCTGTACACTTACATTAAATAATTTCGCATATTGTTGAAAAAATGACATATTTTCTGACCTGAAACAACCTCATTTAGAATACCTTCTTGAAACCACAGACAAGCCCATGCTGGCTGCAGCTTTGAAAAAAATTGCTATATCATTTTATGCAGAAAGTAATCTGAAATTCAGCTTTTTATATAAATATAAAATGAAATTAATATAATTGTCAAAACTGATTTTTAAAATTTATTTATTTTTCTGATTTTATATAAAAATCAGATTGGCTGGACAATTTTATTTATGCTACTTGAAGGCAGTATATCTCAGGTTATTAAAAAATATCAGAGAAATACACTGGGGAGTGTCACATAATGATAAATTAACTGAGAATAAGTGAACTGTTTCCTTTGTTTTTTGTTTCACTTGAAATAAATATGGTGACTCAATAAATGTTCCTTTAAATCTCCTCTATTTTTTATATATGAAAAGAAACAGGATTATATAATATGTGTTCAGTTTCAAAGAATAATTCATATACAAGATTTTTGGGAAACTACTTGGTCTCTAGAAACCAGTTACCACACATCTGTAAGTTAATGACTCACTAAATGTGATAGCCACTTATGTCAGCCTTCACTAACATAAGCACACATATCTTCTGATGAAGAAACAGTAGTTTTTATGCAAGCAGCAGAAATTCTTTTTCTCTCTCTCTCTAAAAAAAATTGTTATATTTTTTATCTATAATAAACATATGTTATATTTTATATATATTTAATAGAAAAAATAGTTCTCCCAATCAATAAAGAATGTGGTCAGTGACACTTGTTTATCAACTTGTGACTGCAATATGACTTACGTTTCATAAAGAGACAACAGATGTCTCTGATCCTTGTCATCTTAAAATTATTCCAGTTGTCTTCTAAAAAAGCAGAAAATATGTGAGAAGTGAAGAATTGTATCTTCATTAATCAAGTCTAAAACAAAACAGTTGCCTTGAAAATGTGAGTTATAACATTAGACTAAGAACCTGGATGATCTTTCCACTCTACTTAATGATAGAAAACCATAAAGTATTGAGTTATGGATTATTAGAAACTTACTTTATTCTGCAGAGTGTATACCAAATTAGAGATCCTTGCACCATAACTCTTTATTCAGACCAGTCTTATATGTTGACATTATTGCTGTGGTTTTATTCTTTTTTTCTCCTGCAACAGGCTGCTGGCAAAATGAAAATTAAGTATCCTGACACTGACATTTAAAAAACCAAATTATATTATTAGGAGGAAATATCTGTACTAAAATAACACAGTTAGACTGAAATTAGATTTAAAATATCGTTTATTATACAGTTACAGACCTGAAACCATAGGCCCATGAAGAATCACTGCATTTTCAGGCTTTTCTCATGAAGGCAATGTATTACTCAAGGAATGGGCATGCCAAAGTTTTATAGAGGTAAAAAAGTTTCATCACCTTTTGTAGTTCTGGTCTCCATGTTCTAAGACGGACTTAGGATAGATAAAGAAAGAATATAAAGTAACAGCAAGAAGATGTTGCTTTGTGAGGAAGTGCTGTAAAGGACAGTACTCTTCAATACAGAGAGGAAAAAAATGAAGAGAATTATGAGAAATGTTTAAAAAATCATTAAGAACCTTGATTAGCTGTTCTCAAACAAAATTGGAAGCATTCTGTTAAAGTATCAGAATTTGATTTGAAAAAATGTAACAGACTCCTTGACACAGTGGGAATGAACTAGTAGTAGCAGGACACTACAAAAGCAGGCAGTATCCTAAATTTAAAAAAAAAAAAAAAAAGAAAAAAAAAGGAAAAAAAATTGATATGGCAATCCATTGGAGTACAAATTCCTGAAGAGATCATAAAAAGAAAGTCCAAACCAGAAGTTGTACTGGGACCATGAGATAAATCTACTTCTGAAAGTGATCAAACTGAACAGTGCATGTTACTCCCATTGTCAGACACTCCAGTTTGGGCAAAAGGGAGCATTACTTTGGCCCAGCGGGGCTTTTCTTCTGTTCTTCCAGCTTCTCCTGGACACCTGGGAGCTTCCAATTCTTCATAGAAAATACCTATAATTATTTTTCACAATTTGAAAAATAGCACAATAGAGAAAATTGGTGAAGTTACAGATAATCCTAAAGGTGTCTACAGATTTTATTTATCTTCCAGATCAATTTAATACTTTCAGTAATTAAAGGGGTTTGTACTTTTGTTTCTTTTTTATTTTAGAGCATACTGCCTCTTCTCAATGTGGGTCAGGGCATCACCACAGGCAACAAAGGTTGCAGAATAATAATGTCTTCCTGCTGTTAAATAAAGGATGAGAGATTCTTACACTGAGTTTGAACAGAAACTTCTGAGAGCTCCTGATCATCTGGAAACTAGTCCCAAATACCTACACTTGGAAAAAAGCATGAGACTCTTTTACAGAGATTCAGATAACCGTTCTAAGGTGATTAGAGAACTCTTTCTTAAGAATAAGAAAATAGTACTTGCCTTTTGTTTTTCTACTTGTAAAATTCAAAACAAGAAAAAATGTTTGAATTTACAAAACTTAAATTTAGATTTAATTAATCTGAAGTCAAATTTCTAAGACATTACTTCAACCCAGAAAATATCAGAATATTAACACCTGTAGCTGGATGAGTTTGTGTTTACTTTAAATCTTCTTTTTTTCAGTACCAATAATTTCAAAACAGAAAATCCACTTGAATTCAGGTAATAGATATATCAAATTAAACAATAAGTACTTATTTAGAAACTTCTGTCTTCACTACTTAAATTCATTGGGGTCATCAACTATCTTTAATCATAGCTAGTTAATTTTGAGCATGTTTGTTTTTGTTTTTGTTTTCCAATAACATGTTTATAAATGTTTAAGATATCTGATCTTAAACCTTTTCAAAACATGACTTTTTTTTATAGGAAACATATTTGCACAAACCATACAGGTGGTAAGATACAAATTTTAAAAAAAGCAAAACCAAAAAACAACAAAAGAGATAGATCATTCAGAAAATAAATACAAAAATATACAACACTGTGGGAGGTACTCCATGTAATAACCATATCTTTTAGGAAGAAACCTTTTATAACTTTTAGGCAGAAAGAAACAACCAATGACCTTAACTATCAAAATTGTGTGATGTCTATAGTTGCGGACAATGAAGAATATTTTTGAAGATTAATGGTTTTTATGTGCTGTAATAATAGTGAATTTTGTGAATGAACACATTATTTGTTAAAGTGCATTGTTAAAGAATGTAGCAGTGTGGGTTTAAGGCTTGAAACCAACCTGATTTGTTAGTCTTTTAATCTGATCTGTTACTATCTCTGTATTTGGTTGCAATAGTGAAGTAAGACTGCATGAATATTTTGTATTCATAAACCTGTATATGAATCATTTATTAATGGTTATGTCTACTTTAGCATTTCTATTCAGAATGTGATTTTTTTTAAATTGAATTTACAGATCATCTCCATTTACTTAATTTTCCTATGCTGTTTTTTTTAAGCTTTTCGTATCCAGACACTAGAACCAGATTATTTTTGAGAGCAAACTAAAGCACAAGTTCTTATTAAAGTGCATACTATATGTTGGAACAGCTAATGAGCCCATACAAGTACTCATGGACATTGAACCACGGATGTGCTGAGGACATTTGATTCAGGGAACCAGATGATGCTGATAAGAAGTACAAATCTGAACTATAAAATCAGCACAAAATACATGAATGCACTGACATTCCTATTCCAATCAAATATCTTACTTAAAGAATATGTAATATGTAATTAAATTGCAAGCTAATATTGCAGAAGTTTCAATGATACATATAGATAATATACCACTAGTCTAAATCTTCTTCTCCTAAATGAAAATAATTTATTCATCTATGTACATTTTGAAATTTTTGGCAAGCACATTATCATCGTGAAAGTACCTCTGAATTGAAAATCAATAATGCAGGTTAAACAGAGTGTATTTTGTTGTTAAGAGTAGATGGAAAAATACTTGTGAACATTGCATACACAGAAATAGAAAAACAATATGCCATGTTCACTAAAGCTGCAATATGAAGCTGGGTTCTGCTACCCAGCACAAAGTAAAATAAATGAATCTTGTGGCTTGGGTTGGATGTGGCTTTTTGTTTTTTGGTGGGATTTTTTGTTTGTTTTTTGGTCTTTGGTTTCTTTAAATGCTAGTATGAACTAATGCATCACCTAGAAAAGTATGAGAGTAAATGGGATATAATTGCAAGGAAAAATAACTCGGAGATTTTGATTATTTTTCTTGTCCTGGACTGCTGTACGATAGTGGGACAGAAGGAAAATAATAATGTGCTGTGCAAATTCCCTACATGTGTGTTAAGTGAATGTATTTTAAACAGACACTTTTTTGTTAAAAAGCACACACTTTCCACTGAATTTTAAGGGTCAAGAATTCACCAATGCATAAAAATACTGTTTCAGTGATATGAATCAAACTCTATGCTGTAGTTCCCTGAAACTAAAATGTCAAAGCAGGGAATGTGTAATGAATCCTAGAAACAGATTAGTATATAGAAATCAGCAGAGAATTTCATATCTTAGCATCTGAGAGAGCAGATGTAATGGTATGATGCACAAACAACAAATCAAGCTGCTTTGATTTTAAAAAAATTATTCTAAAATTAACACATAGAATAGAACAGAGTAAAGAGACTAGATATTCACTGAACATCTGCTGTGTTTGTGTCATTCAGGTGACTCTTATACCTGCATTTTCCCTGGAGATGCCAAGCTGTTAAAACAAGCCTCTACTACAAGATTGGTGCCAGTAGAAAATGTGCATAAATTTTACTTCAGTGAAGTGTCATTTCAGTGTATTTCTTTTGCTGAAGGAATAAAACAAAGTTACAATCCACCTCCTTTACATTTTTTTTAATTGCCACTGATATTTTAGGCAAAACAAAATTTTTAAATTTTTAATTACTGTCTATGTTCATAAAAATCCCCATTCTCAGGCAGATATGCCTATCAAGTAAAGTAAAGATAGGATCTTTAGGAGTTACTCGTAAATGGTTTAGCCCTGTGATGAGCTACATGTAGCATATTTGAATACATGCCTCTTCAGGCATCTGCAGTACCACCTGATACATTCAGCCTTTCCCAATTTCTCTGCTGCACAGTTTAAAAGGTGACATAAAAATATGGTCAGCAACCAGCTGACTCAAAAAATGATAGTAATTGACTAATTTCTTTTTTTCTTGTGTTTGTTACCTCAGTGTTTTGAAAGTGGTTTCCTTATCAGCAATGAACACAGAGCACATCACATTGCCCTAGTTAAGAGAATAATGGCAACTGCTTTACATTAGAAAGTGTTCATCTTGTGTACTTTCAATGATCTTTCTGGTTTTCTTCATTCCAAAAGTGGAAATATCTCAAATCCTTACGGCTTCCTCTTTTTCATGTGATCAATGATGGATTTAGCAATCATTCATATGGGAATGATGATGAGGTTTAATTGTCTGCCTGTATGATTTCTGAGTATCTAAATATCCTTTAATACTAACTGAAGTAACCATAAACTTTTACCAAGCTGCATAATAATTAGCCCACTGCTGAAAATTATATATATCTTAGATATATATAACTAGACAGGACTGGTTAAGAATCAGCAGACTGTTATTGTAGAGCCCTTTTGTTGAATTAAGCCTTAGTCATTAATGTTTTTGGAAATAAATAAGATTTTATCAATGTATTTCAAATAATCTAATCTCTGAATAAAGCAGATAGAGTTCCTTAGTTGCAGAAATATATTTTAGTGCAAAAAGTTTTACTTCAAAATGATAGCTTTTCATTAAGCAACAGTTACGCACTATTATTTATTAGATCTCTTTCATGACAGAAAGAAACATTCTCACAGAGATACAGAAAACAACTTTCCAATGAAATTCTGGTGTCATCAAAGTGACTGACAAAACTCCCATTAACTTCAATAGGTTCAAGAAAAGCCTTTACATAGATTTGTCAGCAATCAGTTACTTAACTGTATCTATGCACTCAGGCTAAATAATGAATCTTCTCAAAGCAGTCCAAAAAGTTATACCAAAAAATAATTATATTTTTGTGTGTAGTTTTTACAAGAGCAGAAGGTTCATGGAAGAGAAAAGCAATAAAAAAAAAGTGTACCATTTCCTGACACAGAAAGTGATATCTTGATGACAGAGAAAGTTGTTTCACTAAAATCTCACCTACCAAAGAAAGTAAGACACAGTGAGAAAGGCATTTCTAGCTTGACTCATAAGTAAAAGTGTGAGAAAGATTTATATTGTAAAACAATACCAAAAATACAAGCTTAGATTTGGAGAAAAGTAATAGTGTCATCTAATTCATTTTTCCTGTATTATCAGAAACTGGAATCTATTGTGTTCTTGTAGATATAGCAGAAGACATTTTATCCTTGTTTTTCTTAATCATGAAAGCAGATGGCTAGATACCTTTGACTTACCAGTACAGTCCAAACAAGTATCATAGTTTTGAATCTAGACAATATAAATTTATAAATACAATGATTTTTCCCATTGAGATAATTCTCACATAATCATTTTGCATAAGGCAAATAAAAGCTCCCAAGACAGTAGTCCTGCACAACTCTGATGATGCACTGAACAAAGTAACTCTAGATATAGATGGATTTTACGATGTAAACATAGTCTGCAATATTTTGTTGAAGTCTATCCCTCAGTGAACAAATAAAAAGCTTAACAAAATGGTTGAGGCTCACCTTGTGTGAGTCTCTGTTTTGTTTGTTTGTTTGTTTTTTATTAATGTGATATTTTGTGGAAGCAAGTATTACAAACTATTAACCTACAACATAGCTGGAGAAGTGAGACCTCACTAAGGTACATTTAACACTTATTAAGCACTCTTTGTATGCAAACTCTCCCACCTACCACTCCTTGGCAGTTGTGGTTTGGAAGACCAGGAGCTTAGACACAATGTTTGCTAAAGGGTAAAGGAATGCAATTAAATTAATACTTGAATGTACCTGAGGGGGAAAAAAAAAATCAGCTCTTCCGTTCCTTTATTCTTTGTTTATAGCAGTAACTGTGTATATCTAACAAGGTTGTGACCCTAATCCCTTCTTCTAAGAACATATTTATAATTTTATCTTCAGAATAATTTTCTCTACTGTAAACACTAGTAATTCAGACAAGCTAACTTGAAATTCTAACTCAGCTTCCCAATCACCAGAAAGGAATAAAATAATGATGGCTGGCACTGCTTTGTGATCAGCTGTATGTAACTCTGAACTCAATTATTTAAAATTGTTTTTATCCATCTATTGATGGATACCTAATCTAGTAATTAGTAATCATTACTCATAAAATGTCAAAAAAATCTAGGCACTCCAAGTTTTAGAAACCTCATGTTACAGACATGCAATTATTTATTCCATCTTGCACTAACGACTTCAGATCATTTAAATGTATGTAATTAAGTCTTTCAGAAATGTGTCTATAGTTTACAAATTTTAACATATACAAGACTTTAGTACTTTTAAATTTACTTCAAAGGAAAAATTAATTTCTCTTACATCATGGCAAGCACTAATTGTTGGTGGGGTAGTTTTCCTGTGAAGACTCAGCTTTGTCATGAAACAAGAACTGTCTAGATTATTTTACTGCTACCAAAGCAAGCATTTCATGATGACCATTATCTTTTCACTTTCCTACATGTTCAGGCTCACAACAGTGAAAGAAAAGGCAGAAAATGATTTCTCCAATTTATTATTGCATTTGTCTGGAGGCAATTTTCTGACTGAAATGACACAAAATCCACTGGGAAACAAGAGCTATGGACCTTATAAATATGCAGCCATCACTTCTATGATCAAGCTTTTGACTCCGTTGCTATGGCTGTCATAATAAGATGGAATGTTATGGGAAAAAAATAAAAAGGGTTTTTGTTTGAAATTCTTTGGTGCATTCCTAGCACCCACAAAATTGCTGTCTATTGTAGGCACCACAGAGACTAAAAAATTATTACACTCACTGTTGGCAGCTGCTGTCGGCTGAGATGGTAACTGTTATTCCCTTCAGCATATCAGTATTTTAAAAAATCATTACAGCTGCCTATTCTTCAGTGTATTATGTTAATGTGGGTGATTTGGGCAATTGTTTTTCTTTTGTTGCTTATCAGAATCTTCTGGTATACTTTAGCTTCTCTTTCCATTTCCTTTTATCAAACAAAAAACAGAAGAAATTTATGGGAGGAATGACATAAATTTTTTTTCCTGGACAGAACACGACCAATATTATCTTCTGCTAACTGTAGCCTTATCATTGCTACATTTCCATGTATCCAATTACAATTTCTGTAACTCAGGAGCCTCAGATTCTGCTTGCAATGTGCTTCAGCTGGCACACTGCTCCTCCTCATCAAGAGTGACTGAGCAGGTAGACACTCTTATCATTTTGATTTAACAGGAGCACGATGTGGTAAAAAAAAAAAAATCTCTGACAGTCAAAAAATGGCTGAGAGTACTTATACGGCCTTTTCCACTTAATTTTCTGATCCAGCTGGACAGGAACTACAGCTGACTACAGAAATATCTATGCTCTGTTGGGTGGCAGAAGATTAAACAGTGAACCCCAATCAGGCTAGAAACAGAAACGTGCTTAGTATGAACAGACAGCTGTGCGGAGGTTGGTAACTAGGGCTGTGATTCACTGCATGGAGCTCAGGAAGAGCTAAATAAGAATTGGCTCAGTCCTCGGGAAGAAGTATTTTGTTACTGCTGTTATTGTCTTCATGATCTAAGAAGCAGTGAATATGGATGGAGGCTGTATTGAAAGTGAATCTTAGGGAAATGCAATATATTCAATATTCTACTGGTTAGTGAGAAGCAGAAGTTGACAAAGAGGTCCTGAAGTCAACAAGCAACACTGTAAGTTCTGCAGAATGCGTGAGTCCAGGAGCAAAAAATTCAAATGTGTAGGTCTGAGGGCTCCCTAGACCCTCAGAAGCTCACCTGTACATAAATTATAACTATGTTCCTAGCTCCTGCGGGTGCTGAACTTCACAGACTCAAAAACAGCAGCTGGGTCCTGATTTTCCAGCTGGCCTGAAAGAGCATTAATTCTCTATTTGTTTTCACTTGAACTGTTCCCCACAGGAAACTTAGATTTTTTTTCCCTTTCCCTACATGTACTGTTTTTGAAACAGAAGTCTATTTCTATTCCCAGAAGTGGAATTCATAATTATAGAAAGGGCATTATAATTTCAGATTTGAGCAACTCAGTCTGCATATTTGTGTATTCAAGAAATCTATCCAAACAAGAAGCATAAATTAATTGTTATGGTTTTACTTTGTACCAAGGGTTAAACACTCATCTTTGATTAGATGATAGCTTCTTTTTATCTCTCAGATCAATAGAAAAAGGTGGAAGGTGGGAAAAAAAGCCTGAGATTTTTATTCTTCTCAAGCTTTCCTTGTGTATACTGGGTAGCAGTTGAACAAAGACAGAAGCTATACTGAGAATAGTAATAGTCTGCAAAAGCCACTCACCAGATAAGCTGATAAAACAGAAGTGACAAGCCAAAGGGAACAAAGTATTATCTGACTTGCATATTCAAATGTAAAAATGCAAATTTTAGAAGGCCAGTTCTATTCTGTTGTGAACCACCCTTCAGCATGTGAACTTGGAATTATGATAAACTTTGACAACTCAGTTTGTTCTGCTTCTAATTTCACATTCTTTTCCTTAAATACAAACATTTCTCTAATTTATTTCTTTCCTTTATATACACACATTAATGAAATTTTCTCCTCTGTGTTTTCTATCCAGCATATTTTTTCCTCTTCCATTTTATTTTTTTTTTTCTTTGCACATACTTCTGAATTCCCCAGTCTCCCCACACAATAATTTTTTTATTATTATCTTTTTTCCTTTCTGGCTTAGTGAGAAAGTTTTAGGAACAGTCAGGAAACTACAGTTCCAGTAGAACAGAATTCCCAACAGAGAGCTGGCACTGCCTTCATAATTTTTTGGAGAGCTTTCCTTACCTCCCATGAACATCTCATATCATAAATACTTCAAATACTTGAGGTGGCTGAAAGGCACATTTTCAGCTCATTAGAGGAGCAAAAAGTTGAAGAAGAGATGCTGCCATAGATTTTTTGAAGAAAATCCAATTTAGCTCTTGCCTCTTCGTCTGATTTATTGAAGAACAAGAGCAACAAAAGAGAAATGGAAAAAGAAATGTTCCAGAAATGCAACTTCTGTGATGCAAAGGTGGTATTGAGTTTCTAATTACTTACCAGAGGCATTTATAAATTTTTCTGACTCTCTGTGCTGTACATTTTTTTCTATGATACAACCAACATGTTCAACTCCCACACTGATCTTTTGAATTGTGCCTGTGCTTGCAGCTTATGATCAGAGGTATAACATGAAAGATAGGTCACCTGGGAAACAACAAACATAATCACCAGTAGCATGAAAGTCAGCAGTTTTTCTCTATTAAAATATTTTTACAAAAACTCAAGACGTCTATTACATGACTTTAATGAAAGCTTGAATTTAGACTTAAAACCAAAACTGATCCATTTTGACAACAATTTTCAAAAGAAATCCTGAAGAAAAATTTTAAGTTACCTCTTTAAAACAGGCAACATTCTTTCCTATGACTTCTTCGACTTGTTTTGTTTCTTTTTTTTTCTTTCACTTCCCATCAACAGAAGAAATGGAAGAAATAGGATGTAAGACTCATGGGTTGAGATAAGGAGAGGAAGATCACTTACCAGTTATGTTTCTGAGCAAAACAGAAGCAACTGGAAGAAAGTTAATTTAATTTATATCTAAGTAATAAGAGAGTAGTTGGTAAAAAAAATCCATCTAAGTAATGTTAAACAATGTATAAAATTAAATTATTTAGAAGTAAAACCTGAATTTTGGGCTTGGATTAATTAATATAGTCTAAATTTCTGCTCCTATTACATAAATAACTGTTGGAATCTCAACCTTAATCCTCATCTAATTTATCAGTAGTATGCAGTGAGGAGAATACAGTGTGAATACAGGTGAAAAAGAATCACTGACATTAATTTGGATTATTAGGCTTCAGGATTACAGCAGCATCAGTGTCAAGTGTGGATTTCTCATAAAAATAAAATTTTTAAAAGTATCTTAGAAAGTCAAGTAGACTTCAAGCTGTCATGTTATTTTCAGCTGCTATCTCAAACATAGCTTCCCAAGAGACAGAGCTTATTCCAGTCTGTGAATCAGGTGTGTCTCTGAAGATGAGCATAAAGAAGATAAACCTGTAGTTGTGGCTTTCCAGTTTCTCTGCTGTCAGACTTTTTTTAAACTGAAATTTTGCAAGGATTTTAATGTCTTTCTCTGGCAGTTATAGATTTATAAACAGAAGAATCTGATTTTCTCAGGCATTCTCTTATTGGCCCTTGGTCTCCTTTGAGTAATATCTGATACCCTATGAAACATGAGGGAGGCCAAGGAGAATCTCCATCCTTTTCTGGATGTAGGGGGAAACAAAATTACAAATTATAAGAAAAAGGCTGAAGGACTTAATATCTTCTTTACCTTACTTCTAAATAATAAGACCAAGACCAGTTGTTGTTAAGGTACCTACCTCCCTTAGCTGAAAGACAGACAGGGAAGAGAATGAAGGCCCATAACACAGGAGGAAATTATCAGAGAACTCTCTTAACACCCTCCCTTCAGAAGCTTACTGACACTGATGAGGTCACTTCTCAGTCAGTTTCTTCTCAAGGCTGAACAGGGGGAAATTATCAGAGAACTCTCTTAACACCCTCCCTTCAGAAGCTTACTGACATTGATGAGGTCATTTCAGACAGTTACTTCTCAAGGCTGAACAGGCCCAGCTCCTTCCGCCTTTCCTCATAAGAGAGTTGTTCCAGTTCTTTAATTATCTTCATGGTCCTCTGTTGGACATGCTCCAGGAGCTCCATGGATGTCTTGCACTGAAGAGTCCAGAACTGGGCACAGCACTCCAGATGTGACCTCACCAGAGCTGACTATAGGGGCAGGATCACCTAATTTTTGGACCACTCACTCCAAGGACATTTAGGTGCTGGAGTGTATCCAGAGAAGGACAACAGTGCTGGAGCACAACAAGGAGCAGCTGAGGGAGCTGAGGGAGTTGTTCAGTCTGGAGAAGAGGAGGCCCAGGGGTAACATCACTCTCCACAACTACCTGAAAGGAGGTTGTAGTGAGGTGGGTGTTTGTCCTTTCTGCCAATTAACAACTAACAGGATGAAAGGAAACAGCTTCAAGTTGTACCATAGGAGCATTGCATTAGAAATTAGAATTTTTTTTTTTTTTTTTTAATTGTAAAGTAATGGAACAGACTGACCAGGGAAGTGGTAGAGTCCAAAACCTGTTGTACTTGAGGATGGTGGTGGTGCTAGGTTGACGGCTGGATTTGGTGACCTTAAAGGTCTTTTCCAACCTTAATGATTCTATGAAACTATGATTATACATATATTTTAACTCAAAGTGTACAAAACACTGGCAGTGCTGCACTGTTATCTTACTGATATGTCAGTGTTTTTTATAACTCTGATTAATTTGTTACATGCTTTTGGGTTCTAAAGCCTGGAATGGAGACCTTTGGAATACTTTGTAGGTAAACGGAACTGAAACTTGAAGCAGTTTTCATCCATACTGACTTTGGAAGAAGAATTTACAATTAAATAGCCCCTCAAGTTATGCTCAGTCTTTCTTCTGGAAACAGCTAGATGTGGTGGTCCAAAACAGATACAGGGATAAAATTAACAGGTAAATGCTTGGTCAGGAAATTATACTTTGGTTTACCTTCAAGCACTCTTACTTATAGCAGAGACATTAACAGAAGAAGAGAGCAATTTATTTGATAGACAAAATGCATTTTTTAATCTTTATTCCCTTTTTTGTCTTTTGCTTTTGAATCCCAGTGAGAAGTAAACTGACAAGTCTGTGCTCATTCACTTGTAAATTAATGAAAATATATTAAGAACTTTCATCTTCATTCTAAGTTGAGACAGAACAGGAATGTTCTGTATATCACCATGCAGAAGAGAGGAAAGATTATTAGGTTCAGGTATGGCAAAAGATCAATGCATTCACTGTATAATTTAATGCTCATGGGAAATGAGTTCATTCTTTATAATAGAAAGATTGACTGTTTCAGCTTTGTTAATGACAAAGAGTCACAAAAGAGATAGAATCTCAAATGAAAGAGAGATCTAAAAGAGGACAAAAATCTTGATATACATTTAATTGGGACATCAGACAATACAATTCATTCCCAGGAGAGAAAATTATTCATGTGTTGTAGCGAAGTTTGCATGAAAAGAAAGCCATGTATTTCTCTATGCCATGGTAACTAACAGCTTCAATAATCTTCCTTTTCCTTTTTACACATTTGTGCAGCTGGATATAGTTGCAATCTAAAAGTTTTAAAATTATCATAATTTCCTTTTTACCATTTCAGCACAAATATAGCATAAAAAAATATTTTCCCAAGCATAAGGATTAAAGATCCCAGTTTCCTGTCTCAAGCAATGTTAAGGCCACAGAAGGAATTTGCCATGAGATTAGCACAGAAGGGTGTGACAGGATGGTGCTAACTCCAGACCTGGCAGAGGTGAGATCTAGTTAGCACATCCTGGGTAACACATTCAGACAAAAAATCACACTGACAAGCCATTTAAAGAACCAACTGTTGATACACATATTTCTGGTCAAACAGAGATCACCCCACATTATGAGACAGATGTCATCTGAGACCAACAAAACCAAGGAAGCTCCCCCAATATCCTTCCCTGGAAACCTGGAACTTGGACTGGAAGATGACCCACAACAGCTGGGAACTTTAGATAAGATAAAGGTGTTGCAATTGTCCAGGTGTTATCTCAGACCTAGGTGGAGGCTGGGGGAAAAGCTGGGAGAGAAGAATGGATTACTGCTAACAGACACAAAAAATGCAGAATTTATGGCCCACAAGCAAAGCCAACTCAGGAACTATTATGAAATCATCTCGGAATGGATGAAGAGCAATCCAGCAGGGGAGATCACACCCACTGACTCAGGAGCCACCAACTAAAGAAATGCACCAACTCAATGGGAAAGAAAGAATGGGAATGGGAATAATTAGCATTAGAAGTGAGAGAATTATTTAACTAATAGAATAAGCAAGCTGTGCAGTCAATTAATTAATTCCTTCATTTGCTAAAACATATAAATAGTAAAAAATTTTGAATGACCCCTGCCATCTAGAAGCCTAAGGAGAAGAAGGACCAACTGGACACTGCTGGTGGTGGCTGTCTTCTTCTTGAACTCTCTCTACCTTTTCTATATCTTCCTGTCTTTGTGTCACATTCATTATAAAATAAATTCTGGGCTATTGACTTTGGCATACAGTCTAGTTTGATTTAATTTGGGCTGAGACATTTCTCAGCAATTGGATTGTAACACTAAGTGTTTAAGTTTTGGTAATTTTTGACATAGCAGGTGGTGTTAATTTAATCTTAGACTAAACAAATTAAAATATCCAACTAGTAACTAATCAAGCTCAGCTAGCTCTTCTATTTTTTTCCTCAGGATTAAGAAAAGAGACCTCACTAAAATTTAATTCATATTATCCTCAAAAGATTTCAAAAATATGTTGAAAATTTGTAGATGTCTCTAATATCTACATAATCTAAATCTTTGTCTAAGTCTTTAAGATGTATCATATGTCCCTAATTCTTGCACAAGGGACAATATAAAAATAAAACAAAATATGAGAAGCATGTTATCTAACTCATCTGATCATATATCAACATATATTTTAGGATTAAATAAACTATATTTTTTTCTCTTCTCTTACTAGGAAGGCAGCCTAGTTTTACTACTGCAGATACAAGGCATCCTCATTTCATAATTTCAACAAACATTATTATTTGTAAGAATTAAGATGTTAATTAAACAGCTGATTGGAAGAAAATGAGGGTGTTTTGTTTTAGTTTGGTTTGGTTTTTTTACATGGAGTCTCTGAAATTCATTCACTGACTTTCCATTGTGATCCTTCTGGAGGCAATGCAGCATGTAATTCTGAAGCTTCTATCATATGGTGATCTATCAGAAGCAACAAAGTGATTTAGTGATTAAAAAGTAAAGAAAGAAAGAAAGAAAGAAAGAAAGAAAGAAAGAAAGAAAGAAAGAAAGAAAGAAAGAAAGAAAGAAAGAAAGAAAGAAAGAAAGAAAGAAATTTACACTCTCCCCAACCCCTCTGCACACAGGAAATCAGAAAGGTCATTATTTTAGCTTTCTAGATTCATTCTCATTTTCCCTCTCAGAATTCCTGTCAGACATGTAAACTTTGCTCTTTTCTAATTTCTTCACTGATAAAATAAGTTTTAAATTTCCTTACTGAGTATGGAAGAACCAGGCAATACATAAATCAGCCAGATCCTCAGCTGAAATTCTACAGAATCAGTCTTCACAGAAATGAAAGACCAAGAATATTCTGTAGCTAATTTTATTTAGCTTTACAAGAGTCCTGTCTTAGATAATAATAATAACAATATTCCCCAGTCTTGCTAGGGATTATAAAGGAATATTGTTTCCTTTTCACCTTTTTTTTTTTTTTTGTTAGAAAGGTCATTTAAAGTACAGCTAATCAATTTATCTGAGATCCTTTGAGTCAGAAAGTAAATAATGTTATACCCTCATCCCAATAAATCTTTATCATCCCAGTTACTGGATTCTTCCTCCCCTTGGGTATCATTTGCTTTCTTGCAGCAAATTTTTGCCCTAAGATTTCATCACATGCCTTGTTTTTCCCATTTATTAAAAAGCTTTTTTATTAGAATGAAAGTTAGAAACCTATCTGCAACTAACCTAGCAAATACTTAACTGGCAGTTAATGTCACTTCCTCTTTCACTTCCTGCTATTATTCAGGACAGACTTTTTTTCCCTATTTGCTTGTATACTTTTAACATGTTTAATTATCATGTCTATACTCCCCATTATTTTCTCTATTGCCACTTCTTAAAAATATTTTCAATCCCATGAAATCTTATATTTCTCTCAATGCTTTCTTGCAATTTACAGGTCTATTAGAAAAGCTACTTACTTTCTGTGATCTGTATCTACTAAAATATTTTTCCCCCATATAGTTGTTTGTGGACATAGATATTGTTTGGAGTTTTGGGATAGGATCTTATATTAGTGGAAAATAGTTTTCTCTGTTTTCGCAGCATCCAGTTCCTTTGGCCTTGGTATCTAGTGGCAGATGTCTTTCCAGCAGAAGCTGTTTTTTAACCGTTTTTTAGTAGAATGGAATTCTGATAGTTATTGCAGGCTGTCAAAATAAATGGACAAAACCCATTTATTATTCAGCATTTTTTATATTTCCATCTTAAATATCTCAACAGTACACAGTTTATCTTTCTAAATAAAATAAAATTAATATATTTTAGCTGAAAAATTAATTTAGATGAAAAATTAAATTTTAGATTTGCATAGTATTATTAAACATGGCTCTGCAATAATTGCAAATTTTGACACCAGTTCTCGTGAGGCCATCTGTCTTGGAAAAGGAAAAGCCTTCTTTGCAAATGCAAGGTGACAGCTGGAGGTGAGTTGTCCTTTGACAAGTTGAAGATAGTCATGTTTTGAGAGCAAGCAGATATGCCTCCAATCAAACACTCTGTAAATATGTTTATCTCAATATGCTCTACCTATTGGGAATAGACAATACATTGTATACATTTTATGTGTTGGTAAAATACCATCTTAAGACCTCACCTCATCTTACTCCCTTTGTCAGTCTAGCAATTCATTTCCAAGAGGATAATACGTACTTTAAATAATATATATAATTTAGGGTGGTATAAATCACTAAATTTATTATAACAAAACCTCCTTGCTTGGAAACAAAGCCATGCTTTTCCACAGTGGAAGTTGACATTATGATCAGCATGTGAAAAAGAGACATCTAGTCTTAATAACATTTAGACAAATTTAAAAGCACTTGTTTTTAGGACTGACATCTTCTCTTTCCAGCTGCCCATAGAAACAGAATACCAGAATTAATCCCACTGAAACACATCAGGCAGAGACCTGAAAAACTTTTCAAAGCCGAGTAAAATGACATAATGCAGACCTCTGGAAAGTACAGGCAATGGAGTTTTTCTACTACCTTTTTCTTCCTGGATTTACATCATAGTTATCCCAGATGTTATGAATTCATTTCTAAAGGTGCACTTTTCACAGTATGCTAGTGTGCAGTTCTTACTATTAAAGTATTACAAAACCACGAACATGTAATTATGGGTTACTGAAACTACCCAAATCATACATGTAATAAACTTCTTATCTCTTTAATGCATCAACTGTATTGTCTCTCAAAGTATTCAAGAGCACATCCTAGGTTTTGGGGATGGAATGAATTGACTTTCATTATGACCTTTCATTTGACTTTATGAAAACCTTTAAGTGAAATGTAATATAAAGAAAACCATTATAAAGCCAATAAAGTTGTTCAAAAAATAAACCACATAGAAATATTTAGGTCAAACACAATATTTAAAAGTAATTACTATAATCTCAGGACTCATAGCTTTTCAGTTGACTTCCATTTCTCCCTAAAATAGTAATAACTTGCTATTATTTCAGAAATTACTCCTATAAAATTTTAAAAGTGTCAATAGAAAAATATTTAAAAATATTGAAAATATTGAAATGGAATATTTGAAACATGAAGGAAAAGTTTTTGTAAGCTACTTGATTCCTGGTTATTTAGGAAGGACACTGTGTTTTAGACCTCACAATCATTGCGAAAAATTGCATTCAGATTGGAACCATCATAACCTACAGCACAGAAGATCCTTTCCTTTTATCAGAGTCATCCTATTCTTTAAAAAAAAAAAAAAAAAAAGTGATCAATGGACAGACTCTGATTGATTTTGGGTAAAATCAGATAAATAAATGAGGTGTAGAGTCAAAAGACCATCTGGTCCAGCCTTTCATAGACAAGGGAACCTAGATAAGACTATCAAAAAGGGAACCTAGATGAGTTTATTGGGAGCTAAAATGAGAATAGCACTGTTCTGCTTAGTTTATTGAACATCTTTTAGAGATTAATCTTGTCAAGTTCCTTTTGGAAATCTTCATAGACTTTATCAGATCAATCACACATTTATCAGTAGGATTTATCAGTAGGATTAACAGGCCCTACAGCAATAAAGACTCTATCCTCCTTTTCCAAAGTAATGTTATATATAATGTATATAATTTCACTCAAAACTACTTAATGTATGCATACATTTTTAAATTACAGTTGTCACAAAAATACTAATAACATCGCTCTAAGAAGAACTATGCTTAGAGATTCTCTGCTGGCATCTCAGAAAACCTTTCTGGAATTTTGATTGGTTCTGTTAAAAAAATTAACTTTCTGATTGTAAATACATGAACAACTTCATAAATAATATTGAGTTTGAGACAGAACTGGGCCTCTTGGCCCAGCTTATACTGTCATTTTGACTCAAGTCTTATCTTCACTGTAGCTTGTTCACACTTCTCCCTAAAATGTCTCAGGTAGATACAAAAAACAGACAGACTATAGGATGGAAAAGACTTTGGGTGCCAACACTGGTCCAATCTTCCAGGTCAAACTTTGAAGTCTGGTCAGATTCCCCAGGTCATGTTCACCAGAGATTTGAAAAAATTTGTAGCCTCCTTTGGAACAAGTTCCAGTTTAGTTCTTTTGTTTGGTTGGTTTGGGTTTTTTTGGGAAGGTGTTTTTTGTTGTGTTTTGTTTTGTTTTGTTTGTGTCTTTTGTTGTTTGTTTGTTTGGGCTTTCTGGATGTTGTTTTTGTTGTTGTTTTCTAGGAATTTTTTGGTTTGTTTTTTTCCTCAAACTTCTACAATGCTCTTAGTTTTATGTTCCAGGGTCTCTTGTTGGACATGCACACAATACAATGTATTGCTTGTATAGATCACATCTGCTTAACAGCTCTATAAATTCCAATTATTTGGATTAGTGAGCTACAAGTAATAACCTAATGTCACAATATGCCTTAAAGTTATCGACATCAACTACTTGGACTGACAGTTTTCTCAGAGGACATATATAAGACCCATATTCACTTTTAATGGCAGCTACTAGAGAGGTAAATAACCAAGGTGCCCTCAAGTGACAATTGGTACCTTGTGTGTGCACAACTGAATCAAATCCATTAACTGAATTGTTGTTTTTCCTTTGACTATACTCAGCTTTTAGTCACAGACCTCACTTAAGGAAACAGAAATTTAGATCAGGTATGTAGACAGTTGTGCACACCTGAGAGCTGAATCCCAGCTTCAAAGACAGATGTCTGGAATCCACAATATCGTCCTTTTTGAGCCATCTGATTTCCTAACTACTCTCTATTTTGCCCGGAAATAATATTTTTAAAGTCAACGTGAATATAAATTCTGCCAGTAATCTGGCATCTTGGAAAGCATTGACAGAAAAATGTGGGGACTTGTGGTTTCCTCTTAGAAGTAAATTGCACTTCGTAAATATTACTTTCTGAAGTTCTCATTGTTTCAGTTAAATCCAATTTCAAAATGACTTTTGAAACAAAAAGTGAGACAGCTTGAAATAAAAATGAGGAAGAAATTAAAGAATGAGGAGTTGTGCTCTGTTGAGTGAGGTGGCACTGCAGGGTGCATTACTCAGGGTGGCAAGGCAGGGACCACACCTTGACTGTGTGACCATGAGCCCATGAAGTGCTATCTCAGCCGTGCATTTGCCAGCAAGCTGCACTCAAAGTCAAGGCACCGTCATATCCCACAAAAGGCTGAACACAGAGGGAGTGCCCCACTCCTGGGCAATGGTACACTGGTAACCTTAATTCATGACCTGTATCTTTGTGTGAATGAGTGTATGTGTGTATGTGTGACAGAGAGACAGAGAGAAGGTCGTTGGCTACAGAAGGGTGTTCAGAAATATATATTTATTGACTTTTTAAAATGTCTAGTACGGTGTTTTATCTTCTGTATTGTTGTTATTGATTTTGACTGTGTATTCACAAATTGCTTGTTAATTACTTGTCACCAATAAATCAATAAGTCACTTAGATCATGATTATGTTTAAATTACCTGAACTTAGAAATTTTTACCTGTGATAGATATTCTGAGGTTCAGATTTTTGTTGTGGATAGCTGGAAAACCTATTTATTCTTTTGCCTCTAAAAATTGTCTTTTATTTCATAGAATGCAAACATAAATATTGTCTACCATGTCAGACACCAATATTTTAAAGCACAACTCTTGACATTTCTGAGAACATTAGTTCCACAGATTTGTGTTTCAATATAGTTAAAAAAGAATGCTATTCATTACAGACCCTATTTAATAGCTTGCCCAATGGCATACTACCCAGCCTCTAAACAATCCAGAAGTGTCATAAATTATAGCTCTATTTGCACCTCTTGGAAAAAAAAAACCAAACCACTGTGGCATTTTAAATAATATTATACATCTCCATTTAGACAACTCACCAAGCTCTCTATCAGCACTTAAAGTAGGACTATTTGCATACAATGAGAAAGATTCCTGCAGAATGAGAGCTCTCAGTGGGATACAGATTCATATAAAGAATTACTGAAAAATTGATTCAAAAAGTGTTGTGGAAATACCAGGAACAAAATCAGCACAACCAAACCAATGTTTGGAAAAAACCTGCTACTGATGTCGAGTAAGAAAGAGCAAAAAAATTGGAAGATTGTGACAGACACTGAATGACTTGTATGCCTACTCAATATATTTCTTCCTGTAGTGATGTATTTTACAAGATAAATTTCAAAAAATAAAGCATTTTCTTTAATATGTGATAAAATTTGGTAGGTTGAAAAATCACAGAAATATATCATACCCCCTGAAAAAGTAAGATCCTAATTACTGAGTATGAGAAAATTCACAAGATATTATCACATCAGCAAGTTTTGCAGAACCCTTTCAATCACAACAAGCTTTAATTAGGAATAGACATTTTTTAAGCTCAAACATAAATTTATCAAAGATAGCTTGCCTGTCAAATTGCAAAATCAATATGTAAGTAATTAGTCAGCATTTGAGATACAATTCATTAGGTTTTATTTAGTATAAGAGACCTAAAAAATAGATATATTTGGAGTATAAGAAAATTATTTCAATTACATGGAAATATCTTTGTTTTTATTAAAGATAATTGAATATTCATTTATCAGACTCTGTACTCACATCACATACTTTCATAAGTGCAGAGGCTTTCTCCAGTCTGAAATACTTAAAATACACTTCATACTATGATGTATTTGACAATGGGATATATTGTGCATTGCTTCTTAAAGGCACAAGATGCAGAGAAAGTCAACAGAGGGAAGAAGAGGCAACAGATTTTACATTCTTCACCCAGCAGATTTGCATTTCAGACTTGCTTTACAGTAAAGCACTTGAGCTACACTTCTGCTACCCTGATATATGAATTCCCATACATTTCTGGGCAAGAGAAACTATAGTGAGAAGAACATAAAGTTTCTCCCCTCTAGCTCCAGGTGAATTCTTATAATTTGCTAATCCCATGTGTAGGAATACAGTAATGAGAATTAAAGATAAAAGCTTTATAAATTTACTCTTTCATCAATAAAATATCCATTCATGTTCCCATCCTATTTGAAATGACAAATGAAATGATTTCTTTAATTAATTAATAAGTAAAATATTTAGTAGCATAAAAATGGACAATATCAAATAATAAAAATTTTTGTTGCTCTGAAGAGATGACAAACTTAAAACATCTTTTTTGTGAGCTGTAGCTCAGCAAATATGTACTACTGGGACTTTGTTTCTATTTATTGTATGTAGGGGTTTAGATTAGGTAGGGCTTGCTCAGTTGGTGAAGCTTTGGGTGTCACCCTAGGACAATTTCTTTCTTTCTTTCTTTCTTTCTTTCTTTCTTTCTTTCTTTCTTTCTTTCTTTCTTTCTTTCTTTCTTTCTTTCTTTCTTTCTTTCTTTCTTTCTTTTCTTTCTTTCTTTTATGACAACACATTAAAACAGCAGTAAAGTTTAATAAGAACAGTAGTAAAAGTCAGCATTGAATTTAGGTGTGGATATGATCAGTTGTGAAATACTGATTTATGTAGGATATCATAACCCTCTACTGCTAAAAGTGTTTTTATAAGTGCTATGTTCAGGACACAGCTTCAAAACATTGGCAACTTGAAAATAAAGCAGGATATAAATTCTTCATGAGTCCTAAACAGACCTTCTGCATATGGTGATTTTCTCCTTAGATGCACTTCTGTTAAAATTGCTTTGACTGTGGCAAGTGTGTAATAGACTGATTGTGCTCAAAATTTTCCAGTAATGAAAAAAATTATAAGTTTTGCCCAATTTAAGTCAATAAATACATCATCTAAGCTGAAAGGGGTTTTCTCTTCCCTTCCATTGACAATAAAAGAAAAATAGTGTTTATTTCATTTTATTTATTTAATTGTATAGCATAAAAAGAAACTTCTGTGGTTCTAAATATTGAAGATATTAAGATATTTGAAACTCAAATATTTTTGTCATTGGAAGTGTAAGATGGAGATCAGAGGTATTATTTTTATTAAGTGAGATAATAATTTGTACAAAATAGTACAAATATGAAGAATAAAAGCCTGAAAACTACAGAGATATTCAAATGAAGTGACTGATTTAAAAATAAAATGAAAAAATAATTAGTTTAAGAAAATTAAAATACTTATAAGTAAGCTTTATAAAAACAAAAATGTTTATAAATATTCAGCAAATCCAGTGATGACACTAAGCATCATTTACTCCTGAAACACTGGTGTTGTAAACTGAATAATGCATTTTCATTAGAATAAAAAACACCAGGTCTTCTCATAAAATGCTTTCCAACCCAGGTATTTCAAAGGACACAATTTTAAGCAAATGGCCACAGGTGAATTCCTTAATATTATTTGAGACTATGTTTTCCTGTCTTTCCCTTTTTCTATGTCCCCTTCACTGAGTCAGGAAATTTTGCTGCCTGCAAATTTTATGTCCATTTGCTACAGACATTCTGCTTCATTACTCCTTCCATGCTTTTTACCTTCCTTCAAATGGCCCACTTTATTTTCTCTCTCATATCTCTCTTTAAATCTTCATTCCTTCAGATATATATATTTTGTATATTAGATACACACAGTAGGGGGGGAGTTACATATTTTTTTCAAGAAGGGATTTAGATACTCTGCTGTTGAAGAACAGAATAAAACAATGTGATATTGTAAGGTTGTTATAATTACAGATATATTGTTTCACTGACTTTTTTACTTAATACTTAATGAAATATTTAATTACTGCAACTAATACTTTCAATGATGCAAATGAGATCTTATTTGACTAAACCATCCCACCTAAATATCCTATTTTAGAACATTTGATTTTTTTAAGCACTTTATTTTTACCAACTGAAATATTGTCTTCATTGACGTTGCACTGAGAGGTTTTTCACTAACATATGAATTAATTTCAATAAAATTTTGTATCTGGATCATTTAAATTGCCTCCATGTTTACATTGCAATAGAGTGAGGTGAAGTTAGGAATCAAAGTGAGGAATAGGAACCATGACTGCTAGACCGCAACTTATATTTTCAAATATTCCTGACAGGCTTTCCTGTAACAAAAAGATGTTGTACATAGTTGCATCAAGAAAAGAATTTACAGCATCTCTTCTAAAATGTGTATTCATAACAAATGTAACATCTTTATAAAACAATGTACCTCATCTCTTTCCTCCCTGTTTTCCTTCACTGTTATTGCTGTTGGAACTGGAAATCCAGTGGGAATTAGTAACGGATGATAACAACAGTAATAGCAAAACAAAGTTGCTCATTGGTCACAAAATTCAACAAAAATTATTCTTAAGACAAAATAAAAAACTTAATATCCTAAGAGGCAAAAAGCTCAGAGGAGAGATGTTGGAAGATACAAGATACATTTATAGAAAATTGGATTGTAGATTTCCCATTCTGCTACTGTCAGTTTCTGAGTTTGACAAAAAAAAAAATAGAAACTCAACAACCAACAAACAAAATGAACTAACAAAGAAGGTGAATTTCAGCCACATTGCTGAAGATGGCAAAGAACAAAATAAACTAACAAAGAAGGTGAATTTCAGCCACATTGCTGAAGACGGCAAAGATTGACTCTGGACATTCTGATATGGCAAAGAACCATTCACAGAGACAACAAAAGGTGGCAGACTAGGTGAATTTTGTGGACAGATTGCTTCCTCTGTCCCTTAAGACATGCACAAACCCTTTGCATTTTAAGTACATGGTGCCCCTTGAATTCAGGGATAGGGATGGATCCTTGGGTGTTTCTATTAAGCTGCACTGTTGACTTTATTCCTCCAGTAGCTTCCTGAAACCTGTATGGGTTTTCATTTTGCAATCTAATAAATAAAATTGATGAAGAAACATTCTCTGGTGCTGAGATCAAGTGTCATGGAGCACTTAATTTCATGCTTTTCAGACTCTATACCCCTCAGTGTGCTTTACTGTGCTGTACAATCCCTGCAATTTTGTATCCCCACACCATGGTGAGGTAGCTTTGGAAAATGCTACTCAGACTGTAGAAAAAAAAAATATCTCAGGCTATCTTGATAAAATGTGTGTACATGGTCCCCAGTGCAGTACCAGCCATACTTTCCTTAATGGTATTGACATAGCCTTAAGGCACTTCTGTTCATGATTTTCACCTTCTGTATATTTTCCCCGGTAATATAAAAGCTGGAGAAAGTGAGAACTAGGACTTAAAAATGCATAATTGGGAGGTCGAATGATCTGAATTAAATGCAGAACAAAAGAGGGAAGAGCAAACAAATTTATTTCAAGTGAATTTTCTGACTCCTCCTTAAAGGGAGATGAGGCTGAACTGAAGGACAAAACAGTCATGGGGTTGCTCCAAGATTTATCAGCATCCTTTATAGACATTTTTTTCAGCCAGGAACTTATGAAGCAAGGAGCAAGCAGAAAGGACTATATGTCCTGGTACAGTTTTAATATTAAGTCTGGAAGAAGAGACAGAGGAAATAAATAAGTCCAAATTTTACATGACTTCAGGTTTTTTCTTGATTAACTGGCTTCTGTTAATCATTTATCAGTGGTGCATGCTGGAGGAAAACACCAATTTCTCATCTAATACAAACTTCATAATTCTTCTTCAGGGATATCACAAGTTTCGAAGTACATTTAGCTTGTCAATACCAAGGTAAGCTTTTAATTACAGATTTCAGCAGCATGTACTCATATACGGTAAAATAACATCTTTATGCTGACATATGTACTTAAATTCTTTCCTGTTATAGGAAAATACACTACAACCTGTGTTCTTGTCTAGTTTCAGTGAGGTGTTTCTTTAAAAATGTAAATTTTGGAGCAGCTCATCCTTTAATAACCTTGACATTACTGGGGGAACAAGTGACTTTGGTGTAATTTAAAGGAGTCTATAATTTCAGTTACTCAATCTCATTTCAGTTACTCATTTCTAAGAAGACAAAATAAATAAATACAAACTGATTTCTGTTACCATGTGTAACTATATATTGGGCTGGACTAAACATTATTTTGCACATTGCTGTCAATCTTTCTATTAAAAGCACAAAGTATTCTGAGACATATGATGCCGTATGGCTCTTATAGCTGCAGAGCAGCTGGGCGAAATTATCAAAGGAGGATGCACAATTAAGCAGGATCTGACTAGTACAATCGAGGTCTGTAATTAAGCCTCTGTCTCCATAGACACATCTGGTCCCTGCTTCCTCACTGTGCTCTGGAATCTGAAATTTACTCTTGTTTGGCAGTCGCATGTCTGCTGGGGGGAGTTGGGAGGGGGAGTTGTGTGTACACTAAGTACTATACACCTCAGAAAGGTCTACAGGATCAAGATCTTAGTTTTAATAAACTGAATTTCAGAGGAGGACAAAATTTAACTTCTTACAAAGGTCTAAAATTTCCATTAGTCGTACCTTTACCTATATCTACTTGACTGTTTTTGAAAAAACACAGATCTCTGAAAACAGTGTAATCAATTACTACATCATACACAGTTGTCTGTAAAACTGCTTGCCTTTTTCTAAAATTCTATGCATTATATAAGTAATGCAGTAATGGCTGAAGGCTAAAAAGGTTTTCCATGTCTATTCTCTACTTCATTATTATTTTTAATGTATTGAAAACGTGTTATTCAGTGCTGCACATACAAAATTTAAAAATGCATGTTATGGAACATATATTTAGGATCACATAACTCTAAATTAAAAATAAACAGATTTTAAATTGTCTCTGTACTATCCTCATGCCTCTATCAATACAACCAAAGACTATGTCAGTCATATCTGCAATCACAGAATTGTAGAATGCTTTGGGTTGAAAGGAACCTTCAAATAATTTCTAGTTCTAAGTGTCTGCCTTGGGCAGAGACACTTGACTTTAGATCTCATTGCTCCAAGTCCTCTTCAAACTGGCCTGGAATATTTCCACTAATGGGAAATTTAGAACCTCTCTAGACACCTATTCCAATGTGTCACCATCCAGATTCTAAAAAAGTTCTTCCTTGCATACCATCTAAACATTTATTCTCTCGGTTTAAAACCATTGGTCCTTGTTCTATCACTACAGACCCATGATAAAAAGTCTTTTTCCATCTTTCCTATAGGCTACATTTATTTATATGGAAAGGTCACAAGAGGGTGTCCCCACAGTCTTTTAAAGGCTGAAAATCATCAACTCTCGCAGCTTTCCCTCATAAGACAGGTGTTCCAATTCTCTGATAATTTTCATGGCCCTCCTCTGGGTTCTCTCCAACAAGTCTCCTTCTTTCCTTTACTAAAGACCCCAGAGCTGGATGCAACACTCAAGGTGTGGTCTCAGAACAGCAGATTAGAAGGGCAAAATCACCTTCCCCTGCTGGCCACACTTCTTTTGGTGCAGTTGGCTTTGGGGTCTGCAAGTGCATAATGGAAGTTCATGTCCAATTTTTCATCACCAACTCCTTCTCTCTGTCTGGCTGCTTTAACACTTCAATCACCCAGTCTGTAGTGACACTTTGTCTTGCTGAACTTTTGTATATTTACATAGGCTTACTCCTCCAGCCTGTCCAGTCTCTTTATGGCATCCCATCCCTCAGATATGTCAACCCCACTACTCAAATTGTTGTCACCTGCAAGTCTGCTGAGGGTGCTCTCACTCCCTCTGTCTACATCATCCATAAATACATTAAATAATATTGGTTCCAGTGCAGACACCTGAGGCACACATCTTGTTACTGATTTCCACTTGTGCCGGGGACTGCTGTTACTTGTCTCTGCCCCAGCACGGGAAAAGGTGGTTCTGGGCAGGCTGTGCTCTTGAAGAAGGAGTCTGGACTCTTGCTTTTCTGTCTTCAGTTGAGTTTATTGTTCCTTATCTACAAAGTTTTTCTGTCTGCCCAGCCAAGGTCTGATCAGCAAGACAGCCACCCACGGGGCGGTTGTCTCTTTTATAGTGAAAACTACGCATTAGATATTTACCTTTAATTTCCAATACTTTCTGCGCTTGTTGGCAAGTGCACTTTCTATATGGACCAATCCACACACGCCAACATCATCCTGAACATGGATGCCAAGGAGAAGAAAGAAGAAGGACAGGGCACACCCAAATTCCTCCATCTTAGAACTCCTGACCCCCATGTACAGAATTTCAAACCCCCCTGTACAAGGCTCAAAACCCCCCTGCACAGTGCTCCAAAGTTTTTTCCTTCACCCTGTGATTCCTACTACTATGCTACTTAAAGTTTTGTGGCCTGTAATTCTTCATATAAGGTTGGCAATTTGCTTAATTTGATGAATTAAGATCAAATTTCCAGGTGTCTTTGGCTTCCTGCCAGGGTCTCTGAGCCCCTGCCAGGGCTTTGAGACATCCAGGGCATCCAGCGAGATGCTCTGGGTTCCGACACACTTGTATGCCAATCCATTGATTGTAACTCTTTAAATATCCATCCATCCATCCATCCATCCATCCATCCATCCATCCATCCATCCACCCATCCATACACCCACCCATCCATCCATCCACCCCTCAATCCATCCATCTGAAAGTTCACTGAACAAATCCATACCTCTGCAATACAGAAGTACTGTTGAGCGGGACCTTATTAAAGGTCTGGGTGGATGACATTTATAGTTTTTCCTCTGTTCACTGGTGCAATCACTCCATCATAGGAAGCTATTTTTGGAGAGGCAAACACATTAAATTAACAGCTGAATAGAAGGGGAATGGGAAGTGAGGGCACTGAAAAAATCAATCAGCACATACACTGTCATTGCAAATATGCACACATACGTATTTAATTAACAGGAAGCATACTTTCAGTCTTTGAGGGATATATGGGTTGTACTGAGTTAGTTCCTGTTGAGTCACAGTGGCATGAGTATAAACAAGTGTCACAAATGTGAGAAAAGGTAATTATATCTGTGCTGCAGATATTTCTTGCTGACAATCAGATTTAAATAAAGTCTATTGGAAACAAGAGAAAAGTCATTCAGTTGGTTTTTTTTATTAAACACCGTGTGAAGAGTTTATTTACAATATTGCAAGTAGATTTTGCATTTAAATAAAGTCCTAATTTTATTTATCCAAAATTAGGAATTTTTGCTAATTTTAGTGTGTAAATAAAAAAATACAATCCCTGTGCAACTATCATTTATAAAATTAAAAAGTGTGAGATTGATATTTTCTTCTAAATCTCATATTTTGTTGTATTTATGCAATGAATGTATACTAAAATACAAATAGATGAACTCACCTCTTCTCTCACCACCTCTAGAGCAGGAATAGAATTATTACTTCACTATTACTATTTTCTAATGAAAAAAACCTGAAAATCTTAAAAATACTTTATTTTACCAATGGGGACAAAAAAAAAGCTGAGCTAGGTTTTGACATTCATGATAGTACAGTCTAATAGGCAGAAGTTTGCATATCGATGCCAGAAACACACTACTGGCTCTACACCCTTGCTACAATGCAGACAGTAACTGATCTGTGCATGAAGAAAGATGATACTAAAACTAAAATCATGAATTTACCCTGTGTGGTTTTTTCCCCCACTCTACTCTGCAGATTTTATGAATAAAATCTTCATGATATTTTTTGAGCCCTTTTATGATTTTGTTAGGACTGAAAGACACTCATAACTTGAAGGTTTAGTTATTTATAATTTCTCTGGCCCATGAGAGACAGCTAGGATGTTCTATAAAGACATTTCAGAAAAAAAAATACTTAAAACGATGATGCCTGCTCAACACTAGGCATAGAGAGCTTTGAAACTGCATCTTTGAAATTGATCCTATTTTGCTGGAAAAAGTCTTGAACTGCATTTTGTTACTTGACTCTATCTCAGTAAATATGAACTATGTGGTGTTCTTGTTACTGACGAGACATTGCAAATGTCCTACCCTTGTTGCACGATAAAAAGTGGTACAATATCTTTGTGCTGTTCAGAATAAAAGGAATGAAAGGAACGGAGAGCCAGAAATGAAAAGATTGCAGCTGGTGGACAGTCAGCATTAAACTGTTGAGAAATGTTAGAACTATTTAAGTCGCCATTTCTAAAATTTTATTTTTTCCATATCCAGAATACACCTGTGGAATACACAGTCTTTCCTTGAATATGGGAGAATCGAAACAGAAACCCACATGAAACATTAAGAGTTTCATTCTGTAGCTTTGAATATTGTGTTAACAAAAAACGTCCTATTTATTTCTATTTAATTAATTTTATAAATATCTGGTTTATTAATTTAAAATCTGAGATTATTTCATATTAACTGTATGAACCATGGGTTATAGAATTTTAAGAAATAGTTGTATTATTATTGTTTATTATGGATGTACAAGGATTTTTCCCAGCACAAATCAGATTTTGACTTCTGATACAAGCTGTTTTTTTACCATAAGGGAAGTAGTAACAGCAAAAAAAAAAGGCAGCTGGAATGAATCTGTGCTTTTCTAGAAACCTTACCCTTCAGTTGAATGACTGTTACCCTGAAGCAGGACAAAAGTGTTTGAACTGGTTTTACCTTTATGGAGGGATAAAACCTAAACTCAAAAATTTTTGCCAAATGTTTTGGGAAACTGCATTGTGGTATTTTCATCCACAGAAACTACTATTCAATGAAATAGATGATGATGTCAGTTCAATACTTTTCCATATCTTGAAAGGCTGGACCTCCAACCATCTACATTTCTATAATAAAAAAGGAGAAAATAACTTCGTACTGTATTTGTTCTATACTACAGTGAAACAGCAGCCTATGTTCTGAACAAAAATTGTATAGATAGTATGGTCTGGACTAAAAGGAGGCTTTAAAAGTAATAAAAATATGTCATTTCACAGGGACAAAAATGTTCAACCAAATAGCATAGACAAAACCATCAAAACAGAATGGCAACCAAGTTGGATTCACTTTAAGACAAAAAGTAGAAACTCTGTTTTCTCCTTCACTATGTCTGAAATCAAGTAACAGTTGATACCATATGGTATTATTTCATGGCTAATACAGAACATTCTAAATATCAAGAAGGGATGCATCCAATTTCAATAAAAATTTCAAACAAAACAAGGTTTGGGTCCAGTGTAGATACTGGTCTGTACCTAGCAGTACAGTTTGCCCTACAGAAGTAATGAAATGTTTGACCCTCTGAAATTCAAAGAAATTTATTTCAGTGCAGTCTAAGAACTGCAGGAAGTAAGATAACTCTATAGACAAACACATTGATTCATGGTTAAAGATACAGCAGCTTTAAAAAAAAATCAATTTTGATGCAGTTACATGTTATTTTCTGCAAGGGACACTTCTTTGATCTCAGGCTTAGGTGCAAAGCCTTATTGTGTACTCTTGCTGGAACTCTCTCATCACCACACAGGGTTTGTTCTTCTGTACTGCCTGGGGGGATGTGCTGCCCAAGCCTAGATGCTTCCTGGGGAAGGGCTGGCATACAGAAAGCAATGCTGTAGATGGTGCTGGCAATTCAGCATCAATAATGTCAAACCTTCTTCCTGTCCCTGTGCTACTTTTAGACACAGAAATAACCTCAGTATCTTGCAGATGTTTATTAATGTCACTGGTGTCAGCATTATCCCTTACTTAAATATAAGGCACACTTATAAGACTTTTGTTTTGAAAGTTAAGGTGCATGGCAAATATTTTCTCTATATATGAAATAAATTCCTCTTTGTTTACAGTCTATACCTGTGAGAAAATAGATTGCATAAAATTAAAATATGCACTTGGGAACAAAGACTCCTGTACTCTCATGCTGCAGGCAGATATTACCTATTTAGCAAGTCACTGAGCTGTTTATGCTTCATAAATCCCATCTAACAAAAAAAGGCATATCCTAGTCATTAACTCTAGAAAAATACTAATAACCTAAAGTAAAACAAAACAGGACAATAAACAACGGGGGCAGGGTGAATAGTTAAGTAATAGTGATTTTTATGTTTATTTAAATGTCAGTGAATTTTATCTTTGAAGAAATCACACATTTTGATTCATAAAAAGAAAATATAAACATATGTGTGGGTAGAGTCAAAGTAGTCTATCAAAAAAGAAGAGACTAGTTCTGTCCAATAGATAACCTGACGGGACACATATGATAATATTATTCAATCTAACTGAAAAATATAATTGAATTTTGAAATTAATGGGAAGTATTACTATTTAGCAATTTATACTCCCATCTTATACTCACTAGCGATTAATGAGCATTCAAAGAATGAGCAAAACCCGCAATTAGAAACCATTTGTCATTTGGAAGGTGTCATTGATCAACATCAGCTTTCAGTAGCATATTTGATTTTTATTAAATTATTTCTTTTCTGTTCTTAGTAAGAATCCACAGAAAGATCCTTCAGCTCCCATTCATGTGCAGACCCTGTGATCATAGACTAGACAGAGGTTGTCCATTTCTGAGGCTCTTTATTGACAAAATTTACATGACCATGCTTAATAATGATGAGAAAACAGTATATGCTTGGTGTCCTAGAAAAATTTTATCAAAAAGTACGGCTGTCCAATACCTCTATAGCCAACAGAAAATTCCTAGTTTATTAATCTGATATGCTAGTTCATCTCCTTCAATACTTCTAGGGAGCCTGCTTTGATCATGTTTCCAGATATGCCAGGTGCCTAAAGTGAGATTGAATATTTCTACATTAGGAAATACTGCAGCTACAACAAATAGAAAGATGTTAATGTCATTAATGCTTTTCCACTCTTTGGAAGACATAAGTTTTAATAAGTAATAATAATAATTGGAAAAAATTCTGCCCCAGTCCTCAAGGAATGGAGTTGGAATTTTTATGTAGATTCTTTTTCTTCATATGACTTATGAATTGATGGAAAATTATACATTGCCTCACTGCATTATCAAAAAGCATATTTTTTTGAATGACAATTTGACATTTTTTTCTCTGTTACTATGATTTAAAAGCCACAAAACCTAAACCAAAATTAAAATAAGATAAACTATGTGAAAAAAGAAAAGTAGTGCAATTAGATGTACTGTTTAAGGAGATGTTATATTCACTGAAGCAATGAAATTATGTTACTTGAAAAGAATATAAATATTTTCCCATTAACCTGTCATTTCTGTTATTAACATTCAATAGGACTCAGCCAAAGAAGCACAGGAGCCATAGTAAGATCTTCAATGTCATGGAGCAGTCTTCACAGCTGTACACCAGCAGGGGATGCCAAAAGAAAACATAAAAGTCATCTTGTCCCATGAGCGTATACCTGAGTTGTCAGTGGATTCTTTCATTTTGCATACCTTGGTCTTGGAATTCTGAAGTCAGAAGGCTGAAAAAAAGTATATAAATAGAAAAAAAATTACAGAATAATCACTACAATGTAGTGGTTATTAATCAAGATAAAATAAAACTTAGCAATGGAAGAAGCAGACTACTTTATTGGCATGCAAGCAGTGCTCTCAAAAATTTGAAGATAATAGAAATATTACACATAATTAATAGTAGGGCTGTAAAGAATCAGCCAATGTATATCACCACAGGAAAATATCCTTTTTTCCTTTTTTTTAAGGAAGTATCTAGATTTGTATTTATGACTTTAAAACATCACAAGTATATATTAATTCACTGACATTTCTCTCTGAGTTTGGCAATTGGTTTCCCTATGATTTATCATTTATGGCATATCACTTTTAATACATTTTTCTAATTTAAGTTATATTTCTATACTGTGTGGTAATTAAAACAATTACTTTTATTAAATTATGTGTAGCATTGAAATGTCATTTTGCTTTATGAATTCATATTGACTTGTTTGTTGTTTTTAGCATACTTTTTCTTTGCAGCATTAGCATTCTGTGGTGCATTGTAAACTAACAGAGCTAGTCAGGCATTCAACCAAAAGACTTCAGTTATATGATGCTCAAAATTGTGAAATGTAACAATGTAACTGCTCAGTTCCAGTAGTAGAATTTACAATGCAAATGACTAAGTTCACATAAACTGTGATTCCCATAAACCTCTTTGAATACTGGAGTACTCCACAAGGAAAACAGAAAATAAGAAAGGGATAGACTAAAGTGGGCTGCTTAAAGTGAACTGCCATGGTCTGGGAATCCCAAGACATGAAAGATGTGAACCCATTGGAACAAATCTGGTACCTATGAAGGTAGGCTGAGAAAGTTGGGCCCATTTAGCCTGGAGAAGAGAAGGCACTGAGGAGACCTTACAGCACTCTTCAAGTATCTAAAGGGGATCTACAAGAAATCTAGAAAGGAACTTCTTCCAAATGCATGTAGAGGCAGAACAATGGCGAATACATAGCAAATTACACATTGATCTCCTTTCTACTGATCTTGTAAGATTAATCATGTCGGCTAGCATTTACACCTCTAAAAGTTATGGGTGTTTTTGAGAAAAGATGCAGCCACAAAGAAATAACAGCTTTGGGAAAGAATGCAAATTAAGAAAATGTCCATATGTATATATTGCACAGCAATGCTCATCATGGCTCAATTTGTTCAGCAGACAGCTTTTTTTAGTGTCAACTGATACTTTTTATGGCTCGTAACTTAGGTTTCAGTGCTGTGCTAATAAGATCTTGATGTCATAAATTTTTTGCAGAACGTGACATATCTGATTTTGACAGAATAAGGTACTGTTCACCTTGACACTTAATCCACCTCACATATATGTGTCCTGATACTGCCTTAAATTTAGCAGGAAAATCTGAAAATTACCAGGAAGTTGAAACAGATGAAACTAATGTGGTTATACAAAGGATACCAAAAATATTTTTTACATTTTATATAATATAGTATATTTTCAGAAATTTTAAAAAATATTCTGTAACTAGCAATTATATTTTCCTCTGCAGTTCAACAGAATAGATTAAGTTACTATTTCCACTGTTCAAATTATATTTCTTGAAGAAACAAGTTGATTACTTTGTATCTACAAGATTGATCTTTTCTAATTATCTATTGCACAAATGGTACTCAGTTGTGCTGCATTGCAGCATCAGTTCAGTGCATCAAAAATCTGTGCTTAAGGGGGAGACAAGCCTCCAATCTTTAGGACTTCTGCTAGCTTTTAACATGTTTAATTTGCTTCATAATTCGTGTTATTTTCTTTCTGATTTCTTAGAAATTGCTAAAGAAGAATACACAGACTACTTAAGCAATAAAAGTGCAGAACCATTCTTCTATACAAATTAGCTGCTGAAAAAGTTAAATTTCCTTTCTTAATAAACGTTGTCTAAATCCCAGTTTCCAAACATAACCTCCATCAAGACACTGGACATCTTCTTCATTTCACCTCTATCTGCTTTGTCAATCCACACATTTCCTCCAATTAAGAACTCAAAAAACAACATTTAAAAGAGATTTTCTCTGGACAGGAGCATACTGAAAATATTTCTGCTACAGTATAAAATAAATAAATAAATAAATAAATAAATAAATATGTATTTTATCTCATTTGCATGGCAACAAAGTCTTCTACCTGGAAAAAACATACTATCAAAGTGTAAAAGGTATTCAAACAATTAGGTTATTCAAGTAGAAAAAAGAACAGGTTCTGGAAATGTCTTTTGATGAAAAGAATTTATATTCACCTTCACTGATTCCCTTCTTAAACACACATTTAACTTCATTCTTTCTTTTCATGTCAATTTGTCTCCTCCAGCAGAAGCACGGTGGCATTCCTGTTCTGCAATGCCTCCAAAGTTAAAGGCTCTGAAGACTTGCTATGGACTTTTCTAATGTCTTCTAGCCATCAGAAAATTTAAATAATAATTTTTCCATTATGTCTTAGTAGTTCACTATGTATACAGGATGCAGGTTTTTGAATTTGCAGGAAATTTTTATGGATTTGTAAAGTATCCTCATACCAGAGCCACAAGAACATCCCCACACACTTTTTAATCATCTTCAAAATAAGCAAGTTGTCACAATAATCTAATTCATTAATGACTTGCAAGTGAGTGGAAGAAACATGGCAAATAAATAATAAATAGCGTTCAACTGCAGAGAACTGTTTAGGGACACCATACCCTAATATTTAAAATTAGTAAGCATGGATGGAACACTTTTTTTTCTTAATTGACTAAATAACCAATGGTACTTTGCAGAAGAGTGCTTGGATTCAGGAAACTAAGAGCATGGCTACACAGAAAGTGCTACTTTTAGACCAGAAAACACATTTCAATTAAAAAAATAATTTTCAGAGCACCAAGCATCAGTAAAAATAAAAAGTCGTGTAAAGGCATCCTACTGCTCTGCTTATCAGAAGCATATTCCTCCATATAAGTATTTAGGTAAGGACAGTGCCTTCATAAGGAAAAGTGTGCTAGCTAGGAAGCCTGTAGAACAGTGCAAGACAAACTTACATGATATACATCACAACATCAAAATGAATAAACAGTAATTGCAATCCTCCATGGAATAAATTACATATTATTTGTTATTTTAGCTTAAGCTGCTAAAAAAATTTTTTTAGACGGAATTTTATTAATTCAGCAAAGCTATCTTTTTTAATGTCTTCATACCATACTGAACACTGAGGAGACTAAAAGAATGGCAGTAGAAGGAAATCTGGTCCATCTCCTCCTCCTTGTAGCTTCAGGCCTGTGAGCAATTAGAAGCTGGTCACTGTTTGAGATAAATAGCTTTGCCAAGAGAGAATATTATCCAGCCTTTATCTTTCCTCTTGGAGGTGTTCCATTTTGTAGTAATAAATTATTGACTCGGTGAGAAACAGAGGCATTGCAGCCATGGATGTTAGAGTGCACTGATGGGAAATGAAATTTTCATGTTCAGGTCCTTGCTTCAGTGAATATTCAAAATTCATCAGAAAGGAAGTTCAAAGACCAGTAAGCCCCACTCAAATGACCTAATTAGAATAGTCTGTATGCATAAGAGACATCAAGCAGGTGCTCTCATCTGTTAGAGCAATACCCAGACAGTACATTATTGTCTAGTTAGGAGGAAGTAATTGCTGAAATAATTTAATTTTTTATATTACAGGTGAATGGTCAATACATTTTATTACAGGTAAGGTAAAATAATGTCTTCTGGGTCCTTTCAGAGAGGAACACTATCTGGATCTAAAGCTGCTTAGCTCCATGATAGGATGCTTTGTCTTAAGAGGGAACTCTATTCTTTGCCCTGTTGCAAATTTTTATGGGCATAGTCACTGAATTCATAAGTATTCCATTAAGTCCACGGGCCCTGTTGAGATGGATCGACAGGTCTCAAGGATATCAGCAGATGTTTTTCTGAAGGCACTCTTAATAATGTTTGATGGATCATGGGGTCTGAGGAAAGTGCCCAAAGTCTGCATGAAAGCAAATGTAACCCATCTTCAAGAAAGGCAACTAGGAGGACTCAAAAAAGTACAAGCTAGTCAGCTTCATTTTTATCCCTGGGAAGTTTATGAAGCAGCTATTCCTGGAAAACATTGCCAGGCATATGAAGGAGGAGAAAATAATGTAGTCAGCATAGATTCACCAGGGGAAATTCATGCTTGACAACTTTTAAACTCATATGAGGAATCAACTTACCTGGTAGATGAAGGGAATATTGTCTACCTGGGCTTCAGGGAGGTTTTTGACATTTACCTACATAGCAGCACGCATACATACCTGAAGGAACAATGCAAAGAGGTGGGAACCAGAGTCTTTTAAATTAAGCTCAGTGAAAAGACAAAAGGCAGAGGGCACACACTGAAGTGCAGGAGACTGCCTCTGAATATCAGGAAGTGATTTTTTAATGTGAAGGTGAATGAACCATGACAGAGGCTGCCCAGAAAGGTTGTGGAGTCTGGATCGGTGAAGAGATTAAAAGAATGCCCAGATATGATCCTGGGCAACAGGCTCTAGACATCCTGGTTTGAGCAGGGGGGTTGGACCTCATAACCCCCACAGACTCCTTCCACTTTCATTCATTCTGTGATAGTGAATTCTCTTAGAGATGCATTTCAAAGACTTGCATTACAAATTTCTGTGCAGAGATAGATCTGAATGGACATGGGATTTAAGTTCCTTAAGTGGTGTTCAAGAAGAATGTAAAACTCCAGGATAATTCTCTTCCATAACTGAATCCCTTTCATGGGAAAATTCCTCAGGTATCTAAACATCTTCTGATACACATGCTTAAGACTGACACTAGCTGAGGAAATTTCTCCCTAGGATCTTCACTGAAAGTGTTGCCAACATAGTTATAGAAGGTAAATTGTTAAGAAGTGACAACTTATATCATAATAGCAAATATTGGTCCACAGAATGTATTAGTATATGGGAATTATCTATCTGTGTTCAAAATAAAAATAATGAATTGGTCTGTATTTAACACTTTCACTGAAATATTCATAAGGGAAGAAAAATACCTAAGTCCCTAACTTTCATAACTCTAACAAAGTTTTTAAAAAATCCTTGTAAAAAATGTGTCATAATTTTCAGACTATGAAACAATTTTAGTTATGAAAAAAGTTATATTATTGTGTATAAAGTGGCAAAGAAACAAATAGGAAAGAAACAAAAACAGAGAAAAGGAGAGAGCTTGAGTCTGCAAGCTAGTTCTATAAGCAGTCTTCTAGAACAAGGAAACCCAAGTTGTATTTCAAATGTATTCATGTGCTTTATTCAGTAAATGGTCAATGTAAAACCCAATAATTTTGTACAACTTCTCCCAGCAACAAAAACTCCAACAGGTTGACACCACCATCATGTCTGTCCTAGATGTATTTAAAATAGAAATTATGATTTTCTTGAAAATCTATTTGCATAAAAGTTTCAAGGCATTTCAGGGATTCTCCACATTCTCCTTTCTCTATGTTGCTTGAAAATATATTTGATAAAATATGCAACAAAGCGTACTATTTATAAGGTAGAGTAAAATGGATGATTTGGAAATTGATTTCTTCTTGATATCAAACTTGGTCTCCACTCTCTGTGAAGTTTCTAAAAAAAAATTATGGAGCTGAAGCATGAATCAGCCACTACAGGAGCTTTCACACAACATTAATACCATTTTTGGAAGTAACACCCCTCCTTAGACATTCAAACCCATGTTTTCACTAACTCTCCATTTCATGTGTGTTGATACTTTCACAGATGCAAGAGTGGGGGAGAGTTTAGTGTATTTATTTGGAAATATGTCAAAATGTATTATTAGCAATATAAAATTCTATCAGTCATACAGAATGATATTGAAGAGTGAATAATATTCCAACTAAAGTAAAATAATCTAAAATTATAGACAAAGTATTAGGAAAAGAAAACCAGTGCTTCTACAAATACATGCCCACATTTTGTTTTTCACTTTTATTTCATTGCAGAATGCAAATAAACTAAGAGTAATAAACTTGTCACATTAAAAATATCTGCAACATTCCAGTAGAAAATAGGATAGGCAGAAGTAATTAGTTGGAATATGTAGAACAAAGAATTACCCTTTAAATATTTACAGCATTAGTTTTGATATTCCCTTTGAATGTATTATTTGCTTAAATGAATTAAAGTTTTGCAGGAGCTTTCAAAAGAATAGCTGCAATCTGAAATCTTAAACATCATATTTTCCATGTATTAGAATTGACAGCCTATAGTTTAAATTATTAAAACAACAAAGGAAATAATTTGAAAGTATGTTAAATAGATGTTAATTTATAAATCATTGCTTCATAAATATGTCACTTTTAAAACTAATTAGAGACAATGCTGATAAAGGAAGATAAATTACTAGGATTTAAGAATTGTGCAAGTATTATGAACAAAAAATAGATCAGTCTTTAAATTTCCAGCCTCCAAGGTCTGGGTCAGTAACCACCACATACTGAAAATAGAAAAGCAAATTTCAGCTTCCAAAACTGACATTCAAGTAAACATTAATCTCAGAGGATTTACATTATATTACAACCTTCTCAGTAAACAAAAGGAAGGTGAGAATTCATATTGATGAAGCACAAAGAAGAAAATTTAAAAGGGTTAACTAAAATTAAGTGTATAAAGAGATGTACATTATTTTAAAAGTTTAGTTACTTTTCCTATAACTTTATCATATATTTTTAAAAATGTATATATATCTATGCATTTGTTTAAGTATAGATGTTTCCTCAGTATAAAATTTTGGACAGTAAACTGAAACTGGCATAATTAGAAAGATTTTTATTCATGCTCTACTCTTTACTTGAGATCAAATAGACGGTGTAATCATCTCGTCTGTGGAAGATAAAATATTTTAACATATATTTATATTGTTATATCACACAAGTAATAGATCCACCTATGTATTTGTTATTCTATTAACTAGATTAACAACATATGGTATGAACATACCTCATCACCAGTTATATTGCTTTGCATAGCTGCTGATAAATGGGGCAATAACACACTAACAATGGTGAAGCTGTATATAACATGCATTGAATGTTTTTTTCATCATTAATATTTAATAAATTAATTAATATGTTGAAGTAATAAACTTAAAGCTTACTTTGTGTTATAGCAGTGGAGCAATATATTTTGGTTGCTAACAGTAACGTCACAAATAAATTATTTTAGTTGGCAGCCTCAAAGAAAACTATTTTCACAATGCTTGCACAGCACTTTTAAGAAAAAGCATTGAGCATTCCACACCGAATGGATAAAAAACACCTTAATACGGTTAAGATGCAGAAAAATTCTCCTGTATTCATGAGTTTACAGTTTTTCCTTTCTATCGCTGTCCCACTAATTGATGAGGATTTTAACTTCATGTAATAAACTAGCACAAAATAATAGGGAAAAGAATTTGTCAAAAAAAGTTAACCTACTGTCATTTTCTATATGAAAAAGAATTCTCTGGATATTAATGATTTAAAATAATATATTTGTTTAAGTTTCTTGGCATATATAGTTCTGCAAATGTTTCATACCCGTATAGTAGAATGTGAAAAATATTTAATTATTAATCCATGCAAGAAAATTCTGAGTATTTAAGGAACATTAAAATGTCTGTATGGGAAGAGACCAAAGAATTATCTGGCACGAAAGTCTGACAATAGCCAACAATGGATATTTAGAAAAGAATATAACAAAAACAAATGAAGAGGCAGCAAATCGATTGAGCAACTTACATTACATACAAATTTGTAGAGTATTAGTGAATAAAAACCTATACTCCTGATTTGCAATTACTTGCATATAGATAGTAAGAAATAAGACAGTTACTAAAATTGCTGAGAGTATCAAGTTTTATGAAGGCTACAAAAATCACTTATCAACTTCAGTGCACATTTGCTTTCTCCAAACTTCCTGTCAACAGCAGAATGAACTTGAAGTGTAAAACGTAAAATAAGTATACACTTCTTCACATTCAACCTTGAAATGACTCATGCTAAGGGAGCAGTGCTATACAGTGGTGTGGGAACACTACTCATGTAAGAAAGAAATGGAGGACCAAACAAAATCAGTTTAGATGCTGACTTTGCATACATCTGGCTACTAGTCTGAACATAAATCAAAAGAGATTCATTTCCATTGACATTATGACGGCTAGTAAATTTCTCTGAGGGGATGATAGCATTTTTATTTACTGACAGTGGAATGATATTAAAACAAAGCAAAACAATACAAGAAAAAATCCAGTTCAGCTGTTTTGTTAGAAACTGTGAAATGTCAGTGCTTAGGTCTTCTGCAGTAACTCTGTGATTGACTAAATTGGGCCAGTGGCATTTTGAAATAAAGACAAGTTACAGCTTCTGTCTGTAGGCACCGAAATTATTTGGGAATGTAAAAGTAACCACTGTCATACTGTGACATTCTAACTTCTGGCTTTTGTTTTTCCATGTTCTTTCAAAGTGTCCAGCTGACGTGCTGTATTCAGCATCAAGTACTACAGCAACTCATGTCCGGTTTCTTTTTCTGCTTCAATTTAGACTACATGTTTGCCACACCATGCTTTGCCTTTTCTGCAGTGGTTATTCAGTTCCAAATAATCCAAAATTGATCACCACAAATTGAATGTAAAAAATAGTTCTTAAGAGAACTGCTGTTAAAAATCAATATTTGATGAAAGAATGAACTTTCCAGAAGGACATTGATGAGAAAGTTTAAACTTTTCCTTAATGTCCTGAGTATAGAAGAAGATACCCTTGCCAAACCTTCTGTCATTCGTGAGAGGCATCCAATGGAAATATTGGTCATAACCAAATTAAAATAAATAAATAATTTTTAAGACTGCTGAACAATACACACACACACATATTTTACTTCAGGATGTGAATGATTTGACCGACAAAGGGGCAAAGAAGTGTTCAGTTTTGTCTGGGAGACATAGTAAAACTTGCAAACAGTGACACAAGTAGCAGATATGGCAGACAGAGAACATAAAAAACAAGATTGGCATAAGGGGCTGCAAATAAGTAAGACATGCTGATAAATGTGTGAGAAAGATGAAAGGAAAATTAAAATCAGGATAATCAGCAGTGGGAACAGATGAGATTCCCCATCTTTTAAGTGGCACAAGCAGCATGAAAATATAGTCTTGAATGAGGGAATCCAGGTAAAAAGAATATTTCTGCTTAATTCTGATTTTATTTGTTCTCAATAATGGTAACCTCAATCTTAGTAATTAAGAATAACCAAGGACCACAGGCCTCAGTGCTATTTATAAGGCATCAATTGTGTATACAGTTAATTTGGGATATGAGCTTCAAAGACTAACAGCTGGGTGTATGAACTGCCTAGTAATAGCAGAAACTTTCAAACTATGCTCCTAAAAAATTCATTTAAATATTTGAAAGAAGCCAAGTGAATCAGTCAATTGTCACAGTGATTCCTAAATCTGAGAGACATAACATGTGTAGGTGTATAGAAATATTTACATATGTGTGTGTGTTAGTCTATTTGTGTTCTCTCTATATATATACATGTGTAAAGATATTCAGCTTGAGTAATACATATTTACTAATTCCATTCAGTTGTGGTTTTCATGGACAAACCAGATTGAAATAAATGTTTGAATAGTTATTGTAGTTCTTTCACAATGTGTCAGCTAAAATCAATGAAGCCTTTCCACTCACCTCCAATGAGTCCCATGGCAGGATACAATCTCTGTATCCTGTATGAAAGCAATTGCTATTAAAAAAATATCAAAACATGTTGAAATTTTCCAGTTTCAAAGCAAACTTTTTGACATTGATTCAGACTTTCAGGTCTAGTAATGAACCACAGAGGGAAAACTTTAGCAGATTGCTGGCCTTTTCCACATGATAACATCAGCTATGTCAAGACAGTACTGTCTGCTAATGGATGTGGAGCAAGGTACATCACTTTAGCACCTTCAAGTCCCAACTGTTACAACCAACCAATCAGCCAAAACCCTACTCTGTACTTGATATATATATTGAAAAGGTAAGCACACATAAGGTCAAAATGTATTATGTTATAGCAGGGATAATATTAGTGGTAACGAATTACTATCTTAGTAATAGTAATAGCAACAATAATAGGTTTTTAATGTCTAATAATGAATATTGCATCTATAAACAGTGAAAGTAGACATTAAAAAAATTATGAGTAAATTAGTGAAAGATGCAACAGTGTTTGAAACTTTGAGATCTTTTATATGTGGGAAAAAAAAGGAGAAAAAATGGTTAAAATGCAAATTATTACATGCCTTTTAACAGCAATCATTAATTAATTAAGTAGCATTAATAAAATAATTAATGAATGTCATTATGGAAAGCATGGAGCTACACAAATCAGCCACTGTGAAGGCTACTGCTTAAATATATTTACCAAATCATTCTTCAAAGCAATTTATAAGTTAAGGAGGATGACTGAAAAATGTTGATTTGGTAGTAAAGTTTGCACTTGATCACTGGAAGAAAATGGTACAAATTTTTCGCTACTCTTGGATAAGCTTTAAATTTTGTGTTCTTTTATATATATATATATACATATACCAGTTTGCTATCACTGTGTTCACCTCCTCTCAAAAAATGTCTCTTCCTTCATGGCTTTTAATCTATAATCTGTGCTCCTCCTCTATGTCATTGAGCAAATTCAAAACTTTGGCAATGTATAGTACACAAAAGCATAGAAAGCTATTTATAACTATAATTCAGCTTCTGACACATTCCACATGAGACAGGGTGTGCTGCCTGCAGAATATCTTTTTCATTTGACAGTGTACAAACTTACCAAATCCTTTGAAAAACAATAAAAAGGCATTTGGACATGTTAGATGTTTGAAAACTGGCTACTTTCCAAAAAAATTAATGAATTAAACATATTATCCAGGGTTAGTATTCACTTTTTTTCCCTTAAAGGATATCACACAAAATAATCTTTGTGCTATATGACAGATTTATTTGAGAGGGCACTTTTTTACAACTATTTCATTGTGGAGGCTGTTAAACAGCAAATGAAGGCCTGTTCCACTGAAATTTAAAATGAACTGCCACTATTAGTTGAAGGAAGATGAACAAGAACTCTTTATGAAGTAAAAGGGAGAAAAACCCCACAAACCAACATCATGGTCAAATTGGTTCCAAAAAGCCACTGTTGTGGATATTAACACTAGAAATCTTGCTACTGTGTGGTGTGAAATTCATAGTGTTCTGAATAAAATAGATATAAATACAGACCCACAGAACAGCTGAGAATAGAAGGGTCTCTTGAGACTGCCTAGTCCATATGCCCTGCTAAAGTTGCACCAGCTAGAGCAGGTTGCCCATGACTGTACACAGCAGGCTCTTGAACGCCATCACAGACAGACACTGCAAAAACTTTCTGAGCAACCAGTTGGGCACTCTCAGAAAGAAAATGTTTTTTTTCTTATGTTCAGATGGAATTTCTTATATTTCAGTTTCTGCCCATTGTCTTGTCTACATTTACTGAATACAACCGAGAGGAGTACATCTTCATTTTCTTTATCAGTTAAAAATACTAATAAGTTTTCTTCTGTCTTTCTTCCCTTCTCCACCTTGAGTAGTCCCAGCACCAAGAGATGTTTTAGCTCCTATTCATCTTTGTGGCCTTTCACGGGAATATTCATATCTCTGTTGTATTTGAGAGTCCAGAACTAGGTCTGGCAATTGAAATGTATCTCCCCAGGAAAAGATCCCCTTCTGAATCTACTAGCAATAATATTGCCTAAGTAACCCAGTAAGCTGTTGCCCTGCTTGGCCTTAAGAGCACATTGCTGGACATAATTTATTATTTGTGGAAAGGGGTTGGTTAAAACAAAGAGGAGGTAACTCAGAGTGACCACCTCCTAAAATTTGTCTTAAACCAAGCAACTAGGAAAAAAATGCCTATTAGAATACCTTTAAGACTTATATACAACAGTGTGTTTCATCATAAACTAAAGTACAAGGTAGATGCTAATGCAACAGATGAAAATTTCCTCCTTTATGAAATATAACTAATTTAAATCTTATCCCAAAAGTAGTTCAAAATTCTGGTCAAATTCACCTTTTATTAGAGTGAGATTATCAATTCAGAGTTGCTATTTGTGAATGTCAACAAAATATCAAAGTTTATGAATTAATATTTGAAGGAAGAAATACACTATATAATCATAAAATTATTTAAATGAACTTGTTAGTGCAATGTTGAATAAAGATTAATACAATAAAGATATTTTAATAAAATTAACATATTTAACAATGAAGGTGCAAAGGTCTCAGTTGAAAGCGATGAGCAGTCACAACACTTTCTGAAATCAGGAGAATTTTAAGTTACTTTATTCATTCCAATTCATGCCACATTAATATTAATATAGGTTAGATACCTAGGAGAGGCAGAATTGAATATATATTTCCCAGTTTTCGTCTTTATCCAAGAATTGTTTGCAGAGGAGTTAAAGGAGCTCTTATGGCAAAGCAGGTCAACATCCTGCTGGTTACTTTGGTAATACTGTTGCTAGTAGGCTCTTCCAGGTGATTTTTCTAACTTTAGCTTACTTTTTTGTCTCCCCTTTCCAATCCCAAACCTCTATTCACTACTCTTCTATATCTCTGCGAGATAGCAGGGAGAATACCAGAAGTCTCAAGCATGTCTTTTTTCCCTTAAATCCACAAGTTTTACTTTAAATCACTGGGGCCCATTAAATACTTGCTAGATATCAACAAAACTTATTTCTTTCAAAGATATATGGATATGTCTTGCAATCAAAAAACCCCCAAATAAGTGCAATCCAAACAAACAAATGTGAAAGAGATACATATCAGCTTCTTTGCACTTACAAAAGAGAATTGATATAAATAGGAATGTGTCTGGAAATATATGAACCTCTATAACAGCTGCTATTTTAGTGTGAAAAAATACATTATTTAATAAACAAACAAATAAATAAATAAACAATATTCCTGAAAAAAATATGCTACCTTTTTTGTAAAAGTTAATATTATGTTATTGGTAAATTAATAAGTATGACAGAAAAATATTGCTCAACTCTTCTCTATGAGGGTCAGACTGGCAGACAAAATGTAGCAAGAATGTTTATAGGTTAAGATGTGTATATATTTGTCCAACTATGACAGGAGTAAAAAGTTTAGAAATTCCCCCATTTCAATATACAAAAGATTGGTCTTCCAATGATCACACTGGACTGTGGGAAAAATAGAAATCCTTAGTAGGGGCAACACATCTATATAGAGATCAACTAGTTAACTTTTGACTTAAAGTGTATACAAAATATATATCATATTTTGACATAAATAATTGGCTTACTTTTTTTCTGGAGTGTGGAAAAAGTCAAAATTCGGGTCGAAAAATGTTTTGCAACAGTGTTGCTATGTGTAAAACAACTACGGTAACATTTGGGAAAAACCTCAAATTAATATCATTATGTCACAAAAAACCCCACAGAAACACTGAAAAAAGGAATTCTGGAGATGATATTGGGTAAAGAGAGAAAGAGGAAATGAAAAGTCAAGAATGACATTCAAGAATGACAAGCAGAGTTATAAAATGTGAATTAAAGTAATGGCAGAACCAAGACTCCATGTTTTGCTTTTACTTCACAAAAACTTAAATATCCCCTCAAAATAACAAGCAGGCAAGCCTCGTTCTTCTGAAATCTTGCCCTTAAATGGTCCTGTTGGGTTTTTAAAGGAAATTTTTTAATGTGAAAGGGAAAGAAAATAGTATATATTCAATTCAATAAAATGCTGTTTGCATCCAGTAAGAGAGTGGTAAAAAGTAACTTTGAGTAGACTGCTCAACCAGTACAGGCAGAAGAGTAACTTTGAAGCTGCTTTTGCAAGAGAAGATAGAAAAAGTCCTTTGAACAACTTAGGATGAACTGCTTGTGTCAAACCAGCAGCTGAGTTCTGTGGTAGTCTGTGTAATTCACTGAGTGTAAGAAAAAAAGTCAGATGTGACAACCATTATATTGTCTTCCTAAAATTTTTTCTAGCTTGTGTATGTACTTCTTAACCTACTTTTAGTGTGGCATCCTACAGATCTATTCCTTTTTTTAACACAGCATTCTACCTTGGGGTGTATTGATAATAGGAGCTCATTTGACAGGAAACCTCTTATACAATATTAGAGGCAGGATTTACTTTGTTTTTTTCAGCCTCATGAAAAACAGACATCTATGGGAGAGAAGGGCACATGGTCCCAACTCCAAGCCTGTCATCACAGTCCATCTAATACTGTAGAGCGTTGAAGGTTTCACAAATCTGTTCTAAGTCTCAGAACTATTTTCTGATTGGAATAATAAGCCTTTCCAGAATATTATGTAATTTTGTTTATACGGTAATTGCAAGGTAAAACTGGTGTTACCTTAGGCATAAGGAGATGATACACTAAACTAAATTTTCTGTAGGTGCTCCTGGAACAGAGATATCATATTTTCCTGTTACTAGCTTGTCATTACTGTGGATGTTGTATTAAATGATATGAAATTGTGTTTTATAATTTTTGTGGAAAACAACATTTGTTAAAGCAAGGTGTAAGATTATTAAAATTAACACGGAAAAAACTGCAAAATCCTTTGTGAAGACTCATTTGACTTTAATTGGAAAATCAAGAAAAATTAATCTGATTATAAAAGTAAGATGTGAATTATCTCTTTATACATGTCTCTTTCAATGCCAATAGAAAGTGATTAAACATTACTAATTTTATTCAAGCATCTTAATACAGAGATTGGAAGAATTATTTTCTTCCTCTCTACAGTGGTAAGGGGCATCACTTTCACCTTTGTTATGTTGACTAAAATATTTTCTGTCACATACAGGCTATGGCTGCAAGCAGGTTCCATGTTAAACAGATTTCATGGTTTGTCAGACTAGGGGAACCACAGCACAAGCTGGTTCAGCAGTTAAGTCCAGGGGCAGAAGTCTAAACAGGAAAAGGTGTGATAATCCACTCGTTCATGGTAGGGAGCCAAGAATCTAATTACACTGAAAAACAGTTCTGATGAAAACCCCAGTTTCACTTTCAAAACAGATATGATTTGTCTGGGGTTTTGAGACCCCCAAACCTCAAGACTTCCTTTTTTTCTATGGCCATTTCAGAAAAAGAAGACTGGTTACATCAGAGGTTTTAGAAACCCCAAGTTAATTTTGTGCTAGCTAAGAAGCCTAGTCACATGCCTAAGAGTCTATGAAGTTTCAGAAGCCATGGTTTTCTGGTATTGGTATTTTGCAGTACCTGCAATTGTCCTGGTAGTCAAGAAACTACAGAGATATATATGTATTTAATATGTAAAAAATTATTATTCATAATCCCCTCTATTTATTTTTTTTTTTTACTGTCCTGAGATCATCACCTGGATTTGTGGACTTTTACTGGACATTAGTAAAGCTCTTAACACCATTCTCATGGCATGCTCCTGGAGAAACTGGCTGCTGATAACTTGGTCAGGTGTGCTCATTTCTGGGTAAAAAACTGGATGGACAGCTGGGCTGAGAGAGTGGTGAATGGATATACATCCGGCTGGTGGCTGGTCAGAAGCGCTGTTCCCCAGGGCTCCGTACTGGGACCAGCCCTGTTTAATGACTTTATCAATGATCTGGGAGAGGGATAGACTGCACACTCAGTCAGTTATTTCACAGATGACACAAAGCTGAGCAAGAGTGTCGGTCTACTTTGGGAAGGGAAGGCTCTACAGAGGGATATGGACAGGCTGGATCTATAGGATGAGGCCAGTTGAAGGATTTAGTGATGGACTTGGCCGTGACAGGCCAATAGCTGGAGTCAATGACCTTATAGGTGTTTTCCAATGTAAGTAATTCTATGATTCTGTGATTTGCCATCCATTGTTTACCTCGTTAATCAAGCAGAGAGAGTCCCTAATTTGTCTAAAAATGATTAGTAACATTTAGATTAAAAATTATGTAGATTTTCACCATTTCAACACTAGCTTAAAACAGTCATGTATGCTAACAGCCCTACTTTTCAGAGATACTGTACAATGCCAGAATGACCTTAAGCATAACGAAGAAAACTTCCACTCAGTATAAAGGGCATAATTCTGATAATATTGGAGTGATAGTTGGGTGTTGAAAGAAACATTCACAGCTGCCCCAGCAAGGCCAGTGTGGAAGCCACACATAATGGTGTGGATCATATCACCATCTTCAAGCAGACAAAGAGAGTTTAGCACATATTTTCAAAAAGACAGAATTTCCAAAGCCTATTCAGGTTTATTTTTCTACTGAAATGATATCTGAATCTGTGTTACTGGATCCAAAACAATCTGAATACACATCCTTATTGTGTTCTGATTTTTTCCCAAAAAAACCCTTTAGCCAGTTCTTTTGATCTCACAAATCCAACTAATGACCTGGATCCAAAACAATCTGAATACACATCCTCATTGTGTTCTGATTTTTTCCAAAAAAACCCTTTAGCCAGATCTCACAAATCCAACTAATGAGATCAAGTTCAGGCCATGAAAATTTTCCAAGAGTGAGGAAGAGCCTCATAGTCAACGGTGTGATAGGTGCTAAGGACACATTTATTATTGTTCCAGGAAAGAGCCAGAGAAACTTCTTGGTGAAAGGCCAGAATCTGAGATTTCAGGAGAATTTAAATGTTGACATCTGTTTTAACAATTGTGGGTAAGCTGTGTCAAGGATTTTTTGCTGTCTTTGAAAATTGTTATTGGCCTAAAAGCAGAAGAGGATCCACTTCATCATTCTCAGCATCAGGTGTTTGTATTAGTTTGCATTTCACAAGCAATGGTTTAATGCAGCAAATTAACCTAATGTAAATCCTTTGGGAAAAAAAAATAAATTCTTTTATTGCCTTTTACAGTTAATTAAGCATGATCTGTTATACCAAAATATGAGGAGAAATTTAGAATGACCCTGCACTGCAGCAGTAAATTAGTGGAATGGTAACTCATTTCATGTCCTTCCTTATGAAGATATTTATGCACCAGATCTGAAAACGTAAACACTCCATGACTGGTAAAAAGTTCCAAAACTTGTGGAGGAATAGAAGTCAGACCATCAGCAAAACTGATGATGGACTTAACATAAGAAAGAGGCTCTACAGTGAAAGGACTGTCAAATATAATTCTATGGGAAGAAGATTTTAATGAGATGGAATATGATCGTGCAAGAAGGAATCCTAAAGTAGATCTTTCAGGAGTAGTAGGCAGATTTTTACATAAGCCTACACATTCTTTGATCCACATGCTAAGGCTAGTTAGAGGACAGTTATAAACCCTTAGTCAGATTTAGCTGACTTGCCAACAGCAGTTACACTGATTTTAGAGATTTTGTGTATGTTCCTTACATTCTACATCAGTAGAAATGGTGAGCGGCTTTTTTGAGGTCTTTACTTTCCAAATACCTCCTGAGAAAGTTACTTTGTATTGCCTTTATCTTCAGGGAAAGAAGCAGTGGTAGGAGATACAAAGACAAAAATATTTATTTTGCCTTATATCATGGTTCACCTCAAGGCTAGAAGAGCCAAGAGGGAATTAATAAAAAAAGAATGTAAGAATGAAGTCAGAGGAAGAGATGATAGCTATTTATGCTGCCTCTGACCTTTTAAATATGGTTTTAGAACCTGGCCCTAAATTTATTTCCTTAAAAATGATATGTGAAATTTATACCCAGACTTTTTGAGTGTTGTACTTAATCTACAATTAATTTTGTCTCTGGTGAGTTCACTATTTGTTAATTTATGTAATCTCTTGTTGTGTGTATGTATCCATGTTTTGTTACTGGCTTAGACTTTTTCCTTCCTCTTTTGAGTTTTTTTTTGTTTTGGTTTTTTTTTTTTCATATTTTTTAAAACTCCTACTGTTCACAATAAAAACCTAAGAAAAAAAGTTCCTGTTTTCAGTTCTCTGGTTCTCTGTCTGTTAACCTGTTGGCTGTACTTGTTTACTGCCTCATCATGAGCCTTGCACAAGCTGCTATTGAAGTGGTGTAAAACAAAATAATACACAGTTCAGAATAGATGCATCATTAGCACAAACTAGCTAGGAGACAAATACATGCAAGATATTACCACATCTGTTATGGTTCATAGTGCTTTGGTAATGCTTTTATTTGACCGGTTCCTATGTTTGATTTTTTTGTTGTTGTTGTTTACTTGCTGCCTTGTTAAGGTGTAACTAACCAGGATAAATTAATGTTGTGCAGTGCTGACAGTAGCCCACTGTTTTCCTTGTCTGCTTCCAGCTGCCTACCCATTACAAAAACAGCTTGTCAGTACTTTACATCAGACTCTGTGAAACAGAATGTGCAAAGGCACAGTATCACAAAATAAAAAATCCAGCTTTTTACAGAGGAACCTCTTACAAAACTACAGGTACACTTGTCATTTAGAGCACCGAGTGTTAGGCCTTGATTTAATCTTCAGGGAATGCTCCTTGCTTGACTTCCATTTAAATGAGAAAAGCTGACATCACTGTGGCCAGTCCATTTATCAATGATCTGGAAGAGAGAATCAGGTGAACTCTGTCAACTTGCAGATGATAGAGTCGAGCATGAATGTTGATCTGCTGGAGGGTAGGAAGACACCACAGAGGGATCTAGACAGACTGGATCAGATGGTGGAGGCCAATTACATGGCATTCAATGAAGCAAAGAGCTGTGTCCTGCAATTTGGTCACAACAACCCACTGCAGGATCTGGGGAAGAGTGGCTGGAAAGCTCCCTCTCGGGATCTTTGTGGTGGAGATGACCCCAAGAATATTAGAAAGTCTCTTTTTCCCAGCCCGGCGCTTGAAGAAGGAGGTTGGAGTTCCTTGTCTCTGGTTTTCAAGGTTGTGTATTTTCTCTTATATCTTACATTCTTTTCCTGATCTGCTGAGGACTGTCTAGCAGGTTGGCTCATGCCACACTGACTGCCCTTGAGGTGGCCTCAACATTTTACACTAAGAACTGCATGTACTTTATTGACAATAATTTTCCAATACTTATCACCTATGTTAGATAGTCTGTCTCTACTCTGAACCAATCTGAAAGTGCCAGCATCACACAGAAGATGGAGGCTAAGAAGAAGAAAGAAAAAGGACAGGGCACACCCAAATCCCTCCATCTTGCCTCCTGAACCCCTATTCTAAAAAAACTTAAAAGTCTACCTTTTCACCCTGTGAGAAACTATTATTGTACTTAAACTCTCGTGACTTGTAACTCTTCACATAATGTTGGTAATTTTCTCCATGGGTCAAAATCAAAGGCACAGGTGTCTTTGGCTTCCTTCCAGGGTCTCTGAGCCCCTTGCCAGGAGCTCAAGCCATCCAGGGCAGTCAGATGGACGCGCTGGGTTCTGACAGCTGCCCAGCATAAAAGGGCTTGCAGGAGCTGGTGGAGAACTGCTGAACATGAGCCAGCCTGTGCCCAGGTGGACAAGAAGGCAAATTGAATCCTGGCCTTCATCAGCAGTGGTGTGGCCAGCAGGACTTAGCAGAGCACATTTGAGGTGTTGATGCTGCAGTAGGTCCAGAGAAGATACGGTATCAAAGGTGATGAAGGGTGTGGAGCACAAGCCTTAAGAGCAACTGAGGGAGCTGGTTTTGTTCAGCCTGGAAAAAAAGAGGCTTGGGGGAGAAATAGACTCAAATTTTGCCAGGAGAGATTTAGATTGGATACCAGGGAAAATCATCTTCCAGCACTTCCACTTGGTTTAAACAGATGCTGGGCCTTAAAGTACAGTATTTCCAGTAGACTAGAAATTCACTGCCAGCAATGTGAAAAAATCCCAAATCCAAAACCTATATCTAGAGAATATCTGTCCATAAATTATATTAACCTATGGAAAATGAGAGATTTTGGGCTCAGAATATCCCTAACAGTGTCTCTTTTATTTGCTGAGACAAATGATTAAAACACCCAGAGGGACCGAGCTAGAAGCAATATATATGCATACTTACAGTCTCAGTTTTGACTGAGGCATTGAAAAATATTTCTTAACATATTTGCAAAAATATTCCTAATAAAATCTGCAGACCATTCCAAGAGATCCAAGGAAACAAAGCATGCTTTCACATGCTCTAAAATTCTCTGTAACATATATGATTCAATATTTGGGTGTGTCCCAGATAAATTAAACAAAGAAAAAATTCTCCTAATGGACTTCACAGACTGAAGCTTTTTTTTCCCGTCTATATTCCTATGAAATACTTATTTGTTTCAGCACTGCTTTGAATTTTTATTTTTGTGGTATAAATAGTGTGGAAATAAATAATTGTCCTTAAAAGTTTTTGCAGAGTGCATGCACATAAAAAAAACACACAAAACCACATAATACTTACCTGCTGAACTGGAAATGCTACTATTATCTAGATCTCTTTAAATTGTCTTCGCTATCTTTCCCTCTAGATTTTTATCTTTTTGTGGCTTTATTTTGTAAGTTACACTGCTTCAAATAAGTAGTGTAAGTTATATGTGAGGATTTGACACACAGAATCTTGAAAATCTCCAAGATGGGGTTGACACCTGAGCTGAGAATAAAAGCAGACTTGATGAACACAAGTGACAACGGAAAATACTTGTACTGGCTAATTTCAATGAGGACACAACAGAGATTCATCTTCAAATAGAACACATACAAATAGACATGATTCTCCTCTGACTCTGTCCTCATCATGAGTAAGGTATTAAGCTTACTAATCAATTTACCTAAGAACTGTGATATTGTACTGTTGGTTCCGCATTATCTAGGGGCAAAAAAAGTCTTTTACCAACCATTCCCCAATTTTTTTTTAAACTATGATTCATATGAGCACATTTTTAGATATATTCTAAACTACTAGGGAAAAACCCACAAAAGCTCACATGCACTTTTCAAGAGTTGTGGAATGAATCGGAAATGTTTAGCATTTAATCTGAAGGATAAAAGGGTAAGAGAATGGAAAAAATACTATGAAAACCTAAATACCCTGGATATCTCATAGCAACATAAAGAAAAACAGAGACACCTAATTGCCATCTTCACCTATATAGTTAAAAGAGGTCTGCTATAAAAATTACATGTAATCAATATGAATGCAGCTATAAAGAGAACCACACATGGCACCCTGCAATTTAATTCTGTCCCTACTACTGCTGGGTTCCACTTTTATATTTATAGTATGCATAATGAATGACTACATTTTAGAGTTGATCCAAAGGGGAAAAAAATCTCTTTCCTTTTTGACACATTCAAAATCGACTACTTGTTTTTCTTAAAGCTAAGTTAAAATATATTTATGTTGCAGCTGAGCTGAGAAAGAATGGAATTTGCTTTGTGTAGCAAAGAAGCTATGTGAAGGAGAATATTTCATTAAATAAAATAATAAAATTACAGATATATATTATAATCAAAAAGTCAAATAAAGAAAATAATAAACAAAATTGCACCAGCTGAAGATGCAAAATAATTAACAAATTAATATATATTTCTTCCAGATTTAGGGGTATTTGTCTCTCAATCACTTTTAAAATCTGCCTTCTTTAACAATAACTGTAAAAGCATTTACTGTTTAAATATAAGATACATAACTTAATGGATAATATAGTATGTGTTGAAAAATAATTTTCCAGGTGTTTGTGATTTTGGTTAACTTATGCAGCTCAACCATAATTAATTTTGCTTGAACAATTGAGTCCTGAAGCATCTATTGGGGATTGAGTCCTGAAGAATCTATTGGGGATTTATTTTCTGTCTTGTGTCATTGTGATGGGTGAATTCATCCTCTGCATCCAGATGCCCGCTCTTCTTTAGTGAGAAAAATCTATTAAATTAACAATTCTATGCTGCTCAATAAGAATTTCAAATCCAAGCTCAGTGACTCTTTTTTTAACTAATTATGTAAAATAAATTTTTTAAGAAAGTAGAGATAGTAACACAAATCTTATTAATACCTAAGTCAAAAAATTTCTCTATTTTTATAGCAAAGGCATAACAACAGTGTAACACTGTTAAAAGGGAATGTGACCAGCAGCTCAAAGGAAGTAAACAGGTCTCTACTCTGCTCCTGTGAGACTCTGCCTTGAGTGTTATATCCAGCCCATGAGTCCTCAGTACAGGAAAGGCCTCTTGGACCTCTGGGAGTGTGTCTAGGGGAGGACCACAAAAATGATCAGGGGAACACCTCTCCTACGAAGAGAGGCTGAGACGGTTGGGGTTGTTCAGCCTGGAAAAGAGGTTTCAGGGAGATCTCATTGCAGCTTTTAAATGGTGCCTGTAAATAGAACAGGGACAGGCTATTTTAGCAGGGCCTGTAGTGATAGGCCAAGGGATTGAAATTAAAAGAGAATAGAATCAGATTACATGTGAGGAAAGAATTTTTTTTTAAATGAAAGAAGTAAAACACTGGAACAGTTTTCCCAGAGAGGTGGTAGATGCTCCATCCCTGGAAACATTCAGGGTGGACAGGGCTTTTGAGCAACCTGGTATAGTTGAAGATGTCACTACAAGGGCATAAGACTAGACGATTTTTAAAGGTCCCTTACAACTCAGACTGGTCACTGGTTCTATGATGCTATTGTTACTATTTACTGAAAATAACAGGTTTAGAATGGATGTGTTGCATTTTTTGAAATTAGTTGTCAAAATCTTTGTTAGCAGGAAAACCATGAAGACGAGAACATTTTGTAAATATGCAAGAATCTTCTTCTGCATGTTTGAGACGGTGGAGTGCATGCCAAACTGAGAGAAGAGATTCTTTTACTTTGCAGTCTGTGTCAATGATCAGACTCAAAGTGTTTGAATCCATGGAGTGTGCGCAGAAGACCAAACCAACACCATACACATCAGATCTATCAGTATGTGTTGTGTTATTGTCTCTATATGGGCTGCAACCCTGAAAGCTGAGATCTGTCCTTTCGAGAGTCTGAATGTGGCAGATATGCTCATGTCATCTTCTATCCATATAGAAACATGTCACATAGAGACTGAACTGCCCATGTTGCTATGGATCCTGGGGTCACCTTGGAAAAGTACATGTTTTTCTATGTTGTTGTAAATGACTAAATATTATTCTGTTCAGACTCTATAGCATCCTTTTCCATGCCTCACCTACTGCTCTGGTATAGCTGCCATTATAACAGAGCTAGTACTTTGTATTCACAACATTATTATTCAATAACCTTTCTTTTCTGTTGAGAGATTGCCTGCTGTCCTTGTGTTTGACCTTTAAAGTGAAGTAATTCTACCTAGCAGACCTTTCTCTTATTTCAATATTTGTAAAACATCATCCTCTCTTGCAAAATGATCCATAGAATCATAGAAAGGTTTGGGTTGGAAGGGACACCTTAATGGTCACCTAGTTCCAGCCCTTCTGCCATGTCTGGAAAATTTTCCACTAGACCACGTTGCTCAAAGCCCCATCCAATGTGGCCTGGAAGACTCCTAGAAATGGGGCATCCACAACTTTTCTGGGCAACCTGTTACATACATTGTCTCACAACCTTCACAGTAAAGAAATTTCATAAAATTATTCTGACAGAACCACCTCCACTTGCTGAAGGATGGTTTATTCAAATTCAAAGTTCCTAAGCCTTAATTTTCTCTGCTATTGATTTTCTCCATAACTTCCCACTTTTCTGTGATTTAATTGTCTCAGTTTACTTTAGATTGATATTATCTAATTCAGTGTGATTCTTCAGAAGACTTAGTATTGTTCATGATATGAAAAGAAAAATGTTACATTAATGCATATTATCCTGTTTAGATGCTTTGCATCAGGCATCAGCCTGCTGCTCATTAATGTTGCCTATAAGCAAGAATGAATGACATAAACTGTATTTGACAAAAATCTCTTCATTAATTGCTGGAAGTAGTGCTATAAATACACTAAAAATAATGACACTGTCATCATATTCAGGCTGACAGGCTTTGCTAAGAGGCAAGGAATGCTAAGTTAGGCTTAGATTTGTTAAAATATTGTATTGTAGACATGGCATCCTATGTTTGGTTGCTTTGTTCTGCCAGCAGGATGAGCATCTGACGATCTGCAGCAGGTAAAGCCTGTGGCCCCAAATATATTGACCTGCTCATGCTAATATTTATTTGGCTACTGGAATCAAGCTGATTTATGCCAAGTTGGTTCAGAGGACTTACACTGTATAACACAATGCATCTATCCAGAACTGTCTACACTCATCTGTCTAAGCTTTAATCATTCATTAGTCTTCCAGATTGAAGGGTATCCTTTTTTATGTTTTTTTCAAGTCTTCAGTTTATAGGGTTTTTTTGCATTAAAAGTATATTTCATATTATGCAGTTTAATTAATGTTGGACAATATAAGCTTCTGAAGAGATTTCACCTAACCAGAATTCTTAATCTTATTTGGTATTTTAAATAGCACTTTTTTTCTTTAATTTTCTTTAATTAAAAAAATTAGTACTTAATTGGCTCATAAACAGCAAAACCAAAACCAAGTCCTTTTTAAAAGATTTTATATTCAAAGTGCTTAAATTTTGCTTCTGCTTTCAAAGATATAGAGAGACAAAAAATGAAGAGAAAAGACAATGGTTCATTCTCCTCAGAAGCTCTATTTTAATATAAAATGTTCTTTTCAGCAAGTTTAATAAATATTTGTAAGAAATGTGCTTATGTTTTAGGTACTGCAATAAAACTGTATATTCTGAACACTTCACCATGATCAATCATTTCTTTACTAATTCCTAGTGAGAAGTTGTCTGGGAAGCATCAACTTCTTAATTGTGTTTTGGCACATTTATTCTACAATTTTTCAGTATTTTGAGACAGAATAATTTCCTTACTGTATCATCTGAACTCTACTTATGCTCAAATAATCTTTTCTTTCTTCTAAAACTTAGCATAGTTTTTGACATCTCCTTATCCATTTTGCTAGGATCCATTTTATGAATACTAAGAATTACACTTCTGTCTAAAACAATCTCAATAGATTAAGCTACAGCTTCAGCATTTACCAATGAAATATTTTCACTATAAAAGGTATGTTTATATTTTATTTCTTCTTTGATAGATCCACTCCTTCTTTGTGGGTTTTTGCAAAACAAATTTTTTCTTAGACATAATATTTGTGGCTGTTTATGTGTGTTTTTGCTGCGAGATCTCTTTCTGTTTAATTTTCTTTTTCTTCTGGATGTATGAAAAAGATTTGATATTTTTTTTATCTTAGAAAAAACAAAGTACTTTCTCTAACTTTAAACCAGATTTTAACAGTCTTTCCCTCACTTTGGGGTCTCAGATTACTACTATAACACTGTTTACTGAGATTCTAAACACCTTCCAAAGATCCCTCACTATTCTCAAGGCTTCTTTTGATTCTCTTTCTTGAGTTTCTTACAGAAGGCTTATGAAATACAGACCCCATTTCTTTTTAAAGACTTAAATTTTCTTAATTATGTTTTAATTTTTTTTTGCACTCCTAGCTATGAATGTAATGTAATTGCACAAGTTAGAGTTTTTACCTGTGAGTCCCTTGTTTAAAGCTTTTATTTTTTTTCCTATAGGTTCACTTCTCAGTCTCTCTCTGCTGCTGATACTTTGTAGTGCCAAATTTTGCTCTAATTTAGAATTTATAATTACATTAAATCCTTAAGATTACGAGAAATGAGAATTTTTCCTCTTTTCCTCAGTTAACAGTATGAACAGTTAACAGCTCTACATAGACCAGAATGATGCAGAGGTTTGTTTTTTTCTAGTTTGAACACTTCATTATGTACAGGTTATTTTAACATTTTTCTGCTCTACAACGTTTTTAAACTTTTCATCAGAATAGATAGCATGCATTTTTCATAATAATATCTATTTAAGGTAATCCATAATATCTATTTAAGGTAATCCATAATCCAAAAATATGACAAAAAAGTGCAGTAATATATATTAAAAAATTAATTTAAACATGAGATTTATGAGCATCAGTGGAATAGAAGAAGTTTAAGGTTTTGCTTTTCAAGTGTGATAAAAAATGATTGACTACTATTTATTGTTCTGCAGTTTTGGGTGTGACAGAGAGAGCAGAAAAAAATTGATCATTAGAAGACTGGAAGAAAAATGAAACGGTGGAGAAAAAAGGGCTAAATTGAATGCACTGATATAAATTAGACAATGATGAAAATCAGGACAAGTGTAAAATAATTTCATATGAAAGTTTCTTTTAAATGATGAGAAATACTGCAGTGTAGACTTTAACAAGGGATAAAATTCCTTTCTCCAATCTGCACTGCAGTTCTTAATGGTATATTCTCCAGCTGTCCTGTATACAGGGCTCCCACTGATATTAATAAATGCTCTTTTCACAGAACTATTCAGAATATGAATAGAAATCAAGAAGGTAAAAATTTTGCTGTATAGAAGGATTTCCTGATGTTCAGAAGGAACCTTCTGTGTTTCAGTTTCTGTCTCTGCTCCTGTCACTGGGTGCTGCTGAAAAGCCCCGTCTCCATCCTGTTTACACTGCTCCTGCTTCAGATATTTAAATACATTGATTTCTTTCCCCCCAGCCTTCTCTTTTCCAGAGTGAACAGTCACAGCTTAAAAATGTAATTAAAAAATATCCGATTAGGGAGAGTTACTAAAGAATTTATAGAACATTAGGCAAATTATTTTATGATGTATTTAATTTGAAACTAATGCTGGTCTCAACTCAAAAAAACAGTATGATATGTTAGTTAGCAAAAGAATTGCATTTATACATGTGTGGTGTGTATATATATTTAGATCTGAATGAATTTATAAAATTACTATTAAAATATAGCTTCATTTTAAAAAGAAAAAGAAATGCAATATTTGATTCATTACTTTTAAGGTATTTCAATCTGCATGATCCCTAACATTTCAAATATAATACAAAATACTCAGTAATAACAGTGAAATGGATTTTAAAATATGTATACATAATTTCTTTCAAAGAGCAGTTAATTAAAAAAGTTATAGTTAAAAAAATAAAACTGCATATTTGGTATACAAAGAATGGGTAAGGAAAGACTGAGTTTTTAAAATTCAGACTACCTTAATCAAAACTAACTTTGAGTCTAAAATAGGTGAGCAAGATTTTTTTTTGTTGTTGTTGTTTGGGGATTATTTTATCCAAACTAAGATAAAGAAAATAGAAAAACAGATATTATAAAAAATCCAAAGGAATTTCTGCACAGAGAAAGCAAATAGCTTATTCCAAAGCATAGTAATTAGTGAAAAGCCTTCACCTTCTCATCTAACTTCATACACAGGCAGTCTGCTGGGCTCTTTGATGTATTGATACAAGGATTTATACGTAATCAATACACAGTAGCAGGAATTTTTAGGCTGTGGTTTATCTCAAGTGGATATCTTAATTCAGAAAAATCACACATTTCAACTGTTTTCTTTCATTAACTATAAACAAAATCTGAGAACAACTAGCTATGATGCAGACTTCTCCCTTTAATTGGATAAACCCCACTCTCATTTCATTTGGTCTTGGATTTCTGGAAGCAAAAATATGGGGTTTTATAATTGCCTAATAAAATGTATCAATATGCTAAATTAATCCAAAATAATGCATGAGGGGAAGCGATGCCTAGTAACCTGAACAGGAGTGATTCCATTCACTCTAGGACTGATTCTGCTAATTTCCCACTAAGACAAATTGATCTGGGGATATTGAGCTGACCAGCTTGTATTTAAGCTGACTGAAGTCCTTGGTGCAATAAGCTTTGTGTGCAAAACAATAATAAAAGCACTAATTTATTATCCTCAAGTTTCTGAATACAGTTACTTTCAAATAATTCAATAGTTAAGCAAACAAACACACTCTTCCCATGCACCCCCTTTCATGCACACCCAGGAACACACAGAGATCAGCGTAGCAGATCATTAGCACCTTGGAAAAGACTGAAATGCTAAATACCTCTCCTCCTGTGCAAAATATCTGGTACAATCATTCAAATATCTGATACAAAAATTCTGTTTAATATCTAAATCATATTTAAAACACAGCTTTTTATTTATTTTTGTTTGCAGAATATTTTCATTTAATGTCTTTATTTAAAATTACTTAATTCTCACATGCTGTATTTCTGTGAATATTTTCTTCTAAAAATAGAAAAAATATATATTTTCAGAATAAAACATTGGTTTATACAATTTTAAACCATAATGATATGGAAGAATGTATTTATCCCTCACTAAGGTGGAATAAGTATTTTAATCACAGATCATTTGCAATGAAATACTTTACATTTTAAAGACAGTTTCAATAAATTTTGATCCTCATTACTTATTCATGGTAAACAGTAATTTTTCAGTGAATGGAAAGTATGTGTGGTATATCTACATTAGTTAAAACACCAATTAGTACTAATGGCCAGGCTGAACTACAGTAAATAATGCCCTGAATGATATTTTGCATTCTTCTTTATCACTTCATGAAATCCTAATATGATGAAGTGTTGAAATACAGAGATTTTCTCTTTGATAGTGTCTCATGTTGAAACCCATCCCATGTATTTTTTATTGTTATTCTTATATATTTTAAAATTTTATATCCTTTGCATAGTTTTCTTTAACCTTTCTGTTACAGTAGTGAAAATAACAGATAAACGCAATTTTGTACAACTTTGAATTTACACCAACAGCTGAGAGGAAATTTACTCCTATACTTTAATCTGAGTTTCTTCTATATTCTTATGTAGAAGAAACTTTGTTTCTTTACCATCAAGAGTCTCATTTGTGGCTGCTCAAAGCTGCATCCAACCTGACCTTGAACACTTTTCAGGGCTGGGACATCCTCAACTTCTCTGGGCAATCTGTTCCAGTGTTCCACAACCCCCACAGTAAAAAATTTCTTCCATTAATCTAAAATATGTCAGAAATAATAAATCTAGGCATATGAAATTTGAGGAAAGATTTGAAATTATTTTGACTTGAAACACATATTAATAATAATTTACAGAGTACTAAAATATCTTGATGGGCATTTGATCTTGACACTTTTTGAAAAAGTGCATGGAATTTTAAATTAAAACCAGTAAAATTAAAAACTTCTTGTAATATCCTTTTTCCTCTGATACTCAAATTGTACATGTCAAATATCTGTTCTTCATACAAATCTCTTAGACACTCTCAGAAAAAGTTTTTATTTCAGATTAAAACACAGTTTATGCAGAACACTAGCACTAATGAAGGTTTTTCGGGGTATAGGGGGAACACTTTCTCATTGGATTTGTGTGCAAAATACATTTTATCCAAACTGGAAAATTAATCCCCCATCATTCTTACTGCACCAGGCCTCAAGATTCTGTGCAAAGTATCCTGTGGACCTTGAACATAATTCATGAGAAACAGATGAGAGGTGATGAAGAAGTTGAGGGAGAGAATAAAGAGCATATGGCCCAGTACAGACACCAGAAAGTATTTTTTTTTTGTGTGATGCACAGCGTGAAAAATTGTTTAGCACCATTTAAAGGCTGTGTTTGACAAACAGGGCTGAAACAGATCTTCCAAATATCTTGTAGATCAAAATCCATTAAAGCAAATTACCTTGACCAGTCACCTTGCTGCTGATAATCCACCCTCCATACCAACTGATCAAGCCCAACAATGCTGCTGCAAAAGTATTGTGAAAAAGGTAGGCACATTTTCACCGGCACAGGGGAAAATCCCCTTGGATGATGATTCCTCAGGGAAGTGTAGCCCCTTATCTACTGTGCAATATCTAAGTTGGTGAGTTCACCATCTGTCAGCATCACTTTATAAAATAAATGTTTGATCTACAAAAATATTTCATATGTCCCATCTATCTGCTTCATTTCAGCCAATGAGTAGGCTATGTTCCATCAGCAAAGTGTTTATGGTCATATGTTTCTTTAAACTGTGATCATTCTTTATTTTTTTTTCTAAATCAGACACTGTCTATTCATAATATTCAGTTGTACATGGTAGGGGTGTAATTAAGTTTCATGTTCACTGAGTCAAAAAATATCATTCTCATTATCTTTTTATTAAATTACTGACATGTAACATCAGTCTGAGATCTGGAAAAAAAACCCCAAACCCTAATTTGCTGTTTGCCAAGTATCATCTATGTGATACAAATGCTGCTTGATAAATCACACCCACACATTGCCATATGATACTACTAGCAATGCCTTCACAACCTTTTCTTCATCACTAGGTATTTTGGTGAAGTGAGTGATTAGAACATAAGCAAGGGCATTTGTTCAAGATGTTCCAGAAAGAGCTGCAGTCTGTTCTCTTCTTTGCTGCCTATGTTAGCACTGCACTGTAAAAAAAGAAAGATTACTAGGAAGTTTCTGGGACTCATAACATCTAAAGACTAAGAGTCTCTCTTGCTTGCTAAAGTGTACTCAGCAAGAAAACCTTGTCCCATCAGCAAATTTGAACACAACCACAACAGAGTCAATTCCAATGGTGGCAGGGCAATACTCTACCCCAGTAGTAACATGTCATTGGCTGTGTAAAAATATTTGTGTACAAAGTACACAATAGAGAAAAATATAATTGGGAAGGACTGCACATTATTCTAGAAAAAGCCTCCTGGAAGAGTCTTAAAGACATCATTTGCTGGTATAAGTTTTACTAGTTGGGTTTTTTCAAATTTTGTATAAAATATTATTGCACCTTTATGTTTTCTTAATATAATTGTATGAATGGCATTCAAAATATATATGCTATAGCACACTATGAAAGTAATTAGCTATAAATAGAAATTCAAATATTTATAACTATTTAGAATAAAGTAAGCCTAAGGTGATATAAGAAGAAAAAAACAGCAGTTTTCTTCTTCTAGTGCAAAAAACTGAGGAAATTTTATAGTATAGGAATATTATTTTGCTTCCTGAAAAAATGAGTAGGTTTGCCAGGGGCAGTGGTTTTCACTAGCAAGGAAGAAATTCCTTTTGGAAAAAAAAACCCTTGAAATTGACTTTAATGTTATGACACTTAATTTCACTAATCATGAACAGAAATTCTCATCACTTGATATGGATATCATGATGGTAATGGAGACAAGGACATCTAGGCCATGCATCAGGAACATAAAAAAGCACTGGAATGCAGGTAAGCCTGAGCTCCTATACTGGTGAAAAGAAAATACAACAGAGACATTTTCCTTTAAGAACCTTCGGGATTAACAGCAGATCAATTCTTTCATGTGAAGTATTTATGAATATAATTAACATTTAAAATAACATTGTTTTCAAAAACCTGTTGACAGTTTCTCTTATAATGATACACAGTTATTATCAATAGAAAAATAAAAAACATTTCTTCAAACTGTTGTCCACTCTAAAATAACCCACAATAAAAACAGGTTTTTTTCATGCTGGAAATTATGTTAATTACAAAAATGCCTTTTAGCATACTTGGCACTGTAGTCTCTTGATTAGCATAGTTTTTTATTCATCTAACAAGTTCCACGCTGACTATTTTTCAAATTTAATTAATGGTGTCTTTGTACTTATACAGCATCCATGAAGAATTTCTTGTGTTTTATTTTGTACTCGATCCTAAATGGCAGGTTCTGCATTCTGCCATCTGTCTAGCTTTCCCGTTTGATGCAACTTCTGAGAGGTATTTTCAGAATTGAGGACTACCTGCAAGAATGCTGCTAAATATCTGCATTTTACTCTTTGGTTAATGCAAAACTATTTTTCCTCTGCTCTATTCCTTGGACTTCACATTTGCATTTCTACAGAGTCCTGCAAACTGCCTCAAAGTTCAGGTAATAGATTTCCTTGATTTAGAAATATTGTGTTAAGTTTATTTATTTCATATTTCATCCCGTCTGAGTGGACTGTAACTTTCTGAAGTAAAATATGTCGAAGATGTCATGTGTATTTTGCATGTTAGTTCTCCTTCACATTAAAACTTCTCACAGACCCCTGTGATGCCTTATTGCAAAAATATGTAGCTGAAAAGAGTGGTTACGGCAGGTTAAAATTACCAGAAACTATGTAAACACTCTAACAATAGATCCTTGAATTTCTGAATATAATTGCACCATATAAGGTCAAAATATAATATTTAAATTATTTTTATATAATAATGAGTGTGAGGAAGAGAATCCATATAAGCTTTTTTTTTTTTTTTTTTTTTTTTTGAAACAGTTCCAGGAAAAAAAAGTGTTATTTTTATACAGCATGAGTTCTCATTACCTAATAATATGATTTGGATAAATGAATTGGAAATAAACTATGAAAAAGATTGAATCTATAAAAGATGTGAGTTTTAACTTACAGTTTAATTTTTTTAATACATTTTAAATTTAAAATATTAGGTAGATAAATGGACAACATCACAAGCATTAATTAAATATCTTTCAGGCAGGAAGGAAGATATTCTTCTTCTCATTATACTGATGGGTAAGCTGAAATGAAAAGCAGTTAATTCAAAGTGAAAAAGTAATAAAATCAATAGTAAAACTCACCAATTTGTTTACTACCCTAAATCCTTACTATCCCAAAATACAATAACAGCTGTAAAAACCTTGTGGCCACTTAATTTTTTCTTATACCTACAGGTAGGGTAAGGGATAGATGATCCCAAATAATGTTAATCCACAAGAAAGCATTCTTGACAACATGTTCAGGTTTTTCATAGCAAACTCTTCACCTGATAAAGTTATTCCATTACAATAGTTTGGGAAGTATCTTAAAAAGCTGGGTGTTTGGTTTTAAATCATCTTGATGATTCAGGTATTCAGTAACAATGAGAAAGTTTAAAATAAGATAGTGCTATGCACTGATTTACATATATGACAGACATATTTTTACAACACAAAAGGCTGACCTAACGCTTTACCACAACATGGCTGAAGTGGCATCCTGTTCCCCATAGGTTTTTCTGTTTATTTTTAACTGCTTTCCTACCAGATTAATGAGCTGAACTAGCGTAAAATGGAACCAGATAAGTGACAGAGCTTTTTTTTGTTTTATAAAACAAAAAAAAAATTCAAAATGGTGATTTGTGTGTTTGAAAATATAAGTTTCTTATACTTTCCATAGATACATGGCATTCTCTACAATGATATTGCTCCAAGGTGTTTTTTTTATTTATTCTAAATGTTATGCATTTTTTTGGCCATTTTAGTGAATAGATTTTCTGATATGTTCTTTCAAGCTGAAATTTGTTCTAGTAGATATAAGCACACTGGTAGGTAAAAGTAGACTATAAAAGATAACATTCAGAATGTATTTCCCTCAACTTTCCATTAAAGCAAGTGAAGAAAGCAGGCAGGAATTCTTCAGATAACATGCTATGTGAATTGAAAAGAACCTGTCCTTATTTGAAGCAACTGAGAAGCTCACACAGTGAAATACAGTTCAGACACATGAAAGGGTCACACATGATATCAAATCTATACTTTTAATGTTTGAATGAAACAAGATTTCTTTAAGTACAATAATGTACAATAAAGGTGAATTTGCAGAAACAATTGAACTGGGTTTGTTTTTATAAACACAATATTTTCTAATTAACTAAGGATTCAGGAAGGCAACCTTGAAATTAAAAGGACTTAGGAACATACAAATACCAAGACTGGCAGCTCATTAGCTTTAACAGTCTCTTTACGATAAGATTTATTTTTAACTTCTGCTTGTAGTGGGTCTGAAGCCATTAGGAATGATGCAATATTAAAAAAAATAAAAAGACAATCAAAATGCTTTGAGAAACCAGAGAAAATATGATTTATAGGGGTTAAGTAGTCCTTTAAAAGTTGTCTCTGGGAAAAGAGATAAAAAAACTAATGACTGTGGAGTATATTACAAAACTGCAATGAAGCATGTAAGGGGCAAGAGCCTGTAATAAAATATTATGCTGGGTTCATCTGTTGAAAGCATTCCAGAATGGTCTAAATTATGATTCACATGTTATGGGAGAAAAAAAAAAACAAAAAAAACCAAAAACCCCACAAAGTAAAAAATATTTTGAACATATCTTCGCATTTCAAGATGGTATAATGGCTTTATTTCATTTTGTTACTAAGACTATTTAATGTCTTATTAGAGTGTTTTACAATAGAGAGTGAGAGTGTTCACACTAAGCATGCAATTTTGATGGCTCTCTTTTACTTTATACAGCAGCAGATACGGTTTAACACCATAACACAATTTAGTCCCCAAAACTGAATGAGTGTGGCAGTTTTAACTTAACTGCTCAGTCCACCAGTATTCTTAATTATCTTTAAAAATGCTTTGCCATATCTCATTATCTGGACATGTCTCCTTATCTCCACTTCGAGATCCTTGATCTTTCATCTAAAGGATGAGATCCAATTTAGCCCAATAAGGTATAGCCTTTCAAAACCACATATTTTATATTCTGTGTTCTTACAAGTCCATTTATACTGCAGGGATCAGTTTGGAAGATCCTAGTCTTTTTGTTTCACAGATGTGTTGCTGTGTAAAATAGTTCTTATTTTAATTTTTTTCCCTGCTAAAATATAGGGAATGTGCTTAAATTATTGTGATCCTAACTCATTATCATGTATTCTGTAGTCTTACAGAGTATGCAGCAAAGTTTTCACTTCTTCCAAGGATATTTTACTATTTTTATGAGAAATGTTGAAGGTCTGAATTTAGTTGCAAAGGTCACTGATTCACAGATTGCAAAATTGTTAAGTCTAGTAACAGTAGGAAAAGTGTGCTGTTGCTGTGTGTGTGAATGTCATGTCAGCTGTTGTTGGGATAAAAAGCATGAGCATAAGCAAAGGTATCTGCATGGGTATAAAAGAAATGAATAAGAAGACATTTGTTGTGATTTCTTCAGTAAGGAACTAAGTATGAAGTGCTAGTTTCAGTGGCTAAAACAGTATCATCCTTGGGCCAGTTCTCTTCAACATCTTTTTAACCACCCGGATATAGGACTTGAAAGAATATTGTTTGCCAAAAACACGAAATTGGGAGGAGCTGTCAACTAACTCCCTTGGGGGCAGAGAGGCCCTGCAGAGAGATCTTGACAAATAAGAGAGATGGGCAATCATCAACCATATGGAGTTGGACAAGGGCAAGTGCTGGATTCAGCACCTGGGACAGGGCAATCCTGGTGTGTAGGCTAGGGAGCAAGGGGCTGGAGAGAAGCACTGCAGAAAGGGACCCAGGATCCTGGACAATGGCAAACTGAATATGAGTCAGCAGTGCCCTGGCAGCCAGGAGGGCCAACCCTGTCCTGGGGTGCATCAGGCACAGCATCACAGCCGGGCAAGGGACGGGATTGTTCTTTTCTGCTCTGCTCTGCAGCAGCCTCACCTCGAGTGCTGGGGGCAGTCTCAGGTGCCATAACAAAAAAAGACATTAAGGTATTAGAAAGTATTCAAATGAGGTCTAGAAGGAAAGGACTCAGGGGAAATGGCATGCAGCTGAGTCAGGGGAGTTTTAGGTCGGATATCAAGAAAAAGTTTTTTATCCAGAGGGTGGCTGGGCACTGCAAGACTCTCTCCAGGTTGTGGTCACAGCATCACACCTGTCTGAGTTCAAGAAGCTTTTGGATATTATTCTCAGGTATATGGTGTGATTCTTGAGGATGGTACCATGCAGCGCTGGGAGTTGGACTTGGTGATCCTGATGGGTCCCTTCCAGTTCAGCTGATTCTACGATTCTATGGTTCTGTTCTAGCCTCTCAGGGTATATTGCTTGCTCTCACCAGATTTTGATCTGTTATTGTTGGTCAGAATTTGTCACTAGTGATACTCCGTAGCATATACTGGGTAATGATACCTATCACATAAGACAAAGTGATTTTTCTCAACAGAAATTTGAATGCACATCTTATAATCCTAAAAAAATCTTCTCCTTGAAACAACACAGTCATATGCCCAATATTTTTTCCAGATCTTAAGGAGAAAGAAGGCAAAACAAGGGGACATATTACAATGAAGCATTGTCAATTTTCCAGTTCTTTAGCAGTATTTTTGTACTTCCACTGTTCTTTTCTACAAAATCATGGTTTTGTATAGCATATAATTTTCTAGCAAGACACATTTTTGCAACTGAGCCCATCAGTCTATGTGAAAATATATTTTTAAAAGCACAAAACATATGACTAGTAAGTGACAAGTGAGAAAAAAAAAGAGTATGAGAAGCAGCTCTGTGATACTAAGGTGAGACAAGAAGGAGGAGGAGGTGCTCCTCCAGCTGACAGAGCAGAGAATGCCCTGCAGTCCCTGGAGGATATCATAGTGAAACAGGTTGTCTCCCTGCAGTCCCTGGAGAACCATGGAGGAACACATACCAACACTGCAGCCCATGGAGGGCTCCATGCCACAGCAGGTGGATGTGCCTTGAAGGAAGCTGCAGCTTGTGAAGGCAGGACCAGAAATCTATTATTGACTTCTTCTTTAGTGGAAGAGAATGTGCAAATGTCAAACATCTGCTAACCTAATTGTTCTCTTTCCAGATATTGTCATAAATATAAGAATTAGAAGCCCAAAAACTTTAGCTTCAGGCTCCCATTCTCTCTGTTCCCCATTTAAAATTTAGTTTTATATGAAATAAAATTCAATATAAAGTTTTTACGTCTTGATGTTTAGGCTTTATAGAAAGTAGGGAATGCAAATAACTATTGTCACTGTAATTTTTTAATGGAACTAAAAAATAGAATTACTGTTTTCAAAGGACTTATGGAAATCAATTGTAGAGGTGGTGAGACTGAAGAGTATAATTAATCTGAAAAGAGAATATCATTGAGGTACCTCAGTTATGTACAAGTTTTTTACTAGGAACTCTAGACTTTTAAACAGGCTTAGGACACAATAGTTATCTCTGGGAATATTTTAGTATATATAGTACATTGGTCTTTAAATAGCTCTGTTTTATAGTTATGACTTACATTTTAAATTTTATTTGAAAAGAAATATTTGTGATTCAGATCATTTACAATTCTGAAGCATTTCAGTTGTTGACAGTTTTTGCTGTCTCCTGAGGGCAGGGAAATAGTCTTTGTACCAATACTGAAATAAACTAGTTGGAAAAAATATTTGTCCTCATTATTTTCTGTCTATTCTAACAAGCACAGCAGCAAAACCACTGCTATGAGTCTGAGTTGCTCTACCATTCATGGATGGGAAACTTGTAGTGGCTAGTATTTTATTTGCACACATTTCTGATGCTGGTTGTTAACTGTTTTGCAGAAGGATCTGTAACCTATTTTCACAGGAGGACATTCCTGAATTGCTTCACTTTTCTCTGAACCAGAGAACTAAGCTGGCACTCACTTTCTGAGATCTTGCTGTGCTAGCCCCAAAACTCATTTCCTTAAAATGCATTTTACTTTAAACCACAGCACTTCATTATTTTATGATGTTGCTCTTAATGTTCAGGACATTGTTTTATAACCATAATAATATATTCCAGTAAGCAAGTATAACATCTGTCTTAAGTAGTATACATCACTTGGCTTTGTTTCATGGATCATAACATCTGCAAGGAATGTCATTTATAAGAAGTGTATGGGGTGGGGTAACTGACCACAGGTTTAGGAGTCTTTCTCAAATTAATTTTACATTTAAATTTAGCTCTTATCATTTTAAGTGTGTCTTTATTAAATCAATCAACTATTTATTACCTTTGCCACAATGAAGAACAATAAACAGTTGCTGACCATCACACAAAAATCTTAATAAGAACAATGGTCTAAGACCCCAGTGTAGCACAGGGGATCTGTAATCAAGCCAGAGTCCTCCAGACATCTCTCAGTCTGGAGAAGAGCAGACTCTGGGGAAATGTTATAGCAGCCCTCCAGTATCTGATGACAGCCTTCTAGAAGGAGGGAGATGAGCTACACAAGTGCATGTGGTGATACGAAAAGTGTCAATGGCTTTAAAACCTGAAGAGTATATGTTTTGTTTGGATATTGGGAATAAATTCCTTGACAGGAGGGTTGTGAGACATTGGAACATGTTGTGGATGACCCATTTCTGGAACTGTTCAAGAACAGGTTGAATGGGTCTTTAAGCTTAGTGTGGTCTAGTGGAAGGTGTCCCTGCCAATGAAATGGGGGGGGTGGGGGGATGGATTTAGGTGAATTTTAAGGTGCCTTCCAACCCAAACCATTCTATTTTTCTGTGATAATATTCATACTGTGCAGTAGCAGTAAGTAGTTTAAGATAGAAATAACAGACAGTATTGATTCTGAGAAATCACCATCCAATGAGTTTTACTGTTTTGGTCTCACATACATATTCAATTTAGCATTATTTTTTCGAGTAACAATTTTGGCACTTAAATATCATACATACAGGAGTTTTATAATTTTTAAGATTTCTGTCATGTGGAAATCTTTCTTTCTTCCTTCCTTCCTTCCTTCCTTCCTACAAAAGTGCATGTGGTGGTACGAAAAGTGTCAATGGCTTTAAAACCTGAAGAGTATATGTTTTGTTTGGATATTGGGAATAAATTCCTTGACAGGAGGGTTGTGAGACATTGGAACATGTTGTGGATGACCCATTTCTGGAACTGTTCAAGAACAGGTTGAATGGGTCTTTAAGCTTAGTGTGGTCTAGTGGAAGGTGTCCCTGCCAATGAAATGGGGGGGGTGGGGGGATGGATTTAGGTGAATTTTAAGGTGCCTTCCAACCCAAACCATTCTATTTTTCTGTGATAATATTCATACTGTGTAGTAGCAATAAGTAGTTTAAGATAGAAATAACAGACAGTATTGATTCTGAGAAATTACCATCCAATGAGTTTTACTGTTTTGGTCTCACATACATATTCAATTTAGCATTATTTTTTCTAGTAACAGTTTTGGCACTTAAATATCATACATATAGGAGTTTTATAATTGTTAAGATTTCTGTCATGTGGAAATCTATCTTTCTTTCTTTCTCTTTCTTTCTTTCTTTCTTTCTTTCTTCCTTCCTTCCTTCCTTCCTTCCTTCCTTCCTTTTCTCAACTTTGATGTTAATTTGCAAACTGTGAAGTAGTTACAGTAAATTACTCTTCCCTAAATATCATTTTTGAAACATAAAAATGGATAAATAACAAAATTGTGTGGTATTTAAAAGTGATTTTAAACTGAGAATTAGAATTCCATATTGAAAATTCAAAAATACAAAACTGAAATCAGTACAGGCAAACTGTAGGTATAACCTTGAAAATAGATTTTCTTTTATCAGAGATATATTTTTACAAATATCATTCTTATACAAACATAGTTAAATTTAATATAATAATAATTGTTTCTAGAGATTTTGATTGCTACTAAGATAAGAAATCTACTATGGAAATTTATCTAAGCTCATTTGCATTTCAAGAGGTTTGTGAGAAGTGGAATGTAGGCAACAACAATGGTGAGAAAGCAATTCCAAATTTACCAACTGAATACCTCACCATGACTTGATTTGATGAACTGAGAAAATTCTTAAGCATTATTAGTAAAAATATGGCTTGATCAGACAGATTTCAACAGAAGAAAGAACTTGATTGTTTGTTCATTTGTTCAGTTTCTGGAGGTTGATATTGGAAGCATAATCACTACAAATACAACGAAGTAAATATCTATTGATTCCTCAGACCCATAAAAATGTCCAATAGAGGCTTGGTTTGTAAGAGGTATGTAATAAATACACAGTTAATTAAATTACAGGCACATATTCGTGAATGGAAAAATCATAAATATACCCTCTTGAAAATCAGGACATCAATCATAATAGAAATTATATGAGCAATGAATGAAATTACAAGCTAGTTTTAATTAAAAGGTAATAGTGCAAATATGTCATGTATATTTTTTCAACATCATATTGCAGTGCTTCTGCCAAGTATAAATGCTATCAGAAAAGCTGAAAATAAACACCTTCCATTGCACTTGGTTTATCTACAGCAGTTTTCACAGGAAGCACTTAAAGAACTAACAGTGTATCAAAGTTCTTATCAAACCTTCTGGATTAGTACTGGCAAGTTTATAAAATGTATGAACCATAAAGTAATTTGGTGTGAAAAAGTATGTTGAGCATATATGGTGCCCTGTCCATGATTTCTAGCTTGTAAAATAAGAAAATAGCCATTATTATAAATAGGCAAATACAGCATATGCAACATATATTCAAAGCATGCACTATAAATTCAGGTAGAAATTATAATTTGTTAAAAGGCTGATAACTGAAGGGAACAGAGTAGAGGCTGGGCTAACACATGTTGCTACAATTCTTTGTCCTCATCTGCCAGAAATCTATTGAGCTGGGAGCTCATTTTAACCTTAATTTAAGTAGTGACTATGAGCACATATATTTAAATAACCTTCTCCAGATCTTTCTATTTCTTCTTTTCTTTTAGAATACGAAGAACTTATGCTACAGACTGCAGAGGCACTAAGTAGTGACTAAAGGAACTTGCCTATCAATTGCTTAAAGGTACGTGGTTTTCCCACCATCCTTCTTCCCTTCTCCTTTGGAAAATCTAAAATGTTTTCATCGGAAACAGTAAAGCTGTCTATTAGAATATCCAGTACATCTTATGAATTATGTAGAATAAATATTGTTCTTAATAATGTCCTTATTTTGCTCTTTTAAAACTTGAATTTCAGTGGGAAAATTTAGTTATTTAATCTTGGATATTTTAACTCAGTGAAAATTTAGCTCTCCACTTTCCAAAAGTAAATTTTTAGGAACTGATTGTTAGGATTGTTTCTTCAACAATGTTTTAAAAGTTATTGCCAAAATATAGTAGTGAAACTTGGAGTGTAGGAAAAGTCTATTAAACAAATTAAACAAATTAAAAGATTTGTACAATAAGGTACAGAAACATATATATACACATAAATAAATATGAGCAATTTATTCCTGTAACAAAGTCATCTTGCACAATTTAAGTTGCTTAAAACCACAGAAATAAATACAAGTAATATTTTCAATTACAACTCATGCAACAGCAGAAAGTGCTGCTACTCACTTAGAGCAGAAAATCATATTAGAAACAATATTCAGGCCAAAATATTTTTAGATGCAATAGGGTTTCAAATAGATACTTTCTACTCCTTAAATTGCCAAAAGCTACCTTTACATTGTGGAAGATAAGTGAAAAAGTGGCAGCTGAATAAAATGTTTCATTTGGTAGTTTGTGAGTTTGAGTTTTAAGGTTTTGGGGTCTGCATTGCACATTTATTTGCATGCTTTTTTGCTTCTTTCTTCTGTCAATACTGGGCAATTCATTACATCTATAGCGTATGATTTCTCTCACCTAAGCAAATGTATTTAATCTTGAGAATACCTTTATATTAAATTGGCAGAAAAGTAATTGATTTATTCTACCTAACATTGATTCTTTTGATAAAGATCACCTTGAGAAAACTTTTTTCTGCTCGGATTCAACTCAAGGATTGGAATAATTGAGAAGACTGGTAGGCACTGGAGCATGGAGAGCCCTTCAGCCTCTGTGGATATATACTACAGAATAAAATTATCAACTCTCTAAACTTTATTGACTGCACTGAGCAGAATTCTGACTATAATCTGTTTCACACATAGATACTCCTTTTCAAGACACACGGTAAGATGGATCTCACCTCTTGTTCTGCGCAGGTATTTGTATTTCTATTGACTGTTTAGGATACCTAGATGAATTTCAGATGTCTAAAGTTAGGTGAGACAAAGCCCACTCTCAGTGCCTAGAAACCTCTCCCTATAGGCTGCAAAACACACAATGCTGGATTTCTGTATAATTTGCCAAAGCAATGACTATAGCATTAACTGAGTGCAAAATACCTGCACACAGATATTTTTCAAGATATTCACAAGACTTTCTTCACATAGGAAGATTTGAAGACACATCTTTTATCTCTACAGTGAATAAAACTGACAAAATACATTAGATTTTTGAATTTAGGACTCTTCCTGTTACAATTATTTCACTTCACATGGCTTAATTAAAAATCATCCAATTCAGAGAAAAACTGGTAAAGCCAGATAGGAAAGAAAATCAGAAATTGGTTACTCAGAGTGTGAGTAGGAAGATAGGGAAAGATTTAAAAGAATAAGAAAACTAAACAGAAGCAGTGACAATGAGAGACATCCTGCAAGTTTCCTGCGGGGATTATGTATTATTTAATCAGTGACAAAATTATAAGAGCCTGCGCATTTGATGTCTCTCCACGGGAACACAATAGCCATTGTGCATGCTCATAATTTCCAAAGTAACATGGCAAAAAGAAGGAAGTACAGAGAATAATAGAACTGAGTAATAAGACTTTTTCAATAATTGAAATTCAGGTGGTGAATTATTTAAGTAACCATTTTTATACTGTAAAACAGCAGATATAGAAAGTCTGGTAAACTGCATATATGTATCACCTGTACTCAGAAAATTATTCTTGGAAAACTACAAATTCTAGTTTTGATCAAAAGTTTCTGAATGTCACATAAGAAAGTATAAAAATCCAAATCAGAACATTTGGGTAAATGTTCTGGATGCAGGGATCAAGAAATTTGTCAAGATCGAAACAGCATAGCTGAATCCTTACAGGCTCAGCCTATGCTAACAAACAATTATGAATCAGAGTTTTGTCTATTACTGAGGGCAACTCTGTGGAAGAACCTGCATTCGTACTATTAAAGTATTAAACTCCCTTATGCTGCAGGACATCATGAATACATCCACAGTGCCTTTTGGGATCATCCACAACCCTAAGAAATGTTTTAGGAGACTCTAAATGGCACAAGATTTTCAGGGACCATTCCAGCAGGCTAACACAATATGAAATAGTGTTCAGAAGCATTTCCAGGAGCTTTATTTAATAATATAGATGCAACCAAAGGCTTCACTATTGATGTTGTTTACCATTTCATTTACTTTTCAGCTCTTTACTTGAAGCTTAGGCAGCTTGCACAACTGTGTATCCAATAAACCTCTCTAGCTGGGCCATGTGGAGTTCCCCTATGCATTCATGACAGTCTTAATGCTTTGAATTACAGATTTTTACAGGCATGGGAATGGATCCTTGAATGAACAGTCCTAAAGCACAGAGAGCTCCCATAGAGCTTCAAACACTTCCTTCTCAGTTGGTGACTCCCACAGTTCTTATCTCAGATATCCTTTCGGTGCACTCACTAATAGTGTAAGGAAATTTAATTTGAAACTTTCTGCTTTTTTATACTGTACAAGATAGAATTTGGCAACTAAAGGCAGTGATCAGAATAAGACGCGATACTCCAACTTCAACTGTCAGACTCCAAAAATTTAGACTAATGTGTGGAAAGGATTATAAGCAGGAGGATATATCTATAGAAATATTAAATCTCTTCTAAAATTTTTTTTTTATTATTCCTTAGGTATTCCACATGTTGGAGGGATATAGACTCAATTACTAATAGCTACTGAAAGAAAAGGCATAAATTGGAACTTATGTCAGTGACAGTTTAATTTCTTAGTCATGTTTCTGGGCCTCAGACTTCTCTGTCTATTTAAATAAACCTGTAACTTTTGTTACTACATATTTTAACTGGTTTTGCTGCAAGAGAAAGGGAACTCATGTAAACTTGGGCTGATAATGAAAGACTCATGGTGTTGACCACCTGAAGCAAACATTTCCTGCTTAGGCTAGATGAATAAGTTCTGGTTTCTTGTGGCTTGTAGGCAGTCATCCACAATACTGTGCAACTGGGACTTTGGTCCATTAAGTTTCTTGCTAGCAGAAAAGGAAAAATAAACCTCCAACATCTGTGGTTTTTGAAAAGCAGGGAACTGATGGATTTGAAGAAGTAGCAACACTGAGCAGAAAAATTAAGGGAATAAGTAGGAGGAGGATGTTTTAGTGTGATGCCCTGCAGCACTTTTCCTTTATGTTGTATTGTCAGCTAGATAAAGCTGAGTCACCTGAACCACTCTAGCTGAAGGCTTCCTACCCATAACATCTTCCATTCTGTAAATAGGGAAGTAAGATGTCTGCCTTTAGGCAGCTATCTCACAATTAAATGCAATTTTGAAAAGGCACTAGCCTAAACTGAAATCTCTATTTTTAGGCAACTGGATCACCTCCCAACAGAAACTAATGTGGAAGTAGGAGTGGTCATTGTGAGCCAAAGGGTCATCTTGCAGTCTCTCCCAAATCTCCTACAATGAATATGAGAAGAGTACTTCACAGGATTACAGAAATATAGTTGATGTATTATGGAACCTTGGAGGAAAAGATTCCTGGGGAAAAAATAACAGTGAAAAGAATCATTATGAGTTTAACAATGGGCAGCTGAGAGGAACTACAACGTGTCTGAGTCCTACTTAGATATTGCATGTAAGAAATGTTAGAAGGTGGTGTCAATTAATGCATTATAGATGCAGTACAGCCATCACATCTCTTATTATCACATTTTCATTTGCTGCATTTGGCTAGAGTAAGGAACACTGACATTTAAAACTAATCTTTTGGGAGAAATGCTTCGAAGTCTAAAATTAAAATGGTGCGTATGTTTCAGGAGTTCAGTTGAGAAGCAAGATATTGTCTAGCATCTAAATATGTAATTAAACAAAGACTCCTTAATTATACTATGCTCATTAACTCATACCTATAATAAATGCCCATCTTTAAATATTTATATGATTGAATTCATGTTGCTGAATAATGTACTTCAAATGATTTCTGCTTAAAATAAAATCATTACTGTGCATATTGCCATTGTAAATCTGGAGAGGTGGTAACAACTCAATGGATTGCAGGGCTTAGGGGTCTTTTTAAAAGATGGGCAACTACAAATTATATTAGTGTAATTTTATGTCAAAGTTTATGTTAATGAGGATGACTGAGAATGCCCTGCAATAGGGAACGAGGAGATTTATGTGAGGAGACTGTTCTCAATAGAATGTTACTTCAGGTTTTAGTCAAAGCAGGCCTTGTCATTGTGGACCTGCAAAACTCAAGGCAGGTAGGTGCTCCTCCTGTCTTATTTTTCAGTATATCCAGTGTTGCTTTCAGCTACAAGGAGATATATTCAGTTATATATATGACATATTCAGGTGATAGCAGTTAAGCTGTTATCATTCTGCTATTCTCATGACCACAGCAGAACACTTCATTTGCTAGTTTCTCTCTTGTTTGTGAAAGGTATAAAATATAATTTGCAAGTTAGACTCAAATTTCTTCTTCAGCTTTAATTGCTGTATAGCAGGGTATGAGTTCTGAGCTTTTGTGCACACCCAATGCACTTAAGTCATTAGTTCTTGGTGTGGTCCAGAAATTCCCTGTGAAGATATCTGCAAGGTTGAGATAATGGACTGACCAGAGAGAAGTTCATTATTGAAATCTTATTCATCTTCCCAAAAAGCCATTGACTAATTTGCAGAAGACCTCTCCAGGTCAGAATTTCAAACTGTCCCTAAGATTTTCCCAGGTGAAATATGCCATCTGTACCAGTGTGTACATGCAAAATATTGACTAACCCTTTGGGTGAAAAACCTGACTTTTTCAGAAACTCCAAATGGTTCCTGTGCAGAAGTGACCAATCTTTTAAGAGTAAATAAATGGCTACTACTGTATGGATACAGAAATGATCACATGTGACAATCTCTTCTGTGCACTGAGGATACGCAGGAGATGTTTCAGGTGTGATTAAAGGGCTGGATTGTACACATCCTGGTCATGTGGTCATGTAGGTCAGGAGCAGCAAAGAGCAGGGCTGCTCCCTGAGCGGAGCTGGAGCCCTGGGTGACCCTGGCAGAGGCCGTAGGCCGTCATGGCCAGAGCCTGTCCCATAGCACCTGATCTAGGCAAGCAGAGCAGGGCTGGAGGCATTGCTGGAGAAAGCAGGTGAGGCTGCTGGGGCAACTAATGCTCAGTGACTGACCATCTTGTTTGAAATTCCCCATGTTACTCACTGCAAGAATCTCAATACTCAGTCTGTTTTATTTATTTTTTCTTTTTTCATTTTCTTCCTTTTCTTTTGTTTCTTTCCCCCCCTTTTTCTTTTTACTCCTTTGCTGGGCAATACTTAAGCACTGCTGAAAAAGTGTTCTCACTTTATTTCTCTGACACCATTTTTTTAATATTTATATTTGCTGATTATGTTTTATTGTGAACATTCAATTGTTTTCCTGTTTTTTACCATTCTTTCTGAGAATGAGGGACTTATTCTTTTTATCTTTCTGTTTTATTTTTTACTTGACAATTTTTCCCTCTCATATGATTTAAAAAATGAAATAATTTTTAATTAAGCTCTGTGAAGTATTAAGTATGTAAATAAAGTATCTCATGGACGTATGACACATGAGAAAGTTATTTCAACTTTTGAAACATAAATTGTTGGTAATTTAATTAATGATATCCATAATTCATATTAATTAATACAATGAGATGAACTTGTTACAGCCAATATTTTACAGTAAGACTTCAATAATGCATAAATTATCTAAGGTTACTAGTGTGTTGTATTACTAAGCCTGTTATAAAGTTGTGCAAATAAAGCCCACATAGAATTAGAAAACTGAATAGTAATCACGTAGCACAGCCAAATTTCCTCCCAAACTTTTCCAGCAAAGTTGTATGCAGGTATCAAATACCAGAATGTTGATTGCCATCCTAGTCTATTGATTTTTTTAAAAATCTCCTTTAATTTATTCCATAGAGTAAGAATAGAATTGAACTTCTGAAATAATAGCTTCAACTATCAGAAACTCTGTTTGTTATGATGCAACCCTATCCTTCATGAGAAATTTCATATTTTTATCTCTCTGATTAGCAGACTTGTTTCACCATTGAGAAAAAAGTACAAGGAAAATACAAAGCTAAACTTCATTTTGCCTGTTTTGAGCTGTTTTGATGTGGTTTTGGTTTTTCCTTTGTGCTTTAGATTTTTTGAGTGGTTGACTTCCACTATATCTTGGTCTTTTCTTTCTTAAAAAAACCCAAAAAACTTTTATCAGCAATAAATTTTTACTTTCAGTTGTTTTAAGGTATCTAAGTGCAGGTCTGTACTTAGAATCATAGAATTCTTTAGGTGGAAAAGCTCTTTAAGATCAAAGTCTGACCACTTACAGTGCTGCCGAGTCCACCACTAAATCATGACCCTAAGCACCACAGCTACATCTTTTACATACCACCAGGACTGGTGACTTAACCAATTCCCTGGGCATCATTTTCAATGCTTGACAATATGTTTGGTGAAGAAATATTTCCTTATATTCAATTTGAATTTCTCCTAATCCAACTTGAGGTAATTTCATCTTGTTACCTCTTGTTATTTGGGAGAAAAACAGATACCCACCTCACTAGATTCTCCTTCTAGATAGCTGTAGAGGGTAATAAGGTGCCCCCTGTATCTCCTTTTCTCCAGGTGAAAAACTGAAATTCCTTTAGATGTTCCTCATCTCACTCCAGCCACTTCACCAGCTCTGTTGTCCTTCTCTGGATGTGCTTTGGCACCTTAGTGTCTTTCTTGTAGTGAGAGGTTCTGACATCAGAGTGATAAACTTCATTCATAAGAGCAAAGCAACTATATACTTTATTAATATAAAACAGTGAGTTGAACAACTTTAATGGTAAATGAGACAGAAGTTTAACAAGATTTGATGACAAGGCACACTTGATTAATACTTGGGTCAGATAAAATGACCAGCAAGACCCTCTAATTAATTAAAGAGGTTTTGGAAGAAACTTTTTGCTTTTTTAATTCCTTCTCAGAGAGTGATCTAGATATGGCTGGATTCAGTCCTAGTCCTTAACTTGTTCAATGGCTTATGTCTAAAGGATTTGATGTGCAAAATCATTCCTTTACAAAACTCAGATAAGATTTCAATGTTTAGTGTGCTACTAATCTCTTACCAAGGATCTGTTGGCAAGGAATCTGTCAGCCTCACTCCTAGTCCTTAACTTGTTCAATGGCTTATGTCTAAAGGATTTGATGTGCAAAATCATTCCTTTACAAAACTCAGATAAGATTTCAATGTTTAGTGTGCTACTAACCTCTTACCAAGGATCTGTTGTGGCAAGGAATCTGTCAGCCTCATAGAGCAACCTTGAGAGCCATCCCTAGTAAAGGGAGATCCTGGTGTGCAGCCCATGGCTGTACAGAAAAGCTCAGTGGGTGCTGAACTGCCCACTATTTATAGAGTAATTATTGATCTATAGTCATACCTGCATACCAACAAGAGGTCTGGGTCACTGTGTCCAGACAGCTCTTGCCTACCATGTTGCCATTGTTCACCTTGTCCAAAGCGATCAGATTGGTCAGGTTGCCATTCATAATGCTATGATGCCTTAGTGTGATCAACTGGTTGTCCTGTATGTGCCATGTGAAGGCACTGAAGATGTTCTTTTCACACTGAAATAAGTGCCACTATAAAATAGGCCATTTTTTTTTGTCTCAGCAAATCTGCTATCTGAAAGTTCAAATTTAGATATTAACTTTATTCGTAGTTATTCTGAGCCCATTTGTTCTTGCACCAACATTTATCCCCTAACTTTAATAACTCCTATTTTTATGTTCTACCTTTTAGTACTGACTTTCTCATCTTCATTTCATCAATTTTAAGTGCTAGTAGCCCCTGTAACTGCTACTCCTTAGCATAACTTTTATAGTCTCCTGTCAAGTCATGTGTCTCTGGGCACAAGTATATATTAGGAAGAAGATCGGCTTGAAAGCAACCCTGCATAAAGGGATCTGGGGGGCCAATTAACAGCAGGCTCAGCAGGAGCAAGCAGTGTGCCCTGGCAGCCAAGATGACAAAATGCATCCTGGGGTGCATCAGGCAAAGCACAGCCAGTCAGCCAAAAGAGGTGATTATCCATCATGCTGTATTCAGCATTGCTGCAGTCTCACTCTGGGATGCTCTGTGTAGTTCTGGGCCACAGTGTTAAGGTAGTCCAATGCATCCAGAGGAGCTGGATGGAATTTCTTCTGAAGAGCAGATGAGGACTTTGTTTGTATAGTTCAGAGAAAAGGAGGCTGAAGGGTGACGTCATTGCTCTGTACAGCTTTGTGAGGAGAGGGAGAGAGAGGTACTGGGCTGTTCTCCTTGGTATCTAGTGATAGTCAGTGTTTATTTACCAAGACATGGTCAAATAATAACTTAATAACTTTTGTCCAGGGAGTTGGACTGGGATGACTGTTAAAGAGACCTTTCAACTGAAATAAGATATTCTGTTCTATTCCCTTTTCTAAACCTTTGTGCAATAATTCTGATCTACTGGGAGTAGCAGGGTACTTTTTACACTTTCCCTTCATTTTTACCGTATCTGTATTAATTTGGCAGAGTACACTCATGGTCAGGGAAGTAATATTCTACTGATTAGCTTTCAGTTAATCTAGTAGAAACACACTATGTAAGTTCCTATGCACATGACCCCACTAAATTTTGTCTCATTTATATTACTGTATTCTGGAAGTTCATCTCATTATTCGCTTATATAATATTCAGGTCTTGTTATATATTAATGGTGTCTCCAAAGAAAGAGTTCAAAAAAGACAGAAGCATTGACTGATATTTTTTCTATTTTATTAATATGAAACAATAGAGAAATAATAAACATTAGTAAATATAAAACTAAAAGTCTAACATTATTAGAAATAGTATCTTCCCCAAATGTAACTTTATTATCTTTTCAATTCCTGCACTCTTTCCCAGTGTTACATCTATTACACAGCACAAGAAGCATATGGCTTCCACTCATTTCTTTCACTACTCTGCCTGAGGATACAGAACTATGACCCTTAGTCACTTCCTCCACTAATTTTACAATTATGAGCTACAGAGCATGAGTTAAAAAGTCACATTTGAACTAATCTCTGTTCTTATTCATGCAGACTTAGAAGTTTACTCAGGATAGATTCAATGTAATCCTTCCTAATGGATTTGATAAATACAAGATCAAGCAAAGAGTCCCTTGAAGAAAAACCCTGCTAGGATAAACAGACTACAGGGTGTTTAAAGAACACAGTATTCTGACTGCTGCCTTGACATCCATTCCACTAACCTTTTCATGAGGTAAAGCAGCAGTCCATGATAGTGGAATAGCTGAGAGCTGGAAAATAACATCTGTTTTGCAGGCAGATTCTTTTAATACATAACTGATAAAGAAGAAACATCCTTCTGTATTGTTATTCAGCCTTGGGCCTGTGTTAAAAATTATTTCAGAAAAGTCAAGATACTAGATGCTTAAAAATGGATGAGTGGGCATCCATTTGCTGCTATTCATCACTTTTCTAATTTTCAAAATCATTTTATGAGTGTTGGTAGTCACATCTTTAGCACTTGCTGAAATAAACTTAAAATGTCAAGAATGCTCTAGAACTGGAGTTCTCACTGGAGTAATATGACACTTATGAAGGTATTAATTTTATTTTTGCAAATCTTATAGAACATTTCACCAAATACTCATAAGAACTTAAAATCAATATGGACTCTCTTTAACAAAATATTTATTGTGAAATATTGATAAATGCTTTCTACTGTTTTTGAGTAAAGCTGGCAAATGCATTTACATTATTTCAAATATTAATAAATAAAATATGCAGTTCTTGAATAACACATGATTAATTTTTAAAAATAAAAATAAATAATGTAGTTATCATGGGTTTATGTATAATTACATTTTTAAAAATAAAAATAATAATCTATTTTCTAGGAAAATATTTTATGTAGGGTATGTTAGTTTTCCATCTTATACTGTTACCACTGAAGTAAAATGAAAGTTCTGTAAAACATTATGTAGCATAAAAGAACCCATAAAATGAAATACTTCAGATACATAGGACACTAGTAAATTAAAGAAGACATATAACTTTTTTTTTTTCCTGGGTTACTCTGGCATGCCTTTAGCTATGGACTAGTGTCAAAAGAAATATTAGTCAACTTCCCTGTAATGACTCATATTAAAATACTGCAGTTGGACAGGATATGTTAATTATATTGCATTTTGTTATTCTAAGAGTAATTTTGAATGCCATTTTGAGATGTATTTTGTTAAATATCTATATTGGAGTGAAAGAAATTTGCAATTTGTTGATATGATTTATTAGACTTTTTTCTTTGCACTCTACTTTCCAGTCAGATTTCTAAATCTGAAGGGACAGAATTACACACTAAGAATAGGGCTGCTCAAAAAAATCCCTTTCAAATCATGACCAAATTATTGAATCTACACCCCTATGTGTTTTGTTTTGGTTTGGGCTGTGTTTTTTCTTCCTTTTGGGAGTTAGTGATGGAGGTGCTGATACCTACATGCTATCTGGTAATAAAAAGCCATAGTGTCAACAGAGTTATGGAATCAAAGTTTGAGATGACATTGGCAGATAAAAACTATTCTCATCTCAGACACGTGCACTTCTAAAAGTTACATAACATTGCTGCCTCAAGGGGTAGACTGGGAGGAAGGTCAGATGGGTCAAAGCAGCAGTCACAGTTGTGTGGTACATGACCAGGGAGCTGAGTTGTGGGCTCCTGTGGCTGTCACCTTTGTACCTTTCTCTGCAGTCCTATCAATCCTGTGCTGGGCCCTCTCCTCAAATCTCACCCCAAGAATCTCTCTTTCACCAATGTCTGTGTTTCTGCTTGTCTCCATCAGCACCCTGCACAGCCTCCACAGGTGTCTCTGCAAGCACCCAGTTCTGGTTGTGTTCGAGGGTGCCAGGATGTGGGAAGGGACAAGAATCTTGACTCCATGTTTCAGAAGGCTGATTCATTATGTTATGATATATATTATATTAAAAATGCTATGCTAAAACTATACTAAAAATAATAGAGAGAAAAGATCCATCAGAAGGCTAGAAAGGACAAGAGAGGAATGATAACAAAAGCTGGTGACTCTCAGAGAGTCCGATTGTATTTGGCCATTAATTAGAAACAACCAACATGCACCAATCACAGATGGACCTGTTGCATTCCACAGCAGCAGATAGTGGAAGACCCTCTTTCCTGAGGGTCTTCAGCCTCTCAAGAACAAAATCCTGGCAAAAGGATTTTTCAAAAAATATCATAGCTACACCCACTCCCACCTGTCTTTCTCCACAAGTCTATCCCCATGCTCTCCCCAGCTGCCTCTCCGCAGCATGTTTCCTCATCTACCTCTTCACATACATCTCCCAAAGTGTTCCACCCCACATTTCCTCATCTACCCCTTCACATACATCAACCAAAGTGTTCCAACCCAGGATATCTCCTGTGTCTCCCTCTTTCCTAAATACAGGTGAGCCAGAGCACACGGGGCTCCCCTGCCTGGCTGCAGTTTGGGGTGCAATGGGATAGTTACAACAGTGTCAGCTGAACCCTCAAGATCTCCTCCCTTAAGAGCACCTGGCAGCTCCCAGCTACCCAAACCTGCCACTTAGCTCCAATACTCGAACATTTAATGTCAGATCTTCCTCTCTTTTCTCCTTCCCTCCTCACTTCTTTCAGAGCTCAGTCTCATACTTTGCTACTAAGATTTAAGACTTTCTCAGTGGATTATGATTTTCATTGTTTCTACTATATGTGAAATACTGACTTTTTCCTTGTAGAAGGCAGGTTTACAGCTTTTATTCACTTGTAAACTAGTTACTTCCTGATCTGAAAAGGATTGGGTTGTGGGGTTTTTTTCTCTTTTTCTTCCAAACACATAACTTTCCTTAAAGCAACAATTTTTCACCTTTTCAGTCACTCCAAAAAGGTTCTTTAGAGCAAAGTATTAGCAGCCATAGCTAAAGTCAGGACAGAAGGTTCTATATTGTTAAGGTTACCAGTATCACTATTTTGCAAAACCATGAGAAAGATGTTTTGGCTGTTTTTCAGGGATAAGATTGAGCTGGACAAATACAGTGCTAAATGACATTTTTTTAACTTTTCAAGCATATTAGATGGTTTTTGTATAGATATATCTTATAAGCAAAACATTAAAAAAAAGGAAAAGGGAAATATTTTTATTAGTATTTTATTGGAGCAAACTACTAAATAGATTCTTGATATAAGGTTTCTGTTTTAGTATACATAACCACCTTTTTTATGCATTTCTTGCTTATAATTTTGTCAACATCAAACTCAAAGAAAATGAACACAAAGCAAGCAGGATGTGAAATTCTCAAAAGTGCCCTTTCTTGCTCTGAATGGTTGGTTTTGTTCTATCATGATACCTACCTTTCTTTACTTTTGGATGTTTGGCTTAGGGAAGCTGTAAATGGCTGACAGGTTCTTTTGATATTTATTTAGATTCCAGATGGGACTTTATGTATGAATTAGCTTGAGGCCATGATAATGAACAAAACTATGAAACATAAAATGTTTTCTTAGCATAGGAGGCCACCTTCTACAGAGATTATGTATAAAGCCAAACAGTCAACAAATATTCTGCACCTGCCAAAAATTTCAAGAAACCTTTGCTGTCAGATGCAGCTTCATATGCATTGTATAAAGATGTCTATCTATTAAAAAAAAATGAAGTGTTCTGTGTGAAGCAGTTTTACAGTGCTTTTCTCTCTCAGTGCTTCCTGTCTTTTTGGCTTACCTGTTTCCTGGAGAGTCTTAAGATGCATGAGCACATGGACTTTTCTTTATCTTTGTGCAAAACCCTTATTATTCATATCTTGAGGATTTAAACTATGAATTGAAGATGTTAATTTTACATTTCCAGAAGCTCACCAGCCTTAAAGAAAAGAGATTTGACAAATCCTCCCTACAGAATGACTGTGACATTCTAGTTCTGGGGTTTCACTCTAAGTGAAAAAGGCAGGAAGACATCTAATTTTTAATTAGTTCTCCCCATTTGGGAGATCATCTGATTTTACTGGCAGAATTAGCAAGTGAAATCACTCAAGAGCTGCCATGTAAATGTCCCCTACCCCTGGGGATTCAGTATATTAAATGAGTACAGTGTTAACCTGGAAACATTATTATTGATTTTAAATGAGAGCAGCTCTTAAATTTGGCCAAAAACATTAAGTTGAAATAATTATTTTGATTCCATTCTTGATCACTGACAATGAAAATAAGACATGTATATCCATTTTATGCAGAAAAGAGGAAAATTTCTGTTCCCCTCCCTGCATTTTGTTAATTATAATAAATAATTTAAATTAATTCCAGACAAATTTCAGTGTTTTCTTACACAATGTTTTAGCCATTTCACGAAGAACAACTTGAAGGACATATCAGAGAATCAAAAAGGCCTAAAATCTTTCCCTCCTTGATATTTATTTTTTAACTTTTTTTGTTACCTTATACATAGCATGAAATTTTGCTGAAAGGATTTAGAAAAAATATCCTGAGGTTTTGTTAATTGGTTTATTTTTCAAGCACCATTTAATTATTCAAATTAAACTATTTCTATGGCAAATTTTCAACACTCGATTTAATTACAAATGAAGACCATTTCTGGAGTATCAGTACGGAAGCTCATTTACTGCAAAATTTACAATGCTTATGTAAATTCTAAATGACTGCACCCTGGAGCCATACAGACAGCTGTCACATATTTAAAGCTCAGACCTCTGAAAGTTCTTGAATAAGGACCACAGCCTTACTAGCCAGACTAGTCCTACAGAACTGTCATTCTTATCACTCATCCTTTTACAAACAGTGCCTAGAGATGAGCAGAGATTTGAGTAACTATGCTTCTCAGTCACTATTTCATAAATTTTACTGTTAAAGCAAGAGATTTGCTTAAAAATAATCAAGCACTTCCAGATAAATATTAAGATTGAAAACTAGTTAATGTAAAAATGCACCACTAATGATACACTCATATAATGTTTTAATGTGTATATACATAGATATGCATATATATAGGTTAGAAATTGCCTTTAAGATCATTGAGTCCAGTAAATTGTAGCAAGCATATCTGATAGAATCACAAAAGAAACTACATTCAAGCATAATACATTACTACAACTTTCCTAATTCTCTTCTATCTTTTACTCTAAAGATGACACGTCTCCTTAAAATAATGATGCATTCTTACATTTCAAAACATAAATTACTGTAAAAAGACTGGCAAAAAGAGGTCTTAACTTCACAAAACCACTCTAAGTCAATGGGGAATACAATACATCTTCTAAAATCAGATAAGTGGTATGCAAATCTAGCACAATAATGCAGAGGACTAATTTTAAATGTAAGTACTCTAAAAGGATAAATAAAAGCTGAGTGAAAAATGTATGTATTACATTTGTTATCATAAATGAAAAAACAGGAAGTACAACAACTCTTCATGAAACTTTGCAGTCTTTAGAATTCTAGAAAATTAGATACTTGCACCAGGGAGAAGTTTATCCAGTTTTTGACAGCCTCAAGATACATTCCTTCCTTAGTCACTAATTATTTTTAGAAATCATGTATAAGAGAATTGAGGTTGAAATAATGATAATAAAATACAAAGAAAAGAAAATCATTTTTATTTAATGCAAATTTTAAGATGACATCTTTCAAAAAACAGGTTCAGCTAGAAAGTGCATCACTTTTTAGACAGCTTTATTATGCTGTTATATTTTATGCTTTATTGCATATAGTCCTACAAAATTTAGGGAAGTGTTCCAAGTTTTGTTGCAATAGATTTTGGTCTTCTACTACTAATACATTATTAACACCATTAATATTAATAAAGGGGAAAAAAAGAGGCAATTCTATCAAGAAAATGTATTATTATTTTCAGTAATATCTGCATCTGCTCTCAATGATTAAAATCAATTGTCATTATATAGAACACTATACCTAAAAATGGAAATTTGTTTTTAAGAACTATCAAGGAGGCTATGAGAACTCATTAAGAGTTGAAAGACTTTTGTTTAACAGAAGCAGAGTACTTGAAAATGCTTAGAAATCAACATAACTACGTACAGCCTGCAAAAACGTATTAGTAAAAGAGAAAGGGATTCAATTCTATAGTGCTCTTCATCATGCAGTTATTTGCAGCTGTAGAATAATGATGTAAATCATCATAATTTTAATATTTCTAAGGAAAGTTTGTATGTATACTCAAAACCAAACTCACTGGAATCTGCGAATTTAAATTTCTGGAACTTTCTATTATTTCTTTCTATTTTTGGAAAACTGAGTAAAAATGCAGCTTCTTATCAAATTTTCAGATAATTCTGACTTGTAAATAAGGCCCAAATTGTCAATATTTATATGACTCATAATAAATGTATACTTTCTGCATATTTCACTGAAAACATAGTCCTTTTTACTGCTTTTGTTGGAGCTTACAAAAAGAAACTACTTTAGCAACTACTTTGCCAATAAGCTTCCCTGAATTATTCAGTGAATAATGTTGGAATATATAAAGTAGTGATTTATTTATGTAAAGAACCATTTATTTATATATATATATGTCCTGAAAATATGAATTCCAGTTATGAGAGAATCTGCCTGATTTATAGGCCAGTCAATATGTTTTTTTACAGAATAAAGGGATCATTAGAAGTAATGACTTTCTCTTAATTTTCTCATAATTTCAAACTTTTCTTGTATTTTTCTTTTATGATTTCTCAGAAAGTTGCATCTTATGTCCCTTCAGAAAAATACACAAAAAAGGTATTACTCTAATAAAAAAGAGACATTTAGAAAATGTTTATGACAGAAAAATATCTCCAAGTAGCTGGAACTCAACAGGTATAATCAGAGATATCTTGAGCAGAAGCTCTTTCAAACACTTGAAATGTACAGCAGTTCGTCAGCATGTGTTCTCCACCTGGCTACTATTGGTTCTTTTGAGTTACTGATTTTCATCCAGCCACAACAACTTGTAGCAGAATTATGTTTTATGAACTATGGCTATGTCACAGGTCTCAAATTGTTATATGCAGGCATATTGTTCTCATTTAATACAGACTAACATATGGATAACTATCTAGTGAGTCTAGATTTTAAAGTATGTACAAACCTTATGATTCACAAGTACTGTGAATAGATCATCTAAACTCACTATGTGCCTTCCTAGCTCTGAATTTCCACAGAAGTACCTTGGTGTGACCTCCTTGGGAACCTTTAAGTAAACCAGCATGTGCAACCCACAGACTTAAATTGTGGTTGCAGTGTTATTTCCAAGCCATTGGCAAGACTTGAGACTTTTTGAGTTTTACATAACTGCTGGGAGACAAACTGTTACCTTTTTTCTATTTTACATTATTTCTTCGCAGCCAGAGGAGTAGCCTAGGCTGTCAAACAGCTTTGTTTACTCCACACTGTACACCAACAGGGTAAAAGTAACATCCTGGACATCCCAGGAAAAAGCTTTAGAGATTTTATTAAAAGTTGTTGGGCTAAAGCAGACGAATTCTCTTGGTTCCTTCTTTTGAAGCGGTGCTTTTATGCAATAAGAAAAGTAATATTTAATGTATTAGAAGACATACTGCCAGTGTGAAAATAACTCCTATATCCTCTCTATGTTGACATGACTTTGAAATTCTGAAATGGGAGGGATAAATGAGTGCCAAATTTTTAATTTCTCTCAGCTTTTCAACTGCTGAACTATTATTGTGGATTACTTTACTAGTACTGTACTGGCAATATTTTTTTAATGTCTATTACAGTTTATGAGGGGCAAACATGGTGGCAAACTTTGTGCATTGTAGTTTGAGATTTCTATATGGCCATTCAGAAGACACTGGATTCAGTACACAACTTCAAGGTTAAAGAGATTGGTTCTGCAAATGGATCAAAACGAGACTCCTTGCAAACCTGCACATAAACAAAGCACAGTGATACTAGTGATTTAAAGTCAAAAAGGGAGAGAAATAAATTTTTTGACACTACATGCCAAATCCATATTTTGGGTTTGGGCAAAGCCAAATTTATAAACCCCAAATTAAGACTGCGAAGTGTCCCATTGTGTCATGCCTGTAATCAGTTTTCAGGGGAAGCATTTGTTCCAGGTTGCATCTACCAGTTACTCATGCAGTCACTGATTATAAAAGGCCTCCAGAAAACAGCTACTTACCAGCCTGGATACATGGATCTATTCATCAGCTTGTAAAAGTCAAATCTGTATGCCAGCAAGACTTCTAGGACTGCACACTGCACTTAATTTCCACAGTAGATCGTGGGAAGCATAATTGAAGTGTGTTCTCAGTCAGAAGATATGAATGGATGGATGAGAAGATAACAAGAGACTTATCTCTGCCACTGCAATGCAGATAAAATATATCTATGTAATTAAAATTATCTAACTATAATCTAATGTGGATGTTTGTTTATCAGGAGTAATTATAACACACAAATGCTATTTATGGTTACAACTACACAATTAAGGACAACATAGTATAAAATTCAAATAACATATGGCATTTGCAGAACCAGCAGTACCACCTGAAAAAACATACCAGTTGTCATATTTTATTAATCTTATGATAAATTATTGCTGCATTGTAATTAAATGAGCAAGACAGTCAGCCAACATCATTATCAGAGCTCCTGTTTTCTTTGAATCTCTTGCAACTTAGAAATCCAATTTATGAATATTACATTGTTTTATTGAATGTGAATTACTGTAGGGATAGTGGGCTTGAGTTATTCTCCAGCAATATTGTTCCAATATAGTGATGATTTATGCTAGGTATTAATTTTGTCATGTTTCATATTGCATCTATTTATGTGTAGTTCTTGGCAAGAATAACTAGCCCAATATTCCTTAGGTAATGAGCTATTAAGTTCAACAAGTGAACTTACAGTGCCCTTTGAAATATAGCGTTCACATTTAGCTCTCATTCATGTCAGAGGTTAATAATTTCACAATTTAATAACTTCCATCTATCAAAGGTAATCAATATTATTTTGTTTCATATATTGTAATGAACGTAAATTTATCTTGGTCACATGTATCAGTAGCATTCAAAATTAAAAAAAAAAAATCCTTTCTGTATCCAATAAGATTTTATGCATTAAAATACCACTGAAAAGGAAATGCATTGTGAAAAGATAGCCCTAATTATTTTCATTACAGAAGCTGGAGATACAATCCCACAGCAGATGAAGTATCTTAAATTTATTTTGCGTTGCAGTGCTGACCACTCTTTGGATAAATAATCATTAAAATAATGTAGAATCTTTTATTACTGATTCTTCTCAGCAACAACAAAATTCAAGAACCTTAAATCTGTCAGGGTCATGTACACACCTTGTAAGCACTCATCTTGCATTTAGGGGCACCAGAAAAAAGACATTTTGCCCCAGAATGTCTTAGGTATTACTATATAGACACAGCTAAATAAACTATCAGCCTATTTTGATTTCAGAACTCAACAACTGGTCAAGTAGGCACTACAATTACTTCTCTAAGAAAAAAATAATTTGACTTAAAATGGGTTAACTAGTTCAAATAGAAAAGTAACAGTTGCAAGAACAATTTCTAGTAATTTCTTGAAGATCTGGATGTAAAAAAAAAGAGACTAATTATAGGTGAAATACTGAGAACATTACAACCAAGAAGAAACTAAGCAGAATTTTAAACTTTAAGGACTGTTCTACATGTTCTTCTTGTTCTCAGGTAATATAAAAATATGGACCACAATTCCACTACATAGACCTCTCCACTCAAAAGTTACAATGTCCAATCTGCGTATTAAATGGTAACTGCTTTCAAATCATGTAAATGTGTGCACCTAAATCTATTCAACTGATATAAGGGATCAGTTCCCACAGCAGAATCCTTTCTGGAAAGGGCCCTGCAAAGTATTTATCTGAAAAAAATGATTGTAGGAGAAGCTATGGCACACGCATAATAAACAAGAATAACAAAAATAAACAAAACCCAAAAAATAACAAGAACAAAACAGGTCCCATTAAAAATCCCATGATATTTTAGCAAAACCACATAATATTTTGCCTAAAACTGCATTAATATCTGGATGGCAAAGTAAACCTCTCTAATTAAATACATTTTCATGTGCAGGCAGAGAACTATATCTTTATAACTCTTATACCAAACAAATTAAGATGCTATGAAGGAGAGAATTAATTTATACGTGGATAGATAAGATCATTCAGTAGATTATGTATGCTTGTCTTTTCTTATCAAGACAAAGAAATATTTTAAATCTCTCTTTTCAAATTGCATATTTATTTCACAACCTCTATTGACTGGAGGACAGGGCATATGACAAACAAACAAAAAAACCCAAACAAAACTAAACCCACCAGAAAAAAGTACGTTTAAAACTGAATCTACATCTACTATATCCAAATAAACTTCTGTTGAAAGGGAAACAAAACCCTTCTTGATGTGCTCTGTGTCTTCAGAAGAAGGACTCTCACACACATATGGAGAAAACAGCCTCCCTGGGGACTGGTATTGTCTGAACAGTAATGGCACTGAACAGATACTTCTCACTACTGGCTAACTATTGGCTCATCATTCAGCACTCTAGTCAGTCTCAAATATGTCAATCCATTTAGGAAGCTAATAGTCCACCAAAAATGACTGGGATTTCAGTCTGCAATGAACATATCTGCAAAACAGACTTAAAAATGAAGAACCACAATAATATGCTGCAGTGCCTAAATTCCTTTCCAAATTTAAATTAATTTCACACAACACGTAACACTGTTTTTAATTTCTTTTAATGGAGTATGTTAATCATACTGGAAACATGTTTGTAAATAATATTTTTTTACTGTTTCCAAATGAGCAATTCATAAACAAAGTATATTGAGAGTAATTATTTGAAACAGTTTTAGAACTACAAGAGAAGAGAATTTGTTTTTAACATAATTGAACTAGTTTTTGTCATGAAATTGGATTGATATATTTTGGAGTACACAGCTATAATTTCTTCTGCAGAAGTAAGCAAACAAACAGAAATCAAACCAAATAATCAAGCAAAAATAATTCCTTACCTGCCCAATGGTCTGGTGAAAGTGAGAGGAGATGCATAACAAATGTGACTTATCTAGATGGGAGCAAGAAAATGGATTTGAGCTCTTAGAAAACTCAGAAGGCAGTCTTGAGTTTTCTGGACTATACAGCTTTGGATAAATTATATTTGAGGATCATAATGGGAGATATTTGTATGAGAGAAAAATATATATTTTTTATTAGATGTTGTGTTATTAATTCAAATTTCTATACAAGCAGAATGTATTTGGACAGCTCAAACAAGTATTAAAAAAAACAAAAACCCAAAACATAATTCTGTGCTTCTTTTTATGATTCTGATTTATCTCATTAAATGACAGGCTAACACATTGCAAACCATCATTCTCTGTTTTCAATGAAAATGAAATCCTGGAAAATACTTCCAAAACCTTCTGCATAGATTTTTAAATGTAAATTAAACCATACAAATTACATTAAAATAGAAGGAAGAAAGATTCTATAGATCTTTATCAGTGTACTCATGTCCAACTCCAACAGAAGACATATGTTTCATGAAAAGGTTTCTTCTGTCATGTCTTCTGACACTTTAGTTTCTCCCAGTTCCTTCCACCATATTGCCAAAATACTATTACCAAAAAGAGAATGAAGATCAAAAAGCCTTTAGAACAACAGAAGGAACATAGCAATTGCCAAATCAAGTGCAGGAGAAGGGTTTATTTGCTTATTTATTATTTTGTTTTGGTTTTCATTTCCGTTCTTAACCATTCTTTATCTCATCATTTTTATGGCCATTTCTGTAGCATCACTTTTCAGTCATAGAGGACTTTTAATTCTCAGTCTCACTTGGCCAAAACTATTCCATACATTATGCACTGCAGGGCACATTACCAAGTTAGACTTTTATCCACACAGGTAGCATTCTATCAAGGAGGAATAATATGACACAGAAGTCTAATGAGGTTAGTCTGTGCTTCCATCATTTCTGTTGGACATTTAACTTCATTGAATTTGAGTTTTTTGACCAGTTATTCTTTCTAGCATCTATATAAATCCAAATAAACAGTTTATTAAATTACAACTAAAAAAGTACTGTCAAGAGAACATAGTGGTGCCATCCAACTTTGAAGTGCATCTGAGACTCAGACATCATATTTCTATCTGTCCATATAATACACTTGGTTAAGAGCAAACACAGCATTTAAGAATTTCTTTTGTTTCAACACAAACATAATGCACAGGCAAATCAGAGAGTGCTACAGGGTTTGAATACACCATAGCAAAAAATACCTAAAACAGTATGTGACAAAATTCCTAACAAATAGGCACTAGTAAATTAAATATGTCAAATTAAAAAAAAATATTGTCAGTAGAAGATGTGTCTTTAGGTGCCTCACGCAGCTGTAATTTGAAGGAGGGAAGGAGGAGGACAAGGGGACTGTGTTATATCTGTCATGTCACTTTGAATGGCAAGGGAACTGATGGCGCCAAATCTTACCATTGACTATAACACAAAGCACAGATTTAACTTTCAAAACCACATGTGGTATCTGAGCACAATAGATTTTTAATGTGTGCAGTCTGGAACTCATTTGCAACTTGCATGACCTTACACTTACTCTATCCTATGTTCTTACCAATTTCTGTCTTCTGGCCACAGAATTATCATTTAAAATCTGCCTTACAAGTGAAACTACATTTGAAAAAGGACCTGAAGACAGTACGGGGGAACTAGAGATTATAAACTTTGCATTTTCTCTGTTAGCAGTGAACCCAAAACCACTTTAATTGTTAGAAACACTCAGAGAAGGGTCAGGTTCCAGACAATATGCATACAGAAAACCAGATTCACTGATGCTCTATTTCCACACCAGGAAAATACATAAATATTTTGTGGAGTTTAGTGTACAAAATCGTAATAACTAATAGATATGTTTCAGCTACATTTTCTTCCATAAATAAGTAATAAAATGCAATATGTATCTAAAATACAGATAATAATTTTAAGTTTTCAAAGTAAAACTCCAGAAATTGGTGATAATTTTCTTTATAGCTAAAATGAAGAGCACTGAAGGAATAATCAATACCTCTGAAAGCAGAATTGACTTTGAGTACATTTTTTAATTAACTTCTTAAATCACAGTTTGCTTTTAACAACATTTTAACATAATGAAATATCATATTGTGTTTGCAGTGTTCATAAATGTAGACTATTTTTTTAATTAGCTAAAATCTTTCATTCTCATACTTGATGACAAATCTTCATACAGAAAACATAAATACAATGGACTGCAAAATTATCAGCTACAGCTTTGTAACTTTTTTCCTTGTTCAAACTTTGTAAGGATCATTTACACTAAAAGTCTAGAAGAGAATTTTATTTTTCCTAATAAGAGATGTTAAGGTATGTTTTTACAGTATGGATAATTTTAGTGAGAAAATTATGTCAAAGTCAATAAAAAAAAACAAGCAACAAGTAAAACATGATGTAAAATGATGATGTATAAATATGATAATAACATAGAAGTAACATTTTATGGAAGGCTTGAATGTTTTAGATAAAGAATCAAAGTCAGATGGTTCTAATAGGTACCTGACATTAATGCCAAATACTTTTAGTGGTGTTACTGGAAAACTGGTGTTAACTGGCCACAGGTATGTTAGGAAGAGTGGCACAAAAGTGATGGGCATTTATCTCTATCTGTGCCATGAAAATTTGTACTTCTATGATTGGAATTTTAGTCCCCTTAGTTGCCTGTCTTAATAGTATAGTAAGAAATCTGTACCTAAGTGTCCATAGACATGAAGATTGGCTTTAAACAGCTGTGAACTTACATAAAGGGTGGAATCTTGTTAGGGCTGCAAGCCCATGACTGTGCTATTGGCTATAACCATGCCCTGAGATAAAGTTAACTGAGCTGGACACGGCACAGCATGGGAAATGGCTGGATGTGACAGATAACAGTATGAGAAGCTGAAATAAATTACAGAGAGTACCATGAGGCATGGCATGGGGTGCAGAGGTGGTTAAGGCAGAATTACCCAAGAAATGGCCAAACTTCACAGCAAATTGGAGGGATAACTTGGGACCTTCAGGAAGGCAGTTTCTCACTGGCAAGCAGTGACACGGTAACCATGTCAGCAATCACCGACACTGAGGCTGAGGCAGCACAAGGAATGGTCACAGAAATAAACAATTGGGATAAGGATGCAGCCAAAACAGGGATCAGTAGGGAAGAAGTAATTGAGGCCAATTAGGAGGAGATTGGGGTATAGAAAAGGAGGTGGCAAAAAGAGTCAAGATAAAGGAAAAGAAGTAATACAGTATGTTAATGTTGAAATTCCTGCTGCCTGGGTGTACCATCTGGGCAGTCCTGCACTTGATCATTGCAGCCTAAATCAGGACTGTAAACAAAACCTATTCCTCTGAGCATAACACATGGGTCAGCCCTGCAGGAAAGACACCTTAGAGGAGCACACCTGGAAAACCAAACCAACAGTGTCTCCATGTGAGTACTTGTCCTGACAGCATCCAAATCTGTCCATCAATTCTAACAAGAAGAAAATTTTAACACAAACATTTCCACATGGAACCTGCAATTCATATTTTGGATCTTTTTGGATGCAGATATAATTTGAAATAAGAATACTGGATCCACTAGAAATATTATGTCAACATTTAATTATCTGGAGAGGTCAAAGCAATACTTTTCTTGATTTTAATTTTTCTTTTTACTTGCTGGTATTCACAGTTTAGGAATCATCCAAGCACAATTAACAAGTTGTGCTTTCAATAGTACCAGAATGCTTCTTTTTTGACTTACAAGAAGACGGAGATGGGAAAAAAGCAAAAGGTAGACAACAGAGACTGCACTCATACGGGATAGATTAAACTTCTAGGAAAACTTTGCCTGAGATCTTAAACACTTGGTTTCCTGTACCTGAGGAAGAACTTGAATTAGTATCTTGAATTTATTGTGATTAATGGCACCCACTCACCTTAATATTTGACAATGCATGCACACACATATACAACATTGTTGGACTGCAACTCTCTTAAATGGCGTCAGCAAGAAAGCTATAAAACTTAGGTACATGAAACACACACTAGAGAGAAGAAACAAAATTATTTTCAGAAGTATTTGTTAAATTCATTATTCAGTTTGCTTTTTTTTCTCCATGCTTTTTTGCATGGAGCCTTTATGATCAAAAGGATAACTTTAAATATTTACTGCCTACTTTTAACAAAATACAGAATAAACTGCAAAAAACATAATTTACTGAGCTGAGAATCAAGTGCTACATGTTAGAGAATCCATTGCTTCAAGAAGACTAAATATGCATTACCTTTATTATCAAGTAAATTTCAACAGAATCTAACCTGCTCATATATCTCTAAATCTTATATTTTCTATGAAAAGTTATTTTTTATAATTTTTTATTAAAATAAAATGTTTTCACTTCATTTGTCTTAGATTTATGCCTCTTGCTCCACAAAAGGAGAAACACATGATGAACTCCAAGCAGGAAAAACATAAACTTTCAGAAGGAAGCAGCAGAAGTCTATGGAAGTAATGATAATTTCTTATCTTCATTACAAACAATTAAATATGGATCTAAAAGAAATGAAATTCCTTTAGAAATGAAAGCTCCCGTCTCACCTTCTATAGATTTATCCTTCATTTGTAACATTATGAATTCCAATAAGGATTTTGTTTCATAGCATTTCAGTGTATTCAATAAAAAAGCAAGCTTATCAAACCATGAAGTATCTAAAATTTCATACAGTACAGGCCAGATTAAAAAACGGTTACTATGTGACCAAATTAGGGGATGCTATTTAATTATTTTAAGAGATGAAGAAGGAAGAGTTTATATGCAGGCAGATTTAAAAAAGCAACCCCTGTATTATCTGGAATGGTTTCAGTTTTAACTATGTAGGCAAAACCCTCACATAGCTGTCCATTATTGGTTTCTTTTTCCAAGTTAGCATGAGTCATATTCATTAAAATTGTCATACTTCAGCAACTCTGACATTCAGAGAGAGTTTTCAAATGTATCTTTGAAATAGTCCCTTCTGTTGTTAAGATGCCATGGAAGTTACAGCCTCAACAGCACTCTACAGTCAACTGATGGAGACATGGATGAGCATAGGAATAGTGGCAGTGACTTTGGAACTCAGAAGCAGGCAATGCTTCACGAATTAATTCTTCTCCTTGCAGAAGGGTCTTGTGAAACACTTCAGCTTACATTTCTGTAAAGAAAAAGAAATTACGTGGAAAAACCCAGAAATCAATCAAAAAAGACATGGGCTTAAATGCAAATAATGACTTTTTATTTCTTTCAGCATATCCCATCAAATTTTGTGTTTTGCATTTGTATTCTTGCTTAAAAAAAATATCCTTGACAATTTATGACCCAGTTTAAAAAATGTTGCACCGTTAAGTCTACTGCAATTTGGTCAAAAACTTATGGTGGGGCTTTCAGCTCTGAAACTCCTTCATGAAGATGCCTAACTCATATCCATCTAGATCTACCTCAAATCCTGTAGACAACACTTTCAGTTAAATCCTTTTCTTAGCTGTTATTTTATATTTCTATTGTCTCTAGTTTTCCTGGTCATCAGGATTCTTCATATTTTCAACCATTTGATACCTTTATATATACTATAGATGTAACTAAGATGGTAATTTAACCTTAAAACTTACTGGATCTATACACCTAATACAGCTGCAGTACTAAGGCTTATAAAATTTCTTTTCTGTGTCTTCAGTGCTTTGCTTATCAATTGTATTGAGATGGAAAACAAGAGGCAAAAGCAACATACTATTACTTCCCATACAGTTTAGGTAAATAAAAATTGATGCTATATTGGGATATTTTCCAAGAATTGTTTACTGTGAAATGTTAATGAATACTAATTTAAATTTAATCAGGACAGGATTTCACATAAATTTCCAATTAAAAGAAATGTGTTCTTCTATTGCCAAGAGATAAGTGGTGTTCAACAAAGTTTAAAATAGATCTAAAATTCAATTTCTATTTTGATACATATTTTACTAAATACTTATCAAGTGGTATAAAAGCTAGTTTATTTGAGAATGGCATACAATCTACTTAACAAAGAGATTTAATTCATGATTAAGTGTTAGGTGCTTTGTGAGTCAGGTATCAGTGAGCAGCTATCATTAAAGGTACAAAGACAAATATTCACTAATTTAAAAAAGCATATTTAACAGAGAAATGTATTTCAATTTTTTTTTGAAGATGAGTTATTCCTCAAAAAATAAATAAAGTATACCAGTACAATAATCTGAAGACAAATTTCAGATAACTATTGAACCTGAAATCCATATGGAACCATGGAATGGTTTTGGTTGGAATGGATGCTGATCTTTTCCCCCCACCATGGGTGGGGAATATTTCATTACACCAGGTTGCTCAGAGTTCCATCCACATTTCCAAGAATAGAACATTCACAACATCTCTGGCCAATCTGCTGTAGTGCTTTGCCACCCTTACAGCAAAAAAAGAAAAAAAAAAGAAAAAAAAAAAGAAAAAAAAATTAATATCTGATTAAACCTTCCCTTCCTAATTTCAGTTTGAGCCCATTCCCTCCCTGTCTTGTCACTACATGCTCTTGCAAAAAGTGTCTCTCCATCTTTTTTGTAGGCTCAGTTCTGGTACTGGAAGACCACAATTAGGTCACCCTGAATTCTTCTATTTTCCAGGCTGAACAAACTAAGTTCTCTCAGCCCTTCCTTGCATGAGAATGCTCAATCCCTCTAATCATCTTGGCTCTCCTCTTGCATCCAGAGGTGGCTCCCTGGATTCACTCCAATGGGTCAAAGCCTTTCTGTACTGGGGACCACAGAGCTGAATGCAGCACTCCAGGTGGGTCTCTCTAGAGAGGAGTAGAAGGCTCTTGACTTGCTTTTGATGCAGCTCAGGGTATCTATAGCTTTCTGATCTAAGTGTACATTGTTAGTTAATTTCTCATCTCTCATCCACCACCACCCCCAAGTCCTTCTCAGCAGGGCTACTCTCCATCAGTTCACCCCAGCCCTCACTGATACTGGGGATTCACCGAATCACAGCTGCAGCACCTTGCACTTGATCTTCTTGAACCTTATGACGTTCCCATGGGCCCACTTGTCAAGCTTCTCCTGGTTCTTCTGGATGGTATTCCCTCCTTCAGCACCCCTCAGCTTAGTGTCATCTGCAAATCTGCTGAGAGTGAACCTGATCTCACTGCCCACATCAGTGATGAAAGTATTAAATAACACTGGCTCCAGTAAGGACTGTTGAGGAATACCACTCATCTCTGATGTCCACAGGGACTCTGAATCATTGACCATTCTGTCTGGATGCAACTTTCCAACTGACTCCTCATTCATCTAACAGTCCGCTCATCAAATCCATCTCTCTCCAATTCAGACAAGTGAAAGATTTTCACTTCTGTTTGTCTGCAATGCTTTACTGCTGAATTACTTCTGGCTCCTTTTTGCAAATCTGTCACTAGTCATCTTCAAAAGTAATTTGTCATTAAAATGGCTACATTTCAAAAGCCTTTCTCCATTTGGTCACCGGGTTACTTATCATTCCCTTGTCTTCAGTAAGTTAACAGTAGCCAAGATAGCCATGGCAAGGGAGGGAATACATACTGTCAGTTTATCAGAAGCAAAAGGATAAGCAAGAAAGAGCTGAGTCATTACTTAAGGGGCACCAAACATTGATGCTGGGAAGGATGAAGTGTCTACACTTCTGCTTCAGATTCATTAAGGAGGTTAGGGATTAATGGACATCACGCTAAGACAAAATAAGGAAAAATAGTTACTTAGATACAGGTCAGATGAAATTTCATCAAGTTGGTGAACTTTTCTGCAGGGGATTTAGAAAAGTGGCTAAGGAAAGAGAAGAAATGATCTTCCAAAATATTAGAAAATAGCAAAGCCAATATTTTTTTTAAAGGAAGGGAAATTTCCCTGACAAAGTGGGTCCCATTGAGGAAGAATATGTTAGCATAAAAATATGGAATATCAAAAGGTGTTCACTGTCAACTTGTACATTATGCCCTAACAAATTCATTCAACCAGATACCTCATCTCATTAGTATGTTTGAAATATTAGGGTATTTCAGACAGTGCCTTGTGCTATTTTCTTAAATGGCCTAGAAAATTACAGTAAAGAAATGTCTGCCGCAAGGTAAGAATATAAATGGTTGGAAAAATGTACTTGGCTGCTATTCATTGCATGCAGTAGTACAAGAAAAAAAGCCATGCATGTTTATGTTATATATATTTGTCTTTCCTTAACTGTTTAATACATTTATCATTTTATAACAGAAAATAGAGTACATTATTCAATTTGCAGACCTCAGACTGGACTGGGCTTTGGAGACCTTTCTAAAATTCAAAGAGACTTGAGAAACTGAAGTTGTTTGTCTTCCAAAACACCTGCAAACTGAATGTTTGCTGACAATAATGCATTTTTAGCTTAAAATAATAGGAAAGATAGCCATTGTTCTCACTTAAAAACTACATCCTGCTAGTCAAACTGCACATATGAATATTTGGGGAAAATAAGAAAATTGCCCAAAAGTTTACCATAATGATTCTATTACTCATATTTTTTTCAGTCCTCTTCTTTACATTATCAGAAATAATCAGCCTTCTCATTTTAGGCAGCAGTGTTTTGTACTGCCCATATAACTTCTACTGGACTAGTAACACATGTTCTGATCATCGCAGTATTCTAATTAGTGACCTTTGTTAATTATGCATTCTTATTTATTATATGCTGTAGTGATCAAACTGTCAAGCTCAGGTTAGAACAAAAAAACCAAAAAATATTTCAGCCCCTATTTACACACTTGCAGCTGCAAACAAAGTTGTGTCTGGGTTTTACATTTAAATTTGATTTATATTTATTCTTATGGAACTGCTAAAACCTACAGGAATAAAATGGGAAAAAAAATATTGACTTTGCATTAAAAGCATATTTTTAAAAACCAGAAAAATATCTGTCAGTTACAAGTCACTCAAACTTGAGGAGAAATTTGAGGGGAGAAGGGGAGAAAAGAAGGAGAGTAAGAGATTAAGTAGAAAGACATCATTGCCACATAGATTTTTGTGGCATCCTGCTGGTCCTTCTTCACCTCGGTCTTCTGTGGTGGGGTCCCAGAGTCATTCTTCTGTACAGTCCAAGTCCCAGGTATCCACAGGGTAGAAATGTCGCTCCCACAATCTGGGTTGGCATGTTTGCGACCATATAAATATTTTTTTTGTCTGGATAAGTCTTATCTCAAATTCCCATAGTCTGCACACTCTGGTGTGCTACTTGCAAGTCTTCACCTTTGTTACACATGGAATTAAGGCCTTCCTGTTTTGCCACCTGCACATATCTCAAGTTCCTGATGTGGTGGCTTATCTTACGGGAACTTTCCTCTTTAACAGTGTTTTGAGAAATGCAACTGCATTCTTTAAGTTCTCACAACATTCTACCTCTAAAAAATTCTGTGAGCAAGAGATTAAAAATATGGCATAGTTTGTCAGGTAAAATCAGAGAAAATGCAGTAGGAAAACAATTCTGCAAACAGAAATATTAATAATTAATATTAATAATTATGTGAAATTTCAGACATATACTAATGGAAAAAAAAATTTTAGAGTGTCCATAACCACAGAATCAAATCTTTCTGCTTTTGTACTATGAAACTAAAGCCAGGAAATTTCAAGTAATTTTTGATCTTAAATTGTAATGTTAACAGTTATTACTGTAAGTGTCATGACAGTTGGATGGAAAACTATCAATTTGTTCAAACAATTACAATATTCTAATCTGAATCAAATAGCATTTTTTCCAAGGGAAAAAGCCCCAACAGTATACACTTTGGGACACTCAGTTCAAATGAAAGTATGAATAGGCAGATTAAAAAAACCATTCTCAAATATTTGATTTTTTAATTTGGTCAGACACTGAATGTAAACAATCGAAAGACCATTTGTACACATAATTATAGACAAAGCCCCTCTTTCCTTTTCAAAAGGAAGGACAGGAGAAGTGACAAGAGCTTATTTTATTGCCTTATGTTCAGTGCTGAAGAATTCTTTTGAAGAAATTCTATATTTCTGAAATAAACCCAGTAACTTTTTACTTACTTCCTTTTAATGCATTATTTGATTGTGATAGGAGATGTGAAAGAATGAAATGCATTGTAAATAAAGATTTCATTGTCATTAAAGTTACTTTAAAATTAAAATGGCAGTCAGAGATCCCCCATGAGCATAACTACATATGTATTTTCTTGTTAGGATTCCTAGAAAGAACATGAAGTCAGAAGTTGTCCAGACATCCACCATTCCTTGAAAACAACAGAAAAAATCTCTAACTAGGCAATATACAACTTTAAACTACTCTTACTCATGTGACAACAAGGCACTTGATACAAGCAACAAATATCTTGACTGCAACTAGAAAGTTTAATATCATGGAGAAAAAGCCAGTAGCTTCCTAATCTGGAAATATACAATTTTTTCAGAGTCTGGGAATCTGTCTACTGAGACTGGAAAATACAGGATGTATAAGGTACTAAGAGTTTGAGGCAAAAGAATAAGTCAGGTGAAAGAATATACCTCTGTGAGGGGTCTTACATACCATGACAGATGGGGAAAAGAGGGAAATGCTTCTCCTGTTAACGTGTGTATATTACATTTTCCTATAAAATGAAACAGCAAAGAAAATCATAAGTCAGACTTATGAAAAAAACCTCCAAAGTTTCTTTTAAAACAACCTGTTCACAGAGGATCCTTACAAAATATATCATAAAAGGTTTTCAATGGCAAAATTACCCCAGAATAATATTTTTTTTAACTTCAAAAGCACCTGTGAGCTGAAATATAAGCATTGTAAGGTCCTGTGTAGAACAGTAAACAAAATGTCCCTGTGCCTGTTCTCTGCTCTGCTCAGCTGCTGGACGCAGGCCAAATGGCATGGCACCATTCACCTCCATATGGCTAAATGCTCTTTTCCTCCAAAATGCTGGCTGTATTCAAAGTGCCTACTGAGTATGTTCCCTGAATTATGTTAGCTTCTGAATGAGGTTGAAAGATGCTGGTTTGTACAACCAAAAACAATTTTAAGGCTGTGATGCCTTATCAGTATTGACCATCTTATGCCAGTTACATTGGCTCTGTTTAATTTAATTAAGCCCAATATAATTTACTACTACGTGTGTAGTTGCAACATTTTAGCAGTTTCCTTTTTATAGAGACTATTTTGCAAACCATCAGTGTCTCTATTACTGTGATTTGCCAACATATATTTGAAAGTTTTCAATTCATATTAAAAATAAACATTGAATAAAAGATCAGCAAGAAACTGTGTATTTTTTGAACAGAACATGAAAGCAAACCGATTCTAAGAAGATTCTGAATCATAGAAAAATGACAGCAACTATTATTGAATCTAGCGAAGAAAAAACATCCTATTTTCTTTGCATCACCAGAGATTGATGTCATTCATAAAAACACCACTAGAAGTGTTAGTTTTAGATCAAAACAAAACAACATAGTGATTTTTATAAGATATTCTAGCACTTAAAATATATAGTTACTAGTGTCTATGTGAATCAGCAAGTGATATGGACGACTGGCCTTCAAACGCCTAACCATATCAGGTGGAGTATGGCATAGGAGCAGAACGGTGTGTGCTCTGCCAAACCTGTAGTAGATGGAGTTTACCTGTTTCCCTTGACTATAACTTAGGAGAGAAGGCATGGCATTTTCTTCAAATAAGGGTGATTTACAGGCAGCTTGGGAACTGTGGGTAAAACCTATGTATTTCACAAGAGAACTGACAACTGGTACACCCAGAGGACTTGTGGGAAATGATTTAGGAATTTAAGAAGCTTAATATTCTTTAGCTTCCCTACTTTTTGAAAATAATTAGTGTCATAACTTCATTTTCTCCAGCCTTAGTTTACTTGTGAATCTTTACCCACAACAAATCCTGTAGCACTTAAATGAAATTCTCTGACCATATAAAAACTGCTTTAGGATGTTTTATACAACTGCTTGTGATCCTGGTGAAATGGATCAAGAAATTGCTGTCCTTCAAGCTTATGTAAGATAAACAACTGCTCTTCTAGGCTCCTGCAATGCTGAATAAAATGTTCAAGTCACCACTAGGGGTAATTCATATATCATTTTTTTAATCTGGCATTACTAAGGAGACACTCATCAACAACTGTGGAGAAGAAATATTTTAAAATCCTAAAATAATGCAGTTGGTCATGTCACCACACTTTCAGAAACCTAGCCTGAGCTGTGCTAGCTCACTTTTAATTTTGAAAAATCATACCATTGAACTGTTTAACTTATTGAAGGCAAGATAATTCTGAAAAGTTCAATCTCAGTTGAAAACTCACTACAAAAAAAACCCATGCATAAGTACTGACAAGCGAAATCAGCTCTGGTTTACTTTTTGTCTGGCTTTGTTATTCCTTTATGCCATTAGAAAACAATCATAGTAAATAAGCGTAGGCATATCTATAGTATTTGAAATATGATTTTGCATGCTATTATGGGAGGAAAATCACCTCAACGACTTGACTCAGAGGAATACCAAAGCATTATGTGTATACATTATAAACAATGTAAGAGTTTAATTTCTCCCAACTACCATCTATTCCCAAGGTTTCTCAGTTTACTTACCAAAATAGATTCAGAATATATCTACATATCATAAAAATTGTTCAAAGGCTTTGTACACACTGAAAGTTTAAATAATAATTCTAAAGCATTACTTATTTGCTTGAATCACTTAGCACACTGACATTTTTTGCACTGAGTTTTGATCTCTCAATGGATCTCCCATCCCATCAATTTCTTTCTTCACTTTCTTTAGCTTGAGTATTCTATAGTTCTGTTTCACAGAATCTTTTTAACACTCTCTAGATTCTGAATGTATAATTAACCACCCACAAAATAAGCATCTTTATAGCTGAAGTGCATGTTCATTCATGAGTGTGAGAGCTCCCACATTAAAGTGAGAACTGTTGTAACACTATTTACTCTAGTATCATCCTTGCCCAAAGCACAGTGCTCTCTTCTTTTTTTTTTTTTTTTTTTTTTTTTTTTGTGTGTGTGCTTATTCTCATCAAAATGTAGTTCTTTTATATTCCCCTTCCCCAAAACAAAGGTTTTTTTTTTTTTTTTTTTTTTTTTTTTTTTTTTGTGTGTGCTTATTCTCATCAAAATATAGTGTCTTCTGGATTAATTTATGTGACAGCATAAAATTCAGTAACAAAATTATGCCGTGTCCTTATAGTTTGTTGAGAGGTGTATCCCTTCTCTTATTAGTAACTGCCTTTCCCCAGTACACATATAAGCTCATCACTCTCAGACACACTCGGTGTATCTTTTGACTTTATGGAATGTAGAGACTCACATAGACTAAGACTGCTCTTAACCCTAAGGGGTTTCTTCGCATGGTGGCTCCTCTGTTGCTTGTTTTATCAATCAATAACCAACTAAAACTCAACTTCAGTCCTAATCCACCAGTTCTCCCTGGAGTACAACATGCAAATAGCTTGGCATAAATCATGTGCCTAAAAATAAACAGTACTCCAAACCTTTGCAATAGAAAGAAGGAAAAAAGAGGGTTAATAAAATCTTACTAATTTCGATACCTACTTCAAGCTTTTTTTCTTTGCAAGTGCTTTTGACTACTTTGATTTATTAAAAGGATATATATCCCTAGGCCATTTTTCCTATAAAACATGAGCATGAGACTTCCTTAGGGACATGACTATGCGAATTTATTTCATTTGAAGAGCATTAGAAAGGCAAAAACACAAAGAGAAAGTGTCAGGAATCTGACTCATAACAGGAACATAAAGATTAACCACTTTCATCTGTTTGCCTGACTAATAGATAAAGAAAAAGCCTTGAATACTTTCAAGCAAAGTCTGTAAAGTTATTCAAGATTTGAGTGGCAATGAATAATCCAGGGAAACTACATCGGGGGTGGAAGTTGAGAAATGCTGCTTAATAAACAAAAATACAATGTGAGACACAGTGTGCAACCAACAGACAGGAAAGTTTACCTGTGACCATTATTATTTTGGCTATACTTCATGGAACATGTAAGACACAGATGGAAGGCTGCAAGACATCAAAATGTTTCCTTTTGACAACCTAAAAAAACAAGTGTAATTTCATAGTTCTGATCATATGTCTATGTCAATCCCATATCAGTAGACTAAGACATATTTGACTAGTAAGCTAATTATTTTAGTGTAATTCCTATGAGTAAGGTCCCTAGAACTCAAGTAGGAGAACTATTTTTTCTTCTTCAGGATGGAGAAGCAAGCCTAGACAAATTACAGAGTTAAGTTAATATCTCTATGTACCAGAAGTTTCAACTCAAACTCAAAAGCATTTTGTTTTTCTCTCGTGTGATAATCCAGAATATGTTCTTTGCCTCCCCAGCATATGCCAAAAGCATTCACAGGGAAATATGAAGATAAGATTCTGTGAAAACCTTACAAAACCAACCTGTTTAATTCTTCTATTTCATCCTCAGGAAACCAATTTATTAATTAACTATAAATACTGACAATGACTGCTTCTTCAATATAGCTTTCTTGGGGGGTAGCTCTTCTTTACTGTATATTGACAAAATAATTGTGATCGTGATATGAACTAAGATAATCAAGGCAGTTTTCCAGATTTCATTTTATGATACTTAAGTGTTCGTACATCTTCATGCAGGAAAAAAGGCTGGCATGCATGCCAAATTAATGCATCTCTTACTGCAAAAAATTATTTATGTAGTAAAATATGAAAGGATCAAGTAATGTTAAGTATTCAGTGCCTATACATGATCTATTGAAGAACTGAGATTTTAGTTATTAAAAAAAATACAAGACTTTATTTCGGTTATGGACATAACTGAAATAAAAACATATGAATAAGAAATAACCTAAAGTATTTTCTACCTTTTTTCCTTATAATTGCTTGATAGCTTGTACTGTGTGGACAGGTGATAAAAAACCAAAATCACTTTCTTGGGTTACACTATAAGATATATTCATTGAGTGACCTCTGAAGTATATTTAGAAAAGATACTTTTTTTGGAATGTACTTTCATTTATTTTTATCTATTTAGGTATTTATCTATTTATCTAACTTATCAATGGTTCACATCAAATTATCTATTTAAATATTAAAGCAGATTTAAAAATTACTAAGATTTATAACATGACAAGAAATGATGCAATCCTCCTCAAATCAGAATATGTGAATAGGCTTAATCAGTTAAGAGGTATTAAACACAGAAGAGACAGTATTCTGTCTATCTGTATATTAATTGATTAAATCTATTTTATATGAAGATAATCCCATCTTTTAGATCATGTAACTAGACACTAAGTAGCCAGTATTCACTATAGATGATTTCATATATTTCATCATAACAGATGCATTTCTAGACTCTCAGAAATTACTGAAGTTTCATCTGTCCTATTCTAGATGAAGATTTCTAGGCATTTCTTCCTGCGGCTCTCCTAAGCAGCACATACTTAGATCAGTTCCTGGATAAAAGTGAACTGTGTCTTCTGTTTTATTTAGAATGGTTTTTGTCTCTTTTATCACTGAATACTGAGAAAAAAGTTGAGGCACCAGGGAGTTTTTAGTCCAGCTGTTGTGGTATAAATCAATATTTAAAATGCACAGTGGCAATTTTTCTTCCTTTGAAAGTAGGACTTGTTACCCTGCATTCTTGTACTGTTAAATCCAAGACTTTATCAGTGTTAAACACAAACCCTAATATTGTTTTTTATCCAGAAGCACTACTCCACTGACAAATTCAACAAAACAGTAATATACTTCAGTCATGAAGTAAATATAACAGTAATAAAATTTTTAATTCATGTTTGATTTTTGTGCTTCCCTGGAGGAATTTTCAAGCTATAATACTTTATGAATGAGGAGTTAAAACATTCCAGCTTGAGAAAAATAAGTCCTTCAACCTTATTTATTGATTTCAGTGTTAGAACAACAAACTTTTAAGAGCTCATGGGTGCATGGGTAAAGCTGGCCAATGCAAAAATTCCTCGTTGAAAATACAATCTGTTTCATCACTTTCTTAGGGATAAATCTTCTTCTAAAACATTACTTAGTAAGGCACAGGTGAATTGCAGGTATTCTGTCTATCATCTTATTGCCACCAACTACTCATGCGTGGGGTTTACGAGCCAGGTGACGATATGCAATTTCGCTTCCATATCCTTCTCCTACATTTCACCATAAAGCTTTTAATTCTGTAATTATGTCCCCGATGCAGTGTACTCTGTGACACCCCTCCCAAGTGGGCAGATGTTCCTAAGCAGATCTCTTATGTTGTGAAAGGAACCTCCCTTGGGTTTAGCACTGTCAGACTGCATTAAGAGCAGGTATGAAAGGTAAGAAGCAGATGTGTTATGCTATTTCTGTTTGACACACTGTACCTCTAGCCAATGTTTTCTACTGGTACAGCAACACTGAGCCAACAGGCTAATGAATGGAGCCTGCAGAATACATTGTTAACCTGCAACCTCATCCAGTCTGCATGCAGTCTATTAAGTCAGTACTCCTATTATTCACATTTCTTGTGTTTACTGCTGCTGATACATTTGTCGTTGTACTTTATTTTGCCTCCAGTAATATACAGCTGTCTCAGAACCAAAATACCAAGTTGAGTAGACCTGCACTGGAGGGAGAAGAGGAGGAGGCTGTGAGGACAGTGAGTGACCTGCCGACTTACTTGCACGACGAAGCTTGAAGCATCTCTTTTTCCCTCTGTCTCTTCACACTGACGGCCCCAGAGCACATCTACGTCACATGCAAGGGAGGGGGCGGCTTGGTGAGAGGCGCCGAGATAGACAGAAAATTGTATACTGAGGACCTTGACAGCCTCACGGGCGGGATTTTTTTTCCCCCTCCTACGTACAGTGCATATAAAGGAGCCCCGATTTCTTTCTGTGCCAGCTCTCAGGCTTTGCCATCCCAGATAACGGCAGGCATGGGACTCCCCAGAGAAACGGGATGGAAAGGCGGGAGGTGGAGAGAGGCTTCCAGGTGACTTTTTCCTCTCTGCCTGCACTCGGTCACGGAGCTCTAAGAGACTGAGGAGGTGCCACCTGCCTCCCGCCGTGGCTGCTGCCGCCGCCGCTCCTCTCCGGGCTCGCTCCCCCGTTAATCAGATTAGCGCGTCGTAGCAGCCTCCCTCACCCGCTCTTCCATCGCAAGTGTCCGTCTCCCCTGAGAGATGTGTCTCAATTCTGCCTCTCTCTCCTCCCCTTTCCACTGATCACCGTGCAGTTCTCGTCAGCTCTGGGCATCTCTCCCTTTCTCTTTCTCCTTTTCCTGCTGAGTGTCTCTGCCTCCTCTTGGCTCTGTGCATCGCTCCATCCATCCTCCCTCTCTCTCCGCACTGGTGTGTGCGCGCATCTCTCTCCGCCCGGCGGCTGCCACCTTCGCCCTACAAGCGCGGCGCTGCCCGGAGGAGCCGCCGCTGCCGCCGCCGCCGCCCGGCCCTGCCTGGCCGCCGTGAGTCCCGCCTCAGCCCGCGCCCGTCCCCCGCCCGCCGCGGCACCATGTCCGGCTCCGGCAGGAAAGACTTCGACGTGAAGCACATCCTGCGCCTCCGCTGGAAACTGTTCAGCCACCCCTCGCCGGCGGGCGGCCCGGCGGGGGGAGGCTGCCTGCCGCCCGACAGCAGCTTCGAGCACTGGGGACCGAGCCAGAGCCGCCTGCTGAAGAGCCAGGAGAGAGGCAACGGCGTCTTCTGGAAGAAATCCGCCTCCTCCGCCTCCTCCTCGGCGGCCACCACGGCCAGCCCGCCCAACGGGACGCTGCTGCCCGCCGGCGGCCGGCCGGCCACGGGGCACGGCCCGGGACCGCCGCCGCCCCGCACCGTCTTCTACGTGGAGTCCCTGGAGGAGGTGGAGGAGGAGGCGGTGCCCGGCGGGATGGAGGTGGCCCGCGAGCCCGAGAAGCCCCTGGCCCCGCCGGAGCGGGAGGAGGCGCCGGGGGGCTGCGCCGATGGAGGCAGCCGGGCAACAGGTGACGGAGGCGGGCACAGGTAGGGGAGCGCGGCCGCTCCGGCGCCGCCTGCGCGGCGGGCACGGCCGGGTGCGGGAGTCACCGCGGGGCTTTGCGGCCCCGGGGGCAGGGGCGGGGCGGGGGCTCAGCCGGGCCGGGGCTCAGCCGGGCCAGGGTGCTGGCGTTGTTGCGGGAGGGTGAGGGTCTGGGCGCGGGAGGGTGAGGGTCTGGGCGCGGGACCGTTCCTATAGTTCGAACTGGCAGGTTTTAGAGGCGCTGGAAAGGGCGGCTGGAGAGCTGTCGAGAGTCCCGGGAGAGACCAGCAAGCCTCATGGTCAAGGTGCCGTGGGCCAGGGATGCTGCCCTTGGCCTTCCCCCTGCTCCTGGCCTGCGGCTGCCCCTGACCTGTCCCTGTCCCTGTCCCTCTCCTGTCCCTGTCTGCCCCTGGGCTGCCCCTGCCCGTGGAGCTGGCCCAAGAAGAGGCTCTTCTCAAAGCCGGCGCTCCGCGCTGGGGATCGTCGCTACCCAACTTTCCCAGAAGTTTATTAAAACGCTAGCAGGAGGTGGTGGTGTTCTGAGTACTGGGATGACAGGTGAAAGCTCGAAAGTAAAAGCGTCCACTTTCCTGAAACTCGGTGTTACAGCCTACCTCAGAGAAAAATAAGACTCTTATAAGAATTTTATGAGTCATCAACCGAGTGACAAATGAGAAGATGTAAGAACAAGAAAGACACATCCAGATTCTTGTGTTTCATACAAATGCATTAAATTGAATTGCTTTTCCTTCCCATTCCCTGCCCTCCTCATGTCCAGCTGAAACAGAAACCAAAATCTTTTGAAGAAGGAAATGTAGCTACCAGAGATCTTTCAGAAAAACTCTGATACAGATTAGTCCTAAGGGTAAAATGCCTCATTACTTTAACTCTGCTTGCTCCTGCCTCCCCACCGTTAAGATCACTTCATTTCAATTTCCCTTGTCTTTTTTTTTCTCTATGAAGAGAAATGTACTGTTCTGTTTCTGAACATGAAAAGAAATAAAAGAAATTATTTGGTTTGTTATTTTTTTTCATATTGAAAGTTAAACATATAGTATTAAACATTTTAAGACATGAAGGGACAGCACTGTGCATGTTTGGATTAGTACAGCTTAGATAAACATATGGATGTGTAACTTTGATTATGTTACACCTTTTCAGAGAGCCCTAAAGCATATATTCTCGCCTTGAATCTCTTATTGTTTTGCCAGTTAGCATAGTTGGTTTCATAGGAGCTACATAACTTAAACATGTGGAATAGCTGCTATGTGAGTTAGGGTATATTTTTAAAGCGAAAGCAATACTGAAGTGTTTATGAACACTGGAAGTTGTTCTGAGCAACAAGAAGGTGTCCTAGGATTTAATTCAAATTGTTATCAGATACACTACAAAGACAGGTAATACACCAACCCTAAAATTGTAACTTCAACGTTTTTGAGGAGGGAATGGGAGAAGTTAAAAACCATTACAAATATAGTTTCATTCTATGGACTTTTCATCTAGGTGTGTCACTGATCTGAAATTCTGTAGAGATCTGCATACTAACAGAAACATACTGAGTGGCACCACTTGATTTGTATGTAAGAGTTGACTTGATAGAATGTATGTGACATTATGTGACTCTGTGACATTATCTATCTGATTACTGCTTTCTATTTTCATTATCCATTTATTTCATGTTCTTCATTCATTGTTACTGAAACAACACATCTAGTCATCAGTAGCTCATAATCCTGTTGAAGAAATATGCTCAAATTTGTTCAGATTTAAAATAACTGCTTCAGGAGATGTGATTTCATTATTAGTGAAAATGCCAGTTTTTGAAGTATGAAAATGTTTAAGATAGTTTTAGAGTCTAAGACTTGACTTTCTGTTTCATATCAAAGAATCTTTAATTTACCTCTACAAACTTTGTATGTTATGTCAAGAGGTGGTCGACTGCTGCAAAATGACAGTTCTGTGCTTGAAAGTTCTATGATCCAACAATCTTCTAATGCCCTGGAAAGTTATGTCTCACTCATTCTGTAGACATAAGTTTTTTATAAATGTTTTTTTTTTCTGCTATTGACATATATGTAGATGTGAAAATTGCTTTTTGTTTTTTATTTTTAGTGCCTACTTTGTATCTCCAAAAGAGTGATGGTTGGATTCCTGTTTGGACTTTTTGTTTGTTTGTTCTTTTTATTATGTTTTTTCCCAGTTGGCCTCCTCAGTTTGGTATGTGAATTTTGTACTGGTGTCCTTTTTCAGCTCAGCCAGATTTGTTTTTCAATGGAGTTTTAGTTACTGTTTCTACATCTAAGCTAAACACAAAGCTGGAGGATCTTGAATTCTTGGGTTTTATGTTTTGTTAGATATTGTGGGATTTATTTAGTGAGACATTATGGTTGTGTAATAATAAATATATTCTACTTCTCTAATTTGGGTTTTTTGCATGTTTCTGAAGAACATCTGCTCATGTCAATTGCACAGTTTTTCTGTGCAAATGTAAGGTATAAATGTGGGTAGTCCTACTGGCATTAAGAAGACTGAAGGGTTAAATAGGGCATGTTATAAAGTACTTACCTAATTGTTCTACTTTCTATATTGTATCCGTAAAAAAATGGTTTACAGTTAACAATTAGTGTTAACATGGTCTGATTGCTTGAAATTGCTTGGAAACATGCATATCAAGTTGGTTTAGAGCTGGCATGACGAAATTGTCAATAGATGCAGTGAGTATTTAAATATTCTTTTTTTTTTAATCTTCATTTTCTAATACAAAACTGTTAGGGAAAAAAATCTATAATATGAATTTATAATTAAGATTTACAAATCAGCCTCAAAATGCTTGAAAAATACCAGTGCAAAGATTTGTGTTACATCTATCAGAGCCTCAAAGTTTGTAATGGAGATTTTACATACTCACGATGGCTCTTTTCAGATGACTTGTTAATCAACACCCAACATGAATGGGGTTCACTTAATAGGCAAAGAGTTAGTATTTTAACCCCTCCTTCCTGAGTGGGTGGTAGCATTTTTTGCTTGCCTCACACTGTTCAAATCCTATGAAGATGTAATTCCTCATGAGCCCTTGGCGCTGTTCACCACTACACTCAGTATGTTCCTCACAAACTAGTAACAGGTTTATTTTTACAACAGCCCTATTTTACAGTGGAGGGGCAAGCCAGAAAGAAAAAAAAAAAGAATTGATTTGTTTCAGTGCATATAGCACTTTTCTCCCACTACTTTCTCTGTTCTCAGTTGCACCCATAAATGATGAGCCCATCTGCAAACCAGTCCCAGACTCCTCTGATTGTGTGTGAGAGGAGTGGAGAACATAGGATTCAATTAACATTTGCTTTAAGAGATGGTTCCAAGAAGAATGTGCCAGATATGCCTAACCCACGTAAAGCAAGCACTGACAATGCAGAAGTCTTTCATAAAACATACAAAAAATTGAAAATACAGTTTCTGAAAGAAGGTGGCAAATCTTCCCACCATTAGATGCTTTCTAATAGTGTACCATAAAGAAAGAAGCAAAAAGACTGAATACTGTGCCTTCACAGAGACAGAAACACAGGTGGCAAATCTTCCCACCATTAGATGCTTTCTAATAGTGTACCATAAAGAAAGATCAAAAAGACTGACTACTGTGCCTTCACAGAGACAGAAACACAACAGAGTTTCATGCCCAAATATTGAGTTACTAGAAAAGTAGTGAAGAAGGCATTTTACTGTGTTTCTGTTGAGTTTTGTCAATGGAAAGTAAAAAATTCAGTAATAATGGGAATCCAAAAGGTTAATAAGTGAGAGAATGATTTTCTAATTCAAACATTAACTGAGAAATTTAGTTTGCAAGTCTCTGTGGTCAAAACTATTTATTTAAATTAAATCACTAGGTTCAGTGTAGAATCAGGAACATAAAAATGTGCATGGTTAACCTATATGATCAAAGCTTTTATATAAGCATTTCTTTTGTATTTTTCTGTTCTGAGCCCACAAATCCTGCATTTTGATGCTTTTGCCCATTAGTCTCCACTTCCAAGTCTTCCTTTTCTCCTAGCAACCTACAATCTTGTGGTTTGCATGCTGCTGTAGAAAGTTACGAATTTGAAACCTATCAAGATGAGCAACATTCTCAATGCAGCTTTCTAATTTAATGAAAAATATTTTGTCCATTTTTTAGAAAATGTAGATAAAACTGGCATAAAAATTTGCTACTTGACTACTTGAAGTACTACTGTAAGTTTATCTAGTCTTAGGAGAGGATTCTGGTCCCTGGTTTATAAGTAAATGGAGCTTTCTGTTTACAGCTTTCATCTTAGTACCTGAACTTACAAGAAGAGAAGAATCAAGATGCCTTTCTATGTCTTAGTCTACCCTGTGAACTCTCATAACTTCAAGTATTTTAACAGCTGATTATGTGGCCTTTCTCAGGTGCTAACCATATTTGAACCATAGCTTCCTTCTCCTGTGATAACCAGATCCTAAAATTTGATCCTAAAGAACTCAAATTAATAGCTGCTTATGTTTTTTTATTGTCTCATGTAGGCTGCTTTGTTATGAAGGTAATTTAATACTTGGGGTGGAATATAGAGCACACAATTTTGCATTTCTAGGTTATGGAATCAGAAGAGGATAATCCATTTGTTTTTGTCATGAGCCAGTTTTTCAACTTTATTATAAAACTTCTAAAAATGGTTATATAACTTGTAGGCTTTTATATTTATACTTTTAACTTTCACAGCTAAAGAATCAGGGTTCCTACACAACACAGGCCACAGACCTTTCTCCTCCAAAGCTCTTATTCATTCTCAGAGGATCTATGCTCCGTGCATGGGATGTGGAAGAATCAGGCAATAAAAATAGTGCAAGATCGCAAGGCAAAAGACTGTATATATATATATATATATATATACGCGTGTATGGGATTAGATAAGTTATAAAGAGAATCTAGGTCTAGAATTTCCTAACTTTAAAAACTGTCTTTAGTACTTGTAGAACAGCATTTCTAAAGCTTGGCTGTTTGTTTTGGTTTGATTTTTAAAATAAAAAAGAAGAACACATAAGTCACTTCATGTACTGTCACTTCTTTTGTCCATCACCTGAATGCAGAACTGAAACTTGAGGATTCACTGTGTATCCCATTGCCACTTGAACTGATAGAATAACTGACATCCAAAGAAATTTCTTAATTTTTACGTTGGTGATTACAGTGGTGATTGTGTGCTTTCTCTGTAGAAAGATGGAGAATTTCAACAGTGGAAGATATTGCAAGACTTCAGAGTCTTCTGCTGCATTCATATATATTTTTTCATATATCTTTTTTCTTCGTGCTCTGGAACTTACTGTATTTTGTTATATCTGCTTTACTGTTTTTTGGTTTTTTTTTTTTAATTGAATGTGTATTGTCCTGGACCTCTTTTCCCTTTTTTTTTTTTTTTTTTTTTTTTTTTCCTGCTTTCCATGGTCTCAAAGGTTTCCCAACTACCTTCTTCAAATCTTAGGTTCCTTACCCAGAAATCATTACCTGGTTTTACTAACTTCTCTTACCATCTGCCTTACTAATTTACTTACCAGGTTACTTTCTGTCCAGTCTTGCCTGTACCTTGTCCTAGATGCTTCCAAAAAGAAAGTCAGATTTCCTCTAGTTCATTAACATCTTCTTGGACCTCTCATTCTTGTGTTTCTCCCTATCTTGTATTTGAATTTCAGTATCATTTAAACCTTCCCTTATCTCCTTAGTAATTTTTTAAGAAAATCCTAATAGAATTCCCCTTCCTTTGTTTTTACCTCAGCTTCCTGTTTTACTTTGTTCTCTGATTTGTTCTATCACCAGCTGCCAAGCTGATGGTAGTATTTTCTGTGTTTAATGGGTCAACAAGACACTTCAGTTTGAGTAACTCATTCAGTTCATGATGGGGATTCATCTCATCTCATCTCATCTCATCTCATCTTTATCTTAGATGGACATTTTTTAATAAAGTGAATTATCTTTCATGTGTCCCTATTTCTCTTCGTTGAGTGTAACAATAGTCTAAAGTGGCTAGTTCAGGTTCAAATGTTTGATTTAAATGTTTAATGTTCAATTAAATTTGGTAAAAAGAACACCATTTGAAGTTTGCATTGCAAATTCAAACTGTTCTAAAAAGATAGAATAAATGGATACAATTAATTGAACCTATTATATTTTCACAGTGTTAGTAAAAAGCATATCACTCATCTCAATAAAAGTATGGATGCTGCTAGAAAACATGAGTCCATTAAACACACTGGGAAGCAAAGGACTTGGCTAGTTTTTTGGTTGTTGTTACCCATGTACTTTCAACACTGACAAAACCAACCATTCTTTTTTCCTCTGGACTAAGTTGCATTGTTTTGCAGAAATATTTTAAAAAAATACAACTTAAGATTTGGCACTGAAAATATAAGTTGCACAGGGAGTGACTGAATCAGTGAAACACCTCTAAAACTGTGGACCTCTTAAGGGTAACATCAAAGAATATTACAAAAGGGAAATGCTTTTCAACCTTTTAATAGTCAAAGTAAAAGAAAGAACAGAGAACAGCCATCTTGAATATCCAGTTGATGGTGAATCATTATAGATAAGTCTGCAGAAATACTGTTGGCTTGAATATAATTTTTTTTCCCTTGATAAAACCATTTCTGGAATAAAAATAGTAGGGACAGATATAAGTCTATATATGCTTGAATATATATGTATCATCTGCATTTCTCTCTTAATAGAAACATAATAAGATTTACATATATTAAAAGTGCATATATGTATGTAATTTTTATAGTTCTTAATGAATAAATTAGAGTTTATTCATATATAATATTTTTGTGAACAGTGAAGTTCATTTAAATATTGTACATGGAAAAAAGTTAGAGCATATTGTTGAAATCTGTTAAATTCATAAGAATGCTGCTGATACATGTAGATAAACATACTCTTAACACATAATCATTGCTTTCTAGCAGCTACTTCTTATCCTTATGACACATTTTTTATACCCTGTTGGAAGCAGTTTAAGAATTTGCTTTTTTTTATATCTCAAGCTTGCATTTTTTAGGTGAAAATTACTCCTTAAATGTTATGCTATGATGTTTTGGCAGAATTTCTTAGCATACAAATTTCCTGATGTTGTTAGAACAATTTTTTAGAATATAGAATTGATGATCTAAAGTAAACTATTTACACTAGGGAAAGAACTAGATGTTATTAAAAGTTTCAGAAAGGGAATTTATCCTGTAAAAAGTTGAGAACTGCTGCAACTTGTTCAGGAAGGCAGTTGTGTAATCATCCCTAATAATACTAAAAAAAAAAGAAAAATCTCCCAAATCCTCAAAATTTAACTTTACCAAAAATTTAATTTCATCAGTATGTAAAATTTCTGATTTTTATTTCAAAAAGTCATAACCTACCAATAAATTAAGATGAACATAGATTGAAAATACTAAAATATTATAACATTTTAGTAAGAGTTTAAGTAAAAGTTATAATTTGGTTTAGATGTTTTTCCATTAGTAATGTAAATATTTCATTTCTAAATTTTTGAAAATATTGCTCTAAATTGTATATACTGTATATACTGTATATACAGTTATTATACTGTACATACAGTTATTTAACTGTATACAGAGTATATACAGTATATATACTATATATGCTACTTATACCAGGTTGAAGCAGTATCATCATTTGCACTTTAAAAATAGACTTTTAAGTGAAAAGATTTTTCTGCAAAATAAAAGAAAGTAAGTTTCTCCAAAATTCATGTTAAAATATAGCTGGAAGTTTCAATACATGTTTCAAGTTTATGTTGCATTGTTCATTCCACATCTTCTATTTTCAGCTGAAGTCTTGAATATTTGTACGGGCTATGCTGAGGATTACTGTTAGTTAGTCCCGTATTAGAGTTCTGTAGTCCTAATGATATATATTCAAGGCATCCGAGGTGATTGCCATGAGTAGCCTGGTTTTCCAAACCACATTTGTAATCATATTTCCTATTTCTTCACTCTTCAGTCGTTTATTGCATATCTCCCTGCCACATTTTGGCTGTCACACAGACCTTTTCTACCAATTAGGGTCCTGAATCCATTCCTTCACTTAGGCACATCTTATCTCTTGTTTTCCATTTTCATTTATGTGGAATTTCATCTGTTCTACTTGACTCATGAAAAATATTGACTTTAATTAATGAGATAAAGTGGAAGATAAATGATGGTTATTTAATTCTCAGAAACTAGCCAACAGAAAAACACGGAGAGAATTAAGACCTCAATGGTTCAAGACTTAAGGTTCAAGACTTAAGGTTCAATGTGGTGTGTATTCCAAAGTTTGGACTACAGCTTAGTCTATTAAAATGGAACATTAGAAATAAAACATGTAATATTATGTAAAATTAAAAATAAGAGGTTTTATATTTTAGTGTTTGCCATTATCTCAAAATATATTTGAGAGATTTAAATGTCTTGTTCAAAACTTAAAAATTATTTCTTGAATTGAAACCAACAATCCTTATCATGTGGGATGGACTTTATGAATTTAATAAGGCAATTGTTTTCTTATTCTTTAATAAGTAGCTGGATGTAATTCATGGAACACATCATCTGCAGCTCGTTCTTTTTTTAACTGTATCAGTCAAGTTTTCTGTTTGACTATGTTTCATCATCATTAAAATATTCAACCTTTTGTAACATTTGTATTTTTCTGTCATCTGTTTTCATCCTTTCTCCCACTCTTACCATATGGAAAAAACAACACTGTTTTGACCTCGGTGTCTTTTTGCTGTTATGTAGATTTGCTTTGTACAAAACTCATGAAGGAAAACAAAACCAAATAAAATAAAAAATCACAAAATATCCGTGACTCTGAATGGATATAATCATGTGCAGCATCTTTGCCAAATATAGTCCTAGGACTGAATCCTATTTTGCCTCCTAATTCTTTCTAGAGATTCTTCAGTGATTTAAATGATCCATACTTAAAAATAGTGTTAAATTATGTAAGGAGAAAAAAGTACAGGATGCATACCTCATGCCAAATTCTGTTGTGCTGTGTGATTTTGTTTGAAACTATAGTTTCTGAGATTATTTTATATTGTAGCTGGGAATAGGTTCTTTCAGAGTGTAGAAGTTGTTTTATCTTCAACAATATGGAGAAAACATTATAAAAACCACTGCATCTGTATTTGCAGGAATATATGGCACTTCAGATACTCAACTTTTAGTACTTGGATGGACTTCTGATTGCCTACAGATAATTCTAATGAAAGATATAACTTCTTTTCATGTTCTAGACAAGTCAGGTGCATCACCTGTCCAAGCCTTCAGGCCAATCTGGTTCACTGGGTTTTTTTGCATATTTCTTGTTATTTCTCTGGTTATAAATTGGAATATGTAATATTAGTGTACCTCCAACCACTACTAATTTCCACATGCATTGCGATATTTTTATTCATGGCGTCAAATGATAATAGTTTATGAATGTCCAAAAGATTAAATTTATAAAATTATTTCTGCTATAGAGTTTTGTAGTGCTAATCATCATGTTAAATGCAAACCTTCTGTGTGTAATGGCTGGTGGGTCTATTTATTTATTGAATTCTCTTCTGTCAGTTGTTTCATCATAATTTTTCCTATTAACTTATCCACAAAGATAACCACTTCTTATATTAATTATCAGAAGTATAGAACAAAAAATACCCCTTCAAAGTAGCAATAGTAAGACTAACTCCAAAGCAAATGAGATATCAAAACAGGGAAGGAAAGAGGAGAAAGAAGGGAAGAGAGAAAGTAAACAATATAAAATAAACAACTCCATATTTTCAGTTAGTGGGAACAGTTTTTTAAACTATTTTTAGTCTTCTATTGATAAACATAAGGACTTCAAAATTCTGTCACATCTCAGAAGTTGGTTTTTTTAATAGCAAAAGCTTCAATTAATAATGGTTTGTTAATCAACAATGCCTTCACCAACATATTTGATGATAATGAATCCTCCTGAGTCAAGTTTTTGCATATCTTGACTTTGGTATTTTAATTTCGAAGATTAATGACTTTTGTTTGAAAAGTAATAGTCTTTGAGAGGATAGAAATTTATATGAAAGTGAATGCTTCTGTACACTGTTCATTGGAGATGTAAATGGAATTTATGAAATTGCTATAAAAGGGATTGAAGAGGAAAGCCTTGACATGCAAAATTAGGAACAGTAGTTGTATCTGTAGGAATTCAGATGTTTCTTTTGCACCCAGTACTTTCATTCTAGTCAATAAGGACTAGAAATAATGAAGTAAATAATGAAGTAGCATATGCTTTTTAAAAATAAAAATGAAAACATTCTTAAATTATTCACCCATATGTTATAGGAGAGAATTAAAATACATGCAATAATCTTGAAAGAACTAAAAGACCTCTGGAAAAATGAATATGGAATAGTGCAACTTGCTATCCTGTCACAACAATAATCAGCAGTGATGTGAAGTAGGATCAAATGTCTAAATAGCATTCTGCAGAAGTGTTGCACTTAGTACAAAGCAAGTAAAATATGAATGATGTATTCCATACTGCCGCTAAAATTTAATCATAAGTGTAGATGAACAGACACATAGCCTGTGAAAAAAGGAATTCTATTCTCTGATCTGTTTGGGTAGAGCCTCAGCTCTACTGTATTGTCCAGAACAGTCAAGAAATGCATGGACTGTTTGAGGAAATTCCAGGTAAAAAAAGTTATTATCATTTTAGAAAACATGTTGTACCAAGAAAAGATTATCACAGGAAAGAAATGTTACTGTATTTTTTAAATACCAAACAGATTTACTGTTAATGGTGTGTACTCTTTAATATCTTGGATTATAAGATTATAATAAACTGGACAAACTTCTGTCAATCATGACTTGTTTAGACATGACAATCTTTTTGCCTTGAAGAAAGAAGCACATTCAATAATTTCTCACAAACTGTCAGTAAGTATCTTTCTATGAAAAGGTTGCCTGCAGATACCAACACAGATTTTAAAAAAAATCTAACCTTTTGTATGAGGATTCAAAGTTTTTTATCATTCACTTTTTACAACAGTCATTGAATGTATCATTTAGAATTTAAGTACATCCTCTCTTTAAGTTTTATGACATCATCTGATTTGCTCTTCTGCTGGAGTACTGTGGGGTGCCAAATCTCATGACTACACATAACCAAAATCAGTCCCCCTCATTTAGCCATTTAACATAATGCACAGACTAACATCTTAAAAAGCTTAGTGTTTAAAGAAATTTCACTTACTGAACGTGAATGCCAGTGCTATTATTTGTAGGGTGTTTATTTTGTTTATTTGTTTTCTGGGATTTTTGATTTGTTTGCTTTTTAAGAACACTGAAACAAAAATAAATTAATTGCATGGGCAAATTTATAAACTGAAACTAGCCTTTTTGAGTCTGAGACCTTAAAGACAATATCCTAAATCTCCATCAAGTAAATGTTACAGTAAAATAAATTTATCCATAGTACTCATAAAAAAGAAGCTTAAGTGCATAATGAAAACTTGTGTATTTAGTTCACCAAACTATAACTCTTTAATTATGTGAAATTTAGTGTGTTTCTTTTTGTGCACAAGCTTTGTTGTTATTCCCCTAATTATCCCACTCTATGTCATATTGCTCATTACATTATCTTAAAAATATTGTGGAAAATCTAATGAGGTTTATTGCTTCCAGACAGTAAATTAGATACAAAATAAAAACTTAAAGCAATTTTGTATGGTTCCCTAAGTAATGGCTAGTGCTATCACTCTCACCACCATGAAAGTTGACAGGTTGATTTTTCTTCAGGTGACACTCTTTGATTGGCATCAAACATTACTAAAACTGAGTCGAAATAAGATCTTTTTATGTGTAAGACTCTTAATCCTCTCATAGTAAAAGAGTCCACATCATTAAGAGTGTAATGCATAAAATGAAACATGGTTGTCTAATCAAGGAGATTTCTGATTGAACTGTCCCATTTCCCTCATAGTGGTGAGTGGAAATGTAGCAAAAAAGAGGCAGTGAGTAATTAGGAAAGGAAGGAGTGTGAGTTATCTTATGAACTCTAATATAAGAGGCTTACTTCAGACGGAGAAATTAATTGTAAGGTTTCTTTCCAACTTTTGGTGATTAAGAAATGATACAGATGTTTCTTAAATCTTTGGTCTGCTGTTGAAATCAATTCCTTTGTGCATGACGCAAAAACATTTTTAAAAGATCAGTGAAAAAAAAAGATACAAAAACCTAAAAAAAATTATGAGATTAATTAATCTCAAATTCAATTTGGAAACTACCCTTTTTATTTTTTTTTTCCCCCTGCAATCTAAGTGTTCTTTTACAACAGAGATGTGTCTAGGCATATGTTATTTTGCAAGGTGAAGTCAAATAACATCTCTTTCCAGGGGCTTGTTTTTCTGTCTTGGCTTTTTGTGTAGCCTAAACAGAGCCACCCATGATTACTGTACTGTAGGAAAAGCTCAATATACTGCAGGATCTTTACTTAGTTTGACTTTTTATGTTAGCATATGAAAACAGAAGTTGAACAAAACCAACCCAATCCAACAGATGGTTTGTGCATTCTGCTACAAGCAGATGATAAATTCTCTCTCTAGTGTATGCATTGTCTGCTAAAATTTTTTAAGAAGGTATGATTATGGCCTAAATTGCTCAGAAAAATGTCAATGTCTTTTTTTGTAATTTATGTTAAATGGTGAGCAGTCTGCATATTTCAACATATGTACAGTTGTATGCTTCTGTGATATACAAAATATAGACAATTGATATCTAGATATAGTAAGACAAACCAGAAAAATGCTAATTTCTGGAAGTATTGCTGCGTCACTTTGCAAATGTCATGTTTTGCCTATCTGTTGCAAACTTTGCTGTCAGGGCCACAACACTGTAACAAAACTTTTCTCACTGTATGTTTGAGCATATTGAAATAACAAGTAGATGGGTCTCACTTTCCTCACTGATTTGTATTGGTTTTTTAATATATATTTTTCATTATTTAGTCCGAAATTTCCTGGAGAATATGCAGATAGTAGTATTGGCTTTTTTATCTTTTGAGACAAAACCCACTGCATTGCAGGAGAGTGTGATGGAACACAGAAAAATACAATTCCCTTTAGTGTGCAGGTGAAATTTTATTTATCCAAAATTCCTTACCATTACTATAAAAGGCAATCTTTCTGTTACAAAACAAAATCTAGTGTCATATCAGAGTAAGCAGCAGTTGTAATTACTCTCTTTCCACTTTTGTAAAGTTTTTTCTCTTCAGGAACAGAACTTTGTCTAAAAATGTCTAAAAATACACCAAACACAAACTTTATGTCATGTAAAGTAGACAATTTTAAGACTATCAAAATTCTGATATCAAAAAGCTGATGTAATTTAATAATTAATTATCTATCAAAACCAGATATTGTTTATATATATGACTATTCATATAAATATGTTACATGCCTTGTCTTTGCTGTGTGATACTTCAGAAAATCTTGTAAGTTTATGTGTGTTTTTGCCATAACCTTTGTCTTCCAATCCCTGATTTCCTTTATTTCGTGCTAATTCATATAAGAATGTCTGATGAGTCCACATAGCAAATGATTACACTAAATTGGTCCATGTAGCAAATTTATTTAGGCTTGTTTGAAAATTAATGGAAACCAAAATGTGTTGAAAGTTTGAAAAAATAATCCTTGTATGTACAATTTGATCATTCTCTTCTAATTTAATTCACTGTGAATTGAAGCGTTAGTCGGAAAAGATCTGATGCCTCTATTCTGTACACAAAGCAGGGATTAACATGAATTTTCCATGAAAATATTTTTGTGATAAAATAATGTTTTATAAAAAATAGTGGGAAGGTATTGTTCCACTGCTACCATTTATTGATTAAAGTTAATAATTAAGATTTTCAGAATTACTGAAACTTCCTGTATAGCATATGAAAAAAAAATCCCAGTCTCATTAAAAAAAAAAAAAGTTTTTTCACAGATCATAATTAGATAGTTAAAAAGCCTAAAGAGTATAACAAGAACTGGTACTAAATTATTCAAATTACATATTTGATTGAGCTGATGAGGACGTTTTATTTTGTAATTTTTTGCATTCTGGTTCATGAAAACATCAAGGTTCTGATTGCATTGTTAGGATTATGGAAAATTATTTATCTCAAAATCTCATCAAATTGTTCGAGAGATGATTTCAAATTTCATAGAAGAAGAAGGAAAATGTATTTTATTATTTATTCTCAGATCACAGACCATAGTTTTGGGAGTTTTGGCACCACATGAATGGTTTAAAATTGCATACTTTTTCAGAGCACATAAGTTCTTCCCTGTGAACAGTTCTCTGGCTTAAGTAATCTTCTGGGTTTTAGACTCTCGTATGTTTTTGTAGACTTGCTAAATGATTGAGAATAGATAAAGATTTCAATAACAGTAATAAGTTTTAGATGGATGAACTTCACAGTATTCCATGCCTTTTGAAGAAAATATGCTAAATAGTCTAATATGCTAAATTAGTCTTATATTAAAGTTTATAATTTACTCTCAGCATAATATTTCAGTCTGATTTTCCATTACTGCTGATAGCTACTCAGTAAGATGTAGTGTCAAAAGGAAATGAGCCATAGCGATTTTATAGATAGGAAATAATATATTTGGTAAAAGCATAATAGGGGCAAAAAAAAGTAGTATTATTCTTCTGCTAAACCTTTTGTCACATGCTATGTATTGTCCCTGCTTTGTGACCTTTTCAAATGGCATTTCATTTTAAGTCTCCACATTGTATTAGAAACTAATTTCTGAGATGAAAGCAACATCACTTAAGTTTTATAATTAGAAAATTTAGGACAAATGGCACACAAACCAAAGGAACTAGATTTTTAGTAAACCTCCTCTGACTTCCGTAACTTTTCTTACTATTACGATTGTGTATTGGATTATTATGTCAAAAAAAATTTAACAACTTTTCCGAATTCTCTTTGCTAAAACTGCAGGCAGTAAGCTTTGGTAAACCTCTTTCAGCCTTGTTTTTCCGGTAATACATTAGTTTGTTCTATTTAATTTTACTCATCTGACAGAAAGACACCTAGTTCCATAATCATCTAGTCAATATAATGTACTTGGTATTTGAATATAGCTTGTTTTAAAAAAGAAGATGTGCATATACTGCACGTGATGAGTCCTCTGTGTGATGAGAGGGAGGCAGGATCACAGCTCTTGAGTGAGATCATTGTTGAGGTAGAGCATTTCAATGCATTTTAGCTATTTATATTTAGATTACACATTTTGGTGTATCTGTCTATATTCTATGGTAAGTGGAAAAAAAATACATATTTTAAGCCATGGTTCTGCTGACATACATCAGATGTCTACAGTAGTATGGATTGGATTGTGCTTAAAAGTGCTTAGATTTCTATACTACCTATTGTAAGTTTCCAAAAAGATTGTCCATGAATAGAATAATGAAGTATAAACTGGGGCAAGGCAGAATCTGAATTTTACTATTGTAATGAGCTTAAATTTCTTGGAAGGCAGCCCAAGCCTGATCATCTTAACCTAAAATGATAAAAAGAATGAATTGAGAATAAATACTCGTTTAAAGGTAGAAATTAAGAATAATTTTTAGCTGCTCTCTTTCATATATAGATGGAATTACTTCAAATTACATCTAATACTCTATAAAAGAAGACATTAGGATAAAATAGTAGTAACTTAGTAACTCAGAAGGTTCTAAAAGAGATGCAAAAGAAAAATTGCACAGTGCTGCTAAAGAAAATTATATAAACTACTTTATAATGAAAATTTTGCAAATTAGAAAAACAAAAGCAAAATAAACATTTCAGAAGTTAAGTTACTTTTGGAATTGAAAGTGTTGATTTCTGTCCAAGGCACATTTTTTTAACATTACTGAACCACCTGCTGAAGGATCTATTTGAATTACTTTCACATTTGCTTAAGAGCTGCATATAAGAATTTCATACAGAGATACTGTTGAGAGATACTGGATGAACATTTCTGAATTCAAACAGAATTGATTCAGATTGAGGCTCAACTTTACTGAGCCTCTTAGCTATTGACAGAGCTACTGGCATTGGCTAAAATATTTTTGATGTCTGGTAACTAGTAGTTCCTGATCAAATTTTGAGATTAGCCAAGACAAACTCATTGAAAGTTTTGAAAGAAAGTTTCTAACAATTTCATTTTATTGGATCTCAATGATTATTTTCCTTTTTCTTTTTTTCTCTTAGGAACTGACCAAAAATAAATACCCCATGACAAAGGAGTATCAGAAAAGCATATCCATAAAGCAGCAATGCGATAAAATCTGTATTTTTTTACTTTCTGGTAGATACTTTTGCTGTCTTTTAAATAGAAATTGTCACAAGCTCAACTCTTGTCTTAATATTTCATAACCTTAAGCCTTATAAAACTTTAACTCTGATATAAAATTTTAATAGCTAGCAGAAGATGCTGAATAAGAATGTTTTGAAAGGGGTTCTTTAGCACAAAGATAAAAGCACTGAAGTAATTGTGAATATTTCATGTTTTAAGAACTAGCATCAATGTCAACCTTCATTTTTTTGAGAAAACAATTCCACCAAAAGGTTAGTTATAACCTTTGGAAAAGGTTACTTTAGTCATACCAAGCAGGGAAGCATATGAAATGTTTGCAAGTCTTTGTGTTTTTTATGTGATTGTTTCTGATGTCAATTAAAAATATCATCACTTAGGCAATAGTGCGCTTTGAAATAAACATTGGCAAAAGATTTAACCTTCAGAAAGTATATTAAAGGAAAACAAATAAGGGGGAAATGATTCACATGTATTTCAGATTGAAGTCTGCGAGCCCCATTTTATTGTGGGAGTTAGATAGTAACATTTGAATTTTCACTTCTGACTGACTATATCATTTTGCTGGGCTTCATTGGTTCCTCTAAAATTAGAAACAGAAGTAATGAATGACAACAACAGAATTGAAGGAAGGCCACCTAAAAAATCATGCCTGAGATCAAGAGTATTTGATCACAGCTGGATGGGGTAGTCCATTTATGCCAAGTTCTTTCAGCCACAAGTAGGTTGCTTAAAGCTATATGTGGTGGCACTATATTAATAAATTACTGGCTAACTAATATGATTGATGGGTATCCAATGTTTTTGTGTTTCCTATCTTCAACTCAGAAATAGCTTCAAGGACTGAAATGAGGGACATTTTGTTTTGAGCTGTCATTTCTTTGCTTCCTTTCCATGCCCCGGTTGCTCTGTAGTTTACAGCACTGTCAAATATAGGTCACCTTATCACTGACTATACAAGTTGTGACAAGCATTAATGTGAAGGAGAGTTTTATTCAGAATAAAGGGAACAGCTTCTCAACTTATGTTTTCTTCTTCTTTTCTCTCACCCTTTTTTCTCTTGTTTTTTCTTCTCATTCCTCAGCATTGAGCTGTATTGCTGTCATAGCCCTGTGAAAATACTACTTTGTAAACTGCAAACATAATAAAATTGCTGGTCGTGACAAATGACTCAAGTCAGTCTTTCCTATTAAGTCCATGTAATGGCTGCAGTATTACTGTGCTGTACTGAGGAATTGGAGTATAGCCTCTGCGGGAACTAACCTACCAATTTTTAACCAGAAATAAATCAGACAACAATGAATTGTCTTCTTCTTTAAGAGTATTCATAAAGTCTCTACTGTGCATTTTCTGTGGAGGCAAAAGTTTCCCAGATTTGTGGAACTTTGTGCAGCTTCTGTGTATTAGTTTTTCTTTTATCAGGTTTTGTTTCTAACTTCATTGTATGCAAATTTCCATGGGGACTTTGAGAAGGTTTGGTTCAATAAAATTATATAAAATTGACCCTTCATTTTATTTCTGGAAAGTGTGGACTTTAGAGACATTACCAATAACTCACAAGTATAAGATGCTGACCAAGGTGCCTGTGCCCTATCATCTTAAATGTCTGGTATCTGATTCAAGTTGTGGTTATAAGAAATATTTCTTTTAAATAATATGACTGTGGTGGTACATTATGCATTCTAGATTACATATAGACACATAGACAAATAGAGGAATTTTCCATTACCACAGAATAAAGATAGTGAAAATCTCTCAAAATGAAACTGTGCCTGTATTTTAAAGTATTAAGAAAAGAATGGTCTTTATTATGAGAATGCTAAAAGAGGATTAAAATTAAATTACTGTCATATTACCTTTTTGAGAAGTTAAAGACAAAAACTCAGTGCCAGATCAAAGATTCCAACATCTGACTTATTAAGTGGCTGATAAGCATATATTAACATAAGGAAAGAGGATCAAATGGTATTCTATATTTATTAAGAAAATAAAATTATCGACAATGAATCCTGAGTTATTGTCGAAGTGGTAATAGCCATTTTTTAGCCAATTTAGACCTCTTGTTTCAAATATGTGGTGATTGTTCCCCAGTCTCCTTGATTCTGCAGTTATCAACCCTGAATTTAATCTACTTTTGTTGTTGTTCAAATGTATTACTCAGTCATTTAGAAGCATGAGATCTTTCTTATGCCTCTATGATCAGGTTAGATGTGATTATCTTTCATAATTTAAAGAAAATATTTGGTATCTTCATTTTTCCTGGGTAAATAATTAACAACAAACCCAGCACACAGATTGTTCAGGGATATTTCTGTGGACATCTCTTCAGTATAAAAAATTACTCTTCATTTAAATTCTTCTCAATTTCAATCTTTTAGCTGATAATTAATTCATTAAAGTTCTTCTTCTTCCTTTAAAACAGGATAGGTTCTTTCAAAGGTGCTGAGGGGAGGATCTAACCAAATTTTTGTTGAAAAAAAAGAAAAGAATATATTGTTCATATCATATTCATAGAATTGCTGATCCTATTACATGCTAAAACTTGTAAGCTCAGGGTTTCTTCCTTGTAACCCAGTTTGAAACTGTAACTTAGGTATTCATGTGCATATGAATCATGATTCTTATTTTATTTTTATACTAATTTCTTTGTAATAGAGCTAAGACAATGACTAGATGTTTTCTTACAGTTGATGTCACACTAATAGGTTGTGCCCATTATTCTGATACCAAAGATGGTTTAAGAAATGGCTTAAACCACATCAGATTGCTGTGCATTTCACAGAAAATTTGTGGATAAATAGCGAATTATACACACAATTTATTTATTTCTATTTCAAAAATCCTTTTATTTAGCAGTTTCTTTTTGGGACTGCTTGTCAAATTTTTTTCCAGTAAAAAGAAGACATATGGTCAGAGAACCTACATGTGTCCCTCTGTGACTGAACTCTATTGTAAATAGAAGATTAGAAAAATACATGTAAAAACCAAAACAAAACTGAATGAAGCATAGGGCTTTTCATATTTTTAAAACCTTGAAAATTGCATATTTTTTTATGGCTTCCTTGCAGGTATGACTCATTCTTTCATTGTGTGATACTGCAATATTTCTGCTATCCATTTCTTCTTCTTTGCTAGAACTATCATCTTCATTTCAAGGGAGTCTCAAAAACAACAAAAAAAAAGCAACAGGCATTTAAGAATATGAAAATAAAAGATTGTTCGATTTTAGAGCTGTCATTCTGTCAAGCTTTTTGAAAAATGCATCAAAAATATGAGTTCATTATAACAGAAAAATAGAATGGGATGGAATAATTTATTTCCTCTTTTTTTTCTATCATTTTCTATCATTTTTCAATATACAAGGCAAAGTTAGACATATGATAAAGACTTAATTTTTAGTAATAGTTTATCCAAAGATTAATTTTTGTAGAAATGCATTAGTATGAAATTAATTATGTTTAATTTATGTTATCAGATGTTTAGTAATAACTGTTTAAAGCTCAGCAAAGAGCCTTCTGGCTTTGTTAGTACAAGGAGATAATGTGACATCTCACACATAGATCATTTGATGCTCAGTGAAGCTCATTTGAGCTACTTAAGTTTCACCATTTATTTGGGAAAAGGATTAGCTTCCTCATTACATTTCTCATATATAACAAAGCATATTTGGGAAGGAAGAGCAGAAGGAAGAAACACAGGAGTCATTTAAATGCTTTTTAAATGTCCTTAGCATTTGGTTACTCTCCGCATGAAAGGTCTACTGAAGTATACTATTGCTTAAGACAAAGGTCAAAGCTCAGGAGACAGTCCAAGCCCAGGATGTACATCAGAACATCAGCATGCCTCTTCCTGACTATGTTGGATGTCTAAACTCTCTGGATTCTTGGACTTTTGGTTGGTTGGTTTTTATTTATTTAACTTCTAGTTACTCAGCATAAATTAATCTGCTTTAATGGTGGAATTCTGATAAATACTACTATACAACTATATTACCTCTTGAGTATTCTGGAAGCTTCTGATAATACAGAAAAATAGTATGAGAAAGACTTTCTCCATTTTGAAGAAATCAGTTCAAGTAGTTGGATTATTAAAGTTTCCATGTTTATGTTTGTACAGTACTGTAACTGATAAATAAAATGGCAGAATACAAGAACTTGAAATATGATGGTGAATTATGCTGCTACTGAATTCTGTGCCCAAAATTTTCCTGTGAAAATTTTAGGCAAATAGAAGTCAAAAATAATTCTTCAATAAAATGCAGTCACCTACATTGTAATTTTATTTCCTTTTTAAGGAAAGTTTGAGCATATCTCTGAATCACTTGTGAAAGATTGTCTTTGTTCTTTAAAGGGTTTAAAAAAAATTATTTTTGCTGACTAGAGGATTATGAAGGTCTTCATAAACTTAGTAGGCTAGATTAAAAGCATAATTAGGGAATTATGTAATCACATTTCACTTCCTGCTCACTTTTAAATGCACCTACTAAAAAAATTCAAAGTTACAGCAGACTGCTAACAGGAAGTACAGGCAAAATATTTTTTTGGGTTAGTTATATACAGATATGTGTACATATATATACACACATACATATGTGTCTATATGATCAAAATATACCTTTTTGTTTAGTGGCAACTCTGTATGGGAAATAGGCTTGGATGTTGTTACAGTAACCATTCACTTCTGCACACTAATGATCATTCCTCCCCCACCACAGAGGGCTAAAAGACTGGAGAAGAGGAGGTTCAATAACCCCATCCTGTCCTGTAGAGACTACCAGAAAGTTACATCATATCCCATGATGCATTACCAGAAAAAAATGAATCAGTTTTGGTAAAAAAATATTTTCTAATAATTTACAGTACTATTGTACTATGACTACAATAGTTCTGTAAATTATTTCTATAATTGATAAAAAGCCTATGACATTCAATGCAAAATTTCCCATAAGCCTCATAGAGTTTTGAATGAAGAACTCATCTCTAGAAAGCATTACTTCAAAGTAAAGCATGTGGTTTTTTTAAAAAATAAACTCAATGTATTAAAATTTTATTTTAAGAATAAGAAATATATATATAAAATATTAGAAAATATAGGGTTATTTGTTGTTATGCAGTACTTGATATCAATATGTTTTACTGAATATATTAAAATCCTTTAAAATATTTATATCATTATGACCTTTTTAATAATTATGATTTAAATTAAATAATAAATCAAAATATTTGGAAATAACAATGCCAATTGTTTAGACTCCCAGAAAGATACTATTTTATTAATTTATGCCAGTCCTGCAATGCTATTGAAAGTACCATCTTGACTTCAATCGAAGAAACATTATGTTACCTCTACGATAGTGTAAGATTTAAAATTTTTCTTAATTATGTTATTGATTCTGTATTAACTGGAGAAATTTAAATAAGAATGTATTTTCTTTGCTTAATGAGATCTTTCATGAACAGTATCTTCATTACACTTGCTCTTCCATACATAGGAAAAAACTAACACTGAAGAATCTATGATACCTTCTAAGTAAGATTCTTACAAAGCAGAGATAGTGTTTTCCTTCTCGAAAATTTTTTTTTCAACTTTTGACTACTGAACCAAACAGAATTGAAAAAGCCAGTCCTCTTCCTTCATAGAAGCTTTACACAACAGTAGAGTTAAAAAAGGGAACAAATAATTAAGAGTTTAACTTTTTAAATAGCTACTAATGTTCAGAACGCTGTGTAAACAGAAGTGGAATAAAGAGTCACCAGAAAGGTCTCATAAAGATACGAGTTGGAGTCCTTATTCTATGAAGTAGGTAGAGCTGTTTAAAGTTATCAGTGTTGTCAATAAGTAAGGTAAAATGTGTGTGTGTTCAAGGACCAAAAGCATTGTCGATTTTCTTTATACTGCTGTATAGGGAAGTGAGAGCAAAAGGTGTTTCCCTCCTATGTATCTCCCCACTAAATTCACAAAAGAGCACATAATGTCCCTTAGCCTTGCCTAAGCCTGGCTTTAGGCATCTAGTTGAGGAGTAAAAGTGAGGAATACAAGAACTTGCCATAATGGGAGTAGAAAAAAGAGAAGTATTTCCAGGTAATCTAGTACATTTTAGGTCCATTACAGCAGCTAACTCAGTGTCATAAGTGGAGCCTCTCCTCATTATCACCTTCAGCTTTGTGACTCCTACAAAGGGAGGCAAGAGAAAAATAAGGGAACATATGGTAGTGCTGTAAAAGGTATGCAATCTGTCTCTGTGGAGGTCAGGGGAGACTGAGAAGGTGCTCCTAGCAGGCACTTCCTAGTCTATCCACTCTAAGTAATTGCTCTCAGGTCAGTATTAGGCCATGAAATGTGGTATCCTGCTTGAAGGAACATAGTTGCATACTTCCATTGAGTCCAATATTATTCCAGAAAATTAGATTTGCTGTGGTATTAAATTTGTTGTTTTCTTCTCTTGCCATCTTTCCTACGTTCTACCTTTACATGAGCCTATGACATGAACATTAAAGGAAGATGCAAGTAGAATTCAATATCAGGCTGATGAAGTGACATTTAGAAACAGCTTTGTATTTATTACAGACAAAAAAACCCAAATAGGTATAGATTTTTGCATTCTAATTTAGGACTGTAAATCTCCTGCCCTTTAATGAGACTGTTACTGTCACTGATTGTTGCAATTTCAAATACCATTTTGAAAAATGTTTTTAGAAACTCAGAAACAATCATGTATTTTTCTACTAATTAAACTGAACAAATTTGGTGTGTCAGCCACATTTAATTGAGAGTGTTCTGCATGCGTATGGATTCAATACTGCAAAGCTGTCATCCATTAAGATGCTTTTTCTTAGCAGGATAAACTGAGTCAGTGTGCCTAACAGAAACAGGAATATAAATATAAAAGCAAATTGATGTCCTCATGCATGAGCATAAGTAAAGCATTCCAAGGAACAACACTCTAAAACGGCACTCTTTGGAGATGTACTGAAATGTTGCAATGGTTATTTCTTGTTTAATAATGGACTGGCAAAAGAAAATATTTCTGAACTGAACAGCAGGCTTACAAACACTTAAATGTTACTGAGTTAATAAATCTAAAGTAAATCTACACTGCCATATATTGGAAATCCTTGAATTAGGGCTGTCCATTAATGTCGTAAAATTTTCTATGCATAGATTGAAGTGAATGAACTCTCCCTTCCCTTTTACTGTTTTGTTTGCCTTAAGGATTGTTGATCAATTTATCAATCAACAAGTACTGCAGATACCCCCTCAGAATAAAATTTGTAGCTACGCTTGTTATCCTTAAGCATTAAGCTAGAATTGCACACAGTTGTACTCCGGCAGCTAAATGTCAACATGTCAGTCAGACATTGATCCGTCTAAGTCTCTTCAAACATCTCTACTAAGACACTTCTGAAATAGCGTTGCTAAGATTTCATTGAAGAGAATAAAACACTTGAATTTTTATCATTATTCTTTTATTTCATGTGGTTTTTTTAGAGCAAGAGAGTGTACTTTGCTATTCTGATACAGAAAATATACTTTAGAAATACTCATTTGTTTGTCACTCCCACAAAGTTATGCATGGGAAATCATAATATTGTCATGTGCTTGTTATACAAGACAGCTGATGGTTTGTGTGCCACCGTCTACCAGCTATATACAAATAACTGCTGAGGATGACAGTTGTGGTACTCCCACTTAGCAGCTTTGGTGGGACCCTCTCAGCTTCAACAGAATGTCTTAAAGAACATTCATGACATGTGAGCAGTTAGGAGAATATTTGTCCTTTGGCTACCCTGTCTGGCTTTTTGAGCCCTAAGCAGTGTCTGTGCTTAATGAAATCAGGAATTCCTTTCTGCAGGCTTTACACAAATCCAAAGCTCAGAGGTTATATTTCATTATTTATAATTCTTGTTGCATAGCTGGATGCAGGTACTTATCCACAGAAATACTGCTGGATTTTTCTAATTTTATTAAATCTATCACTAAGACTGAGCAGTAGCAATGTAACTATTATACTCAAGAAATATTAAAAAAAAAAGTTTTGGTTTGCATTTAATGGTCAGAACAATGCCTGCTCCAGTTCCTTCTTTATGCAAATTTAAATCTTTTTACTGTCTTTTCAGGAACAGTAAAATTTTACTTGCAACTTCTGACCACTTAACCACACAGAATTGGAAAAGCCAGTCATTTTACTTTACTTAGTTGCTGTGATGCAGACATTTGAATGTGGTCGAGCAATTAAGCACACATTGTTAAAAGAAAAGCCAAATAATGCATTCAGAGACCACATAATATCCTTGCTGAAGGAAATGTCAGTAAATGTCTAGATGAACACTGCTCTAAGCTCCACTAACAGTGAAGTTCAGTTTCCCCTGTGCAGATATCTAGTGCCATTTACATGCCTTGAGATAAAAAAAAAGTTTTGGTTTGCATTTAATGGTCAGAACAATGCCTGCTCCAGTTCCTTCTTTATGCAAATTTAAATCTTTTTACTGTCTTTTCAGGAACAGTAAAATTTTACTTGCAACTTCTGACCACTGAACCACACAGAATTGGAAAAGCCAGTCATTTTACTTTACTTAGTTGCTGTGATGCAGACATTTGAATGTGGTCGAGCAATTAAGCACACATTGTTAAAAGAAAAGGCAAATAATGCATTCAGAGACCTCATAATATCCTTGCTGAAGGAAATGTCAGTAAATGTCTTGATGAACACTGCTCTAAGCTCCACTAACAGCGAAGTTCAGTTTCCCCTGTGCAGATATCTAGTGCCATTTACATGCCTTGAGATATCTGAGATATGTTCCACGGGCTTGACAGGTACTACACTGGATCTAGAGGAGACCATTCTTTATGTGATGCCATCTGAAGACTAGACAAGACATGTGAGAGCATCTTAGATTGCTTCAAGATGCTGGAATGTGGGCAGCTGTACTGATGTAGCATAAAGAGTGCCACAGTGACACCTCTATGCTCAAGGCATAAAGACTTTTTTCAGTAACAAATAATAATTTTAAATATACAGATTTGTCTTGTGTTTACTTGGTGAACAAATGTACTGCAGGAAAGATAGTTTCATAATTCCACATGTAACATTATACATTTTTTCTAATTTCTCCCCTTCAGCATAACAGGCTGATAATTAATATGTTACAAAATACTCATTTCTTACTTAATATACACATAGACAGCCTTTGTTTCTAATATTAAAAAAAACAAACAAAAGACCCCCAACATATCAAAGAGGAAATAGACTGTACTGTAATTTGGTTTTCTGACCCCCAACATATCAAAGAGGAAATAGACTGTACTGTAATTTGGTTTTGACTATTGTAATTTCTTTTCTTGAAAAAAATCCCCACAGTATGAGCCATATTATATTGTGATTTATGATGACATAGCTGAACTATAGTATTGAAAAACGAATGTTCTGATAGAGGAATAAAAGATCATGAAAAGAAAAAAAAAACTTCCTGAAAATATTTAAGATTCATATAGCACATTTGTTTCCATTTATTTTTTTCTCACCTATATTCTAAAATAGAGAGCAGGCACATTATATATTTATATATACTGTGTTTCTTTACATGTTATAAGTTCTTCACTTAAATTGGTCCCTCCATCCTGAAGTTATTCATGCTATATATTCACTTCAGATACCTTGAAATTTCAAATCTAGGGAATAATTTTTGTAGATTATTTCAATTTCAAGAAGCACTCTACTGCAAAGATTTTTTTAATGATATAATCATTGACTATGTTGCTTGAAAGAAATACTATCTCTTACTTCAGGAGTTTGGAAGCAGCAAAAAAAGTGATGGATTTGTAACAAATCAAGAAGGGTTCATTGCAGAGGCTTAAGACAGGTGGAGCACATACACAGAATTTCACTGAGGTACCTTTATTCTCAATAAATAAATACTGATCTTATAAGATTGTGATCAAGAGATAAAACCTATCCTCCTATCACCGGTATTTGAGTAAATCGTCTAACCAATCTCTTTGTTAGATTGACTTTCTCAATTAATTAAAACCCAGGAAAGATTTTGGCACTTAAGCTAACTGATAAATGAACTATTGATATATGATGTAGGTGTAATCTGCCTCTGGTAAGTGTTCAACTGCTTAAAAATCAATCACAGGATAGTTATTAAAGACTTCTTGTTATGTAAAAGGACATTTATTACATTTATGTTCGGAATCTAGTTTCATCCATTATTCTAATAGCTTGAATAATAAAATAAAAATTAATACAATCTGGAGGTGAAAGACAAAAGAGATTAAAAAATATTTCAAATATAAAAGTCTGATCTCCCATTGATTTTAAACCATTTGGAAGGAAAAAGGAAAAAAACAAGGAGAAATCTAGATTTTGAAACACAAGTCTCACACACAAAAGCAAATTACCCGTGGGTACTGTTTTACTAATCACAGATGTGTACATCCCACAACAAATGCAAGGCAATTTGTATTAATATATTTCTCTTGCAACAGTGATAAGCTATTCCACGTTTCCAGTGTCTGTGGCTAAGAGTTGAAATTTTGGTCAGCTGATATGTACTGTCTTTTGGTAACATGTTTAGCCTGAGATATAAACACTGAAAACAATTACTAAAGATATCTCTAAATCTCATTCACTAAGCAGTTTTCAGAATTGCACAGATATCTTTTAGCAATTTTCAAGGTTTGCATAATTAGTACTATGCAGATAATTTTTTTAAATTTTTCATTTTAACATTTAAATCACTTTTCTTTTAGCTTTTTGTCCACTATATCAGAATCATTGTCCACTATCTCAGAATCATATCTTCCCAGTACAGTTTATATAATGAGCATTTCTCGTGTCTCTTGCTTGGCCAAATGATGAGCACTTGTACTGTTCAGCAGAACCCCTCTGACTCACCCTGAGGAGTGCACTCTCATATAATTTACAGAGTGCACCAGAAAGACCAGGAACAAGAGTGTCACCTCTGCCACCCATGTTCTGAACTTCTCGGGCTGTTTACTGTGCAGTTGAACTAATCTGCCTTGTGTTCCTGACATGTGTGCACAAATACTGTCTGGATACCAGTGCTATCTGAGAGACACAAAGTCCTCAGCCTTCCCCAGCAAGCTGATGCCAGGTCTCCTAAGCAACCTGCTATGACTTGTTTACTCTTCCTGTGCCTCCCATTAGCCTTGATGACCTGCTGTCCAAGGACACTGTGAGTGGTGTACCTCTGAAGTGGCACCTCCTGGTGCACAACTAATGTGCATGTGCATCTCCTGAGTAATCTCAGGTCAATTTAGAATTGTTCTGCTTGCTGACAGTATCATTGTACAAAGAAATGCATTGCAGCAGTGAGAAAATAAGGAAACAAGATTGGCAAAACAAATTAGTATCTTACTGTGGCTTCTTTTGAGACCACGATAGCAGTCTCCCTCTGGTGTGTTTCTTTTCTCATCTCTATATCCCAAGTCACACAACATGCTAGTTCAGTAATTTGGTGCTGTGAACATTTCACAGGAGCTTCTCCATAGGTGTCAAACTCACAGCTGTCATTATTTTTATGAGCCATTGTCCCTTCTGGTAAGTCAGCATCTGTCCTGCAGACTCAACTTTCTCTCTGCCTGACTGTCTGCTTCTAAGGATTGCAAGTAGCCACTCTGTTGTCTTCTTCAGTAACTCTAGGTTTCTACTTGCACTTGCCATTAACTGCAGGAAAAGAAGCAATAGTTCACCTTACTGAGCAGGAAAGTTTCAGCTGGAAAGGAAGGAAGCGGTAGAAAAATATGTGGTATTGTTATTGTCAAGGTAAGATACTTCCACACTGAAGATCAAGAAAAAAAAAATTAATTCTCTCTCAGAACTTGTGCAGTTGTAAGACTATCCTCTCTTCCAATTCAGGGTGCGGTTTTGCACATATGCATGTGTGTATATGTACATGTAAGGGACATTTGTGCAATGCAACTGCAGTGCAGACCATCTTGGCAAAAGTTGCTGTCTACATCTGGATGAGGTCTGCACTGTTATGAATTTTTTATAAAGAAGGAAAAAGGAAACCTGGAATTAGATGTGTTTGGTTTTTTTCTTTAGGAGTTCAGAGCACTCTGACAAAGCTATTTACCACACAGTGAAAAACTTCTGCTGCAATTGTGACAGTAAATAAATTCCTCTGCTCGTCTGCTCTCATTCTATACAGACAGTGATGATAGGACTTATTTTTCAAGAGTAAACATTTTTTGTAGTTAGCTTTTCTTATTTATTTTTATTTTTCAGCTTTATTAGAGTGTTCTTACTTGTGTTGTTTTTTTTTAATGCAGATTTCTGAAATCTTTGCAATAAGCAATCCTTTAATGAGCGTATAGGTTTCTACTTTTTAAGATACAGCTAGATAGCAAAGTAAACAATCAATCTGCGGATCATCTGTTTTCTCAGTTCAGCATATTTTTCCAGGAATCAGCATGATTCCTGCCATAACAGTACTTGATGAACCACTACTTCAAAGCCCTTCTATTTGTTGTTATTTTGGCCACTGGTAAGTAGGCTATTGCAGCTAATGCTTAACTGTGGCCAAATCTATCAGAAGGAAATGACAGTCCATATAGTTTTATGTAGTCAGCAATGAATTTCACAGAAGTTTAAAGCTTTGTTTTTTTTCTGCAAAAAATCAATTGCAGCTAAGCAATCCTGTATTTTTGCTGTTGCTGTTGTTACATCTATGCTGAAAGATTGCCACAAGTTAAGAATGCACATGCTAACCAGGAACTGTTTCATGTAACATAAATGCAGTTTTGTTTTAAAAGAGATGATAATTTTATAGCTAGCTCATATTAACAAATGTAGATAGTAATAAGTAATTTATGTTACTGCTTGTCCTCATCAAACTCATTACTGCAGAGTCTTTCATCCCTCTCCCTAATCAGAAATACGAAAAATTCTCCCAAAAGGCCATCTTCATGTCTCTTCCCTTTCCAACCCCCACAACTGAAATTTTCATATAGAAAAGTAATGAGAACAAGCTTACAGGACATGAAGTAAACAAGCTCTGGAAAACAATCTCTAGCTTTCAGTTGCCATTCTATTAAAAGTAGTCATTTCTCATGGTCAGAGCATAATTTAAGTGCATGGAGTTCCCTGTGAAAAAGCAGGGGGGAGTAGAATGGGAAGGAAAAACTTTACAGAATATTTTTGTAGAACTTCCTTTTAATTCAAACAGAAAATCAATAGGTTGCCTTAAAATTTTCACCTTCCTTAACTTCAAGACTGGGTCTTCACAAATGGTTTTGCTGCAAAAGTGTAGCTCATTTTTTAGGGAGAAGGGAGATCAGGGACTGATGCGTGGGGAAGGGGAGCAGTGAGCAGAGGGTGACCACTACATGGATGCTGATGGGGTACAGCTCCAAGGCATCTGAACACAACAGACAGAGGCCAGGGCTTGTCACTGGGTCTGCTGCTAACCCCAACACAGTAAACAAGGAATCACAGCCATGGTGCTTCAGAGGGATCAAACTATAAGAAGACAAGGCCAGAGAAAGACCTGGAGACAAAGCTACAGTGTAGACAGCAGTAGAGTTTTACTTTTAAAATTACTCTATTTTCTCTTTCATTATTTTAAATATTAACTATATTCCTGCATGCCTACAAAATCAGCAATAACTCAGAAAACTTGAATCAAGCCTCTATGAGCACCAGTCTCTGTAGACATTAGAAGGAAGAGTGCTGCCTTCCAGTTTTTATTTCCCCATGGAAACACTCTTAAGGTGCTTGTGGGTCCTTCAATTTAGATCTAGTTTGAGACCTTAGAAATATGCAGTCAAGATTACAGGCGTATAAAGGAGGTTAAATATATCCATGAAAAATTCTGAGCAAGACTAAGAAACAAAGAAAACAATATTTTAAATATTAGGAAGAAATGTACTTTGCTTACATCAAAACCTGGTAGGCAGGGCATACTGAAAATACAGCAATCATATGCCTGATATGGTGCATTTGTAAGATTTCTTTCATTGAAATGCTATATGATCTGGTTTTAATTTGTGAGATGTTAATATTGAACTATTAAGAGTATATAACTGATAGCAGACATAGTAACAATATGTTTATGAAAAGTGAAATTCTTGATCAAATCCTTGAATTAATGTTTATTAAAAAAACCAAACAGAATGTTGGATCATATGTCAATGTCTAAGGAAACGTTTGTTTCTTCTAGGAATTCAAAAGGGCAGCTACATGTTACAGACAAACTAGTCCCATTTTAATCCTCAGAAAATATTAGAGAAGTTGATATTGTATGCACTATGAATTAAGTAGTTCAAAACAAAAGAACTTCATGAAATATAAGTTTTACCAACTCAATTAATTATCTTTCTTCAAAAGAAGAAATGGATACAGTTTTGTAACACACTAATAATACATTTTGACACCTGTAAGGTTTGATGTTAGTCTTTCATGAGATTCTAATTTAAAAGAAAATAGTTGGGTATGGGAGTTTTTCTACCAGATAAATGAGGTGTGACTTGCAATGAGTTCATTAATTTTCTCTGCTCTAGACTTTATGCTGTCAACATGCATAAATATATAATTATTTTAAAGATAATATATAAATTTATTGATGAAATCTGCAGATGATTCTGAAATTATAGAATCTTACATAATAATTACTAAATAGTGTGGTCAGCATCCATGCTAGTAATGGAATAATGCAAGGAGAATCTTTTGAATACAAGCTATTTCAAGGTACCGATGTATATCTACTAGGAATATGAATATTTCTATGATAGGAAATAGCATGAAGGATGATAAAAATAATGTAAAGAGAGGATCAACAAAGTTTGAATGCACAAATAAGAAAAGATTAAGACAATTTATGGCAACGATAATGGCATCACAAGAGCTACACATGCTATGATGGTATGCGTTTTGAGGAGAGCATGGGTCCAAAAACCGAACAAAACAAAGTAAAAACTTTAGACAAAAAAGGAAGAATGATCTGATAATTATGCATTAGAGAAAATTAATAAGCAGGGTGATATTTTCTTGACTGAAAGAGAGGATTTACAAAGAATTTCATCATGACAAGTATTTGTACACAGGAAAGCATTTCTTGTGTACCCTAGTCTTCGTAAAGCAAAAGCATTGCCATGTCATTTCTGACTTTCTGGATTTCAGAACTGGTATTTGAGTTGTCTTGTAAATCCTGAATCCTTTCTGAGCAAGCAAAATAAGTAGGAATATTACTCACTTGATGCATGTGTGTATTTCTAGCGAACTCAATTGAGTTCTCGTGTGTTTTTCTAGACGGCTGTGGGGAATTCAGTACTAAGCACCATTCCTTTCTGCATCACGTTGCATGTGTATGGCTGCATTCATCTTCATGTATGCTGGGGCTCTTGCTGTCTGTTGCTCTCAGGCATGTTGGTAAATATGCATTTAATGACAGTTTACTGTACCTCTGACTTAGTAAAAGGTTTCTTGCAGGAATATTAGTAACAGTTTGGACTCTAGAAAACATTCAAGGAGACATAATCATGGAGGCTGGTCTGAATCATCTTGGAAGCCCCTGAAAAATGTGCACAATAAATAAAGAAGCTGTGGATTAATATATATTTTGAGATAATAGTATTTTTTCCATTTATTCTTTTCTTTGAATATTGTGGCAACAATTCAGTTGTTTTGGGTTTGTGTTTCTAATGTCAACAAATTCCATGTATATTGAAAGGAAATAGTATCTCTAATCTAATAAAATTTATTAAGTGTGAAAAGAGCACCTGCTTTTTTTCCCCCCCCTCCAACTCCCCCTGCCTTGTATTTGCCCTGTCACTGTTAAGCTATGGTCTTTTTTAGATGAAACCAGGAATTTCTTATGTAGAATCCCTTAAATAACATAATTACACTGACTGGTAGAAGTATGAGCTCCGAGGTTTATTAATATAATCCAGTTCTACTTTGTCTCCAGAGAAACAATGGAATGTGGAAAGGGACAGAAGAAAAAATAGAGTACAATTTATACTTATCTCTGATTCTCATTACACCCTAACCGAGAGACCATTTTTCTAATGAAAAGCATGTGTGTCAAGCCACTGTAAAGAGTTTTACTTCAGTGATTCTAGAAAAATATTTAGCTAGGCTTTTTTGCTCTTACTTGGTTGTCATTAACTTAGTGAAATACAAGATTTAAATGAAAAGAAAGGATAGTTCTGTTGTTGAAACATTGTATTAATGTACAGGAGATTTAAGTTTAGGTTTAGGCTTTACTTCAAGCCTTCTATGTAATTTTGTGGACAAGTGACTTAATCTCAAAGCTTCCACATGAAGATATGATACAAAGATATATATATATATATATATATATATATATATATATATATAAACTTATATAAAAGATAGTATATAAAGATATGATATATACAATATATGATATAAAGATATAATGAGATATAAAGATATAATATAAAGATATACTCATTTTTCTTTTTATTAGGCTTGAAGGGTAGTATTATTCTAATAACATGTGATATTAAGCTCCATGAAAATAGGAGTTTTTTTGTCAAATGTTGCAAAAGATATAATTCTACAACATTGTAAACTCTTTATGTTTTGCTAAGCTGCCTGATAACTTAAAAAAAAAAGAGAGGCAAAAAAGATTACTGTAAAAGGATAGTTGTTAAAGAATTAGAAGAAATCTGATAGATTGTTCTTTTCATATCAGAGGATTTTCTTAGGATACAGCTATGAATGCTGATGTGTAGACACATTTAGGCATTCTTGTTTCTTCTACAACTGATCTGTTAAAGGTTGTTTTAAACACAGGGAAAACCTGAATCTATAGGATCATGGGATCATAGAATTGTGGAATGGTTTGGGACGGAAGGGACCTTAAAGATCCTTTAGTTCCAACCCCCCTGCCATAAGCAGGCGCACTTTCCACCTTCTGGGTTCCTCAGAGACACATTCAACCTGGCCATTGAACATTTCTAGGGGTGAATGGAAATGGTAGCATTGTGATTTGTATGCACAACCAGTGAAAATGTTAATTATTCTGATAAAAGACTTAACATTGAGGATATTAAGTAATTGTGCAGCCAAAGGCATCTTCTCACCATAAAGTTATGTTTAAATTACAATTGATAATATTTTAAATATTTTTTATTATTCTTTTCAACATATATTCTTTTCATAATTCTTTCAAACATATAAACAAATCAGCAAACTGAAATCTTCAAATATGACAGAATAAAAGTGGTAGAAGTGAAAATGAAGTCTGTGGTTAAATATAACTGAAGGATATATTGTCATAATTTTTAACTGTTGCACATTGAACTGCTTTTTGGCTGTGTATTACATGCATTTGTCTAATTAATGTTTGCCCTAAACAAAAGAAAGGAAGAAAAGAAAAAAAAATGATGACACATAAACTGCCTCTTTACTCATACTGGAGAAACAAGAGAGAGCACTAAGAGATGCACCAAAAGATACTGGAAGGATATTGGCAGTGGGGCAGATTCTTGAGGAATGATGTACTTGGATTAAGATCAATGCTTGCAGCTGCAGACTGTTTATAACTCCTGTTCATCATCTAAATTTTTATTTATTTTGTTGAAGGATTGTCTTTAAAAAAAGGGTATTTTTGGTTTATGGTTGTGGTTTACAAAACTGATTTTTAATCTAAGAAGACGCATTTCAATCAATGGGGAACACTACTCAAACCTCACTTTCTCCAAAGAACAGTGTTTCTTGATGTGAATAAGAGTGCTTTATAAAGGCATAAAATCATACATGCATAAAGATCATGAAGAGAGGAGATACAGTTATTTTAAGCCATGTCATTCAATTTTTATGCCAAAGAATAATTGTCTATTTAGGTATCCACTTATGTATTAAAACAGAACTTTCAATTAGTTGCATTCTGTCAAGAAATCTTAATGTTTTGAAATGGTTAATTCTAAGCAGGTAATGTGAACTTGTTTTAAAGAAAGGGAAAAACAGTGAGGTGATTCAGTTGAGCTGAAAAGTGAATACTAAAGACATATCTTTGGAAGGGCAGATAGCTTTGAAGAAAAATAATTGGAAAAAAGTGATTATGATTAGAAGGATTAAAGTATATTTAAATGTGTGCAGTATATTAAATAATAATTGTGTCTTTCCAACATTTGTAAAAGGAGTTGGATTAATTGTTTCTGTCAAAGATGTGTTTGCTATTGACAAGATGGTACAGAACAGCTTAAATAGCTTTCAGAGATTAATTATGAATGCCAGTTTGAATCCTTTACAATATATATCTTATGAATAAATATAAAATGCATGTGGTAAGGAAAAATCTTTTAAAAACCTATTAAAAGCTTGGGGGGAATAACTCAGTCAATTGATGGCTAAGTCATTTCTACAAAGCTTAAAAGTATTGTGGGGAGGCTGGGGAAAGCACACTGTTTCTGGTCCTTGTTCTTGAAATTAAGTATCCCAAAATGACATGTTATTGTAATTAGTTTTTTTCCCTCAGCCAACGTTTAACTTGGCATATCCTAAATGAAATTCCTTCTACATTATCTTCTCTAGAGCCATAAATAACATGTTTCAGTTACATAACCAATGTTAGTGGTCTGTATTGTCTAGAGAGGGCTTCCAGTACAGAATAGTGTCTGATCACATGAGCAAGAAGCTTTCCTGGCTGGCAGCCACAGAACCCAGAGTTCTGGGTGTAAGACCCATGTCTCCCACTGCCTGAGGAGATTCCTCTTAACCTGAGCCATTACAGACTGTTACTCTTAACAGGTGGAGTGAATGATGTTAAAGGTCTTTTCCAACATAAATGATTCTATGATTAGTAAGTCCAGTATGTGTCTCTTCATCTCTTTTTTATATTTATGCTAGTCTGGAGTTGTGAGGGAGTCTCTCTTAGGCTCTGTGTCTGTCTTTTCCCATCCTACAGCATAAAGAAATTCAATCTTGTTTCTCTCGCTGGTATTCCATGCTGGCTCAGTTAGGTGCTCCAACTTCTAGTTATCTTAACTGTTATGAAACAAACAAGTTTTTCTGTCTTCTATAACTCTACCTGTAATTAGTTATTAGTTTAATTTCTGGAAGTAATAGGCATACTGTTAGGCATCTCATTATATCTATGAGTGTAATGAACTATAATTTAGGCTTAAATCCTTTGGATTTTGTTCACCCTGCATCAGATTTTACCTGGCATTATTTTATTATGAGCTTAGGCCTGTTTGGTCAATCAAGGATGAGCTGATGCAAGGTTACAGTATCTGCTATCTTGGTTCTTAAAATCTGCTAGATCTCTGGTTTTACAGGTCAATCAGCCAGCCTTTCAGTTGCACACATTTGCAAAATTTATATAAGAGGCAGGTCACTGCTGAGACGGTATTTTCAGAAGCAAAGAGAAAGGGTAAATTTGTGTTTGTTTCAGCCATTAACAGGGCATGGCAACAAAGAGCTGTTAAGTTCACTAGGGGTCATTTCATATAACATGTTTCATCTGTGAATTAGTATCCTTTTAGGCAGCCTAATAGAGCTTGATGGGAAGGCTATATTGGCTCTGTTTTTGTGTCTCTTAGGTTTAAAGGGTTTCAAACTCTAGAGTATAATAATTTGAAGTTAGTAATTTATCAATGAGAGCTGGAATTGAATTAAGGTGCAAAGGTTATTTTAAAACATAATATAAATTTGCTCTTCTGTTTCATTTGGTTCCAAGAGTAGAATAGTTGATGGTTAGGTATGTAAGGATGAGTACTATACCATGATTAATGTGTATGTTATCAAAACATTGTTAGGACAATAAGAACCTTTTAATGATAGACAGGTTTGGGGTTTATTTTTCATTGGGAAGGATGAGGATGAAATTTCAGTTGAGTTATTTTTAATTGCCTTTTTTTTTCTTTTAACAACAGTAGCTTGTATTTCCAATTAAATTTTTATTATAAGAGCTGCCCACATTTAAATGCATATCCATTTCATCTGACAGTAGAAATGTTTGGTGTATAATTGTTTTTTCATGCCAAAACCTTTAAATATATTAAGTAACTCTATCATCCTTTTAAAATCAAGTAAAATCTTTTTCCAATGATATAAAGTAAATTCATTTTAAAAGTAAAATTTACTTCATAATAGTATAAAACTTTATGTATCCTCGAAGTTGTCCTACTGGATTTGCAGCTCTGACACAGCAATTTTTCCTGTGTGTTGATACTATAGTTATGCAAAAATCTATTATCATTCTACCCATTTAAAATTATTTCACAAATCTGAATGTAAAGTACACATGTGCTATTGAGTAAGCACTGGCAGTGAAAAGTGCATATTGGACTGTAAAGGAAAACCTTGCTAGGTGGATTAATGTTACAAGCTCTGAGAAGTTAGGAGTCCTTCCTTTCCCTTTGCTAATAACTAGCATTCTCTTTTCCCCTTTCCTTCTTGGAGTGGCTCTCTGGGTGAGGAATGCCAGTGTGCTTGTAAAGATGTGTGAACATTCAAGTCTACGGCTATTTTTACCTAAATGCATTAAGTTTTTTAATACTATTTAAATATTTAGATTTTTGAATGTTATTTTACATACATTATTTATATTATTGTTCTTTAAATTGGCTCCTTGGTTTAATGTACTTAAGCTAGTTGCTCATGGGCTTTGAAGCTAGTTTGTCTGTAGCCCAGAATAATCTGCTGGTATGTTTGAACACATAGGCTTTCAAGAATACACAACATGATAATTGAGACAAATCCTTTTTCTTTCTGTAGAAAATCTTCCAAGAACTTTCAAAATATAATCCATCCCACAGTCAAAATACTAAACCCTGTTGCTTCTCACCTCAAGCAGTGATGGAACATAGAGAAATCTACTCAATGATCCTAAGTGTCTTTTCCAACCTAATTAATTTTGTGACTCTATGTTTTAACTATTGCAAGGCACAGTTTCTGATATGTTTTGTTCTCTGATATTTGTGCAGCTATTGAAATTTATTACATTTGGTTACCTACATTACATTATTTACAGAAAATACAGCATTTTGCTAAGCTACAAACATGATTAATTCTGGCATTTATTGCTTCATTTTTTACTGGCCAGGAGTTTTTCAAATACCACTTCATGTGTTGATAACATAGTTTCTCCAATACTAAAATGCAGTTAATAATGATGGCATTTTTTAAAGAACAATGATGTTGAATGTGCAGACTTTGTCTAGATAATATTTGAGTTTAATAGAAATATTAGGTTGGTAAGAGTAAATTAGTATGAAGGGTCATATAAAGTCATAATGTGCTACATTACTGTTAATCTTTTAATCCATTTTCATTTTGAATGTAAAAACATTAAAGCAGTCAGTTGCTTCATATTTGTGCCCTTTCCTAAATGTCTCACATATGAAAAGGCATTGTAAGAAATTGATCTTTTTCATTTTTCAAAATTAGGTGAGCAAAAATCTCTGGTTGAGAATAGTTTGACATAAAATCCAGTTGAGATAATGGAGCCATGAGTTCAGTAACTGAACTTGGCTGAACTGATGTACAGTGCATCGCTGGTATCTTCTGAGAACTAATGTCTTAACCATACAATCCTTGAGACCCATAATACCATCTTGGACTGTACCTGGAATTTAATAGACAGATGATGCAGCTTACAATGCAGTCAGGTCACAATGCATCCTTGGAAGTATGTTTTTTTTTTCCTTTCAAAACATTGTTAAGAATAACTAATTACAGCTATCCAAGCTAGAGGAGGTCAAAAAGCCATACTCTGATCTGATAGCTAGGGTCGTAATTATTGTGCAAAATGCATGTGAAATAGATGAACTTCACAGTGAACCACTTGAAACTTCACAGATGATCACTGACCTTATTGAATTCCTCCTACATGTGTAGCTCACTAATACTGCTAACAGTGCTTGATACAATTGTGCTTTCACTCCTTTTGAATCGCACTGATTATTTTATTTTAGTTTTGTTAAACTAAAAGCTAAATGTGATATGCCAAAACTCTTCGTGAGTGAATGTGTCTGTGTGTATGTATATTTGTTCATATACACATGCATGCACATACTAGTTTTGTTAAACTAAAAGCTAAATGTGATATGTGTGAGTGAATGTGTCTGTGTGTATGTATGTTTGTTCATATACACATGCATGCACATATGTATATATAAATATGAAAACTCACACATACAAAATGTATTATGTACAAAAATATATAAATGCCTAATAGATTAAAGTCAAAGAAAAACCCAGAAGAGAAAATGTTCTGGCACATCAGATGCCTGAATGGTCTGTTCCCTCTCTCCATTCAATAGTTTTTCTGGAGTGTGGAAAACAAAAGGTAAAAGGCTAGGTATTTACTTTTCTTTTAAGAAAATGTACCCTCCAGTTTCTGTGTCTTAAGATACCACTGAAGGACTGTAAGAAAAGTGTTAATGCTATATTTGTATGTCTTTTCCTCTATTGCTTGAGGAACCTTATATGGTGCTCATGTGAGGAAATGTTGCTTAACCTAAGGATTACTGCATTTTTACCTGAGGGAGAAGCAGTCTTGTGGTCGTTCATCCACTAATTGCTGTTGACGTAATTTTTCCATAACTTTTTAATGTGTCTTACTTAAAGCACTTTGAATTGGTAAACAAAATCAAGGTTTTTTGTGGTGTGAGAGAAAGAATGAGAGGGCTATGCCAGCAAGCAGAGTGGCCTTTAACCATGGTATATCCAGGTGCCAGAAACTGGGCAGTTGGGGTGTCTGAGTTCGGTTGTTGGAGAAATTCAGAAGCTGCATTGTGCATAACTTCTTTCTCTTGTGTTATGCTCTCTCTTTTCTTTTAATGACTGTGTATATTGATAATAATAATTTATTGAAATTATTAAACTGTTCTTATCTCAATGCACATGTTTTACCTTCTTCTGATCCTCCTCCCCATCCCACTGGGGAGCAGAGTGTGGTGGGGAGTGAGGTCAAGGTGACGCAGCAGTGTGCATTCCAGCATTTAGAATTCCTATTAGAACCAAACTGTTTTCAGATATTGCAGTTGTATCCTAAATGTAACAACACAGTATTGGAATTGATAAGCACTTCAATGAAAGCATTTTGGTATTAAGGTAAACTTGTGATGTGTGATTTGCAACACAACACAGAATGGATACACCTTTGAGTTCAGTGTTAGTTTAAATATATTTTGCATTTCAGCAATGGTGCAGGTGGTTTTCCACAGAATTAGGAGTTATGTCATGTATAATCAACTTACTAAATAAACTAGTTAACTAGTTAACTAGTTAATCAATTAACTGTGTTAAATGATTTCCTAAATATTTTTATAATCTGAGATGCTTGCAAAATTATGTACTAAACTGATTTTTCTTAATTTCTATTATAACTGGGTTTTAAATCATCAGAAAAGATACTGCCAAGGGAAAAAAGTGAATAAATAACATGCAAACCAATAACCTTTTACTGTCTTTTATTGTAAATAGAATGATATTGTGCATGAAATTTTTTAATTATGTACTTGTGCTAGCCATGCACATATGTCATTTATTAATAAATTTGCATTAAATTAAACCCATAATGATAAAGTCATCATTAATTGCTTAAGGAAGGTGAGCATGCTATTTTGAAAGCAAGAAAAGTGATAAGGAAATGTTATTTCAAGAATTTTTTTTCCAGAGGCAGCATTTAACAGCAAGCATAATGATTGGAAGTTAGGCTTTTTGAGTGTTTAGGTGTTCTGGTGATGTTTTAGGGATAACATTGTTCCATGCATGCACAAGTAGAATAATCTTGAATAAGCAAAGTTTTGGAAGAAAACTCACAGAGTTGGTTTATTTGTTCTGTTTTGTGGGTTTTATTCCCCCCAGCATTGCATGTACCTTTGAAATAACTTCTGCTGATGCCTTGTCAGTGGTAGTGTTTTAAATCAGAAAGGTCTGTCCAAAAAGAATGACTAGTATTTTACAATCTGTTGCAATTTCATGTTATGATTGAGAGATTTCATATATTATAGGATGAATGAATCGCTCTTTTTGACAGTGAGAAAAAAATATCATGTCAAGCACATTGGAAACGTTTCAATGAAATATGAATCCTGGAAATCTGTGCCTGCCAATAGCATAATGCGTCCTTGACAGATGCCCAAATACAAGAACTGAGAAGCCCAAAAATTAGCGGGCTTGCACACATCAATATTTTAAATTGAATTCTCCATCACAGCAAGTCTTGGAGACATCAAAATCATTAGCAGGTGTATTTCATTAATAAGAGCCAGTCTCATACACAATTTTGCCTAATTTCATTATATATGGTATGCAATGATTGCAATTATCCAACAAACATTTATTAGTAACTGTTATATTATGGCCACACAGTCTACAGAGGAGACATACTGGTTTGTTGCTCTGTTTAATAGTAACTCTTGTTTTAGTTTCTGGCTATTAAAATGCAATGATAATGAATATTAAGATTGTCAAAATAATTTGGAAATAAAGAAATTGTACTCCACAGTAACATGTATAAAAAATACAAGTGTGCTGCTTTAGTCTTTCATTAGTGAGAAATTAAAGGTCCTCTCTAGTGAAAAAAAACCAAAAACAAAAAAAGCCCTGTGTCTAGTTGGGAATTTACTGATGTGGAGTAAAATTTCTTGGCTTTAAACTGGAACTGTCAGTGTCTTTTTTGATAAACCATGAAAAAAATGCATAATCAAGCAATTATTGTTAAAGTAATTCTAGTTAACATTGCTTCCTGTTAAAAGAAAATATTTCATGGTGTAAAGCGGTACACAATTTATCCTTGTTTCAGAATAAGATTGGCAGAAACCTTTGTGTTTGTTTTTACAGCACTCCTAATGAAACATGGGTCATGCTTACAGGGATTGATTTGTCTAAGTTTGTGAATGCAATTTGCTCAGGTACAGGAAGAAAGCTGTCAGCAAAGCTCTCATAGCCTACAAGTCTCTCTGGCCAAGAGACTGAGCTATAACATTGCCAAGTTGTCACATTCTGCCCTTAAGCATGTATACGATAGTTTGATGTGTTCCGCTTATAAAACCTTTTCATACAAGTTGGGGTTTTAAGTGACAATTAAATGAAATTAATTCCACAATTAGGGCTCTTTAACTATGCATTTTGTAAACTACTCATCCAAGGCATCAGTTTCAATAGTGAAAAATTGTCATATCTATGATCATTCTTAGAGGTAGGCTAGAAATTACAGCATTAATGCCTTCTCTTTTGTCTTACAGCTGCCAAAAATATGGCAACATTCAGTCATGACTGGAAATGGCTTTTCAGCAAAATAATCTCAAGAAAATAAATGGGTATGGCAGCAGATAATGCTTTCTGTAGCTAATGAATATTAGCTGTTGGGTTGAATAAATAATGAACCTACCAGGGCAGTGCATAGGACTAGGCAGTCTGTACAAATCATAGAGCTATTTAAAATGTTTCACATGCAATCAATTACTTGCAGTTGGGGCTTTTGGTCTGGTTCTTTAATTTTCTTTTTAAAATTTTATTTCGTTTTTTAAACTAAGGGCAGGATTTCCTGTTAAGTGACTTGTTCCCTCCCCCTCAGACTTCTGATATGGAGGAATACTCTGGTAGCAAGAATTTTGGCACACAGCAACAAATCCTGAGGAAATAAACCCATCATGTCCCTTTTGCAGACATGAGATTGCCCTAGAGCTATTCAAATTTGAGGACGAAGTGAACAGTCCCAATAACCTCACAGACAAAAAGGTTTCTCAGAGATACCCTATGCTAACATATTCATTTGAGTTCTATATGAAACATGATGAGGTCAGATATGAAATAAGACTAGTTTTGTTGCACCAATGTGAATTAATTGTAATAAATCCACTATTATTATACTAGTATGTCTGTGGCTTGACTGGATTTAAAGTGGTTAAAGAAGAATGTTAGTTGAGCCTCTATATTGTTGTTCTGTATATTACTGGATTTGATTTGTTGAAAAAGCAAATACTATTTAAATCTATATACCTTTGTGCAACAACAGCTTTTAACTTTTTGGATATTTTAATTTGTTTTACTTTTTAAAATTTGTTTTGATTTCATTTAATTTGAAAATTTTGAAAGTGTACTAGAAAGCACAGGTGAAGACTGTAAATATATATATATATATATATATATATGCACTTAATTTCCATTTGAACATATGTAGTGAAAAAAACCAACATTGTAAATATAAATCTAAAACACTGTGATACCTACTTGATTACATTCTTCATGATCTTTGGTTGTTTAATCCCAGAGGGATATTGGTAGTAGCTTGCTCAAGTCTGAGGCATAAGAAACATGCTCTTTGCAGTAGGCAGGACTTTCTATCTCTTCTGAGTCATATGAAGGAACAGCACTAAATACATTCTTAGAGCTTTTTTTTGTCTAAGTAGGATTACTTTAATCTAAATAGGCTTTAAAATGTCAATTATTACTGAATTTGGGTAATGTCTAGATCCTTTCTAGTATTAAAAAAAAAATATTGCAATTATTTATTTATTTGTTTGTTTGTTTATTTTAATGCACTCAGATGTGTTCTATTGTGTTTGGATTTCATCCAAAAAATGAAAAATCAGTGCAAATCTATCTTTCTTTCTAATCTTGGGTACAGACATAAGCAGTGTTACAGACTTTTAAAGTGGGTTGATTAGAAGTACTTTCTGTTCTCTGTTTTTATATTAATCTTCTAATTTCTGAATATTAGATTACTCAAGAAAGACTAATAAGTTATAATATTCAAAAGTACAGTTATATTTTGTAACATTTTAATACTTATAACATTGTAATATTTTATAATAGAGTGATATCAATACAATGTGTTTTAATACCTAGTATTGTGATGAAGAGAATATGCATGAGTTATAATTCTAAGATATTTTTGCACAATTTCAGATATTTTTCTTTAAATAAGTTGTATGACTATAGAACTAAAGTTATATTCTACAATCAGTGGTCATTTTTAAGTATGTTTCCAGAGATATTGGATCTGATGGATATCACATTAATTATGTTGAATGAAAATTCCATAATAAAACCATTTGAGTGATTAAAGAATAATCTCAGAAGTTTGAGAAATTACTCCAAATTTGACTTTGTCATTCATATCTTGATGCTGTTTGATAGCTTTGTAAAGGCTGCAGGAGTTCTTAAAGATGTAATATTTTTAATTATTTTCTTAATGAATGGTATGAACTTTAATTTTTTGTCTTTTCAAGTATACTTGAACTAGAATTTTATGTTATCCCAAAGCTAAAGGAATAAGTATTAAAAAACCTCTCAGTCACAGGTCTTAACTACTATTTGAATAGTGCTATAATTCACAGCTACTCTATTCTACACAGACAAAGTTTGATTCAGATAGTCAGGGAATGGAAGGCTCTGCAAATTAGTCCATATGCAGTGAAATTAGCTTGACATTTGAAAGAACATACTCAGAAAGCAAAAGTGAGTGCATACAAGAAAAAAAACAAGTAGTCTTGAGACTTGACTGGGCAGGCACTTTTTGAGATGGAAGCAGTTGCAGTACAAATTAGCCTGGTTTATAATGAGCCTGATTAAAATAAATCTTATTCTAGTCAGTAATTCTTAATTTTGAAATGGTGTGGGGTTCACTGAAGCTAATTGGGTGTGAATGCTAAAAATTCTGTAGACCTGGGAAATTAGGGGATATTTTGTAATACAAATGAATGTTTTTGAAACACTTGACAAATTCATGAATATTCCATATGGATTAAAGGAAAAATATAGCCAAATAATCATTGCTACCATGCTTTAAAGCTGTCCTGAGATAGAAGATGTGATAGAAGATTCACAAAATATGTGAATAGATTTTATCTCTGTGTATATGACCTGCGGTTTGTTTCTCTTGTTCTGTATCTAAATATGAAGTGGGAAAGAAGAAGATGGAGAATGGTCTTAGAACAATTGTTGTGATGTAATAACCTAAGCAAAAAATGGGAGCCATACACAGCAATCAGTGTTGTTACAAAATACTCCTAGACACTTCTTTTCACTTACACCAGTGTGGCATTGTATAGAATATAGGCAGAATTGTAGTTATTCGGAAATCTAGACATTCCTTTTGTCATCACTGGAGCTCAGCTTACAAAGGAGACTGTTGCTGCAATGTTGAGTACTGAAAGGCCTAAGGATGAGTACCCATTATGAAAAAAGATTCTTGGGTTCCTTAAATGTTTAATGCAAAAGGCTAAGTGCCCCAAAATGGAGATCCATAAAAGCCATTACACTTAGAGTCCTCATAAACTAGCTAATTTAGGGCAGGTGAAGAAAAAAAAATATATATACCTTTTGTTATATCTTGCTTTTTTTCTCATATGTATGGCTGGAAGCACCTCCACCTGCATCAGATTAGCAGACAGGACTGTCTTATATCTGTATCTCTCTAAACATAGGAGAAAAAATGTGCAAAATTCTTGATCACTTAGGTCTGGCTTCTTTGTGCTATTTGCAATTAATTCTGTGGTTAGAGCACTAATGCTCTGCTCTAGATTCCTTCTGCAGGGAAAGGTCTTATCTTGGATTTTACAGACTGATCTGTGAAGGAGAGAGTAAACGTATTTCAGCTACTTCATCTTTCAAGAAAAATTAAGCAAAAGGCAGAGGGGTACAAAGAAATACCTTTGCCTTAATGGAAAAAATTCGGAATTCTAAGTTTTGATTTTTTGTTTGTGTCACATTTTGGAATTAAAAAAAAATAATTAAATCACAATTAATAATATGGAAAAAAACCCAACATTGATGGTTTCTTTCAGTTCTGTGAGGTAATCATTAATTATGCCACTGGCTGCTCTTAGCTGTCTGTAACTGTACATAATATTGAGGCTTTGACTGGAGGTTTCATACCTACAAGTTTGCAAATTAAGGGCAGTATTTAATGTAGATATATGCGTACTTACCTTTTTATTTGGTTCAGTCTAGCATATCACTCTTAGTGCCTGATTTTGGCTTCTCTATATAGTAATTTTACAAATACTGTGGTAGACAAAACCACTATTAATGGTTAGGTGTTTGTGCTACCATGCATGCATATGAAAAATTCATTAGACCTTTTTCATATTGATCATAGAGTGAAGAACACAGCTTGGGTTTGTGCTGGGTTAATGAGTGGTAGCTATTATGAAATATGTAGCATTTAATTGCTTGCAAGTTAAATTCACAGTGTTGTAGTGATCCTGCAATGTAGAAACTGAAACCATCAAATTCATCTTAGACAGGATTCACCAAATTGTCAATTTTAATTGCTGTTTTCAGGATCAGCAAAAAAATGTACTGACACTTCAAAACAGCAGGGCAAAATCACCTACAATTTATTTCTGTATTTCAGACATATCTTTCTCACTGATTTACTGGTGCTGTGAAATTTGTGAGAGTCACCAAAAGATATATGACACTTGATGGATCTGTAACAAATAGCAGGAAGAGACTGTATGCTGCTTTCCACTGAATGATGCAAGCTCTATAAAAGCTTGTCTTGCAACAGGACACAGGCTGAATCATTCACACAGTTTACTGAAGGGCAGAGTGTGCATGCATGTGTGTTGTGATCTCCCACCTCACTGAGTGCAGTACTTAACTGAACTAGAATTTCAATCTGGGAATTTTAAAGATTCAGCCTCCAGTGGTCTTTGACTTGATTTCCATCGCAATCATAATGTGTTTTAAGCTCTGACATGCTACCTATGATGTGGAATATCAGCACATAATATAGTAGCACAATTAAATTTTATTGAAATGTATCCTAAGCTCAATATCCATAAAATACTTGTTTATCCTTTCTTGAATGTCATTGCCATCACTCACATATATAACTACTGTTTATATGAAGTCCCTATGTCACAAATTAAATTTTGGAATAAAATATCTCCTAATAAAAAAGAGATCTGCATGATTGTGTGTATTTGTGCCTGCTCTGAATGAGTAACTGTGTCAGCTAATTTACTTCGTTTATCCATATAGATATGGCCTTTCATCATGACTAGATAGTTAACACATGACACAAACATCTCAGCCAGAGATGCCTGAAAGATATGGGAGTTTTCCTCCATACTATATTAGAAAACTCTCCTGTGCCTAGTGTTGGCTTCATCAGTTTCTGAATGTGCAATCTTTAGTGTGTATGTTTATAAAAATCTCATTCTCTTTGGAAGTATATTCATAAATGCTGGGTGATGATACTTAAATAATATAGGAGAACTACTCTGTTGAGTTATGTTTGACCACTTAGGTACAAAAGCTCAGGGCAGTTTGTCATCTGGAATAGGATGTATTAACAACTGGGCATCAAGGAAATGTCTGTGTTTTGTGAGAGTGTGAAGCTTGTGTTTTTGCTAGCACTGCTCAGCTGACAGTGCACAGTGGTACACAATACATTTCCATTAATTTCTTGAGCTATTAAGAAAGGAAAAGGAATTTTTCTCATTTTCACTATGGCACCTACTGCTTGGTTTTCTTCCTCTGCTTGTCAGGCATTTAACTGCTCAGGCCAGTAATATTAGCCTGCTGTAAAACAGTCTTTACCCTTTGTCTCAAACTTCTCAGATGATAACTCCCACTGGGAGGACTTCCACTTCTGTAGGGAATTTGAGGTTAGGTTAAATTAAGTTTTGAATTTCTGAGTCCTAGTAATTCTTTTCATTCAACTTTTGGTTGGTAGAAACGGGGAATCATAAAATGCTAGAAAATGTTTAACCAGAGTGTTAAAAAAGTCTCAGGGTGTCAGTCTGTCTTCATGAAGGAGCTGGTGTATCCCCATTGTATTAACTGGGTAATTAAAATATGAATGGACCATGAATGCATTGTGGCTACTTGATGCCTGTGATGGATGCAGGACACTTTCCTGTTTTATGTAATTATTTGCCATATAAGCATAAGAGGGTTTTGGGGTTTTGGTTTTTTTTAATGAGAAGGAAACAGTCTCACAAATTTCATTTTTACAGTTACGCGTTTTATTTATTTATTATTTCAACTCAGAGTCAAAATCTTCATTAACTGAACATGGTGAATGAGGGTAATGATTTTGATAGGCTTGGGGAAGAATGGAGAAAGAATGTCTATCTAAAGATAGAAACCTTACTTCTAAAAGAAGCTTATTCCTGGTCTAACGCAAAGTTGTTTCCTTTCAGCAGGAATTTTGTCTACTGCTATGATAGTAAAAGGAAAGAGGGATGGAAAGGAGAGCAGCTGGGTGGTACTCTGATTAGGCAGGCTCACTTGAGTCTTGACCTAGAAATAGAGAAATATTACTGTCAGCAACTTAAGAAAAGGTGGTTGTGCTTCTTGATTGTTCTCCAACAGCGTATGTATTTCAAAATTGTGGTTTCCTGTGTAGTTTGTTCTGTATTGTGTTTTCAGAAAGAACAGGTTGCCTCCTTTCAGGAAACAACTTACCTTTTTACTAAACTTGCATTTTACTAAAAGCGTGCTCTGGGGAATTTTGCATAGCATGAGCAAACAGTTGCTAAAAACTTTTTCACCTGGAAGGGTTATATAAAATGGGTTTTTTCTCAGTAATGGCACCATTTCTGTCTGGACTATCTTTCATTTTCCCTCTCAGAATACATAAATTGGAAAGGAAATGTCTCCATTAGTAGTACAGACCTGTAAATTTTCAATAGTGTAGGTTTATATGCACCTAGTATCTGTTTGGAGGGCTTTTATACTTGTATCTTCTTTGTTTCCTGTATTCTCCATTATTCAAAAAATAGATTCCTAGCAAGATCCAATATAATAGAAAGTTCTGTCAGCAATGTGAATGTGTAAAATATATCAGTATGTGTCCTAGTCATTAAAACGTGACTGTGGGTAGCTAGGAGGACTCTGTTCAAGTTAATCATTGGTTTTCCAGGAACAGCTGGAACAAACTGCTCCCTCTATTTGGGCATGCAAAGCTTAAAAAGCAGTGGATACAGCATTAGCTGTGTGTGGGAGAGAGCAGTTCAGCCAGTATCTTTTTTTGTTGCATAGCAAGATTATTTAGAGGCAGAATAGGTTGAATATATGAGGTGAAGGGCAGAAGGTGTGATTTGTCAAGGAAATGTGATGGCTGCTAACTTGTGACAGAGGTTTGTAATGGTAGCATTATTACTATAGCTGTCAGGTGCCTGGCACAACCAGTACGATGAACCTTAAAAAATCAGCTTTCCTTCAACAGCTTTCTCTGGACTTTAGGAAGTGCTTGGAACTTGAAACAGATTTTATAAAATTATCGTCTTTTGTTGAAATGAGTTTCAGAAAGTCTGAAAATGACTTTAGGTATGAATTTTCTGCTGTGCTACACTACAGTATATTGTTGTATTTTTTCATGGCGAGAGAAACACTATGAGATCTTAGTTACATTTTTAAGACACTGTAAGAAGCAATGAGTAGATTTGAAAAAGTATTAAAAAAATATTCCTTTGATTGGTGGATATTGTGCAGAACAGAAGAAAACAAAACAAAATATTCAGTGTCTTAAATCCTATCAGGCAACTCTGCTGTCAGTCAGGAAAGAAAAACAACAACATTTAGTTTAGTTTTTATTTGTATTTATCATCTTTTAGTCATGATTTAGAGATTTTGGATTTTCAGGGAAAAAATAAAAAGTGAGAACATGTGAGAGAAACAGCCCTGGAGATGCCAAGATCAGTGCAGGTGTGGGAGGATGTGCTCCAGGCGCTGGAGTTGAGATTCCCCCAAAGCCTGTGGTGCAGACCATGGAAGTTCATGATGCAGCAGAGATCAACCTGCTGCTGGTGGAGGACCTCAGGCCAGAGCAGGTGGACACCTGAAGGAGACTGGCTCTGTGGGAGGCCTGCTGGAGCAGGCTCCTGGCAGGACCTATGGACTCATGGAGAGAGGGACCCGCACTGGAGCAGATTTCCTGGTAGGACTTGTGACCCTATGGGTCCTATGCTGAAAGTTCTCAAAGGATTGCACCCTATGGAAAGGACTCACACTGGAGCAGGGCAAGAGTGTGACCTTATCCCTCTCTAAAACTTCCTGAAAGGTGGTTGTGGTCAGGTGGGGTTTGGTCTCTTTCTCCAGTCAGCAGCTGGCAGAAGGAGAGGACACAGTCTCAAGTTGCATCAAGGGAAATATAGGTTGGATATTAGGAAAAATTTTTTTACAGAAAGGGTGATAAAGTTCTGGAATGGTCTGCCCAAGGAAGTGATAGAGTCACTATCCCTGGATGTGTTTAAAAAAAGACTGGATGTGGCACTCAGTGCCATGGTTTAGTTGAGGTGTGGGGCGTGGGTTGGACTCGATGATCTTGAAGGTCTCTTCCAACCTAGTGATTCTGTGAATTCTGTGAATTCTGTGTAAGGAGTCCTCCCCCTGAGGAGGAAGGAGTAGCAAAGTGCGATGAATTTACTACAACTCTCATTCCCTGTCTCCCGGTGTTTCTGAGGGGGAGAAGGTAGAGAAATTGTGAGTAAAGTTGAGCCCAAGAAAAAGGAGTTATTGGGGAAGGTGTTTTAAGATATGCGTTTTATTTCTCATTATCCGCCTCTGCTGATTGTTAGTAAATTAAATTAATTTCACCAAGCTGACTGTTTTTTGCTTGTGATGGTGATTTTTGAGTGATCTCTCGAGTCATGTTTTGAGGTGTCTCAAAAGCTGTTAAAATGAGATCTGAAATTCTGAATTAAAGCAAAAACACACACACACAAAGCAAACAAAAACCCCTTCCAAGATACATAAGTAATCTTAAAAGACCAAATTGACTCAATTATATGTGAAGCTAAATGAAGTCAGTTCCACAAACTTGCTCTTTTCTAAAAGCATGCTCTGGGGAATTTTGCATCACTTGAGCAAAACAGTTGATAATAACTTTTTTTGACTGGAAGGGTTATATAAAATGGATATTTTCTCAGAAATGGCACCATTTCTGTCTGGGCTATCTTTCATTTTACCTCTCAGGATACATAAATTGGAAAGTAAATATCTCCATTAGTAGCACAGACGTGTAAATTTTCAGTTGGAAACTTCCATATCAGAGTGCTTTTATGTATTATTTCTTCCTGAAAATTCATAAGTGAATAAAATTGATAAAAGCTATCCTTGTAAGTATTTTGGTATGTCTTTGAAGACAACTGTCTTAGTTGTCTATAGTTGTAATGTAAAGCAATATCAAAATGAAACTTTTTTAACCTTGTCAAATAAAAGCATTACAATATGTAATTTCTCTATCTTTTGAGGAAAAACTCCCCATCATCCCAACCCCCCAACTATTGACTTGATTTAAAACCACCAATCCACCAAACTTCAATGTTTAAATGTTACATATGTTACATATTTTACTTTAAATGTTACATATACTTAATTTTTCTGCAAGTATTATATTATGATATTTTAATATTTTTTCAAAGTTTAAAATCATTCTATTGATAATTGTTGATGCTCACTCTCAGTCTTTATTTGGAAATTCCAGTTTTTTAATATCAGTCTAAGCTGTGTTGGGCTGCTGAGCCCATTTAGTTGTTCATCCATGGAATCTAAATTGCTGGGAGCTGTAAGTATTGGAGAGAGATGCTGAAAGTAATATTGACAGAAACTGGTGCACAATATTAGTAGGAGTACTAGTAGAGGTGAGCAAAAGCTTGTGCTATTTTTAACACTGGGCACTGGACTGTGGAGAAAGAGGAGAGGAAATAGGAAGCTTGAAGTAGCTGTTTAGAAATCTGTGGAGGATAAAAGATGAAAAAGTATGAAGAGATAAAAGATCAATGGAATGTTTAAAGAATGAATCAAACATCCTAACAGTTTAAGTGGTTCTTAGGGCATATGACGTAGAACAAACTTGTTTCATCAATAAAAGTAATAAAATCTGGAAAAAACTGGGGGAAGACTGAGAGAAGCTAAAGCATTTGTTGTCAATATTACTGAATTCTGTAAGTAATTGCTTTCAGAACAATGAAATTTTTAAGTAATTGTTCATTAATTAATTAATTAATTTTGACATTTTATTTTTACAACAAAAAAAGTCAAAAATAAGACATTTTAAAAAGAACTGCAATCTAAAAAACCTCGGTATTTCAGGAGGCTATGGAATTTTTATGTGTTAGTTTATCACCACTGGCAATAGAGAGGTCTGTGCTTGTAGCTTAGGTTAGGTCATTATCTGATGAAGGATCATAGATAAGAAAAAATCTGACTGAGAGTGTTTTGAATGTATTTTCCCTTTCCGTGGAGAGGGTTCTCCATGAAATTCTCCACCATAAGTCCATCCCACAGGCAGCGGTTCTTCAAGAGTTGCTGCAAGCAGGTCACTCTCCCACAGGCTGCAGTCCTTCAGGCTTAGGCTGCTCCAGTGTGGGTCCCCCAGGAGGTCACAAATCCTATGAAGGAAAATCTGCTCCAGCATGGGCTCATCTCTCCACAGGCCTGCAGGTTCCTGCCAGTGCCACGGGGCTCCCACAAGTTCACAGCCTCCTCTCAGACATCCTCCTGCTCTGGTGTGGGGCTCCTCCATGGCAGTAGATGGATCTCTGCATCCCTGTGATCCTCCTTGGGCTGCAGGGGCACAGCTGCCTTGTCATGGTCTGCACCAGCGGCTGCAGGGGACTCTCAGCTCCAGAGCCTGGAGCACCTTCTCCCCCTTCTTCTCCACTGACTGAAGGTGTTACTACTGTTTTTGATTTTCCCAACCTTGGCCAGCAGCACTTCCATCTTAAAGTTTCCTGGAATTGGCTTTGCTGGGCATGGAAGAAATCTCCACTGACTGAAGGTGTTACTACTGTTTTTGTACCCCTTGTACCCCACCCCCACCCACACTTTTACCCCACCCAGGTAAAAACCTGGTCACACAAATCCAATACAGCTCCCAAACAAGGGAACTATTTTTTGTCCATAGAAGCAGTTTGGTGTGGTAGAGTAGACTCTTCTCATTGTCTGTCCCATGTTTCTTAAGAGCTCCTCAAACAATTTGTCCAGTATCACACAATAAACTGGTAGCTAGTATTTTGTTTCTTGTATCTGGTAATACTCTTGAGATGTACAGAAATACACAACAGTAGGGGATTCAGCTGTACTTCTGCTGGGCACACAGATCTCCTATGACTGTATTTTGCCTTATGGTGTCCAAAGAATGAGTTACAAGTATCTTGATTCAGAAATTGCCTTTAGGAGGAGACACCATTATAAAGTATTCAGGTTTATCTATAGAATGAGTTTATAATATGCACTGCATTCTTTATTTATTTTTTTGTTTTGTTTTACATAGAAAAGGGATCTCTGAGAGAGTACCAATACATCTCTGAGCAAACCTGGTAAAATTAAAAAGTCCTATTTGATATTCTGATTTTTTTTTACCTGGCACTTCTGCCTGCTGAAACTCTGGGCAGAACCTATAGTTGCAGATATGATTGCTGGTAGCTTTTGTTCACAAACAGAACTTTAGTCTTGCTGTTGCGGTAAGAAATTGTAAAGTTTTTATGAAACTCCCTCTTGCCTTTTTGCAAGTGATCACTAATGAGAGCCATGACTTCTGACAGTCCATCTTAGACAGTGCAATTCCACAGGCTATTGATTTCTAAGCATTCAATAAGTAATTTTTAGAGAAAGAATTGTGTGAAGTTTTTTTTCACTCTTACATATGGAATACTTCTTCTGGTTTTGCAAGTTATAAATAGAAAAGCAATGTTTCTTTCATTGAAGAACTGGATATATTTTCTTTCTTGACTATATATTTTGGGTATGTACCCAATAATATACACTAAATTAAACTGAAAAGGTTCTGGATGGGTTTGCATGATCAATCCTGCATAAGTGAAAATGGAAAAAAAATGTTAAATACAACAGGATTTAATATTCCAGTAATGATGAAATTCTATGACATTTTCTGGTTAAAGAGTTCTTTATTTGGGGTCAGGGCCTTCAGAGGAATGAAGAAAAAAGTATTCAAATTGAGTATTTAAAATACCTAAGTACTCTTACAAAGTTTTCTGTTATACACAGTGATATGAATCTGTTGTTTTCTGCACCTCTATGAATATAATTTCCAGAATGGAAGCATTTCTAAATCTAAACCTCTGTTTACACAGCGAAATGTGGTATAATTTCAAGTCATGTAAGTTCTCTCTTTCAAAGTACTTCTTGTTATTCTTTTGTTTAGGATATGGTTTAACTACTGCTTTTACTAATTAATTAACAAGAAAGGTATAGGTAGCTAAATCTGTCTGTGAAGTCCCTTTTTCCCTGGCATTTTCTCTTTAAATGCTTGACATTACTTTAGCTTAAAGGTTTTCATTTCTCTATTCTTCAAATCAGTGTTTTTTTTCTTGTAGACAAGGACCATTTTGGAGTCAGGTGGTTTAGATTCTCTATTTTTTTTCATTTTTGTTTACATTGTTTTAATATCTGAGATGGCTCAAAGACTGGATTTTTCTCTACGCCTGCAGGCTCTTTAATTATTTCTCTTTTGAGAGCAGGATGCTGTTCTTAACACTGAAAATAGTCTGTACAAATTTGCTAAGGTGTATTTTTTCCTTTTTTGTTTTTTATTCTTTTTTTAAAATTATCATGCAATATACACGCTGGTTTGCCATTTCATAAAAAAAACCTTTTTAAGATTATTGGTTATTTGCAATGTTGATAATTTCTGTGAACATTTTAGTATTCTCATGCTGCAGTCACCCTTCAGTAGCATTGCTATAATCTTGAGAAAGGTTTGATTTCCTTGTTTCTGTGCAATTAACTAAGCCATTGAAAGTGCTTTAGGCTGTACAACTCCCAAATGTTTGAAATTTCCACACTGGGTTCAGGCTTTGCACTTACCAGCTGAGGAAGATTATTGAAAACGTCCACCTGGAGTCTATCCAGTTCATTGATTACACTGATTATGAGGTACACAAATGCTAAAAAGGGTTTTGAAAGACTTAGGAAATTTTCAGTCAAAATTGTGTTGGAGTTGCTGCTGAATGCAATCACAAAGCCTCTCTCTCCATTTGTGGTTTGATTTGCTTGCACCTAAACGAGCAATATATGCAAAGAGAAAATGTGATTTTCTTATTGCTAATTGGCTCTGAGTAACTATATATGCCTTTCACAAACTGGTAATTGGTAATAAATGGTATTTGCTTTAACTAATTCCTACTTTAACAAGTTGCTATTTGAATTTAAAGCATTGATTATGCAGACAGAGCATTTGTAATGAAACAGAGATAGGTCCTGAATAGGAGTAGCAGGCTTTTTATCTGGGCTTTCTTAGAAAATAAATAAAAGAGTAACTTATTGTCTTCTACCAAACTTATTGCTTGCTATTTCTCATGATAATATTTAAAATATACTTTGGTTGTTGGTTGCTTGCTTTTGAGCAGTCATTTTTTGACTGGCTAAGTGACAGATATACTGAGTTAGTGGGTAGAAAGTGTTGCTTATAAATGGCTAGCAGGAAACAGCAAAATTTGTGGCAAACACTGCCTAGCAATTCAAGAACAAAATAGACCAAGCTTTTTACAGTGCAATCTTACTTCACAAGACCAGCATAAATTCAATCAGGATAGTTCTCTTTCTGACCTGAAAAAGACAGCATTTTGAATAGCCAAAAAAGATTCAGGACTAGTATCCTATTGTTAAAATTTAAGCTGACCTAGACCTACCTTCTGAACTAACAAACAGTATGAACCTATTAAGATCTGCTCATTCCTGTTACTTTCCTTTCTCAGGACTGCTGTTGTCACTTCTAAATTCCCCAGAGGAGAGGAGGAAACATGCCTGTTTCAACCTATCAACCTCATTTATTAGGCATTACTTTATTTCTTGTAAATTACTTAACATTCTAATTCTCCAGCAATAAAACTAAAGAAATCTGTGTATGGCTACAAATGTAAAATGGAAAATAAAAAAAAAAAGAAGACTGAAATATCTGCCCTCTGCCCATTCTAGTGAGCTTAGCTCTGTCAGTAGAGTTTTGTGGGAAAGCATCAGTTTGATCAACCAATGATGTGAAAATGAACTTGGATTTCTGATCAACATGGTCGATCCAGATTAGCTAGGAACACATAAGCAAATTATGTCACTCACAGAATGAATGTGTTTGTTTTTTCCAGGAGGAAATATCTGGCATTAAGTACTTAACAATATAACAATATTACCTGTAACATAATTAAGCAAACGTTTCTTTCTAAATCACCATTTTGTAACTATTTCTGTTGAGGAATCACATGTAATAACATTTTGCCAGTTCAGTTTCCTATAGACAGTCTCATGCATATTAAAACCTCTGAAGCATAAAAATAACAATATCAATTAATTTAAACCAGCTGATAAATTTTCACTATTCAACTTAATGTTACAAAAGTGAATTTACTTATTTTAAATGAAGTTTAAGTAAAGTTACTTAATTTTAAATCATAACTCATTGTGTTAATACTTGTACATGGCACAGAATAGGTGGTGAGGGGAGTGAGATGCAGAAGTACCTGTGTTGGCTGCCTGTGAAATCACCTGCATGTCACCTTCAATTATGCAGGATTCCAGCTACTTTAAAGGAATGCTCTGAAGCCTAGTGATTCCTGTGACAGAAAATGGACCAGCCCTTCTTCCTTAAACCTGCTGAGCCCTGTACAGTGAATGTAGAAGACTATGTGGAATGCTTTTGTACAAAACATAATTCAAAAGCAAATCACTAGCATGTCTCAAGGATTTGGGGGGTTTTTATTCTTTTTATTTTATAAATGCATTTCATTCTGATTTTCAAGAATTATTATGTTTATGTACTTTTCAATTTTTTTTTCCACCACAAGGAGTGTAGACTGCATTTTCTTACACTTCTTTCAATGTAATTTTTTGAATGTAATACCTACTGAATTCAAACCTTGGGTAAGGAAACTGTTGTATTATTATTGTAAATAAAAAAAAAATTCTTATGTGTTCCTTAATATTTATATTTCAATAGAGTATATAAAATGAGACTGGTTTGAATTGATTTATAATATTGTTTCATATGCTGGACTATGATAGGTTGTCTATTGCTCTTCTATTGATTATGTAAACTCTTTTGTATATATGTATTGAAGAAAAAAAATTAGCTTCATTTGTGAAATCTTTCATTTTCAGCACTACAAGTCATATATATGGTCTTAAGGCTTTCATTTGAATCCATCTCATTACGTATTAGTAAAAGAAGAGGGTATCCTCTGTGTTGAGAACCATTTAAAAATTCTAGCATAGTTTCCTATTTTCCTCAAGGACTAGTGCTTCCTGACACTTAGATTTTCCAGTGCAACACTGAACCAATTTCAAACTAGGAATAGATTGCTATATAATGCAAAACAGAACAAAACATTTTTTCTCCTTTTTATTTTTTCCCCCTTTTAAATATAGACATAATTATCTTTGCAGGCTAAATTCAGTTTTTATTAATAAGTATTTTGGATGAAAAGTAGGTATGTAATTTTTCATTGTGAGAATAATCAGAATTCATTACAGATTAAGTCAATTAGAATTTTATTTTTCTTTCCCAAGGAGTGCAAAATGGAAGTGATTTTGAGAAAGTAAACTAGAGTATGTGCTCAGAATCAGTGGAAAGATAGGATTGCTTTTTCCATCTGTCTCCCAATGCAGTAAGGTTTTTCCTATCTTGTACTTACAGTGATGAGAACAGGGAATGGTTGCATTGATTTGCATGTATCAGATTCTAGAAGCTGTGATGGAGTCAATGCTTGGTCACATCTTACCAACCTGGAGTGTCTCTTGTTCTTTACAGACTGTCAGGAGCCAGCCACCCCTTGCCACCCCACTGTGACATGGATTCATGTAGCTCCGAGGAATTCTACCAGGCTGTTCACCATGCAGAGCAAACCTTCAGGAAAATGGAGAGCTACTTGAAGCAGCAGCAGCTCTGTGATGTTATCCTGATTGCTGGTGATCGCAAGATACCTGCACACAGGTAGGATATAGGCATAAAACATTGAAATTACAAAAGTTAATGTAGTTTTGGGTATGTGTATTTCTCAGAACAGTGTTTCCTGTTGCCCCTTATGATTCTTTCCTGTCTTTAAACACAAGTGTAAGTGGCTGGAAAAGATGGGTTTGAAGGCTGGGGCTTTGAAGGTAAGGGTTTTTTGTACAGATTTTAAAAGTTCAAGTAGCACTCAACTAGCAAACTGATGGTATGTGTGACTAACAATTCTCCCTGCTGTGATGCTGTTCTTATGTGAAGAGAATGTGAATTTCTGAAATGGGGTGCTCTATAGCTACACTGAACAGCATCATTTCTAGTTTAAGATCCTGATCCTGTGATAAGTCTGTTGTACAGAGTCTCTTAGACACTTATAGTAGAATAGTGAATACTTTCTTCCTATAACCTGTGCCTTTCAATGAACTAAAAAATTCTTATTTACTTATAATTATTGGGATAAAAATTATAGTAAATTTTAATTTCTAAAATTCTGTAAGATTGTCTGATATTAAAGCAGCTTGTATTTATGAAACTACTTGGTTTTGGATAAAAATTAAAATTAAAGTAGTTCATTGAGATTTTGGTCTCAGAAATAGGTTTTCATTTAATGCATGAAAATAAAAATATCATCCTAGAGTTTAGATTAAAATACAGACAATAATTCAGAATTTCCAGGTGAGCAAGTATTTTTGTATCTCAACTCTGCATAAGGCTGCAAACCAAGGGTAATCTATTCCCTGCTTGTGTCCTGATTTCTCTGGTGAGATACTAAATTCAGAGCAGGATTATGGTTCCCCAGCAGGAAGTCAGAAAAGCAGCCAGTGCATTTCTGAACTCATAAATTAACTTCCTGGTGCAGAGGAGTACTGTAAGGGCGTCTTGGCAACTTTGACCTTACAAAGTTCCTTTTGCCCTGAGTGAATATGGACACAGAGACTATTTCTGTTAAACAAAGAAGCTGGATAGTCTGTATTCCAACTCCTATAACAGTAAGTAAAAGAAAAAAAAACATGCAATATACAAGACTGCAGAGCCAAATGCTAAGTAAAACCAGACAGAATCTTCATTAATATATTTAAATAATGGGGATTTTAAAATTAGTTTCTTTCATTTCCCCTATTATTTTGAATACAGCTGTTCATGTTTGGATGCATACCTTTTAGTAGTAAATTTAATTTCACATGTGTCATTTCAATTCTGCAGTATATATAAATCCTTCTGGAGCTGAAAACATGCCCTAATAAGAAGACTAACCATGAAATAATACCTATAATCCTATTTAGATTTTCTAATAAACCTTTGGACACCTTTACATGTAATTTTCTACTTCTCTGTCGTCTGCGGTCAAAATTCCAAATCACAAATAACTGGAAAATTTTGATAATGTTTATTCTATGTTTGTTTAGATAGGTGTGTCTGGACAAGCACAGTGAGTTGCTTATTTTACTGTAGTCATTACAGTCCTAGAAATTACAGGTTCAACTTGCCCTGCTCAAAGCAGGGTCAACTGCAAGGTTAGACCATTGAGGTCATACACAGTTAATTTTTAAATATCATCTCTTATGTATATTCCTCTCTTGTTGGCCTCTTCCAGTTTTTATCATCCTCATTGTTGGTAGTGATGCAGGTTATGTCATCCAGGCAAATTTGCTCCATGATCTTGGTGAGGCAAATAAGTCTGTAGGTGCCTACATCCTTCTTCTTAGGGATTTACATGAAAATTGACTTTTCCAGTCTTTAGAAACTTAGAAACTTCCTGCAATTATCATGATCCATTACAGATACAAGAGAGTGGCCCTTGAATAACATTGCAGAGCTTCCTCCAGTATTACACTTTAAACTTGTCCTCAAAACACACCATAATATATATATATAAAATTTAAAAAAAAGAAAAAAAAAGACTGAGACAAATAAAGCTTTTTTGTGCAGTGCACAAAATTTTTCAAAAGTTTTACATTTGCTTCCAAGGTACTTACAGAAACCCTTCTTTACTATGAAATCCCTTGCTGTCTTCATCTGTACATGATCTTTGGGCCTCTCTAATTAATTTTTTTTATGTTTCTGTATTTCTCCCAGACCATTCATCTCTGCTTTCATTTTTCCATGGACTCCTGTTGTGTGTTTGGGAAATAAATATTGTTCAGAACTATAGTGGCATGATCAGAGTAAATGAAAAATTTTAATCAAGCAATAATCACATGGGTCAACATAAAATTAAGAATATGTGTTTGCCATCATTGATTTGGTTGTTCTGAGTGAAGGCAATTTACATGAATTGCACTGGTTTTAGATAACTGTGCTTGAAATGCTGTGTTCTACAGCTGCTGAAGAAACATCAAAAGTGCTGGGAAGAAAAGAGCTACAGTCACTGCAAATGATAGATGGACCTTAATATTTGTGCTGGAGAGTTCATTAAAACTTCCTTCTAGGACTGCATAATATTAGAGCATCTTTAAACTCATACTGTAGTTTAAGACATTTTGATTAGTAATGCTGCACAAAACAAGATAGGAACTCTATGCTGAAGGGAACAAAAAAAAAGAACAAATGCCATATAAGGCTTAAATTCATGTGCCTCTATCCAATTAAAACACTCCCATATAACAGAGACTGGATTCAATAACACAGAAAATTCAATAGAACCAGAAAATGCGAAGAAGGTGTAGAAGGGGAGTTATATCCTCAGCTTATAGTTCTGACTTCCATTGCACTTGTTGAGAAACTAAGAAATCTACTTTTGTTGTTGTTATAATATAGTCAGATATAGTTGAGTGCATAATGAGAAATACGAGTTTTTATTTACTTAATAAAAAGTTTTCTCTTAATATAACAAAAAAATAAAGTTGGTTTTTTTTTCAATATTCAAGAAAAGGATCATGGGGAACTCCTACCATTGGCAGAAAAGGTAGTACAGAACTATTGGAAAATTACCTATAACATATGAAACAATGAAATACTTTAGTAAGGTTACCCAAAGCTTTCTACTAGTATTTGAATGACATGTGAAGATAAATTTAATAAAACCCCTTCAACCCCTTCAAAGGCAGTTAGCATTGTCTGTTTCAGTGCCCTGGGTGGTTACAACATTTTCAATCCATTTTGAGTTCTAATGTAGAGAGGCAAACTTAAAGAATAGTATTAGTAAAATGAGGAAAAATTAATGGAGAAAGTTTAGCTGAAAGACAAGATGAAAGAATAAAGATCGAGGCAGAAAAGAAAGGAGAACCAGGCAGAGAAAGAAGGAAAGTGTAGAAGCAGGGAGTGAGAGAAGAAAAATGCGTAGAAAACAGAGTAAAAGCAGTACAGCACCCCTATGTTATTCCCAGATATCTGTAAGGTTTGATGAACTTCCCATATCAAACAGTGCATCTAAAAAGAGTTGTTTAACACAACCCATTGTCTGTGAGTTTAAAAACAATTCATTCAAGTAATATGGTTGGGAAAGAACAACAACAGCAAAAATTCCTGCTATCAGAGGAGCAGCAAGGCAATTTAGATAAGCTTTTAATATTAACCTTGATTGATGATCTTGATATGGGGGTTTGGGTTGCTGGCAAGTTGAATGAGTGTTAGCAGTGCCCTGGCAGCAAAGGGGAGCCTGGGAAGGACCAGGCACAACATCACCAACCCATCGAGGAGTGATTGCCTCTCTCTGCTCTGTGCTGGTACAGCTTCACCTTGAGTATTGTGTGTAGTTTTGGGAGCCACAATATAAGGACATCACACTCTTGGAGCATGTCCAGAGGAGGGCATCCAAGGTGGTGAAAGGTTTTGAAGGAAAAATGGACAGGGAGAGCAGCTGAGGTTACTGGGCTTGTTCATCCTACAGAAAAGAAGGCTGGGGGATGACCTCATCACAGTCTACAGCTTTCTCAAGGGGAGCAGCAGACGGGGAGGTGGTGAAGTCATCTGTCTTGTGACCAGTGACAGGACCCAAGGAAATGGAATGAAGTCAGGGGAAGTTCAGATTGGATATTAAAAAAAGGTTCTTCAGCAGAAGGGTGGTAACCAAGGTGGTGAAAGGTTTTGAAGGAAAAATGGACAGGGAGAGCAGCTGAGGTCACTGGGCTTGTTCATCCTACAGAAAAGAAGGCTGGGGGATGACCTCATCACAGTCTACAGCTTTCTCAAGGGGAGCAGCAGACGGGGAGGTGGTGATGTCATCTGTCTTGTTACCAGTGACAGGACCCAAGGAAATGGAATTAAGTCAGGGGAAGTTCAGATTGGATATTAGAAAAAGGTTCTTCAGCAGAAGGGTGGTACGTTGCTTCAACAGGCTTCCCAGGGAAGGGTTAAGAGTTCAAGGAGCATCTGATCATGCTCTTAATCACATGGTTTATTTTTGTTTTAGGAGCCTTAAGAGTCCTTTTCCAGCTAGAGATATTTTATTACTGTATTAAACCAGAATACTAATGCTATTACTTTATGGACTGGAAAAAGGTGCAGTAACTGAAATGGACTTAGAAGGGT